>NC_067157.1:44591004-45191004 GCF_903995435.1 Acomys russatus | reverse complement strand
TGTTTAGCATAATTGCCCTCTGTGTTATATATCATTTTTCCCCTAAGGGTTCTACTTGCTGATTTCGAGTTATACTTTTTTTTCATAAAAGATTTTACATTTATTTTAAAATTTAGCACTGTATCTAATTTTTCTCCTTTAGCTTCCAAGTGAGTTTTCAGCTTTAAGTGTTGAAATGCAACCCCCACTCTAATAGTGATTCCTCTTCAAGGTCACCTCCTCTTCCTTTGTCAGCACTCCAAAATACAAAGAAAGGCCACATTTAATTGATTAAATATTTAATTATATATAAGTATATACATAATTAATCAATTAAATATTAATATGGTAGCCTTCAGGCATCAACATATATAGTGTCCTTTCCCAACATAGTTATCTAACTCAAAATATGTAACTTACTGTGGTTCTAACTTTCAGAAAACCAGAATATTTTGTCTGAAGAATTCTAGAAATCAGCTTCAAGAAGTCAGAACTGATTTCTGTGTTCTAACCAGAAAAAAAACGATCTAAGAGGTGTGTGCTGTGGGTGAGGAAGAACAACAGCCTGCAAAGGCCCATAGGGGGTGGCACTATTAGGAGGTGTGGCCTTGTTGGAGTAGGTGTGGCCTTGTTGGAGTAGGTGTGGCCTTGTTGGAGTAGGTGTGGCCTTGTTAGAGGAAGTGTGTCAAAGGGAGGAGGGCTTTGAGGTCGCAGGCGCTCAAGCCACCACCCAGTGTGACATCTTCTTCCTGCTGCCTGCAGATCCAGATGTAGAGCCCTCAGCTCCTTCTCCAGCGCCATGTCTGCCTGCACGCCGCCATGCTTCCCGTCATGATGATAATGGACTAAGCCTCTGAAACTGAAAGCCAGCCCCAATTAAATGTTTTCTTTATAAGAGCTGCCACAATCATGGTGTCTCTTCACAGCAATAGAAGCCCTAACTAAGATACCCACCAAGCACACAGTCTTCCTGCCCATTGCCCTCTGCACTTCCTTTCCCTCCATATTGAGTGCTGGAGATACAGTTCAGTAGTTAGACACATGGTCATCCTGTGGGAAGTTGTGGGTTCAAGTTGTAGTACAGAAAAAAAATCAATAAAATGTAAATAACTTTTACATATCTGAGTTCCCCACAACCAAACTCTGAGACAGTGGTCACTCCCATATTTCCAGAGTGCTGGGCCTTGAGTAAACCTAGGTTTCTTCTTATCTCCCCACTATTGGCTCTTGAACAGTGAGCAGACTTGAGCCCGACTATAACATTGAGATATTTAGAGGATAGAAGCTTAATCTGGCCACGTTGTTTAGAAGTGGGACCTGTAGGAAGAAATGAGGGCGAAGGTTGCTAGAGTTGTTTCCATGTTTGAATTCAGAGGGCTCTGTGAGAGAGGTACAGGGACCCTAGAAGACTCTCTCAGCCCATGATGCCCTGCACCACCTCAGGACCCTGCTAGCAAGAAGGCCAGCACTAGTATGGCCATCCAATGGGACCTTAGGGACAGTGAGTCAAAATAAACCTAATTTAAAAAGCAGTGCAGATATGGACTAGTACAGTTAAAAAGGCATCCTCATCCATAGATTGCTGACAAGGTAAACTAGACGACATTACTTTCTCTTTCCTGTTTATATGTCACATCTTGCTCCTGGGGCACCAGATCTTTGCCATGTCTAGGAAAAGCTCTTGGCCCAGGCATTGCAGCTGATATGAGCACTTGGTCTCAGCCGTCCCAGGCCTTTGCAGCTCACAGGGAGTAGAGTTGCTTCTTTTCCACCTTCCTGCCTGCTGCCTCACTCACCAGATCAAAACCGTGCTCCCCACAGCACTCTGGGAATGTGTGGCCTGTGTTAAGTGTCATATATAGGGTCAATGGAGGTGACAGCACATGCAGTGTGTAGACTGATGGAGGACTTGTTTCCAGGTGTGGCGTGTGGCATTCTGGGAAGTCCCATGCAATCACAGTTATTCTGTCCCTATTTGTCATTGGACCTTTGACCTTGATCTAAGAAACACAGGACATGTTTGCTGTTCTTGGCATCAAGAGACGTTAGGGAAAGAGACTCCCACACCATCTCACCCCGGTGCTGTATTTTCAAGCCCAGCTGTTCTCAATCTGTGGGTCACAACCCCTTTGGGAGGTCAAACGACCTTTCTGTGGGGGTCACCTAAGGCCATTGGAACTATCAGCTATTTATATTACGATTCATAACTGTAACAAAATTACAGAAGTAGCAACAAAAATAATGTTATGGTTGGGGCTCAGCACAACACGAGGAACTGTATTAAAGGGTTGTAGCATTAGGAAGGTTGAAAACCACTGTTCTAGAGTCTCCTGGGAACAGCAGAAATGGGGGGAAAAAACCAGCTTAGGAACTGATGACACGAAGCTACGTCTCCTGCCAAATCACTCTACATTACCCAGGGGGCCCCAACAGGCAGGAAGGATGCTGGATGTGGTCTCTGTGGTCTACATTACACAAATATGTCCTTGTGGGCCCACAGATTTTTTTGATAGAGCCTTAGCCCTCCAAGTCGCATATTTGAAGGGAGGATTACATGTATCCCAAGGGGACTCACGCTTTGATGATCCGGCTCATACTAATCAGCCTCCTGAGAGTCTGATCTGTAAACCAACTTGTTAACTTAATGATAGCAAATGCATTTGCCACAGATGACATCTTAAATTCAGAGCAGCTGCATTTGAGTCTTGTCTCAGGGTTTCTACGTCTAGAGAGAAATCACCAAGACCAAAGAGAAACTCAACGGAGGGAGGGGATTGATTTCAGCTTACAGTGCCACATCATAGTTTACTATTGAAAGAAGTCAGGGCAGGAACTCAAACAAGGCATGGACCTGGAGGTAGGAGCTGATGCAGTGGCCATGGAGGGCTGCTGCATACTGGTTTGCTCCTTGTGGCTTGATCAGTCTGCTTTTTTTCTTTCTTTTCTTTCTTTCTTTCTTTCTTTCTTTCTTTCTTTCTTTCTCTCTCTCTCTGTCTCTGTCTCTCTCTTTCTTTCTTTCTCTTTCTTCTTTTTATTTGTTTTGAGACAGGGTCTCACTATGTGGCTCTAGCTTTCCTGGAACTCGCCATGTAGATCAGGCTAGCCCGCAACTCAGTGCCATCTGCCTCCAAAGTGCTAGGCTTGAAAGCGTGGACCACTATCCCTAGCTTCAGCCTGGTTCTTTGTAGCACCCAGAATCACAAGCCCAGGGGTGGCACAGCCCGTACCAATCATCAATCAGGAAAAGGCACTACAGGCTTGCCCTGTTCTATTCTGATTTGGAGCCTAGCCTGTCTGCCCTTATTGGAGGAGTCACCTTCATCTCTATATAGGACAATGTCATTTCCCCACCCTGAAACCTCTGATGTCAGGTCAGTTTAGTGAGAAGAATTAGAAAGGCACAGAGAATGCAAATGCATGGATCTTATAGTGTGACCACCAAGAGGGTGAAAGCCAAGTTCACTACTTACCATCACTGTGGCTGTGGGAAATCACACAGCCATTCTGGGCTCTGGCTCCTCCTCTATAGCCACCAACTGTGCAACAAAGAAGAGCCTACTCCCTGACCCCGAGGACTGATTCAGTAACTACCATGGTGTGCAAACCCAAGCACTCAGGGCCCAGCACACTGAGGCTGATATATGATGGCTGTCGTTCTTTGTAACACTATATATTTTGAATCAAATTATTCCATATTGCAAAATGTGGTTGCTTTTTTTATTTTTGATATTTTGTGTATATGACATATTCTTTTTAATGTGTCTCCACGTGCTGCTTAAAAAAAAAAAAAGCTTATTCAGAGAGGATAGTGAGAATCAAAGCTTTATTTATTTTGTATTTTGCTTTTGTTTGTTTGTTTGTTTGTTTGTTTGTTTTGAAACAGGGTTTCTCTGTGTAGCCCTGGCTGACCTGGAACTCACTCTATAGACCAGGCTGGCCTTGAACTCATAGAGCTCCTCCCACCTCTGCCTCCCCGAGTGCTAGGATTACAGGCGTGCACCACCAATGCCCACCTAAAATGTTAATTCTTTTGGTCTTTAACTATCTTAATTTATGGTACTCTTTGGAGGAATTCTGCAAATAATATGATTTTATATCTTTTATAGAGAAATAAATCAATAGGCTACAACTTAATAACTACTATGAAACACCACTCGGGTAAATAAATAAAAACCAAGAGTGCTGTAGAGGATAATCTACTTTCTCCCCAGAAGCAACTGCCATCTTGTATTTTAAAACTCATATTTACTTAAAAAAAAAAAAAGTCCTAATGAAAAAAACAACAATTCTGTTGGCATCTCTGTAATTATTATATTTTTTAAACTTAATATACTTTTGAGACATAGTCATTTTTTTAGGGGTGTAGTAGTAATGAACTTATTTGAACTTCCATACAGAGTTCCATATTATGCCATTGCGCATTCGTACAGCTGATGAACAGCATATAGGCTGCACTTTCACAGACGCTATGGTGCTATGAACACTGTGTTCCTCTTTGTGTGGAAGGTACCCTGGGGTGAGGCTCCTAGACAACAGACCGTGCATGTATCTTCTTCCCCTTTGGTAAATAGTGACCAGATGTTTTCCTAAGTGTTTCCACTCACTTATACTCCTACCAGCTATATATTCGCCAACAGCTGTATCTCAACTTTCCCTAATTTTCATGAGGAAGAAAAATATGGTTTTCTACGTCTCTCTCTCTCTTTTTTTTTTTTTTTTTTGGCTTTGCTGACATAGGTACTGATACTGTTTTATTTGCTTATATTTTAAATTATTTGAGATACAACATTTATAATCTCACTATTTATTTGGGATTTAGTTGTGCTTCAATAGGCAAAGCCCCACCTCTCCATACATGGGTACCCAACCTTCTTGGTCATGTGACAACTGTCACTTATACATTTGGAATCGTCACCACTGCTGTAAGAAATTATCAGGATTAACGGGACAGTTGTATCCTGTGTGGTTATTAAATATTCTAAGAAAGTTGTTACAGTATCAGCTTTTTACTTTCTGTGAGTTCTCATATAGTTAGTTATTTGTAGGCATAAGCTTCTATAAATATTGAGTTGAATACTATCATTTTTTTTTAAATACCAAAGAAGTGTGTTCTGTGCAAGCCATTTGCATGCACACTTTTTTTTTTTTTTTTTTTTTTTTGATCGGTCACAACAAAATCACCAGAGAGAACCCAAGGAGCTATTATCAGGCTACTAAGATTGACGACCAAGACCACGCTTTTTCCCAAAGTGGGCGACCCATCAAAAACCGAACCAAACCAAGCACACAGTAACAGAATGGCAAACCAGAACTACCCTTGGTTCTCATCAGAATGCACAAGGTGGAGACGGTGCTCTGCCCCACCCAAAACATTCTGCCATGAAGCCAACCTGCAGAGACAAGCGAACCTACCTGTCTCTGCTTCTAGTGAACTGCCTTTGGGATGGACTTTCCACCACACCCGGAAATCTGAGGTACAGCTCAGGAATAAAGGCAAGACTGTTTGTTATTGCTGCTTTAATGCTTCGGGTCTTTAAGGAGAGCAATGGCTGGAAGTGTGGCTCAAAAGCCAAGCGACCTCCAAGATGTAAAAAGTTACTGGGCCCCACTATGAACAACAAGAAACTATTGGCCTTGATGCAAGAACACAGGCTGCCCTTCCTCCTTCTTTGTTTTGCTTCCATTTTGGCAGGAAGTGTCCCCAGCTCGGCAGAGGTTCTTCCTTTCCTAATAAATCTCTCTCCTTCTCCCAAATTTACAAACTCAAAGCTTTAAGGAACTGAAAGACTTCGCTCCACAAAGCATTTCTATGATGTTTTGACTCAAACGTGAGAAGAATACATTTCGAGGATACGTCAAGTCGCTAGGAATATTGACTCCGTCTTGGTGGCCTACAGTATTCTGCACAGCATAAATGCACTGGGCAAGTATAACACAGCTGGACCCCTCAGTTTATACAAGCACGTGATGCTACCGTAATCACATGCTTCCAGTTTCTTTTTAACTTTAATTGTATTATTATCAGCTCTATAATCTTTGCTATTACTGTGTGTGTGTGTGTGTGTGTGTGTGTGTGTGTGTGTGATGCCAAAGAACAACGTTCAGGAGTCAGCTCTCTCTTCCCTCCGTGGGGATTGAACTGTGGTCATCCGGTCTATGCAGCAAGCACTTTTATCTGCTGAGTCATCTTGCAGCATCACATGTTTCCAATTTTATTAAAACAAAACAAAACAAAACAAAACTTGTTCATAGTGTGATCTGAGTGTTGTCCAGGAAGATGACACTTTCTAAGACTTTCTTTTGGAGTCATCTTTTCTTTCAATATTAAAAAAAAAAAAAAAAAAAGATGGGTCTGAAGGCTAAATATGGTGTGGCTAAGCAGTAATGTGCCTTTTTCTAAGGAGATATGAGCAGATCTCTGTTCACCCCAGAGGGCGTTGACAGTGGACCAAAGTAATGATTCACCAAGTCTCACTTGGTGAGTTCATTGGAGTCACCTACAGGACCATGACAAGGGATTACGTGTTGGCGTACTAATGACTCAAGATGCGGCATCACCAGTCGCTCACCTCCACACGGACGAGTGCTCATGAAAGCTTGGAGAAGGAGGAGTTTTGTACCTCGGGTTAATTCCAGGGACTACCTGGGACTTAGGAGCAGGTTACTTCCTGAGTCTCAACGAGACTCCCTCTAGAACTTCTGGGCTCTTAATGAATATCCCTATAGGACTGAATGTTTCAACTCCGAGGAAACTGCTACACAATAGCTTCCTACACGTGGATATTTTTTGGTGTTTGGTATATTTTAAAAATGAATTGCTAAGTGTTTATAAAATACATGGTGGTGAGACATTTCCAAGAGTTTTTTTATCCAGTGGTTTTTCTTTCACCTCCCCAATCTCTGAATAACACAACACCAAGGGTAACTGAGGATTGATTTTCAACAATGGCCGGAAATACAAAGCCTTGAGAGGCAAGGTACCGCAGGCAGGCTTGCCTTTTATACTGGTAGCTAATGTCTGGTTGTAAAACATCACGGTGGCGCACAGTAGGCGAGCTTGTGGAAATGCATTAGCAAGCTACCTGCGGCTTCTGTGGGTTTCAAGACCCTGCCGTTTCCCCTCCCCAAGCTGTGAGCCCTTGCTAGCGTGTTATTTGGCCACAGTAGAAGGTGACAGGTTTGTAGGTGCAACTCGATGCCTCAGAGAATGGAACTGAGCTCCTATAGGCCCTCTGCTCCTAAGAGGAATGTTTTTTCTCTAACCACCATCCACATGCAGTCTCAAACAAATCATGTTGGGTTTCTGATAAATTTAAGATAAAATTCAGAGGAAAAATGAGGAGGAGGAGGAGGAGAAGAAGAAATGGAGAAAACACCTTATTATGCTTTGCGGGGGGGGGGGGGGGGGAGGGAAAGATAAGGAGATTTGTTGCCAAGCAACACACTCTCCAGCTCCTGGTTGAGACCTTGACTATGGAAGTGACTTTCTTTGTCCTTGCATGTGCCTCCCTAGCTGCTAAGAATCTTCTGGCAGCCCAGATCTCCCCAAGTGTGACACCTCAATCTCAATGCTCATTTGTGTTGTCCTAGAAATGGCCTGTTTTTGAGCTTCTTTCATTCCCAGGATGCCTAAGTCCGTCTTTCTTTCTTTCTTTCTTTCTTTCTTTCTTTCTTTCTTTCTTTCTCTCCCCCCCCCCCCCAAGACAGGGTTTCTGTGTGTAGCCTTGGCTGTCCTGGACTCACTTTATAGACCTGGCTGGCCCTGACTCACAACAATCCACCTGCCTCTGCCTTGCTACTGCTGGGCACCTAAGCCCTTCTTAGGAGCATCACGGACATTATTCAGCCTACATGCAAACTCTGTATGAACGAATCTCACGTGCAGACCGAGTCTTCCTTGGAGGCTCTCGGTTCTGTTCTTGTCAGCTGACAGATTTGGCAGTCCAGCTGACATCTGGCCATGACATTTTATTCATCTCTGTACAAAACTAGACTTTGGCTCCTCTCTTGCAATCACAGAACACAAAGGCTGGGAAAAGCCAGGGGAGGGGGGATCCTTTGCCTCTCCCTTGACAACCCCAGCCCCTTCGTAGAGTTTAAAATAAGCATCCAGCCCCAGCTATTGTAAGCCGGTCTTCCTTATGATAGAGAACTCACAGTATCATTCTTTGGGGAACATTGAAATGAGCCCAAAGAACAGCTGGATGGCATGGAGGAGGGTAGTCAGCCTCCTTGTGGAGTACCCATCAGGACCCCAGACTTCCATGGAAGGAATGTGGGTAGGATAGCCTGGGCTCTGAGATTTCATACAGCCTTCTTGATATAACCCACGCATTTGCTGTTCACATCTCAGTACTCAAGTGTTGTCAGCTCAGCCTTTGCTTTAACATCAAAGCGATCTAGCTTGAGCCTGTTGTCCATTTATTCTGAAGTCCAGCATCCCATGCCTCCTAGGAGTTCAGTAAAAATAAGATCCTCCTGCTCCCCTTTTCTTTTCAATGGAACCTCCCATCCTCATGGTCTATCCCTTTAACCTATGCTGGTCTGCATTCCTAAAGTGCTGACATAGGTTAGTTAGGATTGAAGGTACTTTAGTGAAAGTTACAAGAGCAGTGACAGGACTGTGAGATAACTGAAGGGGCTAGGGAGCTAGCTCTGACAGTAAAGTGCTGGGTTTGGAGGAAGGGGTGTGGGAAATAGGACGTCATCCATATTGTCAGTAACCTGAAGCTCTGAACCTCAAGCTGTGAGTTTTTCCTAGAGCTTTGATTACATAGACATGGTCGATTACATCATTAGCTATGGATCAATTCCATGGTCCAATTCAATCAATTCAATTCAGCCTCTCTGAAGAGGAGAAGACAGGAGGGGAATGTGGAAATTAAGCTTTTAGCTTTTTCGCCATAAAGCTGTTCTGTCAATTAGCTCTAAGCCTAAACTATCCAGGAGACCACAGTCTACCTCATTGGTATACAAAGGACATTGGAATCTTTGGAGATCCCCAGAGTTTTAAAAGCTGTGTGCCAGGAAGTAGAGACCAAATAGGTTTTAAGTCAGCATGTCACAACACAAGCCACCATAGCTTGTTTCCTAGCCACTTCCCATGGAGATGCCCCTTCCTGTCAGAAGTACTGTCTCTGGTGTCCACAGTGATCCTGTGACCTTTAACTTGACCTCAAGTTCTCACCAGTGACCCCTCTTTCTCAAGATATGATCTGCAATCCAGGAATCCTTCTGCTTGTAATGTCTTTTCTTCTTTACTTAAGCCTCCTGTACCCCAGCAAGTGAAATATTTCATTCTGGATTAAAAATAAGCTAGCCATTTATTTTTTTACCCAATTTAAAATGGAGATTAATTTTCATTTCTACTCATGTCCACCACTAGGAAGGTCTCATTAAGAAAACTATTGTCAGGTGATATTTCAAAATAACAGAAAAAAAGAAGGAGAAAGAGGAGGAGGAGGAGGAGAAGAAGAAGAAAAAGAAGAAGAAGGAGGAGGAGAAGGAGAATCTAAAGGCCTTCAACTCAGAAAGGGCATACTTGTTTAGGAAAATGGAAATGTTTTTTCCTGCATTTGGTTAGTACACATTGCAAGTAAGTATCAAGTTTTCATATGCATCTGTATTCATAAACATATAATTGCTATGGGACAAGTATTCTAGTTTGGTTTCTGTTGCTGTGATAAACACCATGACCACTCAACTTGGGGTGGAAAGGGTCTAATTCAGCTTACACTTTATAGTTTCTCACTGAGGGAAGCTAGGGCAGCAGTTCAAAGCAGAAATCTGAAGGCAGGAACAGAAGCAGAGCCCATAGGGGAACACACTACTTACTGGCCTGCCTCCTCTGGCTTACTCAGCTCCCTTCCTCATACAGCACAGGCCCAATGCTTAGGGATGGCACTGCCCATAGTGGACCCTCCTACATCAATTAGTAATTAAGAAAATGCCTCCACATATACCGACACGGAACAATCTAATCTGGGCAATTCAGCTGAGCTTCCTTCTTCTCAAATGACATACTAGGTTTGTGTCAAGTTGACAACTGAAACCAACTATGACACCAAGGTTGTCCCTTCAGTGTAGGGCTGATTCACTAAGCTCACTCCACAGAGGTAAGAAGCAGAGGACTTTAAAGTCTCATTAGCACTTGGAGAGAGTGAGAGAGAAGACAATTCCTTGGGGAATCTGAACTCAAACTGTAGGACCATCAACGGAGGTACTTCAGACAGGAATGCTTGCAAACCTACTTGAAAAACTTGATTTCCAGCCAAATGAATAACAGCTGTGGGACAGAGTCCATCTGCAGAGGACATGAAAATGTGGGCAACCGAGGAATCAGTCACATTAGTGAAGGCCCCAGAAAGCAAACGTGCGGGGGCACTTTCAAGTCATCATCCCTTAGGACAAGATTGTGAAAATGGAGTCTTATTTATAAAAAGGGACAGAAATCTGGTCCATCTGTTGTGTTCCCTGGGCCAAAGCTGTGTCCTTTCTCACATCCGTTTCTTGGACTCAGTAATTATGGACCAGAAAGACATAAAAAGTAGGAAGTTTCTGAAGGCAGAGAGTTGGAGACTCACTAGAAATAGCATGCATTCAGAGTTAGGCAGAGCCACTTAGATCTACATCTTGGATAGCGGTGTTACACTGAGCAAATTGCTTTATGTCTCTGGGCCTCTACTCATATGACCTTTAAGCAAGGTCAAGGCATTGTCTAACTTGCAGCGTTGTAGGAACTGAGCTTCACACATATAAAACATTGAGTCTGATGACATTTGTTCAACAGTGATGCCTGGTAGCAACATCGGCAAACAGTGAGCTGCCACGAGCACTCTTTGAGGGCTTCTAGGCTCTTGTCTCTCTGAATAAGCAACTAGAGAGAGGCAAATGCAGAAGTGTCATCACTTTACTAGGAGACAATATAAGGAGTGGGAAGGGGACAAAAATCAGAGGAAAGTTTCAGTAGCTCAATCAACAGTGGTGAACTAAACACGGGCAGTTTGGTCACATTGTCTAGGCTTTGGGAGTCATTTATATAGCATGGGAATTGGGGGGCCATTTATATTACATTGGCATGAGCTTTCTTGCTCTTGCTCCTTCTGCCATTATATATATATATATATATATATATAGCATAGCTCATTAGCATCTTACTCTCCACCCAAGGGTGGGTATTTTAGTATCATAATGAGGGCTATGTCACCTTTCGATGCTGGAGTTCCTGCACACTTGAACCCAGGGGCTCCAGCCAGTTCTAGTGCTCTGTCAATCTATTTCTTTCATATGCTAACTCTGTAGCTTTTGTGCAAGTGCTTTTTGTTTTGTTTTGTTTTGTTTTTAACCTTTATTCTCAATATTACTCACCTGCCTCAGTATTATAATCACTACCTATCACCTCCTAAGACTCCACTCTTTTTAAAGAATCTTCTTTTTTAAGACTCAACTCATAGGAAACTTACCCAAAGAAGACTCCATGGCTCTGGCTGCCCATTCAAAAATAAATATGGCTGTTGGAGCCAGACAGGTAGTGCAAATGCTGAAAATGGTTACTATGAGATATGTACAGGGGATGCAATAGAGGCACAAATATTATAGGGGTAACCAACTGATTTCTAATTGGATTTAAGGTCTTCTCTCCACAAGAGAAAATGCATGCCAGGTACTAGAAATCTGGCCAATAATTCATGAATGGGGAGCACACATGCCCCAGGGATGAACCTATTACTATTATTTTACTAGACAAGCATAGGATCAAAGTGCTCTCTAAACCTGCCCCAAACCTCTCTGCCTATAGATCAGTGCAGCTCTCAGACCTCATCAGAGAGGTTTCTTTGTGCAGAATATGGAGGTTAATGTAGAAACCCATGACTGGTCTAAGTTCACAGAGTAAGTGCCAACAAACTGCCTGGCCACAAATAGAACCTCTATATCACATCTTCTCCCTCAGGCTCAGGGGCCATTCCAGAAGAGCACCAGATGTCAGGGAGATAAACAGTGTCTTCTGGACATGACGGTACAGGTGCACTGGTGAACTCCCAACAGCTGTGGTTGCCTGCACAAGATCCGCACAAGATGAAGTCAGTCAGCATTCTAGCACAAGGCAAGGTTGGGGATTCACAAGCTCCACCCCTAGCTGAGGAGCTCTTGACAATTGTTGGCTACTGGGGAAGGGAGAATCTGGTTTTTCCTCATTTGCCCTTCTCCTTTCCACCATGAGCGGAAGCAGCACGAATCTCTCACAAGAAACCAAGCAGATGTCATAGGCATGATAGACTTTACTGCCTACAGAACCATAAACATAAACCTCTTTTCCTTATAAACCACTAAGTCTCAGGTATTCTGTTATAGCAATAGAAATAGATGAAGTCATACTATTAGGAAGAAAACATGATTATTTGTAAGGGGGCTACCAATATGCCCTCACTTTTATGTCCAAACACAGACTACAGTGTGGCTACTGTGGGAACTGCAGGGCAGATTCTACACCCAAGATCTAGGAGATCAAGGGGGACAGCAAGGAGGAGCTGTACCTCAGGATGAAAAAGCATTTAATTGAATGACTACACTCAATCGTGAGCCACTAGCTGTGACCCAATTGGGTCACTAAGGTAACCTCTGTCAAGGAGAAGAGAAAGTTAGAGATTCCTTGGCAAAGACAACAGTAGATGGGTTGACCATTTTCTACCTGGGTGATCATGGAAGGCTACTTAACTCCCTAAGCCTTATGGTTTCTGATCTGTAAGACAAAGGTGATAATACCATTCACCTAAATGGACTGAGGAAAAAAATCTATTTGATTCTACATGTAAAATGACTGTTATGGTCCCTGTTGCCTAGTAAATGCTTGATGGGTTTAAGCTGTTGCTATTGTGTACATTAGAACATGAAGTCAGGAGACAGAGACAAGCACGAAAGAAGCCCCAAGGTTCTGGAAATGACCACTGCAGCACCAGAATGACAGAAGAAACCTGGGGATCAGAAGGAGAACTCAAGCAGGCCAGAAGCTTGAAGCAGAAACCATGGAGATTTCTGTAGCTTCCTGGTCTTCTTTCTCTGCCTTTGCTCAGTCAGCTTCCTTATACAACCCAGGACCCCGGAGTGGGCACTGCCTGGAGTGGGCTGGGCTCTCCCACATCAATCAACAAAGACTGATGGAGAAAAGCTGTGATAGATGGCAGGCAAGCGAATGCATATGATTTGTATCCCCAGAAAATTTTATTTATGGACAGTGAAAGTATAATTTCACATAATTTTTTACATGTCATGGAGTATCATTCTTATCTTTGTTTCCCCCTCCCAACCATTTAAAAAAGGAAAATCTTATGCTTAGCTAGAGGACCCTATAAAAACACGGAGTGGGCTGGATCCAGCCTACTGGATATGGTTTCTCACCCTTGTATTTCAGGCTAGTTCCTCCAAGTCCTTAGCAAATCACATGTCTTATGCATCAACGTGTCAATCAAAGATGAAAGAACAGTGCCCTCTTTGCATGGGGCAGCAAGGTCCCAGGGTGGCTGTGTGGGGTCCTCTGTCCCCTCCATCTCCCGGGACACCGCTCCCCATTTCTTTGCAGTGGCCGGTGTCTCAGACGGCAGTAGAATGAAACTGAAATATCTGAATGATTCAGAGCAGAGCCAGCTCTGGCCTCCTGCCACCAGTAAAAGAAAGAGTCTTTTAGCCTGATGACTGTTGCCAAAAAGCCATGAGAACAATTCAATTGCTAGCATTCACCCTGACAGCTAAAGGGCTGTATTCACACAGCCAGGGACTTAGAATAGCCTTGAAGAGAGCAACGGGTGAGCTGCCAAGGACTGGACACAGTGGTGGCAGGATCACCACTAACATAGTCTTTAATTTTATAATTGAATTGGCTTACCATTTGCAATAGGTGTGTATGTGCGTGCTTGTGTGTGTGTCTGTCTGTCTGTCCATCCCATGTGTCATCCTTAAGAACACTGCCTACTCGAGTTGAGACAGGGTCTCTCATTGCCCTGGAGCCCATCAATCAGGTTAAGCTGTCTGGCCAGTGACTCCTCAAGATCTCCTGTCTCTGCCTCCTCGGCCCTGGGATTGTAAGTATTTGCCACCACACCTGAAACTTGCATGTGGGTTCTGGGGATCAGACTCAGATCTTGTAACTGAGCCATTCTCCCCAACCCCAGAAAAGAACATTTCAAATGAGGACAGGTGCCCACAGATGCTGCCATGCATGTTGGTGCAGAATAAGGGACAGGCACTAGAAGAAGGGGACATAATGAAAAGGTCAGAGGCACCTGTGGTGTCACATAACTCCAGTGCATACCAGGCACTTCAGAGACTGCTCTGTGGACACACTTCACCAGCCTGCTCTGTGACTTCCTTCATCCTGTGCCTCTTCATCTGCCCTGTGGCTGCTTAATAGTCTTTTCCTAAAACCGAAGGTGTGATCCCCATGATAGTTTCCGATTAATGAAAGGTTCAGTCAATCAACCAATCAATCAATCAATCAACCAATTAATCCAGGAAGCTCAAAGGGGAGCAGGGCACTGAGAGTGATATAATTAAAAACATTCTCCCATTGTCCTGGTGGCATCTGGAGATGCCTTCTTGGTGACCTCACCTTTGGTTTGCAGCCCTACTTATTCAAATCCTCCACTGTGCCTTTGAGTTTTTAAAAAATTAATTAATTCACTTTACATACTGATCATAGCTCCCTTCCTCATCTCCTCCCATTCCCATCCTTCCTCTCTCTTTCCCCTATTGCCCCTCCCCAGCAACTCACATCAGGCACATCAAATTGCATGTTTTTCTCATGTGGCCTGTTGAGTCAGCCCTGCCAGGGCAAAGTGATCAAAAAGCAAGCAAGAGTCCATGTCAGAGACAGCCCCATTTCTCCTTTCTAGGGGACCTACATGATGGTCAAGCTACCCACAGGCTACATATGTGTAGGGGGTCTAGGTCGAGTCCATGCATGGTCCTTGGTTGGTGTGTCAGTCTCTGTAACTCCCACTGGGCCCAGGTTAGTTGGCTCTGGTGGTCTTCTTGTATAGTTCTTGTGCCCTCCAGGTTCCTCTATCCTTCCCCCGACCTCTTCCACAAGACTCCCGGCACTCCACCCAATGTTTGGCTGTGAGTCTCAGCATCTGTTTTGATCCGATGCTGGGTGGAGCCTCTCAGAGGACAGCTATGCTAGGCTGTCTTCTGCAGAGCATCATTAACAGTGTCAGGGGCTGGCTCTCTCCCATAGGGTGGGTGTCAGGTTGGACCAGAAATTGGTTGGCTATTCCCTCAGTCTCTGCCTTATCTTTATCCCTGCACATCTTGTAGGCAGCGTAAATTTGGCTTAAATTTTCTGTGGGTGGGCTGGCGTTCCCCTCCTTCCACCAGGAGTTCAGTCTAGTTATGATATCCAGAGTTTGTTGTAGTAGGAAAGCTGGGTTCTTACAGTGCCATATTGCCCTGGGTGGTGTTGAGTGTGTTCTTACACTGTCCTCTAGCATCTGGTTGTCGCTGGTGTTGGCAGGCTTGGAGGTCCCTCGTAGTCCCTGATGATTGTCACCTCTGGTAGTTGCTGATGGCTGCCGCCTATGAAACTGCAGGCAGAGCTGGGACCTGGTAATTGGCACACAAAGGGCAAAGGGCAGATGTCACCGATGCTGGTAGTCTCCAATGACTGCTGTCTCTGGCACTTCAAGCAGAGCTCGGGCCTGGGAACTGGTGCGTGGAGGACACAGAGCAGACCTCACTGCTGCTGAGCACTTTTGGGGTCTCTTAATGCATGACATGAGGAAGAAAGTAAAGTGGAGGCTGGAAAGCACTGGAATTATTACACCACAAACACATCTTTTCTTCAACTGCTTGATTTGGGGGAGAAAGTGTCCTTAATCTACTGATATCGAGTGAGTTGTGGGAAAAATGCTATTATACACATATATTTTTATGAAACTCAAGCAATCGGCATTAGCTGACGTCACCCCGAGAGCCGGGAGAAGGCTGGACAGCTGCTAGAGCCCCCAGTGCTATTTGGCTCCTGAACCCCAACTCACAGGCCCTTCTCTTAGCCCTTTTCTTCTTCTCAGAATTAATTTTCTTTTGCCTGGCTGTGTTTCCTTGGTACTTCTGACCTGGTACTGTCAATAGTAAAAAGAGGAAAGCATAGGGCAACACAGTACGGCAGGAAGGAAAATTGGAGGAGGGTGTGCCGAGCCCAGGGTGCTCTTCCTATCATCCCAGCTCCCTTGGGTCAGGCTGTGTGAAGGAGTATGGTGGGAAAAGCCTCAAAGTGCTTCTGATACACAGTGTTGTCACTTCCGGAGACCCAGGCACTCCAGGTCAGAAGAAGAAAAGATTTACTCCTGGTGGGATCATTTTAAGACCTGCCTATGCTTTGATGATTTCTCAGAAGGACTGTGGGAGATGGGCAGGGGAGGGGGGTTGGAGGAAGCTTCAAATGTAGCCCCATTTGGTCTTCTGCCTGAGGAATCTGCCAATAGACCTTTGTTCTCACAAACAAGTTGCCATGCTGGACCAGACCTGCTGGGAGTCTCACACAAAATCTTTACTGATGCTTCAAATATCCCTCCTTCCAGAAGGAAAACAATAGCAGGTTAGACAGACAAGCCTGGGTCAGTCCTTTTCCACTAGGAGGGAAAGGGATGGACATGTGCCAACTCTCAGGTACTTAACTAATAGTCAAAACATGTGGGAAGGGAATGATGGAGATGCTGTGGCCTTCATCCACACACTCTTCTGAGAGCAAAACGCCCATATAAATTCAATGTACTCCCTCATAGTCCCCAGATGCCAAGAAGCACTGTTGTCTGAAGAAAGTCTGAGGCCTTTTCACAAATCTTCCAGCCAGGAAAGGCTGAATGAGTAATTGACTAAGGAAGTGAGCTACAGTAGCAGGTCTGTTAAGTCAGCTGTGCAATAAAAGTGAGCCTGGGGGAGGGTGCAGCAGGTGAGGAGGTTGGCTAAGAATCCTGATGGCCTGAGTTTGATCCCCAGGACCCACAGAAAGAACCAACTGTTTTCCTCTGGCATCCCAAGCACTTAGACAGACAGACAGACAGACAGACAGACACACACACACACACACACACAGAGAGAGAGAAGACGAAGAAGGAGGAGAAGGAGGGGAAGGGAGAGAGAGAGAGAGGGAGGGGGAGAAGGAGAAGGAGAGAGAGAGAGAGAAGGAAGAAGAAGAAGAAGAAGAAGAAGAAGACAAAGAAGAAGAAGAAAAAGAAGCCACCCCATTCGAACTGTGGGTATACCACCATTCACACCTCAAGAAGTGAGTCACTTCGCCTCAGATGTCTTGTTAAGGAGCAGGGAGGAGGCCTAGTGTCATCATTTCCATGAATCAAGAAGCTGGAATCCAGCCTACGTGCGGAGGGACCTGCCCTGCCTGGCATGCCCAAACCTACCTGGCTCTGAAGTGGGATTTGAGAAGCAAAAAAAAAGTGAGGGGTCTATCAGCTACACTGATAACTTAGTTCATCTCACTTCCAGAGACCCACTTAGGAGCTTGAGGACCTCATCTTCATTGAGAGTGGCCACCAACCATTTAATCTTGGCTATCAGAGGAAGAAAGGGAAGAGAATGGGCCAGCTACAGCTTATGTGATTTGGTGTTGTCAGCCTGCGAAAGTAGCTATGGTGAGGAATGCTCTTGGGCTGGCAACTCATCCTCCAAGTGGCATGAGCACAGACTGGGGAGGGGGAGAGGAGACATATTCAGACTTCTCTAGGTGAATGTGTTATGTCATTTATGTGCAGAACAGAAAAGCACACTCCCCAGTCCTGATACATCAGGCCATTCACTGAACACAGCAATATTTAGATTGCTATTCATTACAGAAGACACTCACCACAGATATGGCCAAGACCGACTGTGCCTCTTTAATATTCTCCATTCTTCTTCTAAGTCGCTTATTAGTTTACAAATTGGATATCACAGACTCTCGCACCTAGGATTCCCTGTGTGGTTGAGAACAACCATCCAAATTCAGTCATCTGCAAAGAATGGCACTAGCAGCTGAGATAGCGCAGAGGGAGACAGGGCTTGCAGGTGGGTTGATAGCCAATAGGTTAGGCAGAGCATCTGGTCTCTAGATTCAGCTGTAGATTGGTTTCTAGATTCAGGTCTGTAACCCCATCTACTCAGGCAAGAGGATTACAACCAAGGACTGCTTGGTCAACTGGGAGCAACACTATCTCATTTCTGGAATGAATATTGACAGTGGCTGCTTTCTGGTCCCTTGGAGTGTTGCTGAGGGGTAGGACCCCTCTACTCTAGAGTTGGTGCAGGGGCTTGCCCTTCCCCTAGATCCGTGAATCTCCTGTCTGCCACCATGCTGGGAAAGCAACTCTGCCTCTCCCCCTACTGATCTTCAAAACATTTAAATACTTCTTGAAACAAATTGGGCTTTGTGATAGTAGTTGAATAACCCACAATATTTGCTTCATAATGTTTAACCCATTTGATCAACATTCATTTATCTGCAGGCTCCCAAGACAGGAACTTAATCTGTTTACACATTAAACAAATAGTGCAGATCTCTGCATTTTTCCTCCATAGAGTAATATATTGACCAACCAAAAGGTTTTGTCACAGGCAACCGGCATGCTGTGAATGACCATAAGCACCCAGCCAGCCCTGGAAGGCAATGAGTGAGTGAATCAAGCTGCTTACATATGGGAGCCATGAGGCCTTGCACCCAGATTCTCTTCCTGTGTACCTGTCTGTCCCTCCCAGGAATTCTTCCTAGACATCACTTACTCATCTCCAAGTTCCCAAGATAGGACTCAGGTACTCTGGGAAGGCTTCTGTCCTCTGAGGCTGTGGACATTCATTTGTCACAGCCTGAGAACTTCCACCTTCACAGCAGAAGGGCAGAGAGCTATCTGCGTGACAAGGGTGATGCCTGGCCTATCCCCACAGACACATTCAGGCCCTCATATATAGCGCCCTTCAAATTCCCACCATGCCACCCCTCACACAGTACCCAACGTTCCCCGAGGGGTTCCCATGGCTACCATATGCATATATTGTTCCTTGGTTTCCCTGTGATAGGAAAAAACTAATGAGCACAAAACAGAAGTCCAAGGTGACGCATCTTAGGCCAGGTCACCTTTCACAGTGGGTCAGAATCATTCTGTGGATCTTGTCCTGAAGGTCACTTAACATACCACTTAACATAAAGATGAAGCCATTCTCCCTCGACCCCTCATCGGGTCCCTCTCTTCCCTGTTCCTCCCTGCAGGATCCATCCCTGTGAAATTTACCTGCCATTCTCCAGCCTGCAGCATCACCACCTCTCTCTCTCACACCTCCATGCAGCCTCCAGGTTCCAGCATGCTGTTCCTTGTGTTGGTCAGTCTTTCCATCGCGCTCCATCTTGTTTGCTCTGTGCATCAGGTGCTGAGGGCACAGCAATAAGCAGGAACACCTGGGGCTGCATACCCAGCGCTTACAGCTCAGCAAGGCACGGCATAGACATGAATGAACAGGCAGGGTGTAGATTCTGCAATAAGCAATGTGGAAGGAGATGAACAGGGTGTGTTAAGACATGACTAAGTCAGAAGTTCTCCTGGGAAACAGAACCAGTAATATATGTGTGGACACCTACAAAGAAACTTACTGTAAAGAATTGGTTCATGCCACAAGGAAGGTGGTCAAGTCCCATGACCTACACAGTGAGTCAGCATCAGAAAAAGCAGATGTTTTAGTTCTAGCTCAAGGACAAGATAAAGCCAAGGCCCCGAGTTGAAAGGAGCCAGAAAAGAAGGCTTCTCTCTCACTCCCAGATCAATCGGAGTTTTGTTCCATTGAGGTCCTCAGCTCATTGGCCAATAAACAATGCTTGACCAGACGTCTGAGCATCCAGTGAAGGCTACACATTATTAATTATCCAGGGTACCAGAGGGACATCGTGATAAAACCCTCAGTCCTGTAAATATTGCATGAGCCTCCTGCTTCCTCGGGATTCCATTCAGCATCCTTCTCATTGTCATGTGGCCCCGATCACAGCTCAAGTCTCGTTATGCCAAGCCATCATTCTCCTTGGTGTTTTGTATCTTCCATTAGACTAGACACCTGATGTCCGTGATGTCCGTTCTTGGTTGTCAAATTGACTACATCTGGAACTAACTAAAACCCATGCTGCTGAGCACACCTATGAAGACTTTTTTTTTCTTGTTTAGATCATTTGCAAATGGGGAGATATCCTAAATCTGAATCATTTGAGGTGGCAAGACATACCTTACATCTGGGCTGTACTTTCTGTTGGCAGCCTATCAAAGGGCATGGAAAAGAGAAGTTCTTATTCTTTGCCTGCTTGCCCTCACTCTCACTGGCAGGTTCATCCATTCACTGATATTAAAGCCCATTTCTCTGGGATTTGGGAATATACTCCCACCTTCAGCTGGACATTAGAGGAACTTTCTTAATGACCCTGAGGATCACTTAGCTATATAAAAGCAGAGCAGTAAGTAGCACCTCCTAACCTCACAGGGATGGCTCTAAGATTGAAGAGTCAAGCATGACAATCACTCTGAGCTGGGCTGGCGTCTAGTCTACCCTCAGGTAACAGTGGCCCCTCCAGCCTCAGCACACTGGCTCATGTGACAAAGGCTCTTGATTGAGCCATAGGCCACCTCCCAGACTCTCCATTTCTGTCCTGCCTGCAACCAAATCTATCTCTGCCCAGCAGTGACTGGGAACACGTTCTCCCAGAACCCATTAGTGAATGGCTTGACAGAACACTAAAGTGTTTGATCATACCTGCAGGAAGAGGGTGACTGGTTGGGCAGCTTTCTGTGGGGGCATGGGGACCTAGAACAGCCGCTCTTGGAGCCACTGCCAATATCAGTCAGGACTTGTCATCAGTGACCCATGCAGAATGACTTGTTCTTCAGCTAATGGCAACAGTGACTCAATTAGGCAACTGCTTCTTGGCAAGTCATTTGCAAAGAGAGGAGACTCCGGGACTATTAATTATCCACCATCGAATTTCAGCCTCAGGGAGAGACAAGACAACTCTAAATGGGGCAGTTTTGTAGTTTTCCACCAACACGGATGTTTCTGGGTCATGAGACGCATGGAGCACATTCATAGCTCATACGGTCTCAACTCAGAGATGCACGGATGTAAAAGGTTTTATTTATTATGTTCCAACCATGACCTTCTGTTGAGCTTGTTGAATGAAATTCCAGATCGGGAGCTCATCCATGCCTTGCATCTCCCTCAGCTCTGTGTCTCAGTTACAACCCCTACTTGACACAGGTACAGGCAGCTGCCTGTGTGCTTCAGGGTAATGTCACGCCAACAGGTACCCGTATTGAATAGGTGATGCTCATGATGATGTGGGGAGAGGTATGCAGCCCGGCACAGGTTCAGAGCAGCAGCTTCAGAGGCAGGCAGCGGTTCTGAAGGCTGTGCAGAGCCCAAACTCATCTCAACCTGGAAGCAAACGGAAAGTGGAGTAAACAATATCTCATAGCACATAAGACTTTTAATGATGCTCTTTGAAACACATTTTGGCGTTATACTACTTACTTCTCTTGTCACTATGACCAAATACCCGGCAAGAAGCAATTTAAAGGGAGAAAGGGTATGTTCAGACTCATTGTTTGAGGCATACAATCCATCACGGCATGGGGGCATGTAGCTCTGTGGTACCTGGACTGTAAGACAGCTTGTTTGCATCTCTGGATCACGAAGCAGAGAGCTCTGGCCAGAACTAGGGGTGGGCTATAAACCATATGGCCTACTTCCCAGAAGTGCACTTCCTCCAGCTGGGTGCTACCTCCAAAATACTTCACAAGCTTTCAAAACAGCACTGCCATGTGGAAACCTAGCAAGTCAAATATATGAAACTGTGATGGACAGTTTGCAGTCGAGTCATGACAAATATCAGCTCACTCTCTTGACCCCTCTCAGCTCTGATGTCCACAGCATGGCAATCCCATTGTTTGGACATTGTCAGAACCTCTTATGTCTAATTTTCATTCCCCCCTGCTCCCCGCTTTTAGCACAACTACCACTGACTAAATGAACGTTTATTGTAAACTACATTCACAACAGAAAGAGGTTGTAATACAGCCCCCCTGCCCCCCGCAAATGTTAGCACAACAGCACACAATCCCTGGGTCACTGCCTGGGGCTCTATGGTGCAGAAGCTCAGTGTAATAAGTACTTTTCTTGCTGTGATATCAGACCATGATAAATGCAACTTAGAAAGCAAGAGTTCATTTTGAGCATACAATTCCAGAGGGTTAGAGTCCGAGATGGTGGATGGAACAGGAAGCTTGGGGCTCACATTTGGACCACAAGTCAGAGCAGAGAGAACAAACTAGCAATAGCTGAGGCTTTTTACCCTCTAATCCTACCTCCAGTGACACTTTCTCCAACAAGGCCATATATCCTAAGTCTCTCTAAACAACGCCACCAAGTAGGGACCAAGTATGCAAATGCCCGAGCTTAGCAGGAAACAACTCATTGAGATCGCCACAACCTGGCTGGAAGTTGGGCACTTACACATCATGTGGAAACACTGGCTTTGCAGATGATCAGTAGAGTGAGCCCCAAACTGACATGTTCTCCTAAGAAGGAAGTAGGTGGTAAAACAGACATGGAAGAGCACTCTCCATAAGCCAAGGAGCACTGACATGCTACCCAAATTTGAGGGAGCACCGTGGCTCTTCTGAAGGAGCTGGCTAAGTGAACCCCTTGATCTGAGCCTCCAGCTTTCAGAACTGGGAGACTACAAGTTTCCATTGTTTTAGCCATCAGGCTGTGGCACTTTATGGCAGCACAAAGCCACATGAGACTGTTGTAATTGGGACTCTTTCCTCTAAGGCAATCTCATCACCTATTTGAATGTTATTTCTGCAATTTATCACCTCGGAATCTAAGGAATGTTTGGGGAAAGAAGCATCAGCACCAGGGCAGACTTCCCACGAGTGATGAAGGTGATGCTCTGTACGAAAGAACTGAGGATGTGTGGGAAAAATGGAAATAGCATCTAGAATTAGCTGTGCGTTAACAATCACGTGTGTTTACGTGGGCGATGTGCTATGATAGACAGAATTAACATCCTCACATTAAATGGGGAAAATGGAGTACAGAGAAGTTTGGTTACTCGCACAACACAACAGTAGTAACAAAAATGAGGATGCTACCATTTAGCCCGGACCACTTACCAGATGGCTAAAAAGGCCTGGAAATGACCACTTTGGTAAGTTATGGTTAATCTGGTGATCAGTGTCTGTGAATTGACAATGAGGATTTATCTGACTATTATTTCAGGACAAAGTTACTGATGACCAACAACAGCCAGGCATTGGGCTAAGCATGGAGGAGCACAGAGTTACTGATGGCAAATGACAGCCAGGCACTGGGCTAAGCATGGAGGAACGCAGAGTTACTGATGGTCCACAATAGCCAGGCATTGGGCTAAGCATGGAGGAGCCAAAGCACAGAGATTAACCTTGGCATGCAGGCTGGCTTTGCTCAATCAGTTGAAGCACATAAAAACAAAAATTGACA
The DNA here is from genome assembly GCF_903995435.1 of Acomys russatus. Lineage (NCBI taxonomy): Eukaryota > Metazoa > Chordata > Mammalia > Rodentia > Muridae > Acomys > Acomys russatus. The sequence goes on along the minus strand of NC_067157.1, from coordinate 45,167,493 downwards.
CTTCTCAGAGAAAATAATTGTTTTCCCTGAAAACTGAAATATGAGTTTCTGCCCTTGTTCCCAGATTTTGAACTTGCCGGCTCTTAACATGGCATGAGACAGATTTTTAAAATAACAAATTTTGTATGTGTACACACACACATACACACACATACACACACAGTGAGAACATTAGATGTGCGCATTGTTCAACCCTCATTAGAAAAATTTCATGCATTACATGGTGATTAACACAGAGACCATCAACTGGTCAACTTGCTGAGACTGAGAGACTTTGCAGTCTGGGACGTCTGTATCGCATCCCTCCCCTAAAGCCTCAGGGATGGATGCAAAAGAAGAGGCCAAGGTGGTGGGTAGCTTCACAGAACAGGCTGCTGCACATACAAATTCACAGGGACTGTGACAGCACACAGAAGAAAAAAAATGCCAGCATAGGAGAGAAGTAGGCACAATGTCCCCCTCCTCAAGAAGAAGCTATTCACAACTGATGGCTGCTGAGAGAGGGCAAATCAGTTTTCTTCAGTGGAGTGACACTGGGTATATCAACCACACCTCAGGGCAGGCCCAGGCATGCTTAGGAGCAGGCAGCCAATGCAATTTGAACTCCATGTTTTTCATTTCATTTCTTTTCTTTTCTCTTTCTTTTTCCTTCCTTCCTTCCTTTCTTTTCTTTTTCTTTCTTTCTTTCTTTCTTTCTTTTTTTTTTTTGGAGGTAAATAACATAAAGCTGGGTAGGTAGGAAAGTGGGGAGGATCTGGGAGGAGGTGTGGAGTGACAAAGAATATAACCAATATATATGAAGTTTCCAAAGGAATAAATAAAAACATCATTTAAAAATAGTAAGATTCTGGAATGCCTGAAACCCTCTTCAGACACTTCTATAAGTTTAAATCCCCATCAAAAGTGACAGCAGGAACATTTTAAATGATAATTTTCTGCCTCATTTTCATGAAGTCAATGTGAACAGCAGGTGGCGGAGGTCAAAATACTTTCTGAACATTAAAATGTCACTCTACCGTCAGTTACTGAGTGCCGATAATGTACTTCTTACAGGTAATAGCCAATCATTTCTCTGTTAACTTGGGATTTACCAAATTGGTCTCCAAGTATGACAGTAAAAAGATGATACTCAGTTTCAGATGGGGAAAAGACACACCATGATGGGCTGTGAGTGAGGCCAGAAGGTCATCGATAAATTCACTGCCCTTCTGGGATGTCACCGTCCCAGACAAAGGCTACAGAACACAGACACAGACATAGGAAGACAAGCATATGCTTAAAGACAGACAGAAATAAGGAGTTTTCTGTCTGTCCTGTAATCTCCTGAGAAAATGTGGAACCAGGGACAAGTAGTGTGGCTACTCCTCAGCTGTGTGAATGAAATTGCTGTCCCCATACACCTGTGTCTGGGCCTGACTCTAAGCACTGGCTGAGTAGACCATCCTGACATGGGACTGAGAGAGGTAGGGAGTGGGGCAAGCCCTACCCAGGTTGCAGTGGTGTGCACACTGAGGAGGCACAGTGTCATCTGGAAGCAGCTGCATCTACTTGGAGCCTCCTTGCTTATAAGTAGACTTGGGGAAGAAGGGTGTGGCTGTTTAAATGGTAATGGGGCCCAAAGGCTCATATATGTGACTGTTTAGTCCCCAGTAAGTTAAACTGTTTGGGAAAGATTAGGAAGTATGGCTTGTGGGAGGAGGTTTGTCACTGAAGCGGGCTTTGAGGTTCAAAAGTCCACACTATCCTGAGTTAGTCTCTCTCTCTCTCTCTCTCTCTCTCTCTCTCTCTCTCTCTCTCTCTCTCTCTCTCTCTCTCTCTCTCTCACACACACACACACACACACACACACACACACACACACACACACACACACTCCTCCTCCTCCTCTCCCTGCTCCTTCTCCTTCATGGTTACCATGAACAAGCTTTTCCCACTATATATTCCTGCTGCCAGGTGCTGGCCAAAAGCCACCATCAGGCCAAGTGACTCACTCCCAAAACTCTGATCCAAAAACAAGCCATTCTTTTTTAAAGTCGATTTTTCTCAAAATGACAGAAATTTGATTAATATACTAGTATATGGTTAGGAATGCTGGTCGGCATCTTTACTAAATGTTATGGACAAAGGTAGGATGGCTGGTATGGTAGGGCCAGGCAGAGTGTAGCAGTTTAAGACAGAGAACAGCCCTCAGCTGGGCTCTCAACAAAAAAGATGCATCAGGAAAGAAAATGAACATGACCTAAGACAGGAAGGAAAGAAACAACACAGTGGATGCTTCCAGGGAGAGTCAAGCAAATTATAGCCATAGAGAACGGCCAGAGCAGCAAATAAAGCCTTGAGGCCAGGAGGAAAGCTGCTAATTGGAGTATGTGATTTCGAAGGTGAACACAGCACACAACCCAAGGGGGACTGACTGCAGGTGTAATTAACGGTGAGTGTCTATAAGCTTGTCCTTGATCTAAAGACAGTGGCCCGGGAAACGTGTGAGCTCATTAGACTGATCTCTTGTCCTTTGAATCTTAGCGTGGGTGGCTGTTCTCCCACATCTACTTTTTCTAATTATGATTTATCATTCTTCGTTGCCAACTGCTTCCACCCTCACCAATCATGACCCCAAGAAAAAAGAATAACATGGACACATTACAACACTTAAAAGGATGAAGCGCTGCACAGAGATTATATATATACATATACATATATGTACACACATATATAAATATATGTATACACACACACACATATATATGTATATATATATGTATATATACATATGTATGGCTTGGTATTCAGCCTGAGTCACTGTTGGGAGAGTGGTAGACTCATTAGGAGGTGAGGTTTATATATAATTGTTTTGTGTTCTAACTATGGAGTTTAGGAGCAAGAGAGTTATCAGTGTTGGAATCAAAGCTCTGTCACCTCCTGATTGCATGAGCTCAGAATATGGCTGGCTTTCCGCACCCGTGGGCTCTACCCCGCGCAGGCCCACCTAACTGTGGGGTCCAAAGGACTTTTTATAAATTTGTTTTTAACCAGATAAGCACAGATATTTTTGGCATTATTCCTTAAATAATACTTTATCATAATTCATTACACTGCATTTCCATTGTTATCGACTATAATTATTGAGAGATAATCTGGTAAGCTGTGCTTGGGAGGATGTGTGCAGCTCATGTGCGAACACTATGTCATTTGTATGATAGACTTGTGTGTGTTCGGTTTTATTCTGGGGTGGGTTCATGGAGACAAGGCCCCCAGGATGGCATGAGGTGTGCAGTTTCCTTACCTGTATTAGTGAGAAAATAGCAGCAGGCATTTGTCCATGGGATTCTGCTCATGACAGCTGGTGCAGTGAGCACTCTGTAGTAGGCAGCTGTGTGTCACTTGCTCGGCCTTGGTGAGGACAGTCATCTTAAATGGAAGTAGCTGGGCTTAGGAAGGGGTGCTCCACACATTTTTCCGTGTTCACTGGGCAGGCAGGAAAGGCAAACACTGGAGGATGTTTGTGGGGTTGCTCAGAGCTGAGTGAAAGGGAGGCAAGCCCCCTGCCCCAGGAAGGCTCTCTCTATGAGTGCTTCAGATCACGCTGGATAAAGTAGACAAGTTCACCCCCTTGGCCGATGTCGGTGATGGGAGCACTGTCAGCCCAGCCCCTAAATCTTCCAAGCATCTTCTCTGCCTCTCAGTGTGCATCCTCCCCCTCCATGGATCAGTGGAGGGTTCTGATAAGCAAGTCCTGGTTACGCCTACTCTGCAAAGCTGACTGTGTGGCCACAGATGTGGATGTGGTAGGGGACACTGAGGCACACAGGCCTCCCTGGTGACACTGAAGCCTCTTCTGGGGAGGTGTCTGTTAGCTTCACTCTGACGGGTAACTGATGCTTCTTGCCTATGGAGTCTTTCTTTTAAAGATCTGTGGCACACCGTATCACAAGGACATTTAATCAACTATGTTCATAGCCACTTTGCAATAGCCAGAAACTGGAAACAACCTAGATATCCCTCAGCTGAAGAATGGGTAAAGAAAATGTGGTACATTTACACAATGGAAGACTACTTTTTGCTATTAAAAACAAGGACATCTTGAAATTTGCAGGCAAATGAATGGAACTGGGAAAGATCATCCTGAGTGAGGTAACCCAAACCCAAAAAGACATGCATGGTATGTACTCACTTCTAAATGGATATTAGTCACAAAGTACAGGAGACTAAAATCTACAAACTCAAAGAAGCTAGGTTACAGGGAGGTCCCCAAGGGAGGATGCTCGAATCTCACTCAGAGAAGGAAACAAAATAGGCATTGGAGGTGGATGGAGGGCAGGAACTGGGTAGGAGAGGAGATGGAAAGGGGATCAGAGGGTAGAGATTAGGAGTAGGGAGAATGTGGAAGAGAGGGGCAGATAAGAGAATGGAAATCGGAGGTGGGGGACGTCTCTGGGATGTGCCAGAGACCTGAGGTACGTGAGACCCCAGAAAGTCTATGGAGATCACTTTGGTGGACTCTTAGCGGCAGGGGATATGGAGCCTGAAGTGGCCACCTCCTGTAGCCAGGCAGGACTGCCAGTGGAAGGATAAGGACCCCAACCCACCCACAAAACCTCCGACCCCAAATTTGTCTTACTGAGAAGATGTGCAGGGACAAAGATGAAGCCAAGATCGAGGGAATGGCCAACCAATGACTGGCCCTACTTGAGACCCATGCCATGGGAGAGAACCCATCCCTGACACTATTAATGGTCCTCTGCTATGCTTGTAGACAGGAGCCTAGCGACTCCTCTGAGAGGCTTCACCCAGCAGCTGATGGAAATCAATGCAGAGACCCACAGCCAAACATTAGATAGAGTTCAGAAGTCCTTTGGAAGAGTTGGGGGAAATGGCTTAGGGAACTGGAGGGGTCAAGGACTCTACAGGAAGACCTACAGAGTCAACCAACCTGGACCCATGGGGGTGCACAGAGACTGAACCACTAACCAAAGAGCATGCAGAGATTGGGCTTAGATTAGGCCTCCTGAGCATATGTAACAGATGTGCATCTTGCTCTTCATGTGGGTCCCCCAACAACTGGAGCAGGGGCCCTCTCTACTCTGATGCCTACCTTTGGATCCTGTTCCCCTAACTGGGCTGCCTGCTCTGGCCTTAGTGGAAGAGGATGTGTCTAGTCCTGCAGACTTAATGTGTTAGGGTGGGTTCTTACCCATGGGGACCTCCCTCTTCTCTGAGGAGGAGAGGGGAGAGTGGAGGAGGGGTGTGTGATGGGGGGAACTGGGAGGAGGCTGCAGTCAGGATGTAAAGTGAATAAATAAATAAACTAATGGGGGGGGGCAGAGATCGGCGGTTCTATAGCTCAGCCTCAGAACCACAAACTGAAATGGGGTAGTCAGGAAAGATATGGGCAATGGGCAGATTATCTTAAAAGCTAAACAAACTAGAGTGAGCAGACTCCACCCACTTCCTTGTAGAGACTTTCCTGTGATACCGCATGGCCCTTTAAAAGCTTCCATGAACCATAGCATGGACAAACTATAAGACATCCAAATTCAGGCACCTCAATATTAGCATCTAGCAGGTCAGTTCTAACACGCCGTTTCCACTCTATAGCAGGCATTACTTTCCCAGTGACCTTGAGTTTCCCCCAATACTCTGTGAATGGAAAACTAATTCGCCTCTTTGTCATGAAGTGAGTGTGTCCAAGGGAGGTTAGACCAGTGATTATGAGTTTAAAACCCCTTCATGTCTGTCTGGCTTTTCCCGGATAACCCTCATTGAGCAAATACTGTCGCAGTTTTGTTCTTGGCAACTAAATGAGGAGTTCAGCTCTTACGTGTTTTCCGCCTTTGGGCTTTGGCATTCGTGAGAACTGTGCTTTTGTATTGTTCCTCCCACCGTGAGCCATTCTTGATCACTGGTGGTGGAGGGCAGAGCGTGCACACAGGCCAGGTTGGTTTCTGATCCAGGCATTCGACATGTGATAGCAGAAAGAAATATCTTCAAGGCTTTCTCCAGATAAACACCACAAATAAAAAGCACTACCTTAAGTTAAATGATAAAACATGAGTTAAAAAAAAATAAAAAGAACAATTAAGAGGGTACTTCCTCCTAGAAGGTATGCAATGGTTTAAAAAAATTTTTTAATTAATTTATTCAGATTACATCTAAATTGTTATGATATGCAATGATTTATGGAATTAAAATTCCCAGCAAAAATATAACACAATTGTTAGTTCACAAGCCAATCTGCTAGCCTGCTTGCTGATCTGATCTGCCTGTAGGTTGCTTAGCAACCTCTGACATCATCATCTGCCACCTACCACCAGGTGTGTGCCAGAGGCACCAGATATAAAAGGACAAACAGGCCACCTCTCGCTCTATCTTGCTTCTCTCTCCTTTTCTCTCCCACTGTCTCTCTCTTTCTCTCTACCCCTATGGCCCACTCAGGCCCTAACTCTTTTCCTCGTCCCACCTCCAAATAAATCTCTCCATAATATATTTGTTGCATGGCATCTCATTCTTAATGATAGCAGTGATAGCTTTGTCTTTTTGCATGGCTATAAAACAATGAAAGAAAGCTATAAATGGGCTTCATCAAGACACAGTATTCTTCCTCTCAATTACTTTTCCAAGGACATAATGACAATCTGTAGACTTTTCTTGCATCTGTCACTATGTATTATGCACTGTTTTCATGTTGTTGTCATTATTTGCTTGTTTGGTGAGCCAGATGGGAGGATGGATAGTAGAAAGCCATGCCAGAGAAGCAGAGTAGAGTGTTCACTGTTGAGTGGACACCAGAGAGCTTGTGGAGAGAAGGGTGTGTGTGTGTGTGTGTGTGTGTGTGTGTGTGTGTGTGTGTGTGTGTGTGTGTGTGTGTGTTTTCAATATGGTTCTGGCCTCCAAGGTTTCTGGCCCTGGCTCTTTACCTGCACTAGCTGTGTGGCCTTCTCAGGATGTGGAGGCCTTGTGTGTCTCCTCCTCCCCAGTCATTCATGGATCTCTCAATGCTTTGTTGCTCTTCTTTTGGCTCACAATATCTACATTGTTCTCTTTCCCCCTCTAACTCCTCCTCTCTCTTCCATGACTATATTGTATTTTTACTCACAGTTTTAATGGCTTGATGACCTCATAGATCTACATAAACTGGCTTTAGAAACTTCTAGTAAAATGACATGGGTAAGCTCAGTTTTCAGCACTAAAGGAAACACATGCTTGAAACAGAAAATAAGATTCAAGGGAGAAAAAAAAATCTATGCTATGTTGTGGTTAATTTATCAGTATGGCCTAATAATGTTTATTATCAGGCCTATAATTATTATTATGGTGGTATGTTCTAACCCACTAGCAATCAATCAAGACACAGACACCTGTTATATTTTAAAATAGCCTCAGCTAACCTGGGGCAGGGCAGACATTAATCCCCTAAACTACTTCCCATAGTGGAGCAGGTATGGGATACCTGTCCCAATCCCATGCCATCTGCTTCTAATAATTTCTATCAAGCTACCTCCCATCCATAATCCCAAATACTTGCTAATTATCCTCATTTGGGCCGAGTCTCCATCCATGCCAGCCATGTGCTTCTCCTCCACCTAATGCATGGTGCAGCCTTCTTTCTTCTCTCCTCTCCTCCAGTCTCTTCCCTCCCAAGATTCCCTCTGTCTCCCAAAGCCCAGGAACTTTAGCCTTGCCTATCCCATTTGTCCTGCCCAGGTGTGATGGCCTTTTATTGGTCAAACAGATTAGGCTCTTAGGCAAGGTACAGGTGGGGCGTAGAGACAGCAGGCAGTAATTAGCATCAAACTATATCAGACCAACGTCTAACATGCTACTTTTTTTTTTGTGGATTTAAAGGGTTTCTTCTACGCTTAATGCCATTTACAAAGCGAGGCCATTGGCTAAGTCTTTGGGACATTCTTGTCTGAAGAGATAAACTGACAAAACAGAATGTATGTAGTGGTCACTGTGCTAGGATAATAGCTTTGGTGGTCAAGACACTGCCCAAAGTGCTTGTCATTTATCAGTTAGCGATCTGCCAAAGGCTGTGCTGGGCACCAGATGAATAATTTGCTGCTATCAAACCACAGAGAAAAAACAGTCAGTCACTTAGCCTCAAGCCAAGTGTGACAGGGAGGGTGTCAGGTTACCATAACCAGTCACTTAGGGACTTGACAAGAATGGACCTGGTGGCACCAGATTTTCCCTGAGCTCAATTTCTATTTGGGTTTTAATAACCATGTGGTGAACCGTGACCCAGCAAACGAATTCAGTTCACTAATGGCTTCCTGAGTTTACTTTTCTCAAACAGCAAGTGAAGACAAATTATACATAGTACTTAGGCGCGGGTGCTCTTATAAATATGAGCTACCTGTACACGCTGACAGGGTTCCTTCCACACCATTTGCCCGAACTTGCCTACAGCACACACCCATCAACTCCAACCCACGCCAGTCTTGCCAAACCCTATTCTTCAGATTGGCTCTTTTCAGCTTCTGCACACGTGATGGAGCTTGTGGTCAGCCTGATTTGTCTCAATCGAATGTCCTCCATTTCCATTCATTTTGCTGCAAGTGACAGGATCTCATTCTCCTCCCTGCTATCTGTTGATGGACACGTAGGTTACTCATAACTTAGTTGTTGCGAATAGTGCCAATCCCAGTTCCTTTTGATACATACGCTGGAGTGAGTCAGGTGGATCATAACCTAAGTGCACTTTCAGCTCTTTGATTTTAAAGAGAAAGACTCAGAGCAAAACTTCTATGTTCTGTCTTCCCTACCTCATTCTAAGGAACCAGGTTGCCATATATTCTTAGGATGTGGGGTCTCTCTTCCACCAGGCAGTGTTCACTTTAAGTTGTTTAGAAGGAAGAGTGCAACATGGCTTCCATGAAAGCAAGTCTTGGCACAGAATAACCATTCCCAGGCAAGAAGTCCCTCTAAGGAAAAGGCCTGACTTTATATAGTTAAAATGATTAACTAGATTAGAATCTGAGTCCAGGAAAATTTCATTATAAGAATAATATACCCAGACCTAGCAAGGCTGAGTCAGGACAACTGCAAATTTAAGGCTATCTTAGACTAAACAGTGAGATTCTGCTGAAATAAAAAAAGAAAGAAAGAAAGAAAAGAAAAAAGAAAGAAGGAGAGAGCAAAAGAGAGAAAAGGGGAAAGAGAAAGATGTGAGTGATTTTGCACAGTGAAGAAGGCTGGCCAGTGTGAGGCTTGGGGAGGGCCTGAGGGCTTGTCCTCCTGTAAGCTCACAGGGCAACTTGCCACTGTTTGTGGATCCTTCCAGAAGACTAACACCTCAGTCAGAAGGACAATTTATTACCCTCAGCAATTAGCAGCAGTGTGTGCCTGTGTGTGTGTGTGTGTGTGTGTGTGTGTGTGTGTGTGTGTGTGTGGTGTCTGTGTATGTGTACATTTTGCGTCTGTGTGTAGTATGTGTGGAGTGTATGTGTATGTCTCTCTCTGTGATGTGTGTCTGTGTGTGTTAACGTTTAGTGTCAAGTTTTTGGAATTCCTATAAAAATGTCACATGTGGTAGGTTACAATCCAGGATAAGGTCCTCTGAATTTAGGAAACCCAAAGCTTGTATAACAAGAAGCAGGCACACACTCTTTGTTCTTGAGGATGGCACCTCTAACTTCCAAGGTTGTTTGCTACACTCCAAGTACTCTTGAAGAGCTTGGCAAGACAAAGAACAATCTCTGCTTAGACTTTTTCTAACATCTGTAGGGGGAATTAAAACATGTTTATAAATGGAATTGAGTCTTCCCAGCTTCTTTACTTCTCTTGAAGGTAAACCCATATTCTGTGCTTGCCAGGACTCCCCTCTCCCCTATCTGCCCCTTCTAGAACTTAACAGAACAAGGTCAGGCCAAAGAAGGCTGCCCAACCAACTTTCTTTGCTACCTCCCCAAGGAAGTATTATCAGAGACAAACAGTTGTTTTTTTTTTTTTTTTTTCCCCCAAAGTTAACCCAGTACCAGAAAAGCAGGGGCTGGAAGCTGGGAGGGGCTTTTTATCTGTAGCTGCTTTAACCTGAGCGTTCCATTGAGGTGTATGGTGTGGTGTGAGCAGGCAGAGTGAAAGGAGGTGGGAAGCAAACAGGACATACAAGGCAATTTGTCCTTGGGCAAAACATAGAGATCCCTGAGGGCATCACCATGGCTCTTCAAGGAGAAGTGGTCAGTGTGCTCCTGAGGTTGAGGTGGAAGGGGAGCTCACACAACTTGGGAAGCTGAGCCTCTGAGGCTGAGAAGATGTTCAGTTTTTTCACAGGTAATTTATAAACACACAGTAAGTTATTCTCCTCCTCAAGGAAATGGAGCTAGTTTTCAACAATAATTCTACAGGCTCATTTGGTTTAAATGAATTCAAGTTAAAAAAAAAAAAAAACCTCAGGGGCATATATTTGTGTCCAATATGAAAATAGCTTCCAAAAGTTCCAACTGTCAAATATTTTTGTTCTAAGAAGGACTATAGACAAGAGCTCCTGTTACCCACAGCATCTTTCCATGCCGTCTTGTACTTGATAGCATCATTTAAAGGCTCATTAAAGGAGCCTAGTAGCACCAAAACCAAGAATCAAATATAAAGGTGAGAGAGAGGTAGGGAAGCACTCCCCCCCATACATAGATGGATTCGAGGGCAAATGCCAAGAGAAGGAGTCCCAGAGACATTAGACCCTGGTGTGAGATTAAAGTCCTACCTGCATATGAAGCATAACCTTGACCTCTCTGTTGTTAAAGTGAAGTCATGTGGACAAGGGCTTATGGTCTCAGCCACTGAGCTTTCTTGGAAAGATCTGGATATAAACATATTTTCCACTACTGTTGCTAAGCTCATTTTGTAGTCTTTCTAGGGGACTTTAGGTGGTAAATAAAAATCTGATATCTTACGTGCTCCAGGGATTTATAAACACCTTTCCCCGAGCTAGGTTTTCTTGTCTTCCCAACAAATGGATAGATAGGTGGCTACCCCAAGCTTAGCTGATAAGCCAAATCCAGGGACTTTGTGTCAGGTCAAGGCGTGAGAGAAGGAGAGTAGAAGCTCTGAAACAGAGAGGTGGCACTAGGGTCTGTTGATGGGCAGGGAGCCTCCTGTCCCCAGATATGAAGAAGAACATAAGTGGCTGAGGTCTTTTCATCATCAACTTCTCCATCTTAGCCCCGCAGCTCAGACACCTGGACCACCCCAGATGCAGCTCTGAGCTCTCACTCTCACAAATGGTCCTGATGGTGATGCCACACAGTGGCCATGAACCATTGGGGGTTATTGGAGTTAAGCAGGCTCCTGTTTGAGTCTGAGCCCTAAGGTCTAATTATCACCTGAGGTAGGCCCTCAAATCTTCTGAGTTTACTTCCTCCAATGTACAACAACGATGATTCAGCCTGCCTAATGAGATTAAGGCTGGGATTAAATAAGATAAAGCACAAGGGTGTTTAGCCTGCTGCTACTGGTTATAAATGGAAGTATATCATAAACTTTAGAATTTCCAGTGTTCTGGGGAACCAGAGGTTGAACACCTGCATGATGAAGAGCCAGTGTGTCTGTGTGCCAGCAGCCTCTTGCTGTAATTAAATAAATTATAGAGACTGACCTCAATCCAGCACACCAAGTGGTGTATGACTGAGCTAGAGAGGCTCAATCTGGGGATCTGGAAAACCAAGTTCTGTGGTCCTAGGGAATGTGCCAGGTGAGAGCTGACTGAGGCCTATGTTGTTTTCAGTTTTGGAAGTGAATCAAACACATACCCAGAACCCAGAACCACTGCCATACCTGAGGAGAGAAGTGTCTTTTGAAAACATCTTCAATGCTTGCTGACCTATTTGATAAGCCAGGCATAGGTCTGGATGCTGAGTTACTTTCCACTCCCCCGACTGACGATCCAGTGGATCCTCACATGGGCAAGGACTGCAGATACATGCTGTGATGGCGTGCATGTGGTTGAACTCCCTGGAGGACTAGGGGCATCTGTTCCAGCCCTCTTAACAGAGCCTGCCGGTGGAGAGGATGTTCTGAGATGAGGTAAAAGATTTTACAGACCCTTGATTAGAATACTACATGGAACATTCTAGAAACCCCAGGAATTCAACGGCACCGAGCAGGACCAAAAATAGAAGTAGGAGGCAAAGGGACCCATTCCTCTGAAGGTGTGAGGAGGGGTCCATTTATAAAAAGGAGTGAGATGATCCAGTCTTTCTGACTACTGGGTAGAAACAACAGGAAGAGTCAAGAGACTGGGCATAGACAAGCTGGTTCAAAGATGGCGGCGGCAATCTAAAGAGAACTCTCATGGACAGACTTAAAAGGTATTAGATAAGCTCCATGGCTGGGTATTTGAGGGAAGGATGGGGATCAATAATTTGGCCTGGCAAACAGCAGGATTGCCCAAGAAATGTGGTGATGCCACTGAGCAAGGGCAGGCAGGAAGGCCAGAGTGTGCACAAGTCTGACAAGAGACCTTGGGAGGATAACAAACTCTTGCTTCATCTGCCAAACATAACTTGGGCTGGTCAAGAACGGTAGGAACCCTGCACATATCACATTTTCCTGACTCCAAAGGGGAACGCCGTTCTGTTATTAACGGGAGTGAATCTGCTAAAAGTTTTCTTCCTGATGGGAGAAGGAGAAGTCTTGGTGAAATGGATGGGGCACAGCCTGGGAGAGGCCTGGAACAGAAGGCGGCAGCGCTGAGCATACATTGATCATCTGGTTTCTTTCTCAATCGGAGAGCATGACTGGGTCCTCTGCTGAAGACACCCAGAACAGCACGAAATTAAATGCTTGCACATGCTCGGAAAGTGAGGGGCACTTGTGGTCCCCATCATCAGAGCATGCAGAAAAATGACCACTCCCCAGTATGTCCTACAGTCATACACACCAACAAGCTTGTAAGCAGCTCCCTTTATTTGAGTAAATAGCTTGTAAATAAATCATTGGTAAACATTACAAAATTAAATACATTTCCAAAAGCTCGCCAGTATACAGAAAATTCACAAACATAGTTCTTTTAAAAAATAAAATATGTTCAAAGCACCCTTGATATAAGTTGCCTGATCCCTGTCTTCAGACAGGGCCTCCTGGAGACTTCTTACGGTGGCAGGCAGGGTTTCCAGGGGGAGGCAGCAGGGGCTTCCTGGAAGGAAGGGTTTCTACTCACTTTTCACCCCGCCTACATCCCATATGCATTTTAATTCTTCTCCAAAGAGCTGGTAGTTGAGAGGTTAGGGTAGGTACTCAGACCTAGCTCCTAACATGGAAATCAAGGTCACAATTAGGACCATGAGCCACTGAGAGAAACCAGAGGTGAAGCCACACTTCTAAAGCAATGGATGTCTTGAGGGGCCTTCCCATCTCTCCATTTTTCTCAGTTCCCAGTTCACACCTCTGGACTGATGGTACCTAGGCACAGGAGGGACCAGACTCTACTTCTAAGAAGGAAGAGGCTCAATCTGCTGGTTTCCTCTTGACCCGCTTTCATGGACAGAGAATATACAGTATGGCAGTGGAACCAGAGGACCTATTGCTACCCATGGCTTCCTTTCTCCACTGCAAATCTCTGTTCAGGAGGTGTGGGCATTTCTTTAGAAATCAGGTTGGTTTTCAAAATTAAGAGTTCCTAAAACTTTTAAAAAGACCACAATGAGGCAATACGTACATGACCTGGCAAAGCATCTCAACCAGTGAAATAATAAAAGTCTGCAAAGTAAGCCCTTGACAACTCAGCACGTAGTATGTTGTATGGCTCCTTACAATAATGGCCACATGAAATTCTTTCACTTTGGTGCAGATGGTGGATGCTGAGGGAGGACCGCATTTGTCTGAAGAATGCTTGAGGGCATCTTGAAAACACACGTGCCGTGACTTCGTCTAACAGGACGAGCACAGGTTTATTCCATCATCATGAAATAAAGCTCGTGTCTCTATTTTAAACTTAGTGTTTGTAGATATATACACGCATGAGACATTTTTCACATCTAAGTCAAATGTACAACTTAAAAAAAAAAATCTTACCAAACTGACCATAAGAAAACTACCTTCCCTGTATTATCAGGTCCTAAATTACAGTCAAGTCCTTACAGAAAACACTGCCTGGCCTCACCTATCCTGTCAGATGCATCTGCTTTGATCGTCCTAGGTTGGGCTGTAGTCCAAGTTATAATAGCTTTGCCATTAAAATAGTACAGTAATGAAAACTCTTTAAAACAACAAAAGAAGGAACACTTTTGAATAAACGTCTAACCCACCCCCAACACATACACACCAAAAAGTGTTGTCTGTAAAAGACAGCTATGGTTATTTAATAAAAGTATCCATGAAGTCCAAATCCCAGGTCGCTTTCTTCATCTCCGAGAGAAGTCTAGCCTGTTGCAAAATCATACGCTCTTCTTCTGTGGAGGGCTCAGCTTCCTCATGCCTCTTATTCTGGACAGCAGCTCTCTGATAAATTCCTACAAAACATCAAGGAAGTTAATACAAGAAGCCGACGCTATTAAGACCGGTGCTTGAGAAGGTGCCTAGAGATGTCAGCTACAGCTAATGAATCTGGTTGTATGTGTTGCATTCCAATGATAAAATAACAAAGGAGGTTTTAGGAAGATCCAAAGTGCTTAAATTTCATGGCACATATGCCTTCTTCATGCCCTACTCTCTGTAGGGAACAATCCAGGTCACAGGTCACTGTCACTGACAGACATCCTCCACGTGGACTCTTACAGGCACACGTGACGACTGTGCTCAGCCTTACAACGTATATGCACAATACATGGACATCTTCTAGATGCCAGCTGTGTAGGGCCAGGCTAGGGTCAAAGAGGCTGTCATTTCCAACTAGATTGCAGATGTCCCTGGACTGCTCCTGGATCAGGGAAGCTAGTCCACTGGGTCTCAAAGCTGAGTATCAGACCCACCAACGGAATTTAGTCACAGGTGCTAGTCCCTCTCCAGTACAGGAATATGGAAAATGACAGGGTGCCCTTCTGACAAGCTCCAAAGTGAGGCCGATGCTTCTGAGAACCAGTGCTCTTCAGTTGCTAAAACTGTAGATGGTGACGCCACGTGAGTAAAGCCGTGCACCTGAAAGCGGCAGGCAGGAACCATTTATCAGCAGCACAAGGTCTCTGTGCACACAACGCCCAAGATTAATGCAAAGTCATTTGTAGAATCAATCCAAGGCATTGATTGGTGGCACTTGCCCATGGTGTGTCACATGACTTTGCTGCAGGATGATTTATAACATACAACATGTACACCTTGCGATGCACATGCTGGTTGGTCATGCTAGCAAGACTGGGAATGCCACCCAAAGCCCCTCAACTCAGACTTCTACAGTGTAGTGTTTTCACCACACATCCCAAGTTCTCTGACATCATAGAAACATATTTACTTACTTATAGAAAAAAAAGACTTTTAATAATTTCTACTGTCCATTATAGAAATATCAAACTAGTAATTACTGGTACTATTTGATGCTAGAAGCCTTGATTTTTAAAAAAATTTTGATTGAGTTGTTTGAGTTTTACACATACACACACACACACACAGTGAATTTTGGCTTGGGATTGGGGCAGAATTTCCAACAATTTTTGGAATGGCTCTAAATGTACTTCTGTTGTTTTATACTAAGTATTTCTGTGGAGTGTCTACGTCCACAGTATTGGCCAACTCAATGGTTCTCAACTTGTGGCTCAAGACTCCTTTGGGGGTTGAATGACCCTATCATAGGAGTTGCCCAAGACTACAGGAAAACACAGATATGTACATTATGATTCATAACAGTAGCAAAATTACACTTATGAAGCAGAAACAAAATTAATTTTATGATTGGGGATCACCACACCATGAGAAACTGTATTAAAGGGTCACAGCATTAGGAGATTGAGGACTACTGGGTCACATCAACCAATTCTGGAAAAAAAAAATCTGAAGTGTTCTCATCCTGATACAAATATTTACCTCTTTATGTTAAAACAAACAAGCACATTTTTAATATAAAATTGCTCTTACTGTAATAAATGATAAAACTATATGGGCAACAAAGACTTGCTTTAAAATTAAAAAAAAAATTACAAGTTATAAATGTCTTCATAATTTGTTGCCAGTGAGTGTTTTGTTTGCATTCCTGCTTTAAATACCTATTACTGGAGATGTATAAAATTTCCTAGGGCAAATACATTGTGTATGAAATTATCAAAGAATAAATATAATATTATACTGATTAAAGAGAAAGTCTTGTGTGAAAAGGTCCCGCAGTAGAGAAAGTTTTTGAAGCCCTTCTCTAGGACATACCTAGAATCTATGTCTTTTTTTTTCTATAAGTCCTACAAACAAAACAAAACAATAATTACATTTGATATTAGAATTCAGTACCTACACACACCTGCATTTAAACTCACAGAAAAAAATTCCTTCTATTGTCTATTTTAATCTAATTTATTTTTTAAAAAATGCTGGGGGAAACTCACTAAAGTGGCTTCTTGATTTTATTCATTACATGCATGGCTGATTTATGCAGCATTGGGATGAAGCCCAGGGCTTCCTGAATGGTAGACAATCATTCTAAAAGCTGAGCTCTCTCCCCAGTCCCAGCAGTTTCCTGATGGGTCAGGAATGAAGGCTGAGCACTGATCTACAAGTCCTATCTTGTACCATGAAGAAGCCGTCATTTTGTCTTGTAGCTTAAAGTGTTCAGCTGGCACCAGACTCACATTTATTAGGTGATAATTCCTTCCTTTTCCTATTATTTGTAAAGACAAAGCTGGCAGTCAGCTGAACTTCCTGGCCAGCAAGGAAAGAGAGAACTAGGTGTCATACCAGGGCCAACCAGAACAGACATGGATCAGCTGACCTTATGGAAGAATCATGGTTTAATTATGTGGACACCTTCCAAAAACTGGCTTTCTGGCCATCTCCTCCTGCCAACTTAAAGGCCCAGGCTCTGTGAGCTCTGCACTATTTTCTAGCCCTAAACCATAATAAGCTTTAACATATGATACTTTGCCCACCACCACCACCACCACCACAATTTGACCTTTAATAGTCTTTGCTAGCATAAAACCAATAGGTGCTTTTGCTTAACTATTTGGAAAACACAAACCAGCATTGGTATCTTCCTTAGAATTACCCACACTTAACAGATTTGCTTAGCTATTTAGATCACACTGTGTGATCGTTCTGGTCTACCTGACACTATGTCAAGCTTTCCCCTACTACGTGAAAACCTTCCTAAAAGCACATGGCTACACAGTCTTTTTTGCATAGGCTATACCACTACTAAATTCCCAGCCCTAGATTCTCAGAAGCTTCTTCTGGCTTTTCCAAGTTCTAAACAATGGTACAACTGAACTCTGTATGCCTTACTACTTGTCCCTACCCAGATAATTCCTTTTGGAGACTGGTCCCACAACCTGGTCAGAGAACTCTCCTCATCATCCCTGACAGTGGACAGCATGGGAGCAAAAGGGAAGTCCTACTGCAATTTTTGGTACACGTATCTAATTTAAAGTATGTTCATGGATAAAATAACATTGTTTTCCATTTATATTTAATTTCATTTTGAAAACCTAAGTTTTTCACTGTCCACTTGACTCTTTGGTTTAAGCAGCCTGTAGCATTTGGCACATTCAATTTTTGTTTCATTGTTTTGGAAACTATTATGTGAATAATTGTTATGTATATGAATGTTATGCAAATGAGTGGCAGGAGTCAAGTATTCCACTATAAATTTCCCATCTTGATAAAAATCCAAGGTTAGAATCGGAAACCCTGCCATTTATTTCATGAATAACTCTGGTAATTTTCTCCTGTGTTAATAAGATTTTCACAAAGATAAAAATCACATGAGGAACAGCATGCCCTAAATTGAAGGCCTCTTTCCTTGAGACAAGAGCGACTTGATAATTTAAATAGATGTCAAATTCTACAGAATTGATCATAATGTAGGTGAATTTCAGAGATTAAAATGTTTCCATGGTATAATTTGTGCTTAAAGTTGAGAGAGAGAGAGAGAGAGAGAGAGAGAGAGAGAGAGAGAGAGAGAGAGAGAGAGAGAGGTCATGGCAAACATATATAGGTTAGAGGATAACCTTGGGAGTTTGTTTCTTTCCTTCCACCAAATGGTCCCAGGGATCAAACTCAGTGAGGCTTGGCAGTGGGTCCCTTTATCCTCTGAGCCATCAGAGGATTTTAGTTTTATAGAAACATAACTTTATGTCTACACTTTAATACACTGTCTGTACGTGTGATGACCAAGTCAATTTAACTACATCTGGAGTCAACTAAAATCTAAATTGGTAGGCACACCTTCAAGGGATTGTTGTAACCAGAATATAGGAGGTGGGAAGACCCACCCTAAATCTGAGCTACAATTTCTAATGTAGACCATACAAAACCATGGAAGAAGAAAATCTTTGCCTTGTGCCTGCTTGCCTTCACTCTCTCTGGCAAGTTTGCCTCTCCTGTTGCTACAGCCATTATTAAATCCAACTTCTTCAGGATTCCAACATAGACTGATAACCATTAATGCTCCAGGAACTCTCTGGGACTCCATCACTAGGCTGGACTTCTGAGACATCCAGCCTTGTTGACCAAACACCTACTGAATTCTCTGGCCATCCCACTGTGACAGCCACTTTTGCACTGACTATTCTGTAGGTCAGTCTAATAATACCCCTTAATATGGGTCCTATCAGTTTTGTTTATTTAGAGAATCCTGACTAATAGAATATTCATAAATACCTGCTTAAATTATCCGTTAAATTTGCATATTCGGGTGCCTAGTTGAGTATGTGAAAAGCAGCAAGATCAATGTGTTTTCCCCATACAGAAACATGGCCATGGAACTTGCCCCAAAGGGTCTGTTTTATTTTCCAAATGATCCTCCTAGAAGACTCAGGATTTCTAGTCAAGGATACTTCAATGGCTCCAGGTCTGTTTCTCTAGGGTACTTTGGGCCAGTAAAAAGATAGCCCATTTGTTTCCAAAACTCAGCCTTGAGCAGAGGACACAGATTTAGTCAGAGGAGTGTTGTCTCATTGAGGAAGTGACCTCTGAACTGAGACTAGGATTAATAGGCCAGGTTAAAGGAGGCTTAGAGGGGCTTGCTGACAATACAAGCACAGAGACCTTCAGACCAGGAGACGGCTCTCCCTAGGACAAAATGCCAGAGTGAGGAGATCGGGAAATACTAGGGGATGTATAGTAAGCCTGACTGGGTCTAGTAGACCACAGAGCAGAGATTTATCTTTAACATGGAAAGCCACGGGAGGCCTTGAAGCATAGAACAGCATGGTTAGATTTAGATTTCTAAAATAGCCTTTTGGGAGCTATGTAATGAGTGGCCTTTGAAGGCATGAACGGAAGGAAGGCGTATCAGTTTGAATCTATGGCAGCGAGCCAGGCAATCACTGCCACCGTGAACACTGATGAAAACGAGTAGATATCTTGCATCCATTTCCGAGGCAGAGCCAACTGACCGTGCTGCTTGACTGAACCCGGGGGTAGGATGCAGAGGGGAGAAGAGACAGAAGAGAAAGTCACCATTCCTCAGCAACTAGCCAAAAAGGTAACGCTATTGACTGAGATGTGGACAAGTGGAGGCAAAGTAATAGGTTTGCAATGAGATGACAAGATAAGTGTGATATGGAACTTGACCTCATGCATGTAGATGTGACTGTGGCCCTCAGCAGCAGTCCCATCAGTGACCTTCAACTTCTATACAAAGCAAATGGCCATTGAGCCACAGAGACACAAGACTAAAACAAGGTTGCATAAAAGAAATAGAACCCTTGCTATCCCATTTTTTGAACAAAGACAGGTCAAAACTAGATAATAGGTTCAAATGTAGGGTTTGTGAACAAAATGGCTTAGACCCACACTATTCAGTACAGTAGCTTCTGAGTGCATGGGGCTATTGAAGTTGGTTAAAATGAGTAAAATGAAAAAATGCTTGTCGTTAGTCACAAAGGCCATGTTTTAAGCAACTGATACTCATATGGGCACCAGACAGCACATTGCAGTCACATGATATTTACCTTATACCAGAAAATTCTACGAGCCAGTATAGATGATGACGCACTAAGATGCAGGACTGGATGAAGAAACCTTGGAGGTGACTGAAAGCACAGGAAAGTAGACAGAAGAGCAGGGCTGAAGGCTGTGTGAGAAGTGAGGACTGGTTGAGGACATGGGGCCACAAGAGGTAAGAGGGGAAGGCAGTCAGAAAGCGGTGAAGGATCCCACAGAAGAACATTCTTCTAGAAGGAACAGATGCTTAATAAAGTCCTATGCCTTAAAAAAAAAAAGTTGGTTAAATGAAAGAGATAAATCCATTTATTTATCTATCTTTATAACAAAACCACATGTTCTTGCAAACACGGTCTGTAAGTCCTGGTGATATCAGGCAATACTATTCTTCCAATTTTGGTAACTTTTCTCCAAATGGTTTTGTCCTTTATAGGTCCCTTAAATTAACTTAAGATCTTTAGAATAAGCTCAGGAGTTTCTGTCCAAAAAGCTTGTTTGGATTTGTGATGGTGACTGCATTAAATCAGTAGATCAATTTGGGAAAACCTGATGCCTTAGCACTAGTGGGTCTTCTCACCTGTGAACTTGAGGTACCCCTGATTTCACTAAATCTTTACATATTCCAGTGTGTGGAGAGTGCACAACTTGGTCGTATCTGTATGTATTTAATACTGCCAGTGTTACTATGAGCAGTGTATTGTTATTTGCAATTGTTTGCTGATATTATGTAGCACTGTAATAGATTTTCTTTTTTTTTTTTTAATTTTCACGGTAATAATTTACTTGTATTTTGTGTTTGAGGAAGTAGCTCGGTTATTATTCAGTCATACATTTTCTTACAAAAGCCAAGGGAAAATAAGGACTCTGTACAAATCTTACTGTTAGCATTATAATCAACAACGAACCATCATCATACAGTCTTTTTTAAATCCCTAAATTTACATTTTAAATGTACAGACTGGGGTCGGGGTGCTGAACATGCCATGCGCTCAAGTGGAGGTTAGAGGACAACTTATGGGAGTTGACTCTCTCCTTTCAGCATGTGGGTCCTGGAGACTGTCAGGCTTGGTGGCACTTTTACCTGCAAAGCCCTCTTGCTGGCCTCCTCACAGATTCTTCTAACTGCCTTTCTTGAGGAAGACAGAACTCATTAAGAAGAGCTGAACCATTGGAACCAAGTGAAAAACAGAGCTGAGCAAAGAAGCCAAACCCTTTTACTTCAAACTTGGGACAATAATTTGGAATTTATAGGTACGCCTTCACGAGTGGTCCAGCGCATGGGGGAAAGAGGATCATTTCATCCCCACTCTGGAAGAATGTGGAGTGCGGTTTGAATGAGATGTCCACATCGGTTCATGTATTTGAATCCTCTGTCCAATGTCTTGGGAAGTGCTCGGAGGTTTGGCCTTGCTGGAGGATGTGTACCACTGGGGGTTGGCTTTAAGGTTTCAAAAGCCCACTCTAGGCCTAGTCCTACCTTCTCTCTGCCTCTAACTTTCAGGTCAGACAAAAGTTCTTGGCTACTTCCTCAGAACCGTGCCCACCTTCGACCACCCTCAGCCATGACAGGCACAAGCCCAGCTAAAGTCTTTCTCTTCTGAGTTGCTCTGGTTTTTCTGTCTCTTCACATGAATAGAGCAGTAACTAAGATAATCAGTGCAAGAAATGCTTTTCCTCGTCATAGATAGGAATGTGACCACGCTATTCGCCAACAAAGTAGGAACTGCCAAGCCTACTGAACTCAGATCCAGCTAGTCTGAATGGGTAAGTGCGCTGATGGTGTGGGGATATACTGTAGTGTCAGAGAGCCACTTGGTCTAGGCTCCAGGATTGTCTCTGTCATACCAGCTGATTCTAAAGGACAACTTGAGATTTCAGTAGGTGCTTTCATACGCACAGGCTAAAACTAGTGCCACTTGTACTTTGGGAATCAACACTAGTACATATAATTTCTCATTCCATGGTAGACACTTTCTGTTTTCAGTTCTTAACACAACTAAAAGAAGTTAGGCTCAGCACATACTGTAAACTTTAAAATGAGAATCTGAGTGCCACCTAGTACTTAGTCCTAAGGCCTTCACAAATATTTAGCTTTCACAAGTCCGTGGGCAAGCATCGCTACTGTACCAACCCAAAGAAGACACTTGATTCGAGAAGTTCACCAAAGGCTGAAGAGCTTCTGTTGAAATCAAGGTTCGTTTCGACATTCTGGTCCTCGACACTATGAAATACGGCCTCTCGAAGGAGTGTCACACCTGTCCCCAGCACTAAACAAGAGATATGTGATTCCTATATCCCATAGTCCATTCTCCCCTCTTCAAGGTAAACCTTACCCTAGGTTCTTCTATTGTGGTGTGTGTGTGTGTGTGTGTGTGTGTGTGTGTGTGTGTGTGTGTGTGTGTGTCTACATCTGTGTGTGTTTATAGGCCAAAAAGCAGCAGGTGTCCTCTGTCACATTCCACAGTATTTTTTGACACAAGGTCGGTCCCTCACTACTTCTGGACTTCACACACTCAGCTAGCCTGGCTGCTTGGCAAGCTCCATGCATCCTCCTGCCTCTGCCTTTCACCACAGGGGCAATAGGAACCGTTTCCCAGTTTTTTCAAGGGTGCTGAGGATCCATAACCCAGCCTTCCTGTTTCTTCAGCAAGCACTTCAGCCAGCGAGCAATCTCTCCACCCTCCGATGCTCCCTTTTAAAACACAGGAGTGCTCAGAATGACATCGACTCTGTTGTCTAGCCTTGTGTCCCTGGGCCTTGATATAGGCAGGTCGGTGTCTTCTGGCACAGACAGCTCCTGCTTGCCACAGCTCACACTATTCCAGAAAGTCCCTGTGGCCTCACTCCTCCTGACCTCTTTCTAAAAGTATTGCTACAGTCTGGGCCACACACTCACTCTTCATTTCCTGCAACCCCATGGCTCTCTTGTTGTCCCCCTCCCCCACCCCGTGGGGCTTAAAAGTCCCCCTCCCCTACTCAGTATAACCCTACATAGGAACTGAAGCCCCGTTCCCATGCCTCTGTTCACTTTTATAATTGCACATAGATTTCAAAACGCAGTTTTACGCAGGACCCCCGGGGCATCCTTGTTTGTCGTTCACAGCCAGGCGTGAAACATAGAGACTCTCCATTAACGTTCGTCACATTTAATTTAATTGCCAAAGAGATGCAGCACCATTTGCTGACAATTTGGAAGATTAATGGTGAGAGCCAGGGGGCACAGACAGCACAGCCCGCGATGATCAGTGACAGTGAGCGGAACGTGTGGGCTCACGCTTCTCTGAAGGAGGTGATGCTGGAATTTGAAGGGTGGTTGCTGTGTCCAAATATTTGCCCGTTTGGGGTGTCTGTGACCACAAGGGTGTGATTTCAGCTATCCTCTTCCTGTCAGGTACAGCACTGCTTAGCTTTTAACTCAGTGTGTCCTTCTACCTGGCATCCGGCTCACCTTCTCTACTAACCTGGTCAGTTCTTTCAAGGCTGCATCCATCCATCTGAGGACTAGATGAGATAAGCTCATAGAAAATTGCATTATCTATTAACTAACTAATTAGATTTTAAATTAATTAATTAATCTGATTCTTATGTAACCCAAAGTGGCATGAAGCTCACTGAGCATCTGAGAATGACCTTGAACTCCTGATCTTCCTGCCTGCCTCCACATCCCTAGTGCTGAGATGACAGACAAACACCACCACACCCAGATTATAGGGCATTTGGGATCGAACCCAGGGCTTTGTGCATGCTAGGCAAGCCCTCTACCAAGTGAGCCACAGCCTCAGACTGACTTAAGACACGTTCTAGCAAAGACATTTAGTGCAGTTTACTCCCCTCTAAGCACTGCTTGAACAGCAGTTTGGTTCTGTTCAAAATGCCTTCTCATTCCATTCTTTGGGGCGTGCGTTATTAGGAAACGTGTGACTTGGTTCACATATAGTGGAGAGCTTTCTAGGCAGCTTTCCACCACTGACTTCCGACTAACCCACTGTTGTCAAAGAGCATATTTGTATGACTTGAATCCCTGGCAATGTGCTATTTGCTTTATGGCTCAGAGAATTTCTATACTGGCAAGTGTTCTGTGTGCCTTTTATTTAAAAATACAGGCTGGGGGCTGGAGAGATGACTCAGCAGTTAAGAGCACTGGCTACTCTCCCAGAGGACCGGGGTTCAATTCTCAGCACCCCCATGGGAGCTCACAACTGTCGATAACTCCAGTTCCTGGTGACCTGACACCCTCACACAGACATAGTTGTAGGCAAAACACCAATGCACATGAAATAAAACATAAATTTAAAAAATTCTAAAAATCTACAGGCTGTTTCTGTTTCTAAGTCCAGCAATTCACTGCTGCTTTTGTGTGGCTTTCTCTCTACTAAGCCTCATGCACTCAGCATGCTGTGAGAAAAGATGGATACAGGCTGCTTCCACTGCAAGCTGCAGGATTCCCACAGGAAAGTGACAGGTCATTCAAGGCAACTCCCTAGCCACAGAGGATGTGACTTTTGTAATACTCAAAAGGGGTAATGCATTCTTTTGGGGGGCATTTCTTTTGGGGACTTCCATTCCCTGGTGATATGGATGAGTGGTGGTAGATAGGGTACTCCCTGGTGGGTACACATTCTGTACTGGGATCTGGTCTTGGGTGGGCTGGACGCACCTACTGTTAGAAAACAGTGATTAATGTTCTACTTCATTACAGGTTGCCTGTCTGAAGTCATAAGGCAAATATTTGAATGTGGGATTTTCAGTGGCCATCTGATCGGTTAAATATAGGCTGAGCCTGCACTTGACAGTAAGTGGACTCCATTGAAGATTCTTCCCTATGGACTAAGATATGGGGTACAGGTGGCTGGAAACCCTGTTTTCCAGGGGCTCCTAGGCTAGGTGGGGAGGAAGCTACAGAAACAGGTCCATCAAAGGAGGCATGAGGTGTAGTGCTAAGTGTGTCACAGGTCCACTGGGCAGAGAGACAGCTCACGTCAGCCAGCACCTGGATCATCTACTAGACTGACTCTCTCTCTCTCTCTCTCTCTCTCTCTCTCTCTCTCTCTCTCTCTCTCTCTCTCTCCAGGGCAAACAAGTGTCATGGTTCTAAGAGTTTATTAAAGATGAAACCCTTGGTGAATTAGGGGGGTTGCAGAATAAAAAATGGCTACTCTGGGACATGGTGTTCACGCCTTTGACCTCAGCACTCGGGAGACAGAGGGAGGCAGATCTGTATGAGTTCGAACACTAACCTGATCTACATAATGAGTTCCAAGCCAGAGCTATACCGTGAGACCTTGTCTCAAAATATTTTTTAAAAAAGAAAGAAAAGAAGAGGCAGAAAGAGGGAAAGAGGGAGGAAGGGAAGGAAGAGAGAGAGAAAGAGGGAGGGAGGGAGGGAGAGAGGGAGAGAGAGAGAGAGAGAGAGAGAGAGAGAGAGAGAGAGAGAATACACTTTGGAGTAAGGATTTGTTTTCTACCCACTTCCCCCTTCTTTCTCTCTTTAAGAAACTAGCATTAGCTGGCCATCACCCAGTGTTTTGTTTTGTTTTGTTTTTTCTTTTTTAAAGATCTGACCATTCTAGTTTTTTAACCATTGAAAGACTATTTTGGTTAACTGACACAATTTTTACAAGGCAAACCAACATTTGCTCTGAGCCATATTTCAAGATAAACTGTCTATTTTATTTCTGACTGCTTCAGCAGGTTTTGGCCAAATGTCCCCAAAATACCACCTAAGACGCGCATGATATCACCTTAGAATCCTCCAGCTGTTCAGTGTGGCGATAGAACAGCTGGAGAGGACAGGGCAAACTACAGTCGCAGGAGACACCTTCTTATGGCATTTAATGAGGTGGAAGCCGGGGGTCCTGAAGACTGAAAAGTGAATAGAAGATAAAGACCTTAGGCTGCAAACACAGGACTCATTGAAACAAATGCCTAGAAAAGCCACAGTAGTTTATTTTAGAAGAAAGGAGTCGCTCTATAAACACTGAGCAAGAAACAATTCTATGGCCAGGGTAGGTGACTCTGGTCCAGGAATGGCTGGGTTCAAATGTTGTGCACCCTTATGTACTGAGTCCTCCAGCTGGAAACATCCGCTCTTGAACATAGGATCTTATGTAAAGAGCCACATTTCAGAAGAAGTTACCAGGCTCACAAGATCCTGTCACGGTATTATGTTGGGGATTTCAATGACACAGCTTCCTTTGAGTTTTACAAGCAACCCTGATAGGGTCACAGGTTCCCTGTGCTGGGTGTAGGGGATTCTTTTCTTTGCTGTTTTTAGTGTCTTGTCTGAGGTAAATAGACCTTTGCTTGTCTACCCAGGAAAAAGACATACAACAACCACTTACTGGGTGTTCCTCCTGTAAGCAGGAGGGTATGCTAATGAAACTGCCCTCGAGTTTTCTGGAAGGACAAAGCAAGTTCACATGTGAAATATGCTCAGGAAGAGCCAGGTCATAGTCAGTGCTGTGCAAACACTCACTCTTGTTACCACTGTCATCACTGTCACTGGTCGGCGATAAAGTGTTCCCTCAAAGGCTCTTATATCAAAAGCATGGTCCCAGATAGTGGGACTATTTTGAGAAGTGCTAGAGACTTTTGGAAGTGGAACCAAGCTGGAAGAATGGGATATCTGTTAGCATACTGCCCCAGTCTGCCTAGCAACCTATGACATCATTACCTCCTTGCTACTAGATGTGCCTCTGCCCAGAAGTATATGAAAGGACAAACCCATCTTGCCTCTCTCTTCCTGTCTCTCTTTCTCTCTTCTTCCTCTCTGTCTCTGTCGCTCTCTTTCTCTCTGGGGTGCCCTCCACTTCCCTGCTCTCCCTCTCAAATAATAAACTTCTCCAGAGCATATCTGTTATGTGGCGTATATTTCGTATTTAAAAATATCTTGTTCTTGATCCTTTCTTCCCTGATAGCCAGGACATAAAGATGTTTCTCTGCAGTACACTCCCACTGCCAGGGTGGCTTATCAAGGACATAAGGATCAGTGCTTCAGGCTGGAGGCAGCTAACAATGGGAGTCAAATAAATCACTCCATCCTGCAACAAAAAAGGTTGCACCAAAAAGTCCATGTAATACCACCATCATGATCAATACCTCTATACCAAAGTTTAAGAATATGTTTAGTCTGTTATGGTTTGATTGTGTCCAACAAACTCATCTTGAATTTTAGTTCCTGTTATGGCAGTGTGAAGAGATATAACCCAGAAGAGGTGAGCAGGGCTGTGAGGTTCTTAGGATGGATTAATGCCATGATCCCAAAAGTGGATTACTTATCTCAGCCATTGATTAGTTATCCTGAAAATGGATTAGTTATCCTGAGTTACCCTGAGAAAGGGCTGTCACAGAGAGATTGGCCCTCCCTTGCGTCTGTCCCTCTCCTGTGCGCTCTGGCTCTTCTGAGCTATGTCAACACTTCAAAAGGGCCCCTACCAGAGGCCAGCACCATGCTCCTGGATATCCCACCCTTAAGACATTAGGATTATACTTATTTTCTTGAATATTCTGACAAAACAGCATAGACTAGACCAGGACGTGAGCTATACAAATTCCCATAGAGAGTGCAGTACACTAAGAAAATGCAGCTCATCTCCCCACACCCTGTCTGGAAGGTTTGCAATGGAGCCAGGTAAAAATAAGACAGCATCCATGCAAAACACCTGTTCAAGTGTTTTCCTAGCCAGCCACCAGTGACCACGGCTGAGTAAATGTTCCTCCCAGTGGACATAGAGGCTGACCCACACTAGCTTCTCCCAGCACATCTGAATGGAGGGCCACAGTTCCTGAGAGCCCTGCCTTTTTCTCTCCTTCCACAATCTGAAGGACGAATCAGCTGCTCCAAGGCACTTTGGGACAAGTAGCTTTCCTTCTCAAGGGGTTACAAGTGAGTGTGCTTGCTTCTTTTCATGAAGAGCTTGAAGGGAATGTGGAAATATCCATTCAGCAGTATTTCTCAACAGCCACCATGCCACACACACAGGCACGAGGCACACACCAGCATGCATGCGTGCACAGAGCCGTGCAGCGAGCACCTTCCCCACCATGGCCTCCCACTTCCAGCTCTTTCTGTTGAATCTGAGCTCCAGCGACGCCACACTAGCCAGACTAAATGTGAAGTTTCACCCTTTTCTCTATCTTTCAAACTAGTTTCTGTTTAAAAACAACCCAAATCTTTTCTTTATCTTTCAGTCAGCACTTTTGCTAAATGACCTTGGGTCCTCCCTCCACCCCCACCACCACCTTTGTCTCTAAAAAATGCCTCACATTTATATTTTAGTTCACCCTAAGCCTTTTCCTGTAGAGAACAGGCATCATAAGTCAAAATAAACTCTAGTCTGGATTGTTATCCTGAATATACATGTGTATAGAGAATTCTTTAAAAATCAATATTGAAAATACCAACACTCCAAAAAAAACAAAAAAACAAAAAAACATGGAGAACAACTTTGAAATGGAAATTCCTAAAGAAACACACAAAAAACCACACACCACACACTGCTAATTAAACACACACACACACACACACACACACACACACACACACACACACCACACACTGCTAGTTAAGCACACGTACCCCACCCCACCCTGCAAAAGAGTCCAGTCTTCCTAGCCAACAGCCATGAAAGATCTATTGAAACATTGAGATCTCATTAGGTTAGCAAAATCTTAAAAGTTTAATAATTTTAGGCATTGTAATAATGAGGGTAAAGGAAATCCACACACTTATTGGTAAGCATGAAGCCAGCCCAAACCATGAAGAACACCATCTCCTGCTATATTCCTTAAAGACATGCATGTACATGAGACAATAATAATGATGATAATAATAATCATAACAGCAATAATAATTTCATTAACTAAAAGCTGAGCACAATCCAAGCAATTACCAGTAGAAGAATGGATAATTATAATAGTGATAGGAGGAGCAAACTGACCTTTGAAAGCTTTCCTCTGACCTCTACATATGTATATGCATCGTGGCATATGCATAAAAACACACAATAAATAAAGGAGGGGGGGAAAGAATGCTACATGTGGCTGGCCAGATAAAAACAATTGCTGAGCAAGCCTGTGACCTGAGTTTGAGCCCCAGAATCTCTATGGCTAAAAAACCTGGATGCCGTGGTGTTAATCTACAGTCCTAGCACTCTTACAGTGAAATGAGAGGCAGAGACAGTAGAAACAGCCAAGACACTCATAGGCTAGCCAGGCTGAAACATGCAGCACAGTCTCTCATGGCAGCATAAAAGACCTCGCCTCAACAAGGTGGACGGGGAGAACCAGCTCCCGAACACTGTCCTTTGCCTGCCATACGAGTGCCACATACTAACAATAAAAAAAAAATTTTTTTTAAAGATAATGTTATATAATAAAAGAACTTGATGAAGAATGAACAACCCATTGCATTAATACTAATGTTAGGTAAAATAAGCAAGGTGAAAAAAAAAAGAAAATTTGCAAAATATTATTATAAATTGAAAAAGACCACAGGATATAATCTCTATGTACACTTGTCACTCCTGTGTAGTCACAATAACCTTATTCATTTTTGCTGTTTGGTCAAGACATTAGGAAAAGCCCTGCAAAAACCTGCAAAGAATAACCTGAGTGAATGAGTGAATGGGTACAATTGTGGCATGGCCGTAAAGAAAAGGGTATGGGGAGTCAGAGACGGTGGCTCTGCAGCTAAGAGTGCTTGTTGCTCTTGCAGAGGACCCAGGCTTGGTTCCTAGCACCCACATGTCAGCTCCCAACTGCCCATAACTCCACTTTTAGGGGACCCAGTGGCCTCTTCTGTCATCCATGGACACTAGGCATGCTTGTGGTGCACAGACATACAAGCAAGCAAAACACTCGCACACATAAAATAAAAAACATAGATTTTTTTTTTTTAAAGGGAGAATGAGGACAAAGACACTAGTGTCTTTGATGTCCACTAGGGAGAAAATTGTAGAAATTATCCAGTGACCTCAGGAAACCTGAAGGCTCTCAGGGTGGTATTTTAGACCTGGATAAGGAATGAGTCTGGGAGAGTAAGGGAAGGGTGGAGTCTAGGCTATTTTGTTATAATGAGAGGGAAAAGGGAGGGAAGAGTAGAGGAGGAGAGAAGACAGGACAGTAGGGGAGATGAAGGGATGGTAGGGAAGGGAAGAGGAGGGCAGGGCAGGGAAGGAGTGGGGAAGGGAATCAGCAGCCACAGAATGGCTAGCTTTCCCAGGGAGCTTGGAAAGTTAACTTCTGGCCCAAGGAAACATGGCAGCAGCCCGGAGAACAGAAGGCCTTTTCTAGCTCCAGAGTTTATACCACTTTCTACTCTGAGACCTTATTCTCCAGATCCCGTCTGGGCCCTTTGGTTTTCAGCATCCACCCATGATCACATACGCGCCTGCTCCAGCCTGTGCCAGAGGCAGCAGATGGACGTATGCTTTGTAATTATCACCATAGCCGGGTGTCTGGGGGCCTTTTCTGGTCACTCAAAGTAATTAATCTGTTATGCTCATTGGTGACAATATGATGCTCTGAAGATAGGTCCCTGGAAAATAGCAAAGTAACAAAACTCTGTTCTATTCATAAACTACACCTAGGTCAGCCTTTCCAGTATCCTGAGTCACTTAGAAAGAAATAAGCCGGCCAGATCCCAAATAGTAAGTCTTTAATTAGAAGTATTTCCCAATACACAGACTCTAAAATGGCACTCCCTGGAGAATGGTGTCACCAGCCGCAGTAAGTGTGCCAGTGAGGTAAGCTCTAACAAAGTGTGCCTAGAAGAACTATGGGTTTACAGCCTGTTTTTCTAGAACACACTACCTGCCCCTGTGGCAGTGTGTAGAGGCTGAGAGGAGAGAGGAGGAGCAGATGAAAATTCTTAAGTGTGAGATACAGAGGGGCCGCAAACCCAGCCAATGCACACATGGCTGCATGTACTCCCCTCTTTACTCCAAGAATAATCATGACCCTAAAACTGGCATGTTGACTGTTGCTACTTGCCCCTGACCCAACTCACTGTCAACTTTACTAAAAGTCTAAAGGTTTCTTTAGGGTTTGGGTTTGTTTTTAGTCATTGTTGCTTGCTTTTGTTTTGCTTGTTTTGTGAGCCAGAGTCCAGGCTAAACTTAGATTCATCCATCTCCTGCCTTAGCCTTTCAAGTACTGGGATTCCAGCTGCTTACCACAGGTGGCTTCAATCGCAAGTCTGTGCTAGCTAGAATCTTGTTAACTTGATGAAAACTAGAGTTGTCTGGACAGAGAGACACTCAGTCGAGAAATACTTCTATCAGATTGGTAAGGTTGTGGGTCATTTTCTTGATAAATGGTTAGTGTGGAAGGGACCATTGTGAATGGTGCTACCCCTGGGCAAGTGGCCATGGGTTGTATAAGAAAGCAGGGTGAGCAAAGCATGAGGACCAAGCCTGCAAGCAGCACTCCACCATGGCCTGTACATCAGTTCCTGCTTCCAGTTCCTGCCCTGACTTCCTCTCATGTTGGTCTATAACCTACAAGGTAAAATAAACCATTTCCTCTTCAAGACACTTTTTGTTATGATGTTTATCACAGCAACAGAAAATTAACTGAAACAGTAGCCAAGGTAAGAATCCACCAATGTAGGAGCAGAGTGAAGGGCAGAAGAACTTCCCAACCTGCCAAAGTTGAGGTAAGTGAGAAAAATGGAAGGCTAGGGCTCACTTCTTTAGACAGGTGATGGTCACACTTGAAAACTGTTCAAAATAACAAAACTTTGTCACCTGGAGAACCAGTTAGACATCACACACACACACACACACACACACACACACACACACACACACACACACACACCACACACATACTCACATAGAAATGGCATTACCTTGACCATGTGAGTTGCATGGGAGACTAGGCAGGAAACAGTGAATCACTGTAATACATCCAGATGTGCCCAGCCTAGGGGATTCTGAGACGTGGTCACAGCCCTACAGCAAGCTCCATTCAGTCTCACTCATGAGAGACCAAGTCAATGTCCACTTCATCTGGGGACCGGTGGAGGGTTACTGCTCTATGAGCTGGCAGGGCACACAAGAACTGACTCTGCTTTTCATTATCTGAGAAGAGGCTATGGATGCTGCTTCAGGGGAGGTGGGTCGTGGCTGCTGTCAAATGACTTCTGCCAATGTAAATTCCTGAAGGCCTTAACCACAGTCAGGTTTTGATTTCCCTTCGTTAACTTGAAGCCGCGGACACAGGCCATGTCTTCTTGACTTCTGGACTGTCTGTCTTAGGAGGTTAATTCATTTTGCTGTATGGTCCCCTTAATCTCAGATTCAACCTCTGCTCCTAGATGAATTTTGGTTTTGGTTTTGTTTTTGTTTTGTGTGAAACCCACCCATGTTTGCATACAGCAAAGGCAGTCACCTGCACTCCACAATTTCAGCCTTAGGATGTGGAACTCTTTCTTCGCTTCCTAACGAATTTCTTGGAATCTTTGCATTCACAATTCAAGCAACAGGAAGTAAAGTCTACAGAAATATTCCAGCCATGGAAAATTATCAACTGGCCAGAACAAATGAAATTATAATCTCCCACTTTCTAACTAAAGAGAGTAAAGTAATTTTACCATTAGGTGGTGGTCTGCAAAGCAAATGAGCATTTATTTGGCTCCCAGAACTGCAATTTAGGAAGCACAGGTTCCCATGGAAACCATACTGTGTCCCCTTGGGGGCCGTTAGAGAGTGCCTTTAAAAGTGAAAAGGTTGAGGTGTAAGTGGCTTCCATGGGCTGCTTACGAAGGACAACGATCAGAGGATACCATATTTTTCGGACCATAAGATGCACTTTTCCCTCCCAAAAGTGTGTGTGTGTGTGTGTGTGTGTGTGTGTGTATGTGTGTGTGTGTGTTGCACCTTATGATCTGATTGCTGGTTTTACTGTTTTTCTTGTTTTACTGCTCTAAAAACTGGGTGCATCTTATGGTCAGGTGTGTCTTATAGTCCGAAAAATACAGTAAGTCTACCTCTGTACCCTAGGGCCCAGCACAGATGCTTCAGGACCATACCTCTGTCCTAAAAATGGCCCAATTTGCATGACTCTCAGAGTTTCTCTCTCTTCTCTCTAGATGGCTTGTAGTGTGGCTACAAGTTCAGACTAATCACCATGGCACTGGAGGGATGTGATAATTTCAAATATCTCTTTTCTTTTTATCCTGATCATCTCTGACAAAGATATAGAACTCTCAAATGCTACATGTTCAATAGTCTCTAATTCCTATGTATTTATGTCCATGTAATTCTAAACACACGGTGAGAAGTGAGGTTTTGTTTAAGGTAAGAGTGATCATTTTGAATTTAATAATAATGATAGGCTATAAAGTTACCATCAATCATTAGAAAATGTCAACTAGACCCAGTGCTTTATATAGGCTGTGCTTTAGGGCTGGGGACATGGCTCAGTGGTACAGTGCTCCCCCTCACATGAGCAAGATCCCTAGTTCCACTCCCAGCACAAAGAAAATGACATCATCAACTGGGGGTGGCAAGTATCCAAACTCAAGATGTGGGTGCCTTTTCCTGTGAAGGAATCTGCTCTTTCCTGTTGGTACTGTCACTGCTGTCATCACCATCACCACCATTGTCACTGCCCTTGGCTCACCTGGGATCTAGGAAAATGTAGCAAAGAATAGGTCTGCCCTCTGCTGTCACCCCCTGAAAGGTCACCTCCCTTAGGATGTCTTCCTCAACAAATCTTTTGATTTACTTTGGCCTAAGATGGTGTAATAAAGTGATTTCAAGTGGGGCTTTTGAGTCCATGAGTGTCACCCGAGGACTGAGATCAGCCATCCTGGTGGTCAATCATGTCAACACATTCAAGTCCCTAGACATAATCTGGACACCTAAACTCAGATAAGCCTCCCATGTTGATACTGTACACACAATATCACACATCCCTGCTGACAAAATCAACTGTCCATTCTACTGGGCGGAGAAAACTAGCAGCCAGCTATGTCTGGAAGGTTCCCACAGTTGATTCCCTGCATCTCTTCCCTTCTGCAATTCTAATCTGTCATCTTTACTAGTGAAACAGAATAATACATACAACAGATTTCAGAGACTCTGTGGGCTCCTCTGGTGAATCACCAAATGCAGAGCTGACCTGAGGCACCCCTAGACCCGCAATTGGTCTTGCAGTGGGGACAGTCTTGTGAATTGTTCTGTAACCTTGCAGAGTACTTAATATTTGCTAGACAGGTTATGGACGCAGACCTTTGTGCCATGACTACAGGTCAGGGACCACTCCTGGGTTGGTTTTACTCCACAGTGGACTTTATGGATACTCTGGCAGGGAGCCAGTGCTCACCTTGTAGGAGAACAGAGAGAAGCAGCAAGGGGAAGAGAGAACATTGGGCTTATTTTAAATGTTGGTCCAAATGCCAGCTCCAGCTGGGCAGGGACGCCTGGGGCATAAAGAGTAGGAGGAGGCTGGGGAATGTCGCTTAGTGGGCACAATGCTAGCCTATCAACCTTGAGACCTAGATTCAACCCCCAGCACCACACAAGCCCAGCATGGTGCGCACCTTTAACCTAAGCACTCAGCAGGTGGAGGCAGGAGAATCGGAGCTTCAAGGTCATCCTCAGCTCTATAGTGAATTCGAGGTTGGTCTGGTCTAGAAAAAAAAAACTCAAAACAAAATAAAATAGTATATATGAAAATGTGCAACGAACAGCCAGGAGACTCAGGGGCTGGAATCCTGTAAGCTATCTAATAACGCCTCGTGTGTATCTCACTGCTAATGGAATCCTTTCGACTCCACTGCCCTGTTACTCTACAGAACCTCGGGACCTTCACACCAGTGGTGGCAGCACTGGAATGCAGTTCCTCTAAGCCGTGTCCCAGCAGCCACTCGAGCTCCTCACTTACAGAAGTGCTGATGAGCATTTAACATCTCATCAATGTTCTCTTCTGAAGAGATGGCCTCTCAAATAGCTGTGAGTATCCATTGCTGCATCCTGGCTAGGGTTTAGCGACAGTCCGTAAACATCTGCTGAACAAATGAATAAGGCAGTTGTGCTAAAGCAATGGCCATGCCCCCTCCAGACATTCCCACAGCTTCTCTGTGCTGTCAACATTCTATTCAGATGATCTCTCCACTCTAACCAGCTCAAGGAAAGGTATGGGTCAGTTCTCATCAGCATAAACCAGATAACAACTTATGAGGCAGATTATGATGCTACACAGCTAGATACAAACACAATAAGCTAACCACGGCCACCACCAAAGCCCTTAGAAGTGAAGTATGTCATCAGGCCTGAACAAGGAGAGATTTGATCCCTACAGCAGGCACGGGGAGAGCATCCTAGCAAAGCACATTTACTGTGGCATGGCTCTGACATTTCTATGACCCCCACAGATGACTAGGACCTGGAAGTGCTTCTTGTCATTACTGCCTCACAGGCTGAATCATCCTGGGGACCTCTGGCTGCATAGCAACAGACAGGCCTTGACTGTTCAAAGGCAAGCTTGTACCATAACTGCTGGGAGAGCAAAGGACATCAAAACCTGAGGCACAGAAAGCAAAACCTGATGTTTATCCCAAACAGTGGCATGGGCACCTTCAGGTAGAAGCAGAAACTTCTCAGAACAGCCCACCCCTGGCCTTGCCACTCCTGCTGTCCACAAGGTAGACCCCTCCTGCATGTCCCAAACACATTTTCTGTCTATTACCTCTATATTTTAATGGAGGCACACCTATGAGATCCTAAGACTTGAAAATCAAAGAAGAGACAGAAATAAGAAAAGAGACTCAACTTGGCTTGGTAGTAGCTGCTCATACCTTCCTCTAATCTCACCAACTGACCACTCAACACCAAGTAACCAGAAAGAGTCTCTAATCATAAGGCTATATCAATAGAAATATCATGAATTATGAATCAAGATAAACCCTTCTTGTCTTAGTTTGTTTTTGTCAGGTTATTTTACCACAGCAATAGGGGGGAAAAACTAAGATGGGGGAAGTTCCAGTCTTAGTGGAAAGCAGAAACACTGTTATCAAAATGTTATTTCTCCCTGACTTGCCCTACAGATTCACTCAAAACTCCCAGTATGTTCTTTTGTGGTTATTGTCATCAGATCCTAAAGTGTAGAGGCACGTGACTGACAACAATTATCACAACACCAATGGAAGAATGCCACCGGAGAGCTGATGCTATCTATCTCCAAGGCTTACTATGAGGCTCAAGTAATGGAAACTGTGTGGTACTATGAAAGACTGAAAAAGCTATCCATGACACAAAATAGATAGCTCAGAAATAGAGCTGCAGAAATACAATGAACCAATCTTTCATAAAGGATCAAAGGCAATAGGGTAAAACAAGAATAAACTTCTCAACAAATGGTCCTGACACAACTGGACAGGCACATTCAAGATAAAAGCCACACTGTAGATACAACTTTTCACTCTCCTCAAAGATTAACTCAGATGGACCAAATATAGATCTAAATGTGAAAAACAAAAAACAAACAAACAAAAAAAAAAAACACTCCAGTAAAACATCATGGGAGAAAGCAGCAACGGTTGTCCATAGCAGTGAATGTTAGGAACATCAACAAAGGAAAAAAAAAATCTGCACAAGGAGGGATCGATAAGCTGGGCTTCATTAAAATGAACTGCTCTGTTCTATAAAAGACACTGTGAAGAGAATGAAAAGAGTGGGAGAAAAGACTTTCAAAAGACATACCAGTTAATAAAATCCCGGAGGGCAAAATAATCTATCTCTTTCCCACTCTTTCTTTGGTGTATAACACACCACTATTCTACCAAGGATCTATAGCCCAGCCACAAAGGATTTTAAAGATTCAATGACAAGAGCTGGAGAGATGGCTCAGTGGTTAGGAGAATACTTGCTGCTGTTACCGGAGATCTGGGTCTGGTTCCCAGCACCTCACATAGTGGCTCACAGCTGCCTGTAACTCCAGCTCTGGGACTCTGAAGTCTTCTTTTAAGTCACTGTAGGCACACCATGCAGACAAAACTCGGACACATAAAATTAAAATAAAATAAGGACAGCTTTAAACTCAACAGCAGCAAAAAATGAAAACAAAGAAAAACCTAGTTTAATAATAATAAAAAAGAACCAGAGACCTCACTAGATACCTCTCGCCTAATGAAATGCATAGGTATCAAATGAGCACACAAATAGGTGCTCCAGACTACATGCCATAGGGAAATTTAGATGAAACCAGTGGAGCATCACTGTTCCATACCTCTAGGAATGGCCAACAGTCCAGAGCACCAACACCACCAAATGTTGGGCATCGTTTGGGGCAAGAGGAACATTCCTTCCTGATGAGAATGAAAGGTGAGAATAAAAGGATTTTGTAGTTTATCACAAACCCAAATACAGTCTTATGATACAATCCATGTTCCTTGGAATTTGCTCCCAAAGACATGGAAACTTATCATTCCAGAAGCCTGCAC
The DNA here is from genome assembly GCF_903995435.1 of Acomys russatus. Lineage (NCBI taxonomy): Eukaryota > Metazoa > Chordata > Mammalia > Rodentia > Muridae > Acomys > Acomys russatus. The sequence goes on along the minus strand of NC_067157.1, from coordinate 45,130,025 downwards.
AAGAGTATTCAGAGCAGCACTGCCAAGACTGGGAGACAATCAAGACATCCTTCCATTGGTGAGCGCTATGCATAGACATGTCATCATCTACAGCTAAGAGCAGAGTAAGGTATCAAGCCATGGAAAGACATGGGGGAAACTGGAACAGATGAGTAAGAGGAAAGCCAGTCTGTGGAAGTGACATGTTGTAAGGCTCTAGTTGGATGACAACCTGGGGAAACTACGGAGACAGCAAAGAGGCCAGTGTTATGTGGGACTGAAAGGGAGAAGGGGACGGGAGGGCAGAATGCAGGGTGGGGAAGCTATTCTGTAAGGCAGTTATGATGAGCACAGACTCTTCAAAAACTACAGAAGGCACAAGAACAAGGGTAAACCCTAATGTAGACTATGGACTTGGGTGACTAGCATGTGTCCTATGGAAGAACAGAAGTGCCAGTCTGGGTGGGGGGGATGGATGTTGATAATGGAGGAGGCTGGGGGATATACAGAGGAAGTCTTTATATCCTCTGGGCTATTACACTGTGGATCTAAAATTGTTATGAAAAAAAACCTAAGTATGTAAAATACTAAGGCACAGATGATCATAAATGTTTAACACGTTCATAAAAAATATTCATTACATGATATGTGATTAGATCAGTGCCCAGCTTATTAATCAATTACCAATTGTTGTTGTTACTGCTATTAAAATTATCACTGTAACTAACTCTTACTGAGATGCTCAGGGACAGTTACGAGTACCTCTATTTACAGGACGTTACAAGAGGAATTGGAAGTGCAGAGAAGTTGAGAGCCTGCTTGAAACAGCACTAGTTGGTTCTGTCCCCAAAACTCAAGTCAAAACCCATCCTTCTCATCACCACCCACCCTGCCTCTGCAGCCAGAGGACATAAACAGCTCTGTCTCTGCCAGCAAAGACACCTTGTTTACATTTCAAACGTCCAAGTGACATGATTGCATAGAAAGGAACTTTGATCAAAGACAGCACCTCCTGAGGTGGCTGCTTTAAAAAAGGGGTGGATGCTTAATTAATTATTCAGCATCTTCTTCAGTTTGGAGAGCATCCTTTAAAGTTCTGAATCTCTCACTAAGGCAAGGGACTCATGAGGACTGGCAGGATGGAACCATGCAGCACCGAACCCAGTGCTAGGCCTCAGGATCAAGCTCCCTGGATTACTGCTCTGACCCTGGAGACAAGTTACCCAAACCCTCTTACTTCACCTGATGGCTGTGCAGATTAAATAGGGCGATGTAGGTCAGAACGATGTGAGCTATTTAACCCTGGAAAAATTAGAAGCCAGTACGCTTCTCTCATAGTCCAGGTGGCACAAAACCGGGTCTTACGAGCATAAACTGAAAGGCGAAACACTCCATATTTCTCGAAGGATCCATCAGGATAAATGAACTTGGACAGAATCCCTCACTCTGTGACATTTCTATTCCTGGAAACTGTGAGCTAAAAAGAAGAATCCCATGGACTCTCTTGCCTGCCTTTTGACCACTTTTCCCTCATGGGGCTGCCTTGGGCCAGGTCACGGGGGGGGGCGGGGGGGGGAGGATATGCTTATTCCTTATGTAACTTGGTATGCTGAGGAGGGGGGATTCCCTTCTCTGAGGAGTAGGGGAGGGCAGATAGGGAAACAGAGAGTGAGCGTGGGACAGGGAGGAGAGGAGCGCGCTATGACTGGGATGTAAAGTGAATAATAAAATAAAATAAAGAATCTAGAGATGTTCGTTCATGAACTCCAGCTCATTTCTCTTCTTTCAGAATAGTTGAAGGCTGCATATTTTTCATCTCCTGAGCCCCCACATCAAGACCTGAGACTGAGGGGATAGATCTGTTGGCAATGTGCTTGCTCTGAGAGCATGAAGGGCTAAGTCCAACCCCTAGCTAGGTGTGATAGTTAATGCTCTAATCCCAGCACTGGGGAGACAGAGACTGGAGGATTCCCTAGGACTTCCTAGCTATCCAGCCTAACCTCCCCAGCCGACACAGAAAGCTCCAAAACAGTGAGAGATGCTTTCTCTAAGAACCAACAAACCACAAAACCAGGCCAACGTAGACAGCACTTGGGCAGTGACAGGCAAGGTTGACCCCTAGACTCCACGCGGCCACACGTACAGCTACATGCACAGGCATACATAAATGCACACACCAAAAAAAAATTAACTAGACGTGTTTTGTTCCAGTAACAGGACCCTCCATGTTTAATTATCTGCATAGCTGTGAGCCACTGTAAGATTTGGATCCCTAGACATGGCAGGGGACACAAAGGCGGTTGTTTGGAGAGCAGTCTATGGGGCTGATGAAAGTATAAATGTGCCAGTCAAAGCCTTCTCACCTAAATAACCATCTATCTGAAAGGAGAACTGAACGAAAGCAGAGTATCTAAGAGTCGGCATTCTTCACTTCCCAGTCTGGTCCCTCTCAACAGCAAGCTATGCCAGTACACACTGGCTGTCACACGGTAGCTACACTCCATAGTGCAGTTATCTGTCAGCTTGGCTCATTGCTTGTTTTGTATGCTCAGTGCTGGCTCTCAGCCTTGCATGTGCCAGGCAAGCACTCCACACTGAGCTACATGACCAGCCCTTATTTATTTACTTACTTACTTATGGTCTTTTCAAGACAGGGCTTCTCTCTGTAACAGCCCTAGCTGCCCTGGACCTTGCTTTGTACACCAGGCTGGCCTCGAACTCACAGAGATCCACCTGTTTCTGCCTCCCGAGTGCTGTGGCTAAAGGCATGCAGCACCATGCCTGGCTCCAGCCCTCATCTCTTTTCTTAGCTACATCCCTAGCAGTCTTGTCTACCCCAGTACAACAACTTTAAACTGTTGTAATTCATATTTATTTCCCAACACTCCATAGATAAAGAAGCTCCATTCCCCCAAAGAGCTAAGGAGGAGGTTCTCCTGCCTCCTTCCTCTTCCTGGAGGCCTGATTTCAAGCTGGCAGCCTTCCAGCTGGGGTTGGGGGTTAGAACAATCACTTTGACAAAAACTCAGTCTTCTCAGGGGAACAACGAAAGACATCCAAGTAATCATGCACCATTTAAAGCAGGGGCCCCATTCTCCAGAATGTGTGTGAGAATTTTGTTGTGCAAATACTCTGCATTTGTGGCAACAATGGTGACATCTCCCTATAACGTAATCTTAAGGGACCAACATTATTATGTTGCCCACAATTACACTGACCTTATCTCATTTCACTTAAAGCCGCATAAAAAGTCTGACTGGCAATCAGCTCACCCCATAATAAGACCCAAGAATAAACAGAAAATGTTTAAAATAAAGTTCCTGGTTAAAATCCACAAAGGGAAAAGGAAATAAAATTGACCCTGAAATACAGAGAAAAACTAAAACAAATGAAATCTGATCCAGAAAGGAATCTCTGGTGCTAGATATAGAACAAGTATCACTTTAAGATGTCAGTAAGGAACACTAGAAAAGCTCAAGTCAGGAAGTCTTTAGAAAGATGGTTTAGGCCGAGGACATGATAAACAAGATGCAAGTGAGCTTTGAGGGTCCATCGAAACTTCTAATTAAGAAAATAACCAGAGAGGCAGAAAGCTGAGGAAGAAATAAATAAAAACAATGAGTAAAAATGTACAAATAAAGACAAAGGGTTATGCACACGCACACACACACTCACACATACACAGCACACCAAAAACACACACACCCAGGCATGTGCACACATGCATACGCACTCACACACATGCACACACTCACGCACCACCCCCACACACTCACACATACACAGCACACCACAAATACACACACACACACACATGCATGTGTGCACATGCATATGCACACACACACAGGAACACACTCACATAGCATACACACATAGATGCGCGCACACACACACACACACGTATATGAAAGGAGCCATGGCCCTATTTACTGTTGGCTTCATAGTGAAAACACTTGTTTAAATTGTAATATTATAGATTTAAACTATTGATTTAATAAGACACTGCTGCTATATAAGTTTATTGAGGGTATGAATGAAAATGAATTATGTAAATAGAGAGAGAACTATCATCTTTCCCTAAAGGCCAATAGATGAATAAAATCAATAAATACATATCTAGGAATATAACAGTAAACGAAAGAAAAAAGACACACGTGTTGCATATATAAAATATACGCCTCTACAGAGGGAAAGGGCAAAGATCACCTTTTCTTTCTTGGCCTTATAACATGGTGGTTTTCAGAAGTATAAGTGTGTACCACGTTCACACACACACATAAACACTTTTAATAAACATTTAAATTTCTATAGGATGTAATCAAAACTGAGGGCTTTAAATATATAGTTCAAATTGATATCTACCCTTAAACCAAATGATCATATTCAGATATTTACGCACTCCTAAAAGCATATGTTCTTCTCCACAATTCACCACCTCAAAGCTCAGAAGAGTTATCACCGCCACTTTGATGTTTTGTGATCGCTAAACATCTGATGGGTCTTCTAACTTCTCTGACTCGCCACAGGGACAAACTGAAAGTGTTTAGGGAAGGGAAGCGAATACTTTCATAACTGACTGAAACCTTCGTCTCTACCCAGCTTTTGCTTTTAATCATCTAATCTGAATGCTTTGGTCTAGTCTGCAGTACCAAGTATTTCTTACACCACTGGATAAAAAAACCAGACAAGGCATAACATTTTTTCTCCTACTAAAAGTAATTTATGCATATGCTTTTGCCTGCATGTATGTGTGAAAACCACGTGCATGCCTAGTACCTACAGATGCCAGAATAGGACATTGAATACCTTGGAGCTGGGGTGACAGATGGTTTTTAGTTGCTCTGTGGCTGCAAGGAACCCAGGTCATCTGGAAAAGCAGCCGGTGCTCTGAACCTCTGAACCACCTCGCCAGCCCTGGTTGGAAGCATTTTTTAATGCATATCCATAAAGTCATAAGCTATATTCTGCAGCTATAATGACTCTGCACCTCCTCCCAATTTTCTGTGAAGTGGAGATTTTCTCTGAAAGATAAGCACACCCTGTTCCAGTAACATCCTCCTGAACCAAACAGGTTTAGACTTAGAAGTAACGAAGCCGGCGCTGCGTGAACACAGGCACTCATGGGTAGAAACGGGTCATTTGTATTCCCTTGTCGTAGCTTAGCTTTCAAGACAGACAAATTGATCTGACAAAAGCCAATTCTAACACAGTGCTTAGGTAGAATAATTTGCTTACCTCTGTTGGTTTATAGCAGTCTACGAGAGCTTCCTAGAATTAAATACAGAGAAAGTCAGGATTTTTTTTTAATTAAGATTGAAAAAAAAAAATCATCATCTTAAAGGTGAAATTAAAAAGCCATTCCTTCTTAATTTAAATTATTTTATCTTAAAGTGTGTGCGTGTGTGTGTGTATGTGTGTGTGTATGTGTGTGTGTGTGTCTGGGGTATGTTCACATGAATACAGTATCCATGAAGGCCAGAGGAGGATAGTCAATGTCCCATGGAGCTGGAGTTGAGACAGCTGTGAGCCACTGACGTGGGTGCTGGGAACTGAACTCTAGCCCTCTGGAAGAGCAGCAAGTGCTCTTAACTGCTGAACCTTCTCTCCAGCCCTTTCATTTCATTTTAAAATTATTATTGTAGAACTGTCAAGGCTTACTATTGACTATCTACAGTCACATTTTATTTCAGTACCAATTGGTCAGCTAAGATATAACAATGCCATTCATATGCAGCCATGTTTTGTCCTTAGCATGAGTACATATGCACACACTCATGTATGTTTGTATGTATGTATGTATGTACGTATTATGTTTGAATGTATTGCATAGAGTTTTTAGATGATAAAAGTTTTGCTTTTGTGCTATCAGAAGTTTTGAAAATCAAATATAACCCTCACTAGATTATATATGGCTCAGTGAGCAGAGCTTCCGTTAAATGGTAATACTTCACCTCTTTCTGCACACACACATGTGCACACTCACACCCTGCCCTTTGGGCTCCCTACCTGGTTCATATTAAACTGGACCTACTTAAAGCTGGAACGCTGCCTGTGCAAGGTGGTGGCAGCCATGATGGACATGGAGAGAGGGTTCTGGCCACGACTCAGCCATAGATGGTTTTACTGTCTGCTCTTCTCACTGACCCGGAAACCAAGCAGGAGAGGGGCCTGGAGAGCAACTAAAAGTCCCTGTCAAGTTCTCAACTGATATTCATGTCATTTTATCTTCTAAAGAACTGATGTCTGAGTTATCTTTAAAAACAAAAACAAAACAAAACAACAACAACAACAACAAAACTATTGTCATGGGACCGGGTGTGGTGGCTCACCCCTTTAGTCCCACTACTCAGGAGGCAGAATCAGGCAAATCTCTGTGAGTTCGAGGCTAGCCTGGTTTATAGAACAAGTTTTAGGATAGCCAAGTCTACACAAGAAAACTTTGTCTTGAAAAACAAAACAAAACAAAACAAACCCCTATTGTCTCCCAGTGAAATCTACAAAGAATAGCCGTTAGAACTGAGGCTGCTTGCCACTCTCAAGGCATCTAGTAATCACTAATACATTAATCACATCAATGAAGTAAAGTACCCGTGTTGATTGGCCCCCATCACCATGTGCCACCCAGGATAGCCAACAGCCACTAACAGTAATCACCAGTAGACATTAAGAACAACGGCAGGTCAGGGGTTAATTAGTTCAGAACAGCCCAGTGCAGACTGAGAGGTGACCTCGCACAGGAAGAGCCTTCTTCTGCGTTTTACTGCTTTCTGCTAAAGAACACTAGGCACCTCAAATCTCCACTGTTCCTGGCAGACTACAATCAGGTGAGCACCTCATAAAAGATATTTTACTGAACAGAATTACATTCCAAGCAATCTAATTCTAAAAGTTGCTTTCACGAGTGATTTAATCCACAGTGGTGAGGTGACAGCCCAGGGCTTGGATACCCCACAGGTCCTTCCCATCCGCCTGTACGGCACCTCTGGCTTGCCTGGAGATTGACCTTTTAAGGTAGAGCCAGCTTTCTCTCCCAAGACAATAAGATGTGGGAACACTGTCGCAGAAGGTCCCTGGGAAACTGACTGTTGTCAACATCTGTTTTATTATCAGCCTTGCAGTTGGTGGTCAAGAGCTAGCATCAAAGCTTTCTGTTCTGCAAAGGGACACTGCTCAAATCTTGGGGACAACCAGCATTCTCACCAGAAAGCATCAGTTGATGGCCAGGCTTTGGAGACCCAGGTGGACTCAAACATCCATGATCAGAAAATTACAGGCTTGGGAAACTGTTTACCTGGAGTTTTGAAGCTCTTTCTTCCTCGCTGTCAGCATCAAGAAGATCATCAATGTCGATTTCTACATCTGGCATTTCTTCTTCCTGGGGGAGCAAATGTGAAGGTTTTAGTGCTGGGAAGAACTAAATTCGGAATGCTAATGAGTTCAATACAGGACTCAGTTACCCAACCAGAAGGGCCGATGGGTAACAGGGGAAGGCAAGACTAGAGGAACAGAGAGTGGAGAGGGAAGGTGAAGGAAAGGGGATAGAAATGAGAGGGGGGAAGGAAGGAAAAGAGGGGTGTGGGGGGGGGGAGTGTGAGTGATGCATTCTGCTCCTAACAGTACTCACACCTATGGCTGGATCATGGTAGATTGGCAGAGTACAGAAAAGGCAGGAGTTACACTTTCTGATCCACAGACACTTTTCTCTAGGCAACCACACCCATTTTTACTGTGGGCCCCATTTCCCTTCCCAGGCCATGGTCTGGAGAAAATCTGATGCCACCATGGGTTTTGGGTCAGAAGCATCACCTCATCAGACACCAACTCATCAAAACATGTGTATTCCAAAGCCCAAGGGGGTTCTAAGAAAGGTGCTCTTTCCACAAGAGAGCACCCTCATTCTCTCTGATCGAGTGCAGGCTGAGGAAACGCAGAGCCCTGGACATTGCTGGTGGCCTCTTGCTGCCACGAAAGAGCCTGAACTTAGGACAAGGTTGACACAAGAGTTGGGAAAGCTCGAAGGACCAAGACAGCTCAGCAGGATAGTCTCTTCTAAAACAAAAACAAGCCGGGCGTGGTGATGGCACACACCTTTAATCCCAGCACTCAGGAGGCAGAGGCAGGTGGATCGCTGTGAGTTCGAGGCCAGCCTGGTCTACAAAGCAAGTCCAGGACAGCTAAGGCTATACAGAGAAACTTTGTCTCAAAAAACCAAAAAAATAAAATAAATAAAAATAAAACAAAAAAAGAGGACAAGAAAGGTAGAGGGAGGAGTGGGCCTGGGAGGAGGAGGGGTAAAGAGATGGGAGTGAATATAATCAAGAAATGTTGTATGAAACGCTCTAGAATACAGTAAAAAATATTTTAAAAGTAATTTCAGATAAAGGAATACTTTTAGATACAGCTAGACCCTCAGCACCACTAAGCTGCCAGGTCCAAGCACATTTGAGTTGATGCCTGATATTGTTCCAGCCAATTTGGGTTGAGCAACCAAAGAAATCTAGCCGAGAGAAGAAGACAAGAAAAGCAAAAGACCTCATGGGATTGAAAGCTGAATATCTAGCACTCAGTGGCCCTCTGTCCCCAGCCCTGTTTTGTCATTTGAGTCTTCTCTTTACGTTCAGAGTAACGACATCCTCTGCTGTAAATACAAACCAGGCTGCAAGAGAGATCTGCAGCTCAGTGCTGCATCTTGCCCCATAGATTCACCAGCAGCCTAACTCCAGTTAGACACAGTGAGAGCTGAAGGGTGTCACCAGCAGCTGCAAAGAAAGCCAGCTATACGTGAGGACAACGGGGCCAACCTGGCCTCACCTGCTCCATGTAAATAAACTACCTGGTCTTGACTTCCTGACAAAGATCACATGCTGAGCATCTCCAACAATTTGATTTGGTGTGTATTTGAAATCGTGACAGAAAAGGAACACTCTTAGGGGGAAATGTGGCGCTATTGGGTGGGGGGAGGAGGGAGCCCTAAACAGATTAGCAGTAGCTGTGTAGACTTTGCCAGATTCTCTACAACAAAAGGACCAAATAGGATGCAAAAACCAGCAGTGAAGCCCCAGTGGCTTACAGAACAACTGGCAGAACAGGGTGTTGTGGGAGGCCATGGCCTGGTGATTCATCCATAGGTGGCACCAGGCAGGCCACTTATCCCTTAGGCATCCCTAGGACAATGGATTAATGGCCCTTAATAATGAACCCCAGTATGTGTATTTCAAAAAGTGAAGCTGGAGACAAATTCAGCTCCATCTATAGCTCAGCATCGCTTTAATCAGTACCTTGTAAGGCAAGAACACTTCTGCAGGTCTCTGCTGGCTCCCTTCAAGAAAAGGCACACAAAAATAAACAACCCCTTAAATTTTAAGGACAGCACAGCCTCCCTTTCACCTTCTCCCCACTCCTGCCTAGAACAGATCTCTGGGTTCAGTATTTAGCACTTGTTCATGTCATAGTTTTGTAAAATTCAAGCAGAGGAACCCGGCATAGACCCTGCTCAAGAAATGAGAGCTGTAGGTGGCTTGGAGTCTTCTGTTCTAGAAGGAGACAAAAGCACAGTCAATAATGACCATTGTCTCTGAACAGCACAGAAGTGAGGTGTCCCCCCCGAGCCCCCCCACAAAATCACAGGAACAGCATTGATGCTGAGCCAAGTTTTATCAAACCAGCTTAAACTTGCGTGATGTTTGCCACAGGCATGGGACACCTCAGCCAAATGTCTTTTCCTTAGGATTGCACAGGGCTATGTGTCTCTGTTAGCTGCTGTGCTTGCCCTGTTTCCTCAGGCTTAGAGAGCTGGGCTGCCTGCTACGGTCATCACGGTCATCACGGCCATCATGGGTAGGGTTTAAATGCCTCAGAATGAGAGCCAGAGATGGATTTGGTTTCTCGTTCACACCAAGCATGCTTCAAGGGCTCGAGCCCACTCATGCTGCCAGTGGTTTCTGCCCCAGATTTAGAATGTTTCATCATCACAGAAGGTCCTGATGGGCAGTATGGCCATGGAGCCACTAGCCCTCTGCGCCAGAGTCAGGAAGCAAAGCCTCAATCTTAAAAAAAAAAAAAAAAAAAAAAAAAAAAGGCTTTCATGTCAAAAGAGCTAAGGGGTGCAGAGGAAATACTGGGTCTTAAGGTGACTCCCAGGTCACTTCTGAGACCCATGGTCATGTGACTGGGACACCCTGAGCTCCTTTGTGAGGCCATGCTGACAGGTGGTCAGGACTGACTGAGCTATAGAGTCTCTGCCTGACACGCTGCTTTAGAGGCCTGGGGCCGCCGAGTGCAGCCTGCACACACAACACAGGCTCTCAGAGGCTGGCGATTCTGCGTGCATGGAGGTTCTCTTCAGCTTTCTAGCTCTGGAATGCTGATCCCAGAGGAATGACAGACCCAATCACCTACAGGGCTGCGAAGGCTCCCACTGTCTGTCGACAGCACCTGAACCAGAGGCGCTGCTTTTGGGTATTTGCCCCACATTGAAGATGTGTCCCCATATAGTAGCGCTGGTGTCAGGAAGTACTCCTCAGAGTGCCAGGGAATGTTAGTAGCACCCAGCTTCTTTAGGCAAGCATTCTACTAGTACTGAGACTATAACCATAGGCCCCAGCTCCAGTGGGAGAGATATGATTCTCAGAGATACCATGTCCTCCCTTCTGCTTTCAGGATATCACCCCCTGCACCCCAATATACAATCAGTGCATTTAACAGGCACTCAAGAGCCAAAGCTGAATCTGACCTCTGAAGGGAACAGAGCAAAGGCTCCATTCACCACCTATCCCAGGAGTGGACCACAGCAGTGCTAACCCCTGAATGAATGGGATTCTGTTCTGTGGTTTTGGGTTTCTTTGTGGGTGTATTCCACCACCCACAAAACCCTCAAAGATACTTCTCTTTTAAAAATTAGAGATCTTTAAAATGCCCCGTACACGTTCTCAGCCTGGACTCAAAAAAAAAAAAAAAAAAAAAAAAAAAAGATCTCTGTAACAGAGGAAGGAGGCAGCTCGCAGACCACATCCCCTTCCCCAGAGTGAAAAAACAGAGAAACAAATAAAAAACATTTAGCCTGTCTGACAGTTAAACTTAGGTATGTTCCAACCTTTGTCTCGTGGCTTTCCATAAACTGTAAGATAGCCAGCCAGTCACAGAGTGGGTGAGAATTAGGTACCGCCATCTCCCGCAAGTTGGCCAAACTACAATTCTTAATGTAAGAAGCAAAGAAAAATCTGAGGCTTTAAAAACTCACCAAGAAGTAGGAGCAGGAGAGATGAACTTGGACAGCCACAAGTGGAAGTCACCCTGACTTGTTGAGAACATGGCCACTGAGAGCAAGAGCAGGAAGAGACAGAGAATGGAGCTGGGCCAGTTACAGGCCCTAGGCTGATGGGGAAGTTTGGAGGCTGTGTGAACAGGGCTGTCCTCATCCATGGCTGAGGCAACTGGACCGAAGTGGGAGTCATCAAGAATGGAAGAAAAGCCGGACGTGGTGGCGCACGCCTTTAATCCCAGCACTCGGGAGGCAAAGGCAGGCAGATCGCTGTGAGTTCGAGGCCAGCCTGGTCTAAAAAGCGAGTCCAGGATAGCAAGGGATACACAAAGAAACCCTGTCTCGAAAACAACAACAACAACAAAAAAGAATGGAAGAAAGAGTTAAAACTCACGGTGTGGAAAGTATGGAAAGAGTACAGAGGGAACCCAGGATAGAATTGGACACTGGGGGCTGGAGAGATGGCTCAGCAGTTAAGAGCACTGTCTGCTCTTCTGGAGGTCCTGAGTTCAATTCTCAGCAACCACATGGTGCCCTCTTCTGGCGGGCAGGTGTACATACAGACAGAACACTATATACATAATAAATAAATAAACCTTAAAAAAAAAAAAAGAATTGGACACTGGAGAAAGAAAAAGTGAAGAGCGGATGCAGGTTCTGAGCACCAAGTATTCTAGAAATCGAGGGAAACAACAGAGACACTGGGACCACTAAGACAGCCACAACCTACCCAACAGCTAAGAGGTCAGCACAACCAGGCTCACCCCAGCGATAAAGCGGAGGCAGGATTCCCAGTCTGCAATGCACAGGGCCACACTGTAGCGCTGGGTGACAGCATGTGGCCCTAATAGGCAGCCACAGTAGCCAGGAGCCCTACGCAGCCTTCAGTGATGTGGCTGAGACAGAATAATGAGCCAAGCCCCCGTGTAGTAATGACATATGCACTCACCACGGTGCATGCCACCATGGATGCTGACACATGTATCTATACCACCACACTGCACATGTGCATATTAACATGCACTCCCATGAATCCTGTTCCATACCCCCACACCATGCATAATCTTTTACACACACAAACACTGTCATATACACGCATATTTGCATGCAAATTGCCTGTAATACAGGAATACAACCCCAGTGTCACACACAACACACCATGCATATTCTCTCTCTGTCTCTGTCTCTATCTCTGTCTCTTTCTCTCTCTGTCTTTCTCTGTCTGTCTCTGTCTCTCATGTGTGTGTGTCTCCCTCCCCCTTCCTCTCCTTCTCCCTTCCCCATTCCTTCCTCTCCTCTTCTCACAGGAGCATACACATTTCTACCTAGCCAGAAGGTTGGTATTGAACTTTGAGAGGGGTCAATTAAGCATTTACAAAATGCAAATGTCACTTTGCTCCAGAAATGCAAGGCCAGCAGGACTGATCAAGCTAAACCTAGACTTGAAAAAAGATTGTGTTTTCGAGCTCAGCACACAAGCTCTCTGGCAGTTCTCAGAAGTCTTTCCAAAGCAGGCACAGAAAGACACAATGGCATGAACCACTATGCAGATTGTGGCAGTTCCAAAGAGACAGGGGGTTGGGGGGTGGGGCTGAAGGAACCAGCCAAATATTTGACGTCTCACCTTTATATAAGCCTGTGTGGAGCAGAGGTGATTGACCCAGGAGATATAAGGTAAGAATGGAATGGGTTATATGAACTCTCTATGAAAACATTTATGCTTCATGTTTTCATTCTAATGACACCACTTCCTCCCTGCCAAATTCCTGTAAACAAGCAGATTCTTGGAATGACCTCCTGTGACTGCACCATTCTGGGCCAACTGCATTTACACATTGCACCAAACAAAACTGCGTTAGTTGTCACGGGCTAATGAGGCAAAGGTCGGAGGGCAGACTAACCATATATAAATTTAATAAATAGGAATGACTTATTAAGACAGAGTGATGCTAGAAGACGTCACACAGGTCACACGGAACCACAGCAATATGCACGGAATCTGTGCTGCTGAAAGAACTAAGTCAGCCATCATGGTCTGTGAGTGGTGTGCATTTAAGGTGGTTGCACTTTATGCTGAATTTGCAATTGGGTATAATTTGATAATTGGAAGAATCATAAGCATCGGGAGTTTGTACCTGTTTTTAAGTTGGTGCATATGTGAATGATGCTATAATATTAAATATTTAAATTAGCAGTCTGCAAGAATGCATCCCCACAGAAAAATACCACAACATTGGGAATGAAAAGCAGACCTCGGAGGCTTTCGAGAGGAAGATGGGCTGCATGAGAGCCACAGCCAGCAGGCTTCCCAACAGGGACACCGAGTGCTCGAAGCCAGCAGCAAGCCCTTCACCTGTTTTGTGTAGCTGTAACACGAAGTCTGAAGCTGGGAGATTTACAAAGAAAAGAGATTTATTCAGTTCACCATTCTGGAAGTCCAACAGCATGACATCAGCATGCTCATAGCAGGGCCTCGTGGCAGCATCACACAGTAGGACACATGTAGAAAGTCACATGAAAGGCAGGAGGCAAGAGGAAGGGGAGGGGCCAAGGTCACTTACTAATGATGACCAACTCATTTTGAAATTGACCCATTCCTGTGAGACCCAACCCATTCCACTCCGAAATGTTGATGTTAACCTTTTCTGTGAGTGGAGGGGGTGGATCCCCACAATCTAAGGAACTTCCCCCTCTTAAAGATTCTACCAGTTCAACACCACCACCCCGGAGAGCAAGCTTGGTGCACATGGGCCTTCAGAAACAAACTGCATCCAAACCAGAGCAAGAAGGGGTTCTAGAAACCCAAGGAGGGATGTTTTCTAACTTTGATGCCCATCTCCTCCCAAAAAGGTCAGTCAAGAGTGACAAGAAAAACCACAGGCATTTTGACACACCTTGTCTTACATCTCCGTATATGTACCCCCTGTGGGAAAGAAGCGCTCTGGAGAAGCAAAGAAATCAACAGAAGAAGAAGACACCAGGAGGACTAACTGACAAAGCTCAGGGAGGGCAAAATCATGACTGAGGAAGGACAAGTAGGCAGAGGCTTGAAGAGCCACAGCTGGGCCAGCAGTGTGTCTGGGATCCTAAGTACCAAGATGTGGGTCCAGTACCACACACACACACACACACACACACACACACTTCAGAGGCAGCATGGCCTCCTAGTGGGGTCAGATTGTCCTCAATTTGGACATTAAACAACAGGAGTAAATACAAAACCTTGTTCCAGTCTGATGGCACACTATAGTATTTCCCCAGCATGCACTTGCTTTAAAGACTAAGTGAACAGAAATCTCCTCAGAGCTGAGCAGCCAATCTTACCAACTACTCCTTTAAAAGCATCACACCAGCCAAACATGATGATACATGCCTGTAACCTCAGCACTCAGGAAGTGGGATCAGGAATTCAAGATCATCCTGGGCTAGATGGTGAGTCAGAGGCCATCCTTGGCCACATGAATGAGACAGACAGACAGACAGACAGACACACACACACACACACACACATCCCTGACCACAAATGACTTTATTGTAAAGGGATGTTTTACATTTTATTAATAAGAATTATTGTTCTTGTCTATCCAAACACCAAGGCTTATCCCACCCTTGTCAAACACCCCATAGCTTATGTTCTTTCTGAGGCGCTCAACACATAGACAAGTGACAACTACTGCAGATGGGACAGGGACACCGCACATGCTTTCCCAACCCCCACACATTCTGTTTCCCTTGCTTCCTGCTCATGAAAGCACGTAGGACACAACTGACCAAGTGTTGTATTATTTTACAAACACCTTGGGATGTGTTTGAATTTTTGACAGCTCGAAGGCTCCGTTTAGCACTTCCAGGTTTATTAACAAATGACATGTGACACACCAGCATGTCATAGCAGCCCAAATCCCACTGCTATCTCAACACAGCAACAGCATGGATCAAACACTGCCAGCTAGACAAGAAGATTGACATTCCGTTGATGTTAGAGTATTCTAGAATGGTGGTTCTCAACCTGTGGGTCAGGACCCCTTTGGGAGTCCACTGACCCTTTTATAGGGGTCACATATCAGATATCCTGCATATCAGATATTTATATTACAACTTCATAACAGTAGCAATATTACAGTTATGAAGTAGCAGCACAAAATAGTTTTATGGTTTATGTCACCACATGAAGAACCATTGTTAAAGGGTCAGAGCATTAGGAAGGTTGAGAACCGCCATTCTAGAAGAATGCATAACTACACTATACCAGGACCTCAGAGTTCCAGGAGAGTCCACATCCTGTGTGTGTACCACTGGGTAGGGATAAGAAGTGATGCACTGGCAAACGTTCCTGCTCTCTACGGGGACACAGATGGTGAACACATTGGTTCAGGTATCTTTATCTGCGATGCATGGAACCGGAGGCAAGCTGAGCTTAGGTCTCAGAGCATCAGCAGAAACTTTAAGGTTGACCATGCCTAATCTGAAAACCCAATGTCCAAAACTTCCTGTTTTGCTTTGGTTTTTTTTTAATGTTTTATTTTACTTCTCATCATTGTATATGGGGGTGTGTATGTGTGCATGCACACACGAGGGTGTGACTAGGCGACAAGGGGCTCCAGAAGGTCAGAGAACAACTTGCAAGAATCAGTTCTCTCCTTCCACCATGTGGATTTGGGGAATGGAACATAGATCACCATGCTGAGCAGCAAGGGACTGGCAGGCTGGCAGACTGGTTTAATGATCCACAAGGTAACTTATGAGAGAGTTTATTTTTGTTTTACAGTTCCAATGGGTATGAGTCCCTCATGCAAGCATGGCAGCAAGAGAAGGAAGCTGAGGGCTCACATCTTTAAATACAATCAGGAAACAGTGAGCGAACAGGAAATGGCTCCAGGCTTTAAGCTTTCAGAGCTCACCTCACTTCCTTCTAAACCCTCCCCAAACAGCACCACCCACTCAAGGGCAAGTGCTGAAATAGCTGAGCCTACAGGGAACATTCTCACTCAAACCACGGCACACACAGGAGACAACTGGCCTACCACCATGCTGCATTCCAGACTCCCAGCCCAATGCTTTTGGGGTGTTATCACGACACTCAGAAATTATGGGAGTGTTTTAGATTGCAGTATTTCAGATGAGGTATCCTCAGACTGCATAATACATAGTGAGGTAAGTGGCAACAAGTATTTTGAAGGGAAAAAAAATCTAGACAGGAGAGAAGAAAGGAAGGAGGAGGGGGTTGGGGATATTAAGAGTGGGAAACATCTCAATAAAAGACCTTGAGATGAGAGAGAGAAAGAGAAAAGAAGAAGGAGGAGGAGGAGGAAGAAGAGGAGGAGGGAGGGAAGGAGGGAGGGAGGGAGAGAGAGAGAGAGAGGGAGAGAGAGAGAGAGAGCACCAGTCATACTTGGGGAGAAGAATGGATGACAAGCTATACCTGAAAAGCTGCAGGTGGCAGGAGTGTGGGGTCCCCAGTGGAGCTGGGGCCAGTGAGGTGGGGATCACCTGCAGAGAATCACAGGGCCCTATAAAGCATCCAGAAGGTACCATGAGCAGGAACAGCTGCTGGGGGCTCTGAGCAGAGGAACAGCATGACCCGGATTAGCTTTGCAAGGTTTCACCCCTTCTGCTTGCTGAAGAATGGGCTTCAGGGAAGGGAGAGCATATGCAGAGACCACGTTCACAGTTCCAGAAATAACCGCTAAAGACAACACGGCTCGGAGCACAGCAGTCACGTGATATACAGTCTGTTCTTACAACTAGGCTCTTATGTGGGTCACTGCTGATCCAAACTTCACAGCCAGCTGAGGTGTCCCTGTGCCACTCTGCCAGAGACTGAAGTGGGTGAAGGCGGGAGCCGTTAATGAAGATGAGCATCGAGTGCCCAGTGCACGCTGACCAAACAGGAAGCAGCAGGCTGTGAGAATGCCCTGCAGATCAAGGGGTGCCTGAGAGGGCACCTGGTCTCAGGAGTTACCATGGCTACTGAACAGGAGAAAAAAGCAACCAGGCTGAGAAGGGTTTTCCTAGATTGCAACCCGTTGGCCCATGTAGCTTTTTCTTTCCTGTCCACCAGGTAGGTGGTTCTCCCTCTTCAGAGCTAACCAGGTATCATTGCACCCCAGGAACCCCATCCCCACCCCTAAATCTCTCCTTACTCATAGCAATTCCTTTTAGGAACATATCTGAAGAACTCTTTATGCTCTCCGAATACAGATAAATAAAACTTTTAAAAGATACAGAGGCCTGGGGAGATGGCTCACTTGGTAAAGCACTTGATTTACCAGCATCAAGAAGTAAGTTCGAGCCCCAGGACCCATGTTTAAAAGATTAAAAAAAAAAAAGTGAAATATGGTTGTATTTGCTTATCTCCCTGCAGAGCACATGGAAGGAAAGACAAGTAGATGCCTGGGGTTTGCCTGCCTGCCTAACCTACTGGGGAAATTATAAGCTAACAAGACACACTGTCTCCATTGTCACAAAAATTCTAGATCAGTGGTTCTCTACCCTCAATGCTGTGACCCCAACCATAAAATATTTTCATTGCAACTTCATATCTGCAACTATCTGATATGCAGGATATCTGATCTGTACCTCCTATGAAAGGATCATTAAGCTCCCAAAGTGGGAAACCTACAGGGTGAGAACTGGTGTTCTAGAGGGAAGACAGCTGAGGATGTCCTCTGGTTGCAACATACACACATACATGTGTGCCCAGACACACATTTGCACCCTGTATGCACACACACACATACACACACAGACACACTCAGACACACAATTGCACCCTGTACAAACATATACATGTGCACTCGGATACACAATTGCACCTTGTACGCATACATATATATGTGCACTCAGACACACAATTGCACTTTGTACACACACACACACACACACACACACACACACACACACACACGATGCAGAATCAGGCAGAAGCAATGGACACATGCATCTTTGATCACAAACGTCTCTTGCCCTTTCCTTATAGAATAAGAGGAAGTCAGAGAGTCTGGGTGACAAAGCTCAGCATGCTCACTTCCCTGCAGCTCTAGCTGCCCTGTAGTGAAACTGCAGGTCACAGCCAGGCGGTGGCATGATGGCCTGCCCAGAGCAGGGGGTAAGAGAGAGATGGGTCCCTATAGTCTGTGGGTGCTAGAGCAAGGCGGCTCTACATACCTTTATTCCCACCCTTGTCACACAGGACTGCTGTTTAATTTCCAGCCTGCATGAAGAGTGGCTCTGATTGAGCCCAGGGACATAATGCAAGCTCACTACATAGCAAAGGGACCAGAGTGGACACTAGGTGGTCTTCATATAGAATCTGTCAGTTCCCCTTTTAAAAATACATAAATTCTCTATGTAAATGCCTCTTCCAGGGAAGTTTTCACAGCTGATGTCTGAAAAAACACAAACAAAGGCCCAACACATCATCAACTTGCTGAAAACCACAAAGATTGAAAGCGGAGAAAAGAAAAGGTAAGCAAAACCCCAAGGTACAGTGCCAGGGAAAGAGCCACGAAGCCAGGCAAAGCCTATGCTGTTCAGAATGAGATTTCTACTCAGTACTGAGAGAAGCCAGGGCTACAGCTGACAGACAGCATTCTGGAAAAAACTCAAACAGACAAGGGTCCAGATGAAAGCCAGAGAGGCCAAGCCAAGGCCCAGAAAGCCTGGAGCAGGGCACAGCGAGCACAGTCTGGTGGAGCAGCTGGGCCAGGGCACTGCCCCTTTCACAGTGCCCAGCCTGCACGGCAGTGGAGAGTTGGAGGAGGGGCAGAGAGAGAAACTCCGACTGCATGCTGGCAAACCTTCAGGGCTGTTCTGCATGAACTTGCTGGAAAGTTCCTTTCTTCCCCTTCCTCACAACACACAGAAGAGCAGAGGATCTCCCATTGGGTACCAAGGACACATTAGGGTATGTTTTGCCCACCTGCTGTTAGGTAAATTCGAGTCTTAGAGAGGCGATCACAAAACAAGCCAGTTACTACCACAGCTTGCCTGGGAAATGAGCAGCGCAAAGGGCAGGTGCCTCCGTAAATAATTAGCATAACCATTTATGACTCCTGGATGCCTTCTGCGTGGTCTGTGTTCGCACGACTCCTGCGTGGACAGTCTTCTTCCTAGCCCAACTCTCCACTCCAGTTGGTCACTCCATAACCCGTGTCACAGATTCTGCACTTTTTATCTGTGAGTCCGCCGCCTCTGGCTAAGCTATTTCAGGATGCTTGGAGCTGGCTTCCACACACATTCTCACCCTTGTCTAGTCTAATTCCTACTCTGCAGCCACACTGGCAGCTTTAAGAAGACAGATCTGTCACTCTCCTTCCCAGAGCCTTTGAGTGGCTTCCAAGTTCTCTTAAGAATAACTTCTTCGGGTTGAGGATTTAGCTCAGAGGCAAAGTGTTTGCCTAGCAACTGCAAGGCCCTGGGTTCAGGCTTCAGCCCTGGGTAACACACATACATACATACATACATACATACATACATACATACATACATACATTCTTCCGGTGGTGATGGGCACACCTTTAATTCTTTGAAGGCAGAGGTAAGCACATCTTTGAGTTGAGGCCAGCCTCATCTGCAGAACAAGTTCCAGAATGGCCAGGTCTATACAGAGAAACCCTGTCTCAAAAAACAAAAAACAACAACAACAAAAAGGAAAAAAATCTTAAAGAAATTCTTACTGACATCCATAAACACTCTGTGTGCCAACCTTCTGGTCTCTTTCCCATTCAGCACTCCACTTGCTACTGTCTCTTAGAGCATGTCCCACCTAGGCTTCCACAAGGCCTCTCTGCACATGCTAAGTAATTGGATGGTATGCTACGGTCACTGTCTCACAGCCTCCCCACCCCATGGAAGCTGGTTGATAGCATCACATGTTTATAGCATCTGCTGTACTTTATGCACACTTATCAGTTTCCATCAGTCATCCTGTCTCTAAACTATCAGTTGTTAGTGCATTGTATGGTGTCAGGATCACAACCAACCTCAAAGGACAAGCAGTTCCCATGGTAGATACACCACTCAACTACACCTTGCCCAAAGTTTTCACACCCAAACAATGTGACAACCCCCCCACTACCACCAGCAGCAGCAGCAAAGATGGCCTCACCACTTGTGCTGTAGCCTCTTGAGACATGGCATAAGGAGGAAGGAAGGTTTCCTCACTGGGGGTTTCAGGAACCATAGATGTATCAAGGGAAAACAAGAGACACTTTCAGTAGTGTGAGCCTAATGGCTCTCCAAGCCATGGTGTGGAGAAGTTGTCAAGCCACCTACAGCCATCAGGGCCCAATGGAGCTCCACAGAGAATCAGCAGACAACAACAGTGTTGAAGCATTCATGAATCCATAGCTCTTGTAAGATAAGTGGGGAAGCGGGCAAGTCTGGGAGCCGCTGAGCATTTTAGAGTATGTGTGAACCTCGGCTAGAAAACTGGGCCTTACCTGTGACAAACATGGCCGAGATGGTGGCTTTGCCTATTGCTGTCATCCAGGCTGTCAGAGTGGAAGCCATGTCTGCTCCTGAGAGCACTGTCCAGAGCAGGCATAAACTGAAGGATCAGACACAGTGTGCCTTCACTACCTGGTCCTAGACAGGCACACCTTGTGTGTAGACTTGGTGAGCACAGGGTCCAATAAAGTTTGCAAGGAGGGAGCCGGGCATGGTGGCGCTTACCTTTAATCCCAACACTCGGGAGGCAGAGGCAGGCAGATTTCTGTGAGTTTGAGGCCAGCCTGGTCTACAAAGCGAGTCCAAGACATCCAGGACTACACAGAGAGACCCTGTCTTGAAAAACAAAAACAACAAACAAACAAAACAAAAAGAACAGGAATTCCTTCTCATGGTTCTGCAAGCCTAGAAATCCAAGGTGAACAAACCAGCAGGTTTTGTGTCTGGTGAGGGACCCCATCTCCATCTCCACTCTGCAAACAGTACCTTGTTACTTTGCCTACCCACCCAAGAGGAGGAATGCTGCAGCCTTGCCTCACAAGGCCAAAGGCAAAAGTGGGCCGAGCTCTTTAACACTGAATGAAGCCCATTCCCAAGGAAGGAGGCCTCATAACGGAACCACCTTGTAAAGATCTACTTCTTGGCACCGTCACACTGGCCACTCGGCTTCAATACATGGCTTTTGAAGGAACTTTTCCTAAGTTTAACAGTGCTTCCCTGGAAAAAGCCTGACGAACCATTGTCAAGGCACACCTCATAAACATGGCAGATTCCTGGGGACCCCTCTCAACACTAACACAGGGAGGAACCACGGGTAGTACTGTAGAGGTCTTGAGTTCCTTTTAAATAAGGGAAGCTACTCGTTGCAGATGATGACAAGAAGAAAGAAGAAAGCTACCGTGGAGCGGTGCCCCAAATTCTTCCATGCATTTGAAGAAAACCACAGTTTCTGCTCTATTTGCTAACCGCATACTGTGGCTTGGGCACCGTCTTAGGTACTGAATTTCAGCAAGATATAAGAGCCACCTCTACAGTTTGGGGCAGCAGGCAAGAAGAGTTTAAACCAGCAGTGATGAAAGAAGCAGATGGCTGTGATGCGAGATGCTCTCTCTGTCCCTCGCTCAGCACAGAGGCGACTCTCAGCAGCATGAGGGTTGCTGTGAGGGACGTGTCACTCTGCCACCGATAGTCTTGGCTTCTTCAAAGACCTTCTGAGAACAGATGGCTCTGCTGCGGCCACCTTAGTAGTCCTCAGACCCTGCTGGCACCTCCATTGAGGAATTCATCTTCTATTGTTTTTGTAAGTACACATGTGGGTCTTCCCCCACCCCCACCCCCACCAGGATGAAGGGCTATCAGTGTCAAGATGGGGAGAGGCCGTTCTGGGTGGGAGGGAGAATACTGCTCAGCCATTCACTCTTGCCTGGGTGGGAAGTGGTCCATCCTCCAGGAAGGAGGACTGCTGATGCCCCCACACACAAACCAAGCACAAGCACACAGAGGCAGGCGTTCACGTTACCCTCCTCCACGGAACAGGCGGGGGACAGGTGTCACAGCAGATTGCCTCCGCACTGGAAACAGGACCACCTTTTTCTCCAAATAACATGGATGCCCACCCTAGGCATCCTGTGACAGTCTGGAAGTCATTTTTGCCACTCTGTGAAGCAGCCTGTCAGTTCTAGGCCATCTGTTCCCTCCTCCCTAACCTCAAAGACACCCGCACCCCCACCCCCACCCCCCGAGGCAAGCAGTGAATGCTCTATCCAAACACTTATTACCCATCCATACAAGACAAGTGACCCCGGAGCCTGGATGTGAAGTCATCTTCCACAGGCAGCTGTTGGGGATACGATTCCCATGGACATAAAATGCACCCAGAGTGACCTTTTGGACAAAGGACAGTAACTGCAGTCAGGTTGCTCACATGTGTAGGGCTTGGGACAAGCTGAGCCTGTGACTCATATTTTACTTAACCTTTTCTCCCCTGCCACTATAAAGAAATGGACTCAGGATAAGACTCAATGGGAGGGGGTGTGTATAGCTAGAGAGAGAGAGAGAGAGAGAGAGAGAGAGAGAGAGAGAGAGAGAGAGAGAGAGAGAGAGAGAGAGAGAGAGAGAAGCTTTGCAGAAGCTTCTATTTGCAAGTCTTCTATTAGTCTTCTGGTGTAAATGAATGTCATGCCCCCCAAAGTTACATGACAAGAGACAACAACTTAAGCCAGCAAGATGGCTCAGCGGCTAAAAGTCCTTCTGTGCAAACCTCCAGACCTGAGTGTAGTCAGTTTAATGACATATCCCTCATAATCTGGCATTTAAAATACTTGTCCCCAGCTGATGCAGTTTGGGAGGTTTAGGAGTGTGGCCCTGTAGGAGGAGCACGCCACAGAAGAATAACTAATATGTTGAGTTGACCCCTGAACCCTGAGGGAGAATAAAGACTCCACAAAGTTGTCCTCTGATTTCTGTGTGCACGTAAGCAGCATATGTGCCAACCCTGGCCCTCAATAATAATCAATAAAATAAATTTGAAAAGAGACAGCAGTTTAAGGTTTAGATCTTGGAGAGTGGCTGGTGCCAACAGGAGAAAGTAAGGTAGGGCCCTTCTCTGGGCCCTTCTTGGCCCTAGGGGAACTCTCACCTTTTTCCACAGGTTCTGACAACGCGGTTGGGACACAGTTGCCTTTATAATGCAACACTGGTGTTTAGACTTACTCCAGGCAAGCAGCTCCTAGTCACATTCCTCTTCAAAGCCCACCATTCTGTTATTCTGACTCAACACAGCAAAGCAAGCTCCCACTCTCGCCTCGCCCCCACACACACACCTGTCCCTTTCACTACTACAACACACATTCTGATTAGAGACCAGACATGGGCATCCTAAGAGGGAAGAAGTGCCAAGCTTCAGTTTTAACACTTGAACCACTTGGGTCGATTGTGTGTTTATCTTACAAGAAAAGAAAGGTGACAAAAAGTAAGGGGCAGGATCATTATGCTAATCTTTGTTGTTATTCTCAGAAAGAGGTGTTAAATGTTTACTTTTGAGGCGCTTCAGTCCCCCACTGCACCGTGTACATTACCCTGACAGACAGACTCAACCTTGCACATTAAGTGGGGGGAGGGGGGAGAGGCTTGAAACAAATAATAATAATAATAATAATAATAATAATAATAATAATAACAACAACAACAACAATAATAAAGTTCAAGAATCTAAAGCCTTGCTGGGAGTCCAGCTAAATAACTGACCAAAATGGAAGGGGAGACAGAGCACCTCACACCTAGTGGGTGTTCCACAATCACTTGCTGCCCAGTGACAACTGTGTGATTTGATCTGAGTCCCAGTGGCTCTGGGGAGCTACCGCAGTTGTCATTAAGGCAAGCGTGGCTCACAATTTATGGTTGCTCAGCTGCCCTGGATGACCATAAATCCTGCTTGCTTCTAGGCTGTTCCAGGTGGCTCACATAATAGCCGAGGTGGAGTTAAGAGTATATTGTGATGGTTCATTTAAGGCCAAGACTGTCATTTAGCAAGAGGAGGGGCTAGAGGACCGTGCTTCTTGGTCTGTTTGACCCAGGAAGGAAGCATGGGCTTCAGCTCCAACAGGAGCCAGATCCAAAGAGTCTTGGGTCTTTGGACTTTGGTTCCGGTGAACATTGGAGACGGGGTGAAGGCTGGTCAAGCTGACCACTGATCCTGTGACACTGCACAGAGTTCCTTGCCCTCTGGGACCACACCTCTGTGGTCATTCATATGTAAAAAAAATGAGTGTACCCAGGGTCCCTGTTTTGGGAAGTGAGAATGTCTAAAGATGGATGATGTGGACAGTTGCCCAACAATGTGAAGCTCTTAGTGTCATTGAACAGAATGCTTTAAAGGCAGTGAATTTTACACCATGTGTGCTCTACCACAATAAAATGAAAACAGAACATCAAGGTGGGCAGCCCTCACCTCCACCTGCAAACTCTCCTTGGGACAAATCTATGGCTCAGCACTCCCAAACACAGCATGGTGCTCACACCTGGACTCAGGATGTGCAATTTTTCCTGAATAATAAAAATTCATGAATAAACAACGATAAATAAACTAAGATTATTCCCAGTAAGATGCTTGGGCCTGAAACCACTGTGAAGTGCATTTTCTAATGTTTCAGTTAATAGAAGTAACCCATAAAATAACAAGGGCACCTAACGTGCTCCTAAAATTGACCTAAATTTGCAGAGAAGATTGTGAGAACCATATTTTTTAAAGACTGAAACTGCAAGCTTCTCAGTCAAAAACTGCAAAGGGGACTGGACACACATTACTTTTTACAACTCTCGCTGCTCTTTTTCCATTCATCTTAGATTGAGTGCCTGTTAAATAAACTGTTTTATTTATGACTGGGTTTCACCTCACCTTTAAATATGTGTCAAACACTAAAGAGTATGTTGAGCAAGCAGATTTCCTCTATATTCAAGGAGATACTGAAAAATAGCAAACAGCTATGAGCAGGTAGTATAGACACAGGGAGTAGATCTTAAACTCTGTAACAAACTACAAGGACCGCTCACCTTTTTATTGCAGTCAGGCAATGTATTTTATTGGGTTAATGAAGACAGAATTGCTTGTGCTAAAGGAGGCAGCAGTAGGAGGCCAAGGTGATTAAATAAAGTGTAAATTCTTTTAAATGCAACATTACTTAATCATTTTGAAGACATATTTTAAGAACACCTTGGGATGGTAAATTATTTCTTGATAAATAGAATCCTTCCTTTAATGAATGTAAAAAATATTTTATGATTGGCATATAAATTGTGGTGGAGCATAATTTACTTTTCTTCATGAAATTATGCATACCACTTCAAAACCCATGGTATCATTTTGTACACATTTCCCATAAAGTGACTTAGAGTTCCCTATGTAAAGAGAATTCTTGGTGCACACTGACCAAATTCTTAGAAGGGGTTTAAATTCAATGAGTGATCATTTCTTTGGCTAAGGGGATGGTGACAGAAGTAGAAGAAAAGATTTGAGCAAACAGAGATAAAATGTGTTGAAGAAAAGCATGCTCCCAACAGGCATTCGATAAATATCTGCTGAAGACATGCCCATGAGCCAGAGGAAGGAGCTCAGTGGGCTCCAGAACCATACCAGATCAATGTCAAAGGAAGGAAAGGGGCTCGTGAGCTGTACCCAGGACGAGCTGCTCATCATGTGTGACCCAAAGGTTGAAGGATTGCTGTGTCCTCAACTATGCCTCAGGCTCCCTCCTCATCCCTCATCCAACAAGTCAAGCCCATCAGACCTTTCCATCATGCCCCCTGCCCCTGCTTCATGTCTCAGCTCCCTCATTCATCTTCCTCATTTCTTACTATTGGCTCTCTTGAAAATAGAGACCTTGGTGGAGACAGCCCATCACCCACAGGAACTGGAACCAGGCAGGTGGATCTTTCGTAGTTGTTGGTTATTGTTCTGGTTTTCCCACTTTTTCTGAGTCACGTGATATTGAGAAGTCACTGACAAGTGCCTGCCACAGCAGTCTCTGAGATTTTCCCACAGTCTGAGACATAGCTGCCACCGCCACCACCTCTACCAAGGCCTTTGCCACTGCTGCCTCCACCTCTGCCTCCTCCTCCTCCTCTTTAATAGAGTCTTTGGCCATTCCATGGAGATGCTAATTAAATAAGACCTGGATGGTTTTGAAAGCATCCTCCAGCCTCAGTGACTCTCTCAATTTTCACAAGCCTGGGCTGAGGAACCTCTAGCCTTCTCTCTCTCTCTCTTTGAATCAATACTCAGCCCATCTCTGCTAGGAGCAGCTTAGAGATGGACATTTGCTTTCCAGTTAAACGGGGATTTAAAATGACAAAAGGTGGGGGGGGGGGGGAAGATCCAGAACTGATCAACTGGTCATCAGAATAGAGCAGGGTCAGGCCCGCTACACACACACACACACACACACACACACACACACACACACACACACACACACTCTAGCCAGGATCCAAGTCAAGTGTTCACAATGAGTGTGCAAAGCCAAAAATAAACCGTCCAAATCTGCATCCATTCTCACTTGAGCCACGGAATTTCTGAGCTTCATGAAGCCCTCGAGGAGAACACAGAAGACCTAGAAACAGGCTCAACCAAAGCCTTTGTTGCCCACACGCCCTGAAAGCTAAGCTACCACGGGCCTAGACACATGTGCTCCTCCACATCTGGAACATCCTGTGTTCCTGTTTACACCTCAATCCCCAGCTCAAAGGCTGTTCTGTGGCCAAGACCCATTTCCTTTCTTGATACTCAAAAGGGATAGGTCTCTCTTTGTAAATCTTTCCTTTACAGTCTCTGTCAATAACTGCAGGCCTCATGTATACATAACCCCCAAATAACCATATGTCTCATATATACATACTGCAATAATAACCATCTGCCTCGTGTATATGAACTCCAACAATAACTATATGTCTCACATATACATACTCGAACACATGAAGTTTCCTCTTTACTGAGATGCTTGATAAATCAATAATCTGTCACCAAGCAGTGCAATGAACAAAACGGCGTCTCTGGACTTACATAATGAGAGAGGTGCCATCGCTTGTCCCACCCTCACCCCCCTCCCCACCCACACTCTCTCTCTCTCTCTCTCTCTCTCTCACACACACACACACACACACACACTCTCTCTCTCTCTCTCTCTCTCTCTCTCTCTCTCTCTCTCTCTCTCACACACACACACACACACACACACACACACACACACACTCTCTCTCTCTCTCTCTCTCATTCTTTCTATTGTTAGCTCTGGAAGCTTTATATGCACCTAGCTGTTTCTTCTGTCCCTCCTAATTCTGAGCATCATTCTCAGCACATGACAAACAAGCACACCAGGAATTGTTTTTTAGGTGCTGGGGATAGTGTGTGTATGTGCGTGCGCATGCGTGCATGCGTGCATGCATGGATGCGTGTGTGTGATGGTTGATCTGAACCCTCAACTTGATGGGGTTCAGAATCCCCTGAGAGAAGACCTACCCTGAATGTGGGCTCCCAACTAATAGGCTGGGGCCTCAGACTGAATACAAGAGAATGGAACGCCCGATCCATCTCTCTCTGCTTCCACACTGTGGACACAGTGTGACCGGCTGCTCACATTCCTGATGTCCTGCCTTCCAAACCAGGATGGGTGTTCTGTCTCCCAAGCCATGGTGGATTCTATCTCTTCCAAACATGAGCTTAAAAAACGTCCTTCCTCAGGTCACTTCTGTCAGGTACTCTGTCACAGTGAGAAGGGTAACTAAGACAGAATGAGAGACAGACACTATAGACAGAATCCTTCTCCTTCTGTCACTTGCTGACTTACAAATGTTCACCAAGGGATGAGCAACTAGAGAGAGGAAAGTAAGAAAGGGAGACAGGAAGAAGGGCCTTACAACAGTGCTGAAGCACAGGGCATTGACCTGTGAGCAGAGTCCTAAAGGTCATTAGGGAGGGAGCCCCTGAGAAATCAGGAGGGAGATCCTTTACAAGCTACGGAATAACCCAAGCAAAAGAAGTCGGCCACAAAGGACCAGGATAGAGGAATGGCATAAGAAACACAAAGCGTAGCGTGCAGTTAAGGATGGCTCTGAGACGGTCTTGAGCATCAGTTGAGGCAGCACTCCACTCAACAAGCAAAAGGGGGCAGGGAAGAAAGCAGAAGAAAACGCAGAGGTTTGGCTTCAAACGGACATAGGATCTACATGTGAGCATCCTGTGACATGGAAATACCAGAGAAGCAGTGGCTATAGACTATTTTGTTTTTTTTAGATGCTAAGCTGGGATTCACAGGTTTATTATTATCACTGAATCCTGAAAGATAGACTATAAAAAGGGAAGAGCAGCCACTAGAAAACTGTGGTTGAACCAGCAAAAGGGCCCAGAGCATCTGATGCCTGGGCAGCTAGTTAAAGAAGAGCAGTCCCGGGGAAGACTGGGCTATACAGATGGGACAGACTGGACAGAGTGGAGTAGGTGGAAACTATTGGCTCCCTAATTAAGCAGATGCCACGTGATGTGGGCACAAAATCCACAGCTAGTTCAAGAGACAACAGAGAGCTGCGTCTGGGTTTGGAGCTCAAGCTCAGTTTTGAATCTGCCTAGCTCTAAACAGAAGCCAGCCAACCGTCTCTCCTGACCCTTGCTGTTGGGAGTCACACTGACCTGTTCTGGGTTATAACTCCCTTCTCCCTTCTCCCTTCTCCCTTCTCCCTTCAGCCCTCATCTACAAGGACAACTTCCACAAACCCACAAAAAGGCCAAGGCTGGGATTGGTGTGGCTCAGCAAGGCGTCTGGGTTCCTCACTTCACACTGGCTCCACTTGTGAGTTACAAACAAAAACAAACAAACAAACAAAAGAAATGAACAACAATAACAACAAAAATGAGACAAAACAAACAAAAACAGTAGTTTTGGTTCACCCATTGCCACTGCCCATCCTCCATCTGACTCCCACCCCACTCCCAGCTGCCTGAGCAGGGCAAACCATGTCTCCTCTCCGTGCCTTCTTCATGGGTAACCATGGCACCCACTAGTCAACTAGCATTGGTGTGAGCAGCAATAAATCGATTGTGAGCATCGTCAGCACCACACTTGGCACACAGGTCTAGGTGAATAGTCGCTATTATTATCTTGAAAAGAGGGGATTGTATACATGAGCTTCGTAGTTGTGACAAGATCAGCTCGTCGCTGATATACACCCAGCCTTTAAAGCCCAGATTTATGGCTCAGGAATTCATCTTCTATTACTAATCAATCAATGCTCCAGTCACTTAGTCTCTCACTGACCCTCACAAGTACAAATCTGACCCTCTTGGGCAGGTTTTTAGACAAGGGGTCAGAAACTGAAAATGGTCAAAGGAAACACAGCTTCAGCTTTAAACAAAACTGTCACCCAGAATGCCAGAATTGGAATCTGGGTGAATCCTTTCTCTCTTGTCACCAGTCACTTTTGTATCCTGAGGGACTCTGCCCCTGGGAAGCACACTGTCTCAGGTGTTTATTCTCACTTTATAGATGCTGTGGGCTCATTGCACAGATATGGAAGGTGGAACTGGGAACAAAATCCTTGTCTGCTTAGCTCTATTTTCTGTGCTTTTCTGTTTAGTGGGTTATTCCCATTGAATTACCATTACTTACACCTTTGAATGAAACGTACACTCTGCAGGATAGTGATCTCAGCTAAAGTTTCACAGATGGGGCTACCATATACAGGCATTCTGCATTGGTCTGAGAGAAGCTCGCAAAGGTTCCAAGTGTGAACACTTCTGAAAGGTGAGATCAGGCAAGGCTCCTACAGAGAGGAGAGCCGAGCTAGTCATAGTGCGATGATGAATTTAGCAGTCACAAGATGTCTCTCCCACATAAAAGGAAGCTTGATGGCTAACTGCACTGAAGACCTAGTGTCTCCCCAGCCACCCACAAAGACAGAAGAATGCCTCCACACTGCACTGGAGACCTTGTGTCTCCCCAGCCACCCACAAGGACAAGAGAATGCCTCCACACTGCACTGGAGACCTTGTGTCTCCCCAGCCACCCACAAGGACAGGAGAATGCCTCCGCACTGCACTGAAGACCTTGTGTCTCCCCTGCCACCCACAAGGACAGGAGAATGTCTCCACACTGCACTGGAGACCTAGTGTCTCCCCAGCCACCCACAAGGACAGGAGAATGCTTCCACACTGCACTGGAGACCTAGTGTCTCCCCAGCCACCCACAAGGACAGGAGAATGCTTCCACACTGCACTGGAGACCTAGTGTCTCCCCAGCCACCCACAAGGACAGGAGAATGCTTCCACACTGCACTGGAGACCTGGTGTCTCCCCAGCCACCCACAAGGACAGGAGAATGTCTCCACACTGCACTGCAGACCTTGTGTCTCCCCAGCCACCCACAAGGACAGGAGAATGCCTCCCAATCTCACTCAAGGCCACCCTGGAGTTGTCCCCATAACCAATCAAAAGATCAGATTCTTCCTCAAGATTTCTGTGAAGCTGAGGCTAGCCTGGGCTACATAGTGAGTTCCAGATATGCTTTACCAGCAGACTGAGACCTTGTCTCAAATTAACAGCAACACCAAAACCCTACATCTATACTCAGAGCAGTGCGTGTGCTTTGCTCTGAAGGAAAGGAATGGGTTACACCGACCCTTAAGGCCTGAATGCAGTGACATGTAAGAAAATAGAACTTGTAAGAAGGGAGAGTTTAGCACTTGAGCCAAGGTTGATTAGAATGTTCCACAAAAAAGTTATGTCTCTTCATTCTGCTTATGCCAGCCACTGGGTATCTCCTCATTTCTCAAGCAGAACTGCGCTCCAGCCCAGGACAGCCAGTGGTCTGAGCATGGAGTACCATCCACCATCCTGCAGGATATCCTAATGAGACCTGATAGGCTGGGTTCAGACGGTTGGGGAGGAGGGCTCCCCCTGTCAGAGGACTAAGGAAGGGGGATTGGGGGGCGGTGAAGGGAGAGAGGAAGGGTGGGAATGGGAAGACACAAGGGAGGGGGTTACAATTGGGATGTAATGTGAATAAAAATAAAAATTAAAAATAAATAAATAAAAATTTTAAGTTAAATTAATTTAAAAAAGAAAATTCTAACACCCTGCAGCCACTTAGGAACAAAATCTATGGTTTTAAAAAGTGCAGTGTAAATATTTGTCCAACCATCTAATTAAGCTCTTAGCAAAAGATTTACACAAATAGATTCTTCACCATAAAACCCGAAGTAGATTAATTTGTTCTAAATTAGAAACCCCGATGCTTGAAGCACAGAGTACAGTTGTGATAACACCAGTCAGAACATTCGCCTAACAAAATAAGAAACCTTGATAACAAACAGACCTCCGCCAAGTATGACTAAAGTCATGTTAGAATAAAACATTTTAATTTGTTTTTTTTTTCTTTTTGTTTTGTTTGTTTGGTTGGTTTTGGTTTTGGTTTTTCTAAGATAGGGTTTTTCTGTGTAGCCTTGGCTGTCCTGGATTGGCTTTGTAGACCAGGCTGGCCTCAAACTCACAGTGATTCGCCTGCCTCTGCCTCCCTGAGTGCTGGGATCAAAGGTGTGCACTACCATACCCAGCTCACTATGCCTTTTTTGTTGTTGTTGAACTTTTATGTGAATGAGAAATACTAGAAATTCAATGTGCTTATTTGGTGTAAAATACAAATGTGGGTCTAACACAAAAATTAGAGAAAACACTAGTTGTGGAAATATAAGTTACAACAATAAGGCAAGCAAGTCTGACCTAAAGTGGAAATTCAAGCTGCACCACCACCAAGCCTCCAAAAGGCTTACCCTTAAACTTAAAATTCCGACCACTGACTTGGCCCATGAGGTTGTCAAGGTGGAACATGGCCACCTTACCCAGCTTCAACTCATGCAATGGAATTCGTGAGTACAAAGTTTTTAAAAGTGTAATTAATAGAACAGGCTAGGGCTGGATTACACAGAACTTCTTACATGGTGGCATGATACCTTCCAAGTAGAAAAAAATTGTAACAACAAAACACAAAACCTCTCTCACCAAAGGCAGTTTTGATGAGGAAAAGGTTTACTTGACCTACACTTCTAGGTAACTATCATTGAGTTGGGGCAAGCATGCAGGCAGGACTGGAGGCAGGAACCAGGGAGGAGGCTGCTTACTCCTCTCTGAGGTGCTCATGCTCAGCTAGCTTTCATATACAGCCCAGAACTCCTCCCCTAAGGATGGTGCTGCCCACAGTGGGCTTGGCCTCTGGCACCACTTAGTAAACAAGACAGATCCTCCACAGACATGGCCACAGATCACTCTGATTTGGGCAATTCCTCAACCAGTGCCTTCTTTCAGATGACACTAGGCTGTGTGAAGTTGACAATTAAAGCTAACGAGGAGAGAGGGATCTCCTCACAAAGAAAATCATAACTGATTCATCTTCCAAAGCCAGAAGAATCACTTGCTCTGATACCAGAAGGAACAATTCAAACACTGAGAGATCTGTCCCAAATAAACACTGTACACCAACTAGTCTCAGCTAGTATGTGTGTGTGTGTGTGTGTGTGTGTGAGAGAGAGAGAGAGAGAGAGAGTTTGGCTGGGACTATGGCTAAGCAGTTAAGTATTTTCTGCTCTAGTGTGAAGACCAAGGTTCAGATCCTCAGAAATCACATAAATTCCAGGGTAATTCTGAGTTTCAATGTCAGAAATGGGGACCTCCCCACCCCAGAGCAAGCTGACTAATGAGTCTGGCCATATTGGTCATCTCTGTGTTTGACTGAGAAAGCATGAGTCAATGAACAAAATGAATAAGTGACTGGAGATGATAATCTAACATTGGCTTCTAGTCTCCATATGTATGGACACACACACAACACACACACAACAACACACACACATACACACACATGCACATACACATGCCTATAACATACACACATTAAAAATGGAAGATACATATGTTACTAAATGTTCTGTGCATCTTTGAAGCATTCCACTTTCATTTACTCAGTTGTTGTTGTTGTTTCTTGAGACAGGGTTTCTCTGTGTAGCCCTGGCTGTCCTGGACTCCCTTTGTAGACCAGGCTGGCCTCGAACTCACAGAGACCTACCTGCCTCTGCCTCGAGAGTGCTGTGATTACAGGTATGCCCCACCACCGCCCAGCCTCATTTACTCATTTTAAGAAGTGTCCCCTTTTGGTGACTCAGCAACAGATTCATGATGACTCTGAAAAATAATCTTTGAACCCCATTGAATGCCTAAAGGAAAACACATTTCTTTTTCTACTTACAGTAGAGATAGAGAAATAAAATAGAATTTATGAATTATGAGTTATTTTCACTAACTTATCTCCTTTTGAAATATCAGTGTTAATTGTAGTACAGCAAATTTGAGTAAAGTTTATGACTAATATCAACCAGAACTACTTGCTAATAGTTCAAGATGACTCATTTAGAAAAAAAAAAAGTCATTCTTTCCCCAGTGTGAAAAGTCTAATGTACAGTAATTATGAAAGATAAAATATGAAAACCACCAAATACTTATTTATGTTCATCAGTTACTACAACATATGCTGAATATTTACTTATATTCATCAATTTCTACAACACATGTACTTTTGTGGTGTCAGGCATGATCCTCTCAGCCTTGCATATATTTTTAAAGGCCCAAACCAACTCTGTAAAATGTGTCTGTGCCCTAATTCTCACCACTTTAGAGCTTATAAATAGAAAATGCTGTAGAATAAAAGTGCATGTGCCCCCGAGTTATTATGTTGAAATGCTAAGACTAGATATAAGGATCTAAGGATATATATACACACACACACACACAGTCATGAAGTTGGGCCCTCAAGAGTACTAGTGCCCTCATAGGAAGAGGCTATAAGGGATGGAATAAATGCACCATGTGAAGACAAAGGGAAAAAATGGCTCTCTGCAAACCAGGAAGCAGTTTCATGACGTAACAGATATGCTGGCACCTTGGCCTTGGGCTTTTCCAGCATCCAACAATAAAGAGCAAGTAGCTGCTTCTTAAGCTGCATCCTCTGTAGTCTTCCCTTCTTAGCAGCATGGCCAGGTGAAGATAGAGAGACTGACTGATTTGTCTCAAGGTGTCCGACTCGGAAAATGGGGGTCAGATAAAACCCAGCGTGCCCTGGCATTACAGACTCTGCATCTAAACGTTATACAATCTAAAACTGCGGGGAGATAACAAATATCATTTGGTTAAAAAAAAAAAATAAAGCCTGAAGTTAGTCAAATGATAAGATTGAGTTTCACTTTTATTGAATATATTTTACACCCAAGCTAGTTAGCTACGCTGCCAACTTGACACTCTGCATTTGGGGAGAGAGAAAGAAGATCCCTAATTCTTATTCCACCCCTGAATCATATTTCCCACTTCAGCCAGAAACTGCAAGCGGAGAAGAGGAAGCAAACACACACACACCGCAAGCCATTTACTGCAGAAAGCAATTCTATTTCAAGACAAATTACAGAAGCAATGAGAAGGAAACCCAGCCATTGCTCTAGATCCTAAGTAAATCAAGTCACAGCTAATGAGAGATCTTGACAACTATACACAGAAAGCACACTCGCTGTGCCTGTTAGAAAGACAGCTCACACAGAGTCAGAGCAAAGCCAGCGGCTTAGCACCCCAGCAAAGGCACAACCGTGGCAGGGGTAGGAGGCATCATATTGGGTTTGGAAACAAAGCTAAGCTCACATTAGACATTTTCCCTCATTTCCACACACAAGAAAAAGAATAAAAATGCGTGGAATGAGCATTGTCAAATTGGAGAACAGCATGGCCTAGGTCAAGGTGACCTTTCTAAATGGGATACCATATTATTAAAATGCCTTGGGTTGGGGGTGTAGCGCAAGGCTAAGGCACTTAGCTAGCGTGTAGACTCTCTCTGAGTTTATCTCCAGAGCCACAGTTAATTAATTAACTGTCCAATTAATTGAATGTCTCCTAAAGACAACCTGAATCCAAGAGCAGAAAGAAAATACCCACCAGGACACTCCCGCCCTGAAAAGCGGGCTAGGAGTGCTATCCTCCAGAGGGCGCCATACCGGGCAGTCTTTACCCAGTGTCTGCCTGGCAGAAACTCACCTGACTTAGCCCTTGGTAAAGCTTGGTTTAAAGAGGTAAACACTCTCCTTCTCAAGAGAGCGCTACAGATTTTCACATCTAAGAAAACAAAGATAATTTTGCCAGCTACTACTAAATGCAAATATGGCCTTCAGTTCCTTAGAAGCCATGTCCCTCCACTTTCCATTTAGCAAAACAAGCCTCCACTGTGATTTTCGCCCTCGTGAATAGGGACACTGATTCACAGAAATGGTTTTTGTCTCAGGTGTTCCTGGTGGGTCTTTAAGCCATATTGGCTTAGCTTGGGTTTGAGAATCGAGCATCAACACCTGGTCCTGCTGAGCCACAGCCATCGGTCTCCATCTTCGGTAACCTCTTTCCTCTCAGACATACACCTAAAGAGTCTCCTAAAGAAACCAAAGCTCATCTTACCCCTCAGTTAGCCACAGAAGCAGACGTTGCAGCCTGCCTTTGGGGTTTCCTCCAGCCTCCTACATGATTACACGAGCTGGTACCCAGACCTCTTGTTGCAGCTTCCGGGCAGAGGCAAGAAGGAAGAAACTGAAGCCTGCAGAGGGCAGGGATAGCAAGCAAACCTCAGGCAGAGAGACTCTCAATACCAGTGGAAACATGCAAGCTTTCTAAGAGACTGACCACCTACCAGTGCCATCTGGGATATTACACACTCAAGAGCAAGCAGTATCAGCCGCCGTGTGACTCCACAGCCTGTTGGCCAGCAGCAGGCACTGTTCATGAATGAGGCAAGAAAGATCAGTAAAGGGTAATCTACCATCCTTGCCTGAAGACGGGGATTCTCGGACGGACGAGTCTCCCCGCAGCCTAGTGGTTGGTCAGTGGGGCGCCATCCAGCGCTAGGTTCAGTTGGCCAGGTTAAAACAGACCTCCCGCCTACTCTCTCTCCCCTTCCTGTCCTGAATCGAACCCAGAACTCCAGGCCAAACAAACCTCTGAGTAGAATACAGGAGCATGAGATGGGAGGTGCAGGTTGTGAAAAGGGAAGGAGAGGACTCTGATTCATCGCTGCTCCTAGACATGCACCCCAACACAGCTACAGAGACAATCTCAGACCCTCCCAGAAGCTGCAGTCTGAGGAGTCCACACATGGCCATTCCCTTGCCTGTTCCCTTGGCCGTCAACACATTCCAGCCTTCAGGCACACTGGCAAGAATCCCCGCTTTATCTCCCAAGATAGTTCCCTTCCCAATATAAACTGGCCTTAAACTGCCATGCAGTGAGACCATGTATGGGCCACAGATTATCTCTATTTTCCTTGTCTTTTTTCCCCCCTAGATCCTTTAACACACAGCAACCACCAAGGAAATCTTATGTCTTCACTTTTTTGGATGTATGAAGAAAAGTTCTCCTTTCAGATGGGCCTGCCTTGTCTGCTGCTGTGTGTGAAGCTGTCTCAGTCATGCTGGGAGGGCAGTTCAGTGTCACACAAGAACATCTATTGCACCATCACCCAGCAAGGAACCTCTGAGAGCAAGGTTGTGGGACACATAGACCTTGGGACTTGTGGTAAAAGAGAACAGAAAACAAACACGATGTAAAAGTCAGGGACACAGAAAGCCAGAAAGGAGAGAGACCGGTGAGCCAGAATACAAGGAAGGCCAGATCATTATGACAAACCAAAAGGGACTGGTGCTGTTGATGGTCTCTCACTCCACTTCCCTGAGTGGGATAAAGCTCAGTGTTTGGCCTCAGCATCCTTCCAAACCAATGGGACTCTCTTGATTTAAGCCACACCTTCAAGTTCTCTGCAAATGCAGCCACCAGTGGCAAGGATAGGGCCCTGTGCTTATACAGGCCTCACTCCTGAAAATGGCCTAAAAGGAAACTCACTGCCAAGATCCAACGGACAGTTAGACTGTAGACTACTCTACTCTCCCCAGAGACAGCCAACTGACTAAGCTGCCAAATTACCAGAAGAGAGACATGGATCATGGGTTGGACTAAGAACATGTCCCCAGAATAATCTAAGACAGGCCTCACATTTCTTGAGGCCTGAACGTCCTTCCTATTTTAGCTAAAACAGCATAGATGGAAGCAGAGCAGTTTTCCTCGTGTCTCTGTGCTCTGAGACAGCCAAGCAAGCGGACAGTTGAATTGAATCTGAAAGACACTGCTGCCTGGAAGCAGGAAACGAGACAAGAGATGGTTGCCAAGGAAGTCAGACATGAATTGCACATGGCACCCTGCCTCGTTTCATATTTAGAAGCCAATTCCAGGCTTGAGAACTCTGGCAGGCCATGGCACCCATGGAGAAGGAGAACACAAGCCTGCCAAGCCCGGGCCACCCAGACTGGCCAACTGAGCTGCTTTCCCATATTGCCTGGGATCTGCCCCACACCCCAAACCCTGACCTCACAGAGCCTACAGAGTCCCTCCTGTCCACTCTAGTCTTAAGACCCTACTTCCACACAAAAGAAGCACTCATGTGGGATGCCCCACAAAGGGAAAATGGAACCAAACCTTGGGGAGCCCGATTTTTCTTTGCTGAAGTAACTTAAAACTTGAGATCCTGTCACAGAGAGAGAATCTCAGAAATTTCTAGGGATCCACTATAACAAACAAAGCTTGCCAGCCAATAAGTTCTCTGAAGCAAGACAGGTACAACATGTTGTGCCTGTGAGTCAAACTGCATTTTCTTCCCTGGGCCCGAGTCTGGCATCCAGATCTTAGTTCAGCGGACCTGGCTGAGAGAGAAAACAGCAACCTGAAGCATAGCTTCAATAGCCACGTGTTGGGTTACCCAGTGACATGGTTAGGTGACGTAAGATGCTTATGTGTTTGACCAGGCAAAGTACACACAAAGCCAGAGTCCTGGCAACTACACACACACACACACACACACACACACACACACACACACACACACACACACACACACACTAAAAGAGCTTCATCTCACTCTGAAAACACTAACACTGGGGATTAAAGTGATCTTCTAAAAAGCTGTCTGTTCTAACTGGTCTGAGAAAATCAAGTATTTCCTTCAGATGGCAATTTGAGCCATTAGTCCTGAATGTAAAATGATTATTCACAAATACATGCATTTTTCTTATATTTGTTATACTATGCCCATGTGTACTATATAATGAATATATAGAGGTTACATATGACCTATTTCTTCATGAACAAAATAATCTGAAATGTCTAATAAGCTCTAGTAGACATTGACTGACTTTTCTTAACGGTATGGTTTTGTAATCTTTGAAGTAATCCCCACTTTAATGAAACATGTCTTGGGCTAATTATAAGATCAGGAATGAGATTGTTTGCATGAGACTAAAATTAGGGAAGAACAAGAGAAAGAGATTGAGTTGCAGCCCTGGTCTGTGCCTAAAGAAGGTCCCCTAACTTTCAAATGTGCCTGTCAATCATGGAATCTGCGTGGGGCGTGAGAAACCTGAGCCATGACAGCCCTGGAAGAGCATTTTACCAGACTAGAGATGAAATCAATGTGTCAATCAGAGAGGGGTCAGAAGCAGCCGTCACTAGCATCTCTTCTAACTGTGGCCTCCTGGGATCTCCTCACAGAGTCTAGGGTGTCATTAGGGTCAAATAAAGTAGCAAAGTGTCCCCAGCTATGAGGGAGACTAGCGGGTGGCAGCATGCTACTGCGTGCTGGCTTTTCCATTTTAGAACAGACAGCTATATTTTTAGAAATGACACAATCCAACAATTAAACACAGTAGGTAGAAGTTTCTCAGGGCAGTGAAACAACTACGGGTGATGCTATAATCTTAGAGCCATATCATTATACATTTATTGACATCTGCAGGAAGTGCCACACAGAGAGTAAACAGTAATATAAGTGATGCACTTTGGGGAATAATGAGCGTCAATATAAATACGCTGATTATAGCAAATGCACTGCTCTGGTTTGGGGTGCTAGTGAAGGCTGTACATGTGTGGAGGCAAGAAGCATATGGGAACATTACCTTTGCCCTCAGTTTTGCTGTTCATCTAAATTACTCAAAAAACAAATTAGAAAATTTTTAATGTGCTTGGAAAAAAGTATGCTAAGTCAAGGGGTAAGGTTTACAGTAATAAAATATAGTTAGACAATGTAACTCCCCTTCAGGAAAGCTATTCAACCTAGGAACAAATTTCAAATCCCTTACTAGGCAAAAGGGAAGCCTTACCGTGACCTCCAAGGCCATCTGTTGACCCTCCTCTCTCATTCCTTTCCTCATTCATTCTCCTCAATCGAGAAAGAAAGGGAGGGGGCTCATCTCTTTTGTTTCCTTCTGCACTATTGGTACATCACAGTCTCTAGCACATAATGAAGTTGACCGAACATCCAATTCCCTTCTCATCGCTGCGCCATATTGCTCCTGTGGCTACTTATGTTTCTCAAATGTGGCCTCAACCATATTTTTTCATCCTAGTTCCATATCTGACTAAGTGTTTTGACCCGACTGTCCTCCCATCAGAAGGAGACCCATGGTTCCCTTCCTTGGAATCTAGAACAGAAGGGACACTATGCGACTTCAAAGGTGAAATCATCTTCTTCCTGATTTTATTGAAATGTTTCCTAAGAACTAGTCACCAGCCTGCAAAGAGTCTGAAGTACTATGTGGTAAACCCTGTGTGTGGAGGAATTGGCAAAATGGCTCACAACCCCAGCCCTTCCCTGAACCTGTGACAATAGATACCCCAGCATTAACTACCCAGCCGATTCGACAATAGATACCCCAGCATTAACTACCCAGCCGATTCGACAAAATGTCGCCCAATTTGCAGAACAGTAAACAGGTCTTGTCACTAAGATTTGAGGAGCTCTGCTGTCTGGCATTGGTAATTAGTCAACCTGGTGGATTCTATTTTAGGGCTCTCCTCACAAGCAGTTTGTCATTTTTAGTTTCCTCTATCTACACGATGTTTTAAATTTATTTTATTTTATTTTTTTTACTAGAAGTCACCCTGTGTCCTCACTTTCTGCAGGTCTTTGGTTTATGTGGAACCTTCTTTCCATCAGAGATATTGTTTAGCTCATTAGAACAATAACAAATTCTTATCAGACTGTGAGAGCACCTGTTTAATACCTCAGCACTTGAGAACCAGAGGCATAAGCTCAAAGCCATCGCCACCACACAGACAATTCAGTCCCAGCCTGGGCTACATTTGGGGCCTTTCTTTTCCCAAATGAAATGAAACAAAGTTCTTAAAATCAACTGTAGAACCTTCTTGATTTTACTTTTGCCATTAACAGAGATATCCAAGATAATTCATTGTTGACATATGGTCAGTGGTTCAAAGTTGCCAAGGCTAGCTCTCCTTTTGTTTTGTTTTGTTCATTGCTTCTTTCTTCTGCTTCCTTACACACAAGGAAGTCTAGGAAAAGACAAAAGCTCTATGCCCATAAAAAGCCACCAAAAATTTTAATTAAGCACTCCATAGAGTGAACTCTATCTTGATCCTATGGCTCCAAATTCATAAGATCCCTTCTATCTATACTGCAAAATTGTATATTTTAAGAGAGTACAAATTTTAATTAATAATTCCATATTGATTATATGTTAGACGTTTTAGATATTCTGCGTTAAACCACAGAACCACTTGATGGTTCTGAGGACTAAAAATAACCGCGGCCAAGCCCAAGGACCTGAATTAGATCTCTAACACATACATGGTGGGAAGAGAGAAACAACTCCTGAGAGCTGTCTTTCGACCTCCACATCCATGCTATGGGATGCACACACGTGCACACACTCACATGTGCACATACACACACAATAACTAAATGTTAAATAACAACTGATTGCATAAGCATGTACACAAAGTAATTATATTAAAACGAAGTTACTAAGTTATTAATTTTCAAGTTATCAGTGTTTACTATGATCTATAATGTTGAGGTTCTTAGGTCCATGGTGTTTGTGTTCCCGAGTCCATGTCCAGCTTTGCAATGAAAACCACGGAGAGGGTGCTTGCCCCAAGGAGACTAGAGCATCTTATCAACTTGGGGCCTTTCTTCCTGGGAACAAGGTATGAAACACGTACCAGCAGGCCCCTGGATATAGGTAAAACTCAAAGGTAAAACTTAAATGGAAAAACTCAAGGGACAATAGAAATGAGCATTGTATAGGGGAGTGGCATGAGTAGAGAGGTGGCGGGGGACAAAGTAGACGGCAGGAGCAGGACAGTTAGAAGAGGGGCACTCAAGAGTGCAGAGGAAAGGAAGAAAAAAAGACACCAAAGAATTTGAGGAGGAAGGGAGAGAGGAAGAAACACAGAGGGGGGGGGCACTTTTTGGTCTATTTACTATTCTGAGGGAAATGTTGGTTGCACGTAAGTAGATGACTTGAAATAACTAACACAAACCCATCTTCTGCACGCGTCTAATGGATTGCTCACGCGCCAGCTTTTCGGTAAACAGAATTTCAATATAATCAAGCTCCCTTGATGGCTCAGGCTTCCCGTAACCAAATGTCCTTCACTGTGGCGACACCCTCCAAGCTTCTGACACAGGAAGAGAGCTCTCTGGTCTCATATAAAAAATGGTTCCCATCTTCAAGCATTTGGGGGTAGATGCTGTCTCCCCACTCGCCATTGGACTGTCAGCTGTGCCTGCCCCCACCCCCAGCAGTTCCATCCAATAACATTAATTACTGCTTCCCAACCAAGATACTAAGGATCTTGCTAGGTTTATGTCTATCTAAAGCAAACAAGTTCTGCCTGGCCACCAAGCCTCTCACTAGTAAAGAATGGATGCAAGGCCAGGGTCTCGCTGGGTCCTCAAAGTCACTTCTGCTTTCTTTTAGGCTCTCCTACAGCTCCAACTGGTTGATATTGTTGAATTAGGAGCTTCTGGATAAGTGAGGTTACACTAACTGTATAAAATATTCATTGGAAATAAACTAAAAAGGAAAAAGCATGGAGAAGCATTAACTAAACAAGAAAGAGTTAAAGTTCCATCACATCAGACATAGGTGCCCTGGTCGCTTTGTAGAAGATTTCCTCTTCCTAAGGTGGACCCAGTTGCGTGGCTGCCTCTCTTTTTGCCCAGAATGGCATTCAGGCAGCAGAGTGGCAATCAGCCATAGGTAGAGGTAGACAAGAAATGCTGAGGGAGGCAGCCCAGCCTTCCAGCAGCCTGGGAGCTGGCCCCGCCCCCTGGGAGCTGACTCCACCCCCTGGGAGCTGGCCCCACCCCTGGGAGCTGACTCCACCCCCTTGCCCTCTCCCTGACTCTCTTCACTCACGTTCCTCCAGGGGGGGAAGAGAAGACAGGCTTTGGACAGGAGTCCAGGCCCTAACACAGTAGTTCTCAATCCTATTAACACTGTGACCCTTTAATACAGTTCCTCATGTTATGATGACCTCCAACCATAAAATTATTTTCTTGCTACTTCATAACTGTAATTTTGCTCTGTGGTTTCCAATGGTCTTAGGTGACCCCTAGGAAAGATTAGCTGAGCAAGATAGTGGCCAAAAGAGGGGTATCCTGGTCTCTGACTCTAGGTGGATCAGGAGCAACAGCAGCAGGGGACCCACCTTCAATGTAATCTAAGGCAATGACTTATGGGTAAATCCTGAGTCCACACTAACCTTCTGAAAATCCATTTTTTGGCTACTCTGAACTGACTCATTGGTCACAACACAAAATTTTGACAAGCAATATTTACTGAACTCACTATGTAAAACACTGCATTAAAAAACAAAACAAAACAAAACAAACATACCTTTTAGCCTATGGAGTTTATCCGTTTTAGACTGGTCCAATGGCAACATAAAAGCTCTCATTCCTAGGCTAACTGCATGTTTGCCCAGACTGTCACACACAGAGAAAACTTAAATAACTATGATAAACAAAGCTATCCCAGAAATAAAATTTCCAAAATTACCTTCACTGTGCTGAGCATTTAACTTGTAAAGAAAGAAGCAACAAATGTTCTAAAAGTAAAAATAGAGATTCTGGAAGGAGTTCCATTGTTCGGTTCCACTTTCTTCCTGGCACCCAGTAGGGCAATAGGAAAGTCTGCTGGCTTTCCCAGGGAACCCAGTCGGCAGAGTTGGTCAAAAGCCACATTTGGGCCTCTTGGGGGGGAAAACATAACTGCTCTAGTAATTCTACTCCAAAACAAAATTTGGTACCTTTCCTTTGAGCCTAATACCCCTGGGAAGACTTTATGTTAAGGGCAACTTCCGTGCTCATGTATCATGCAGCTGATATCTTAGGGTTCACTTCTTAGGGTGCAAGGGCCATGGTACCATAGCAATGGAATATAGACAGCAAAATAGCACCTATCCAACATTAAAATATGAATGCCATAGAGGCTCATATCCAAAGCCGTCTGTTTGGACCAGTTTTGGGATGCTATAACAAAACAGAATAAGCTAAAAATGCTTAATGAAACAAAATCGTATTCATCATAGCTCTAGAGCCTGGAAACTCCAAAATCAGGGTGCCAACAGGTGCCTTGCCCAAATTCCTATCAGGATACCTACTCCTTGGGTGGTCCTTGATGTCTGGTAGAGAGCAGAGAGGAAGCTCCCCCATGTCTTATGAGGGTGTGAATCCTCTTCACAGGAGCCCCACCCTCTGGACATACTCACCTCTCAAAGGTGCCATCTCGAATCGTGTGTTACTCACAGGTATATTAACTGGGGAGGGGAGCACAAGCATCCAGCCACTCACACACACCGCCCCATCCTCTGACGTATGGCCGCAGCAGTGGGAGAGAATCATCTTTTCAATGATGTCCAAGTGTTCAAGTAGGGCTCACTGAATCTTAGTCATTATACCGCACAACACACAAAACCCACCTCAGGCAGGCTACAGATCTAACTGTAAGAAAGCAAAACACAGAAGGAAGAACATCCATGCTGTTGGAACATCCTATGTTGGAACATAGGATGTCGGAAAAAGGATGCAGACGAAGGAGGCAACTCCGAAGGGAAAACGGATAGACTGGGAAACAGTAAAGTAAAGACTTCTGTTCATCAAAACACACCAGTGAGGGAGTGAGTGAAAGAGCGACTCCGGGCCTAGAAGGAAACACTCACCACACTTATCTCTGCAGAGGGCTCACCCAGGGTCTGTTGTGGACAGACAAGTCCAGGATCCACAAGGCAGACAGCTCAAATCCCAAAATGGGCTTCTGTTGTTGGTGTTAATGATTTCTTTTTGTTTTTTGTTTTTTGTTTTTTTTTAAACAGGTACTTTATAAAGAGGAGTTTCAAAAGGCCAACATATACAAATAGGGGCTGCCTGCCCTCCTAGCTCACCTTGAGGAGGTGGGGGTGGGGGTGGGGATAAGGCTCCCATGCACAAATAGAGGGTAGTCTGCTTGTCCTTTTGTCTTTCCACACACATCTAAATGCAAGACACCCCGCAGGGTTTTAGGTGCCATTCTGAAAATATGAAGTAGCTGATTTGAATACATAGGCTAGCTTGTTTTTTTTTTTTCTGTAAGTATTTACAATTTAAATTAAAATTTTTTATCATCTACCTTCCTTAAAAAGAGAACACTGCAAAACACAGTCCCACCAGGTCTGCCCACTCCAGCCTTGAACTGTTATAAAGCCTGTGGCTGCTCTGATTCCAAAGGGTTCTGCTTTTACTCTCTCTCTCTCTCTCTCTCTCTCTCTCTCTCTCTCTCTCTCTCTCTCTCTCTCTCTCTCTCTCTCTCTCTCCTTGGACGGCTCATCCTCCAAAATGTGAGCAAG
This sequence comes from Acomys russatus, assembly GCF_903995435.1. Classification (NCBI taxonomy): domain Eukaryota; kingdom Metazoa; phylum Chordata; class Mammalia; order Rodentia; family Muridae; genus Acomys; species Acomys russatus. Next base: position 45,085,044 of record NC_067157.1, on the reverse strand, counting down.
TAACCTTCTATTGTTTGCAAAGTATCCAGTCTCTGATATTCTGTTGCAGTATCAGAGCTAGCCATTCATTCGCCTCCAAGTTGAACCTGGGCGTGTTTCAGATCACTGATCTATGAGGAGGCACTGCTTTCAGAGTCTCAGGCTAGATTTGGCAATAGCTCATTTATCCAAAAGAAGACAGGTTTTCATTTGCTAAACACCTGCCCCTAAACTGCTAAACTGCTTTGGGTATGAGATTACTAAATTCTAAGCCTCCTGGAGTCTGAAGAAGAAATGGAATATTTCAGCTGCACAAAATGTGCTTGTCTACCAGAGACACTCCATGCTGTTCTTGAAGCTGCGATATTTGTAGGGTGTTTTCATTGTAGCAAGCACAGTCGTGTCCTAGTACCAAATCAATGATTCATCTTCTTTCCCGACTTGTCAGAAAGCTGCCACACCCAATGTGAACATGAGAAAATTCAGCCGACTAGACTAGAATTGTAGAGTATTCGCTTGTGGGAACTTGGCAGAAAAGTACTCCCCACCCACAGTTTTTTTTTTTTTTTTTCTTTTTTTTTTTGCCAGTCTGAAAACTCTGCACTTTCTCTCTTTGCTTTAAACAGATTGATTCCATTAATAAAAGCAGGAATGACATGACTATACCAATTACACCTACACACATAACGTTAAAAGATCAGTGGCTACAGATGCCAAAGACCTGAACAAAATTATCTACTTATATAAGCCAGCGACTTAAGGGTCTTCCCATTTTATTCAGAAAAATAGTTACTGCACTTCAGTCCATCAAAAATAGCATCTTGTAGTTTCGGATATGAAGGGTAAAATACACGCTGTCACTTACTCACGGTGAGCTTCCAGAGGGGCTGAGGCTGTAGTTTGGTGGTAACACGCACGAGCAGTTACGATAATGATAACTAAAGTGAGCTTCTAGCTATTAGCCACAGACAGGACTGATCCTGGAGCCCATTCCATCTAACCGGGTAGGTGGAAAGCATGGGATCCATTGCTAGCTCCTCCTGCAAACCTGGACATGGAAGAAATACGCAGTTTTCTGACTGTGGTATATACTTAGAAGCAAATGGATTGGATTTTTTCCCCCTAAAAAAATTGCTGAAATGGTTCATCTAAGAAATCACAGAATCCCATCAATAGCTCAACCAAGACAAAGTCCTTTGGAAAATGTATCAGATGTATAATAGAAAAATGTGCCTCGTGGAGGAGTCAAATGTGCTAGAACTCATGGCTGTATCAGAGGCCTTAGAGTAAGGGTGGGATGGGGTCCACAGTGCCCTGGGGCCACCAGGCCTTCCATCTTCTTCCATTTTCCTCAGGCCAATTAAGCTTGCTCATGCCATGAAGGTCTCTGAGCTTTGCTTTCTTGTCTTAAAGTGGGGCAACTAGTTGTACCCCAAAGTTTTTGTAGGGGTTGAGTGGTACCATCTTGTGATGCTTTAGGGTCCCATCGTTACACAAAACAAACACACATTCTGGAGAGTACTATACCCTGCTTCCTACATCCTACTGTAACTGTCTTAGGGTTTCTATTGCTGTGAAGAGACAACATGACCACAGTAACTCTTATAAAGGAAAACATGTAACGGGGGTTGGCTCACGGGTTCAGAGGTTTAGTCTATTATCATCATGGCGGGAAGCATGGTGGCGTGCAGGGAGGCATGGTGCTGCAGAAATAGCCAAGAATTCTACATCAGAAGGCTGCAGGAAGACAGACACTGGGCCTGGCTTGAGCATTTGAAACACAAAGCCCATCCCCAGTGACACACTTCCTACACCAGCAAGGCCACACCTCCTAATAGTGCTACTCCATGGTAGTCAAGCTACTCCATCGTAACCAAGCTACTCCATGGTAGCCAAGCTACTCCATGGTAGCCAAGCGGTCAAATCTATGGGCCTATGGGGGGAGGGGTCATTCTTTTTTAAGCCGCCACAATAACCATCCACGGTAAAGCCTTAATTTCTTTGTATTATCCTGTCATAATAAGCCTATAACAAACCATAAAATACCCCAGCACAAATTAATTTGCTTAACCTAAATTTGTTCATAATCCTATTCAAAGTAATCTGTACATTTTACCTTTTGAATTTTTTTTCTTAAGCTTTTTTGTGATTTTTCTTTCTCTGATACTCATTTTATATCTTAACTCAAACTTCCCTCAAGTTAAAACAAATACCACCATTACTTTACTATGAGCTGACAAGGTAAAGGGCAGATAATACAGAGAAGGCCACTGCTGACAGCCAGGATTATAAATTATATATGTCTAAAATGTGAAGTCAAATATGCCAGCTCATCTTAAAGATTAACCCAATTAATGCAAAAAAGAAAAAAGGAAGCAAGGTTGATGCTAAGCATCTGTGCTGGCAGATTTCAAATTAATTCAAAAAGCTGATAATTGGAGGATGTTTTCGGAGAAAGAAAAATCATTTTTAAATGGCTTCCGATGGGTCTAGGGAGATAACTCACTAAGTAAAATGCTTGCCACACAAACATAAGGGCCTGAGTTTGAAGTCCCAGAACCCTTGTGAAAAGCTGGATGTGGTGTGGTATGTTTGTAACCCCATCACTGGGGAGGTAGAAACAGTGACATCCCTGGAGCTCAACTGCCAGCTGGCCTCTCTAACAGGTGAGTTCCAGGTTACTGAGAGACCTGTGGGTGGCACCTAAGACTACACATGAGATTGACCTTTAAGTGTTCCCTGTAGCTCTGTCTACATCTGTCTCCATGTCTGTCTATCTGTCTCCCCCCGTCCCCTCTCTCTCTCTCTCTCTCTCTCTCTCTCTCTCTCACACACACACACACACACACACACACACACACACACACACACACACACATCCCATCCTTACATTCTTATCCTGAGACATCATGCCCAGGGCCAGACAGTTTTGCTCCACTCCCACTGTAACTAGAGGCTGCATCAGTTGACTGTCCGTCTGATGAACTAGTTTGCCAGGAGTCTCGTTCTTATGCTGTTGGTGTCACCGCTCCTTTAACAAATTTCAATTTCTCCGATGCATAGCCAGCTCTTTGGTGCCATTGCTAAAGGTTAGAGCTGTAAAGACGTGAGTTTTCCTCTTTTTTTTTTTTTTTCACTTGAGGAAAGACCACCTGAAAATAAAACCCTCTGGCAAAAATGATTTCTCCAGGGTGTAAGCTGATTAACAATAGGACAGGCTAGAAGAGAGTTCAGGAATCCAGGTTCTTCCTACCGCATCATGGGAAAATGAGCAAGTGTGGTCTGATGTCAGATACACCAGGGAGATTTCCACATCCCATAAATAACCACATCCTGCCCTGGTGCACGCACCCCCAAAATTCACCTGCTAACAGCTCACCTTCTTTTCCAGAGACCTGACATTTCCCACTGCAGTGAAAGATAATTAAATCAATTCGGGTTATTTTCATTATAACTTCAATGAATTTGTCATATCCTCCCTTGAAAACTGGCTTGGAGTAAAGGAAAAGCTTACTAGCAGATGCAACGCTCTGAGGAAATGTATTAATAAATTCATTGACACATGGGGAACGAGACACAGGTCGTGCTGTCACACGCTTTCAACTGCGGGGAATTCCTTCTTTCTCCAATAGCACTTTCTTGACAGCCATATCTGTGCCCTTGCAAGTTTGAGAAGGATGACATCTTCTCATTCCTTTCATGGCTTGAATGTGAAATGTCCCTCAGAGGCTCCTGTGTTTGGACATTTGGTCCCAGGATGCTGATGCTGTTTCGGAAGGTTTTAGGAGGAGGATCCTCACTGGAGGAAGTGGGTCACTGAAGGGTGGGTCTTGCAGTTGTATAGCCTGGATCCTGTCTTATTTCTGCTTCCTGTTCTGCCATCACGGAGCTACCTGCTGCCATCCCTCCCACTCCGTGATGGACTGTGTCTCCTAAACCATAAGCCTCCCTTCCTTAAGTGGCTTCTTCTCAGATATTTGGTCACAGGAATAAATCATAATAAAACAATGAATTACCCTGCCCCTTTGTCCTATGTAAGTATCTGCTGGGTGAACACATGGATGAAGGAAGAAAGGAAGGAAGGAAGGAAGGAAGGAAGGAAGGAAGGAAGGAAGGAAGGAATACAAAGGAAGTATGTCTGCCCTCCACAGTTCATTTCACAATTTGTGCTAAGGGAGTCTTTCAAAAAAGAAAAGGCCCTCCCCACCCCCCAGTTTTTCACCATTTGCCCCCTTCCACCATAAAACAATGTTTTAGAGACTAGTGTACAGTTTCATCTCATTGGAACAAATTTCAAAAGAAAATGTGGTGAGAATTTATTGGCCTGAACTTTTCAGCAGAGGCAGAAACCCGAGCTTTCATTTCTTGCTCTAAAGAGACCCGAGTGGCCCCGTTCCTCAGATTCTTTATTTGCAAATGGGAGGCACTCACCCCATCAGAGCTCAGCAAGCGTTAATATTCCAGTGCACCGCGACTGTGTCCTTGTGCATACCAAGGGCTTCACACGACAGAGGAGAGTGTGGCAACCTGTGGTTGCCTCCTCTGGAGACTTGCACCCTCCGTGCATCTGCGCTTTATTCGTGGAAACTTCCTCCAGCTCTCAGGTTCAAAGGGACACACAGTTATAATTTACAGCCATGAAAAAGAACCGGAACATCAAGTCAACAGCGAAACAGCCGCTTTCAAAGAGGGCACAGCAACATGGTATCAATGAAGTTAGCCTAGGGCATGCATGTCACTAAGCCCAGAAATGCCACTGCTGCACCGAAGCGCCAGTTTCGACCATTCTCACTCCACTCTCAGATATGGGGCACGTGGGTTCTGACTACAACAACAACATGACTCAGCCTAGGATCAAACAGCAGCCATTTATCTCTCACTCTGTTAGAAGATCAGGATGTCCAAGATCATATATTCATCCCTTACACTGTTGGAAGCTGGAAGTCCAACATCAGGATGTCAGCTTCCTCCTGGGAGCTCTCTTCTGGGACATAGCAAGGAGACACTGGCAAACCAGAGGAAAGGAGAAAGAAAGAGAGCTGATCTCTTCGCCCCTCTATAGGAGCGCTAAGACCATCAAATGGGCTGTACTCTCATGACCTTTTGTAACGTGGTCATCTCCTCCAATCTCCACGTCCGAATGCCATCATTTTAGAAGTTAAAATTTTCACCTTAGGAATTAGTGGGAAGGAAACACAGTCAGTCCATAGCAGGGATACCCACGCGCAGCCAGGAGAGTGAGTGACTAGAGCTACTAACAGCATAAGGGCTTCAAAAAGGTATGGCTGGGGCAGGAGACAGGCTAGCAGGAAGTGCTGCCTGGAACAGCTGACCTGTATTGAGAACCTGAAAACAGCAGTCAGCTGTGGATCAGGAAGTAGACAGCTGCAGAGAAATGAATAAGGCAGACCCCTGGAACCTGGGTCACTGTGTAAGCTGTGAGTGCCCTATCCTGTAAGGCCAGGGGAGAGGGGGAGACAAAGAGTCACTGGATTCTAAGAAACAACCTTCTGGCCTGTGGAGGGCTAGAAGTGATGTCAAAGAAATCCCTGTCCCAAGGACCATGGCACGTGGCTTCTCACCAGGGTCTGTGGTTCAAGCAGTCTGAACCTTGACCTCTTCACTGCCTCTTTAGGGACGAGGAATACAGTAAGAACTTCATACATGCAGATTTCAGGAGCAAGGGCAGAATCCTGGCTAAGTGACTTGGGAATTAGTATAGCCCTGAGCAACGACAAATGACATCTTGATCTCAGTTTCTTTCCTATAAAATAAAGAACAGAGACAATACAAAACACACACACACACACACACACACTTTATAGAATTGTTGAGAGAACTGAGAAATGAAATATGAGTCACCTGAGTCCTGAATTACTGGTGGTAGCAGAAGAAACAGAAGTATCCATGGAGATGGGTGACGATGGGTGTAGTGGTAGCGGCAATTTAAAAGGAACGAGTCACCCTTGCGGTAAAGCCAGTGACAAATGAGAAAGTGCTGGACTGTAGCAGTAACTTGGGGAGATCAAGAAAACAGACACCTACAATCTAAGGAACAAGCACCAGCAAGACTTAACGACTACTGGGTGTGCCCAGGTAGGGAGGAACAAGAGATAAGAATGCCACATGATATTTTCCTGGACCAACTATACACATGGAGGGAACTGATGAAGATGAGCAGATTTGTGGAGGAAAACAAGATGCTCCCTCGAAGACAGCCGGTCAGGAGCCTCCCTTGAGGCATCTAGGGAAGATGTCCATTTCAAAGTGCCTTGTGGATGCCTGGAATTCAGGCTAAAAGGAGAGATTTGGAAGTTGTCAACAGATGGCTATCAACTGAAGGTACCAGTAAGGAGAATTATATAGGCTGTAAAAATGAAAGACACAGAAAAGGAGGTGAGTGGGGGGCTGGGAAAAGGCCTTAGGAGGTACCTTTGCAGAGGCAGCCCTTCTGGGAATGGAAAAGCCAATAAGCATTCAAGAATGAATGAATGCTAGGGGACAGCCCTGGCTTAAGATGCTCAGGGACAAGAGAGAACTTCAGAGGGAACTGATAAGCTGTCTGTATGGTCAAAGGTCAAATCAAAGTCAGGCCTAAGCAAAGCCACTGGACTGAGACACAAGATGGTCCCTAGGCCAGCTGTGCTGGGAAGTGACGTCAGATTACCATGGGTGAAAGAGATACGTGCCATGGGTGAAGAAAGACCTGGGACATACAGAAAGGGAAAGATAGCTTGTATCAGGAGTACATGGCAGAAAAAGAGAAGCATTCATCCTGTAGAAAATGACAGTAACTACTGTTAGTGTTGGTTTTAAAATTGTGTGTTACAGTTTCCCTCTAACGCCGCTAGCACCAAAATAATTGAGCCTGGACTTTCATATTTGTTTAATAAGCTTTACATCACAACAACTGAATGACACATGTCTCTATTAACCCACTAACCTAATCTGATTCCCTCTTTGCCAGAAATCTCTGAGATACTTGCATTTTATGGCTTTCTTTGCTCATGGCTGAATTCTCACTTCCTCTCTCCTTCCTGCTCCTCTGGGAAGCAGGAAGTCCAGCCACCCTCCCCTACTCAGAGATTAGCTGTTAAGATGCTTTAGTGACATATCAAGGGACAATTGGGGGCCAAAGTTTAGACAACATTGAGACAGGAGATTCTCTGAACAAGGATTGCAACCAGATATTTGGGGGTACAGAAACCAGCATTGAAACCTTTACACAGTAACATTACGCCTACACACTATTTTAAACAAAAGAGAACGATTTCAGTTTGCAGACTCGTTAGATTGAAAGTGCCAATGGAAAAAGAGGTTGACAATACAGAGCAAGAAACATAATCAGTGGGACACCAGCTAAGAAGACACCTGTTGAGAAATGAGGACATAGCAAGAGTTTTTAAAAGATGCCAAGGACTGAAATACCCAAGCACAGGAAACAAGAGATCAAAAGAATAAGATGAAGCCATGCAGAGAAGGCACAATACAATTCAAAACAATTCAGCACTCACTTCTCTCACTCCAGGGCTAGGCCAGATTGTGAGCTGAAGAGGATAGAAGACATCAGAAGCACACATACATCAGAGATGGGCCTGGCAAGGTAGCATGGCAGGGTCATCTAAGAGCAGCCTGGAGACCCAAAAAAGGTTGAATTCCCTAGTGCATTCCCTCAATTTAAATATACAAGGCTATTAGCCACTATTGTCACAGTGACATAATTGTTTGGTGCCATGAAGTAGGCATGTTTTTTCCCCCACCAATGCTGAAATACAACAGTAAGGATGCAAGCTATGAGTTACAGTTAGTAAAGAACAGATGGACTTCTCTCTCTCTCTCTCTCTCTCTCTCTCTTTCTCTCTCTCTCTCTCTCAACTGCATCCTCAATAAAGAAACATTGCCAACTAATTCTGATACTATAACACTATAACTTTCTAAACACTTCCTAAAGGTCAGCCCTTTTTCCTTCAGCCAAAGACATACTTAAAAGCTAAGGGACCATGCCCTACTAGGGACAAACACAATGAAGATGGGCATGGTTCTTGTCTTCAGACAGTTAAATCTACCAAAATACTTAAGATCAGGAAGGCCCTGGAACATATTTGTTTATGTTCATGTTCAAATACACACAACCCTTCTAGCTACAGTGGGCCCTACATGCATCCCCAGGGCTTCGCATTCAATTTACGTCAACACCTTGTATCTTGCCTCCTATTCCTCTTTCCCCATATCGCAGACAGTCCCCCACACTTAGCGGCCATTTATAAAGCCAACGATAGCCCCCCACATTTATAAAACCAACAATAACCAGACACCAACTATATTCCACAGACTATGCTTTATGCTTGACGTTTTGCCAGCCAGGCCTCCCACAGGATGATTCCCTACAACACGGCGTGTGTGGCGGGGGTGGGGGTGAGGGGGTGGGGATGCTCAAGAGATCAAATGAATTGTATGATTTTACACACTTGCTAAAGGGGGATGACAGCATAAGGACAACTCAATCCAGCCACAGAGCACACATTCCTAACCTCCGCTCCATCCGTTTCTCACACCTCCAAAGGGAAGTGTGATAGTTACTTTTCCCATTACTGTGACAAAAATACTGGGACTGAAAGGAAGGACATGCTTATTCTGGCTCACAGTTTGAAGAGGCACAGTTCATTACAGTGAGAAAGGCCGAGAGGAGGGACTATGGGATGTTGGTCTCATGCCTTCTCTAGTTAGGAAGTAGAGAAAGATGAATGCTGGTATTCTACTTGCTTCCTGCCTTTTTATCCAGCCCAGGACCACGGAGGCCCTGGTTCTCCCTGGAAACACCCTCACAGACACTTCCGTGAGTCTGTCTCCTGGCTAACTGTAAATCTTGGCAGACTGACAATCAACAGTAGCTATCGCATGGAGCTAAGCGTGCTCTTCTTTCCTTACTTTGCCAATTCAGAACTCTTTTATCCCAGAGTTTTCTTTGTTTGTATGTTTGTTTTTTGTTTGTTTGTTTGTTTTGTTTTGTTTTGCTTCTCTGTTTGATGTATTCTTAGTGTAGGGGGAATGGAGGTCTTTTGTGCTCACAGACACACACTACTCCAAAAGTTCTTTACTTGGGGGCTTCGACCCTGAATGACCCCTTCACAAGGGTCACAGATCAGATATCCTACACATCAGATACTTACAGTGTGATTCATAGCAGTAGTAAAATTATAGTTATAAGGTAACAATGAAAATAATTTTATGGTTGTGGGTCACCACAACAGGAGGAGCTGCATTAAAAGGTTGAGACATTTGAAAGGTTGAGATGCACTGCACTGGGGGAACCTGGAATTTAATGTTAAGCACACAAGATTGTTCTTCTAAGGGAAGGAATGGAAAACTTGTTTTCCACAGAGAAGGCAGGATCGGACATGCTTACTAGTCTTTGCGATATCTGTGTGGCTGGAACCTGCACAATATCTCCCTCCAGACCCTTATCATGAATTTGTTTTTCTCAGTGAATTGTAAACCTGTTTATCTCAGTCAATCCATACACCATTTCTTTATGGACTTCACAAAGGGTTCTGATGTAGTCATGTCTGACTTGTATTTAACTTACTTTGTTCCTTAAGGAGATTTATGAAGGCTTTGTTGAGCACTCAAGATTGAGTCAATCATCAACAGAATAATTTTCACCAAATTGTCCTGTGATTAAATATGCCTAAAATAAACCAGCTGGAATCAGACTCTGGAAGTTTGAACCAGCACCAGCTACTGAATTGTGTTGAGCTTACCGACCTTCCTGCCTTCCTTGGCTCATCTCTCTGCTGCCCCCACAAAGGTTGCAGAGATCTCCACACCTTAGTATTCTTTTAGTACAGCTCTTAGTAGGTTGCGTTTATGGGGGACTTTTACACACACGCGCACACACACGCACGCGCATGTGCGCGCGCGCGGCAGTAAAGTCCATTCCTAAAAACCTGAACAAATGCAGACTCGGCGTGTGTCCCATAAGCTGAGTTCTAAACAGCAGTTTCGTCTTCCTGCTGAGATGTCAACAACACGGCCAGGCAGGCTAATTTGATGTTGGCAGGCAGGGATATACGCAGAAAATAAGGACTTACACTGAATGACAGGCCTCATCGGGACACAAGAGCTAGCCCACCAACAGAGCTGTGCCCTGCAGGCCACACAGGCCATAAGACACGATCTACGCAAATATGGAAAGGGCACAGTGAGGATAATTTGTACAATTAACATGCCTGTGTGGTAATAATTTTTTTATTTTAATTTTTTTTTTAATAATAAGATGGAGCCAGCAAGATGGCTCACTGGGTAAAAGTGCTTGTGGTGCAAGCCTGACTCCCTAAATTTGATTCCCAGAACTCACTGTGGAAGGAGAAAACTGAGTCCTGCAGACTGTCCACTGATCTTCATACCGTGTCGTGACACACGCACACCTGTCCTCGCTCTCACACACAAACACACGAATGCATTGCTAGTAACAACCAATCAAGTAGAAATAATACTATGATCTTAGAATGCTAATAATCCCAGGTTTTTCAAATCCCCATCATCCAGGTAAAAAGCTGGGCATGGCTGCCCTGGGCAGAAATGCCAACACCGGAGGGGCCAATAAGTTATAAGACCACTTTTAAAAAGCAGAAAGACCTCAGATGTAAAGAACAAGTCAACATATGGAATGTTTATGACTAGGATTCCCTGCCCTTTCAATGATTTGTGCTTAGCAACAGATTTTAATTTCTAAGGAGAACCAATCTGCAAAACTGGAAACACAGCTATTACTTTGAGGTGGGGCAAGATTGGAGAAAAATGACGCGATTTATGCAGCAAGCCATCTTGCAACCCTTGTCAGGGTAGACAGTGTGCCAGATTTCAGATGTTCTTAAAAACACTTCGGAAGACACAGAAATGCCTTAAAACAGAGTCCCTTACATATGGATGCGGGTTTGTGCCAATCAAATTCCTAGCTCAAAATTTCACTATGCAAGCTTTCCCACAAGATTAAAAAAAAAAAAAAAAAAAAGCTTTAAACACATGACAAATCATTGCAGGATGTAATGGCCACATTTATCTGTGAACACAAAAGATTCTTGGATTGAACAAGAGGGGCCATACCCCTGGGCTCCACTTCTTCCATGCTACATCCATGAAGCCTTTCTGAAACTAAATGGGCCTCTCCAACTGATTTCATCTGATGCTCCATGTGACTAGAATTCCTCCATCAATTGTCAAGAACCTCCCAGATTGTGGACAAGTTTCTTCTAGGCAAGCATGAGCTAGAGGCACGGGCATAGGAAGAGAAAGAGATGTGCACAAAGCCTGGACATGGGTGGATGAGATGGCTCAGTGGGCAAAGGCTGAGCCCAGCACCTACATGTTGCCAGGACTGTGCCAAGGGTAGGCACCAAAAGAGAAGACACCTGGACCTGGAGAAGGTTCTCTCAAGTTCATTCCAGCCCAGAGCTCTGGGGCATGTAAGAATTCAAAATGCACACTTAGCCTTGCAACTCATTATAAGGGTACAGCTGTCAGAGTAGACAGGGAGAGCACATTTCTAGGTACTCCATTGGCTTGATACATAAACTCCCTACAGAGTTACAGATGCTCCCAGTAGTTCCATGCAGAGTCACACAGCCTGAGTTCCTGCCTCTCACCCCCAAGCCATTCCCACTTATGTGTGCTTGGCCAAGTCTCTTCATCTTCTGGGAGTTTGTTTCCTTATTTGTACAGCAGTGACAGTGAGGCCCCTCTCATCTCAGGAGTGCTGTGACTAGGAGATGAATTGGTGCATGCCAAGTGCCAGAAACAGCACCTGGGACTGAACAAGAGCTCTCCAAATGTCCACTCCACCCTTCTCCAAACAAAACTAATCTGGGTCCTGTGAATTTCCAGGTACAAACCTCAGTCAGGTGTGTGTATTTCTTCTTCTCCATTCCTTTCTAACTTTGCATGTTTTGTGCACTGCAAAAGAAAAGTATTGGCCATTCTCAAAAGGGCAACTCATCTAACGGCTGATCTGTCTGGTACAAGTCCTTCTAAAATTAAATACGTGTTCTTTACAATCCCAAACTCAGCAGATAACACAGGCCCCTTGCTGGGATGAAGCTTGACACCTAGCCAGTTGGCTTGCTGTGTAAATAAACGTTTGAAAGATATGACCAGTTTCCAGTTTTAAACATTAAAAGGCTACATCCTAGCCCTCATATTTATATAGTTCAGAGCTTTAAGCCAGGGTGGGTCCTTCTTGTTCACGAATGGAGATACTTGAAGTGGTGAGCAAGAAAAAGCACTCAGAAGAGAGAAACCACCACTAAGCCCAGAGCCCCTCAGTGGGTAAATCGATGGGAACAGGCCATGCGCGGCTGTCTAGTATACCACCTGGCTCTTTATTAGTCAGCAGAGTGGCCTGCTACTTCCTAACACTCCTCTGATGACAGAGGATAAGGGAAATACCAACACACTGTAGTGTATGCAGAACATCTTAAATAATTGCAGCACAGAAGCTTCCTTCAACCACTCTAGATGTTAGTTATGGTGGAAAGCCTAAGAGCCCAAGGAAAAGATTCAAAGTCATAGTTACTCTTTGAAATATGAGTCAATGCAGTGAACATTCAAAGTTTCACCACCACCACCACTAATTACGATATAGTAATTGCAAATTGTAAAATATATAATTTGTCAGGCTAACCACAGAGAGGTGTACAGTTTACCACGGCACCTCTAGTGAAGCACTGTTAGTTTCCACAGTATTTTCTCTAGAAACGCAAACCTTCTCCAAACCCAAAATGGACTATAAAAGCCAACAGGAAATAAGAGAAAATTAATTGTATTCTATAGAGGCAGGACTGAACACATCCATTCATGCAACAGGAATTGCATCTAATTCAAATACATTGTTTCTTAAAAGAATTTCACCATCTTCCTATTAAAAAAAAAATGAAACCCTACAATCCTGTTCAAATTTACCAATTTTTACTTATGCAACTAAATGGACTTTTTGTGAGGGCTAAACCAGAAAATTCTTTTTCTTTCTTTCTCTCTTTCTTTCTTTCTTTCTTTCTTTCTTCTTTTTACAAGCTTACTGCTTGTACAGTCAAGCTTCATTAAATTGCAATCACTCATCAGTAGTCAGCGTGCAGAAGGCTGTTGCCTTGTGCAATATGAATGCTGAAGAAAATACGTGTCCACAATAGGCCATAAAATATGTGAAAACAGGATAACTCACATGGATTGGTAAAGTCAGTGAGTTCATCTGGCTTCTTTTTACTTTTGCCGAAAAGCCTAACAATTGCAAGAACACCAATCTAGCTTTAACTTAGAAACCACATTCTTAATTATTAATCTCCTGGACGCTTTCTCTCTTCCAAACTCCTCTCTGGTAACCCTAAGTAGAACACTTCATTGTTGCTAACGACTCCTGGGAGATTACTTGGCCTTGGCCATTTTTCTTCTTACGTCAGATGTATGTGTGTCAGACCTGTGCGTAAACTCAGTCCCTGAACTGTGGGAGCTGTGTGCTGTTGAGGGGAGCCTGGGCACCAGGATTGGGCAGATCTGAAGCATGGTGCCTGAGCCATCTGCCTAGGCACTCTTGGAGGCTTTCATTTGAGCGCACTCTAGGAGGGTTTGGAAATCAAAGAGGCTGCAACAAAGCCCAACTGTGAGCGCTTGGGGAAAAATTGTGAAGACTCGCGTGGAAGGGGCTGGCTGAAAAAGAGGGAGCACTGATCGGAGCTGAGGGGGACTCAGAGATCCCCCAGAACGTCTCCTCTCCATGAGCATCTTAAGGCCCTTCCTCTTCTTCCTTGCCACAGAAATCCGGGCTGTCCTGATTATGGCACCCACTAAGCGCTCTCCTTTCCCCAGCTTCTACTAGGGCGCAGACAAGGCGAGCCACTCTGAGTTGCACTAGGTGTAGTTAAGGCTCTGCAGACAAGCTCCAGGAACTCGACGGGGGGGGGGGGGGGGGAAGGGGAAGCACTGAGCTGCTAGGTACCCAACCCTCCACCCTAGCCATCAAGGGAGCCTGCAGCTCTCCAGGCACTAGGCAGGCGAACCCAGGCAGCGGCGTTCCAAGCGCAGCGCCCAGGCGGTAGAGGGCACCCGGGGGAGAGAAATCGCGCAGCGACACGCTCCCGGGGCTCGATCCCCAGGTGCTGGGCAGCGCGCACCCGAGAACCAGAGGCACTGAAAATTCCTGAGTGGGCAGACAGGGGAGGAATAGGTCCCGACCTTCCCCGCTAGTGACTAGGTACCTCGCAGCCGTACAGCTGACCCAGCTGCTCTACGATCCATTCCTCCAGCACCAGCCGCTTCCGAAGCTCCTTGCGGTCGTATTTCACTGTCACTTTTCCCTGCTGGTGGCGTCGCTGCTGCTGTTGTACCTGGCCGGTGGCGGCCACCGTGGCCACCGGCGCGGAGTCCTCTCTTGAGGAGCCAGAGCTGCTGCTGGATCCCGGGCTGCCGCCAGTGCCAGCGCGGGGACTCTGGAAGAAGACGCGCGCCCCGCCGCCGCTGGCCCCTCCGGCCGCCTCACCGCCGCCAGTCACCACCGACATGTCCCCGCGCGCCAGAGCCTGAGAGTGGCCCGAAGAAGGGGCGGGCGAGCGCCCGGCGCCGCTACCACCGCGGCCCCGGCAGCCTCATACGAGGGCCCGCACCTGCTCCTCCTCGCGCCTGGCCGCCGAACACTCGCGGAGGGAGGAGGGAAGGGGGCGGGCGAGGAGGGCGGGGACCGCAGCCTTAAAGACGCCTCCAAGGACCCCAATGCTCCAGCTTGGGAGACCGCCCCCGGCTTGGGAGTCGTCCCAGGTGGAGAATTTGTGCCCCGGACGGGCCTGAGAGGGGCAATGCAGTCCTGGGAGGAGGCTGGTGTCGATCGTCTGTCATCTACAGGGGTGTCCTCCTCTTGCCCGCAGATGGGAACTGCGCTTCTCCAGCAGTCTAGGGGCACACGAAATCTGTCTACCTCCTCAGTCTGGATCAGCTCTGTTCCACCGGGTAAAGGTCGTGGGAAATGACCACGCTGCGTGAGGGGTCTTCTCGCCCGTGGCCACGGATGGCGGGGACCATCTCCTCCTCTCTCCTTCGGCCCCACCCCGCGCCTCTAAACACACATTCCTATTCACGCCATGACTACCACAGATGCCACTTTCTCTGTCGAATTGGGGAGGGGAGGGCGGGGGGGTGGTTGAGGAGGCGATGTTTGTGCAATCAGGCAATCACGGCGCCTGAGAAATTATTTCCAGGCTGGTTTTTCTTTTTTTTTACCAAGCCCCTGTTTCACCTTAAGCTGGACACTGAAAGCTTGAGCTGCCCAGAGGGTGAGGGGCTAGAGCTACCAAAAGACCGCAAGCATTTCAGCATTTGTTCGACTTAAAGTCTCCTGTTGTGTTCCCAGCTCAGCCAGCTTTCCTTCCAGGGCCCTTTCTAAACAACCTCCTTTTTTTTTCCCCCAGGAAGGCAGCTGCATTGACTAGCTTAGTTGAAAAACATCATGCAACCAAGTAGAATTACGAATGAATGAGCTTATTATAACATTTAGGGGGAAGAGGTGGGGTGGAGAATTATAAACAGAAAAAAAAAAAAAAAGCATGTGCGTGTGTATAAAATTACAGGGAGACGCTAACATACTCCTGTACTACATAACAACTCATTCCTGTTCAGGCAACTGAAAGAAACCACAAAGACTTTCAGAGACAAGTAACCAATGTTTAAGATTGTTAAAATAAGCTGGTCCCTGAAATAAGAGGTTCCTGAAGCTCTCAGAGGAAAAGGAACCACCATCAAGTGAGCTTCCTCTGAGCGTTTTCTACAGTGGAGAGAATGTTCGGGTGGGATTCTCCAACCTAAGACACAGAAGATGAAGAAGAAGTAGCCAGCAAGCCAGGCTATGCATCACCAGCTAACCCTTCACTTCTGCCCATGTTCTGAGATGTCTTTGTTTCTTCAGTGTGGGGTTTTCCAGGCAGAACATGGAGGGTTTTCCCCAGCGTTCCATGCCTGAAGCTCTTTGGGAAGTCATCGTCACGCCTTGAAAAGTACCAAGGAAGGACGAGACCATAGTGAGGGTGTCCCACAGTACGGTGGCTGAGGTAGGCCTAGAACTCCTCTCCCCAGAAGAGAATAAAAACTGAAAGAACAGATCTCTGGAGGGAGAAAAAGCCAGATGTGCAAAGCAATCAGAGATCACAGAAATGAGTTCCCATGATGAATGCCCTGGAGACAACTGCCATCTGTCAGTCATCCACCCAAGGCGACCTGGCAGGGATGTTGGACCAGCTTAAACTTGAAGCCACAGCAGAGAGGAGAGGTGAGTTTCTTTACCAAATTTCTAGGAGGCAGTGAAGGGAACATAGCAGTCAATAGTGCCCCCCCACACACACACACACAGAGTTGTCATCCTCCAGACAGTTGGTTCCTTGCCAAGTTCTCAGGACCAGCTTTAACCAACAGCACTAACCAGAATTCTAACCAAAACAGAAACAACTGAAATTCTGGTGAAGGAGGAGAAACTAGCCAACATTTCTGTCCTGGTCTAGTGCTGAACCCCTGAAGTGCTAATTATTATGAAAACTGTTGTGATCCCAAAGTATGGCTGCAAACAGTGGGAAATTCCCTGCTCCCTACTCTGGAACTTCGGACAATGAAGTCAGTCATTCAAGAAAGTCTTCAAAGAAGTCATGAAAATTCACAAAGTTCTCTCTGAAGAATTCTAAAGTCAGTTCTTTCTCTTCGCATAGAATGTTTTGTCCTTGGCTCTTAAAAGTCGGTTTTTGCTTGTGACTTCAAAAGTGACAAAAGGCATAGATGCCATGCATGGAACCTGTAGAAAAATCACCAGTAAGCAGAGAGGCTCTTAATATGGCCTTTAATCCCCTACAAATCACCCTGACTTACAAGTGGGAACTGAACCAACACAGTGCCCTTCTCTCTGGAAACACATTTATTATTTTTTTTCTAACCAATAAGTAACTGATATTGGAAGTGAACTCCTCCACCCTATCTCCCCCCACACAAGCTTCATTCTACACTTGAAAACGCAAACCTCCACATCCAACGCTCTGTAGACACTCCAAATATGGATTTGTATATTTCCGAAGACAAAGGTGAAATGTTTGGAAATAAAGTAATTCTTTCCGTGCTGGCTCCTTCTGCCAAGATGACTAGTTAAACCTGCAGGTTTTAGCCTTAGAGAGTGCTTGCCTCACAACGGCAAGGCCTTTGGCACCAACTCCACACCAGAAGAAGGCAAAAGTGATAGCAAACTCAGCATTACAGAGAATTGCTCTCATCTATGTGTATGTGTGTGTGTGTGTGTATATCTGTATATATATTTGTGTGTATATATCTGTACATATATAGATAGATATGTGTGTGTATATACATATATATAATATGTTTGTATGCACACAGAGAGCTGGTATTTTTTTATTCAGATGAATCCCAAATGAACAGAGCTTTTCAGCAAATGCAGTGGAGGGATTTAAAATGCAAGATATGAGCTTTTCCCATAAGGCAATTACTTCTTCTTCTGAGATCAGCCCAAGGAAGTGGTATTTGTCAATTTCTTCTCTCCCTAGCTTTGCTTTCTTCCTTTGGGTGTTTTTTTGTTTTTTGTTTTTTGTTTTTGTTTTTTTCTTCTTCCCTTGCTATTCGATTTGGGTGAAGGGGTTTTGTTTTCTGAAATTATATAGGCCCTTTGTCTAAATGTGATCTTTATGCCTGAAGTTAGATAGGACTTTTAATAATCAGTTCTGGACATTCTTCAGCCTCCCAGTGAAACGGATGCTATATTAATGTTTACGCTCAGGCACAATTTTCCTTACTCCTTAAAGACTAGATAGCATCATAATTACACAACACCTGGTGATCTTCCTTGGGGATGTTATGATTACAGCCTTAGGGCACAAACTTAAACACAGTGTTCTTACCTACAGTAAGAATGCCAATAGTAAGGCATTTAAATCCTTGGGCTGGCAAGATGGCTCCGCGGGTGAAGACATTTGATGTTAAGCTCAATGATCTGGGTTCAATGCCCAGAACCCACGTGACAGAAGGAGAGAACGAGCTTCTGCAAGTTGTCCTCTGACCTTGGCACAAGCTGTGTGTGCAAATGTGCTTCTTCTAACTCCAGGCCTTTGGATCTATAATTTAGCTAAAACTCCAAAACAAACCCAGATGTTACTTGCATAAATATCAGCAGTCATTAATCACAAATCTACATGTTGTCTCCATAAAACTTCAATGCAAGGAAGGATTGAGAGAACCAGAGGGGTCAAGGACACCACAAAAAGACCTACAGAATGAACTAACCTGGGTCCATGGGGGCTCGCAGAGACTGAACCACCAACCAAAGAGCATACCTGGGCTGGACCTAGGTCCTCTACACATACAGATGTGCAGGTGCCCACACAGATATGCAGCTTGTTCTTCATGTGGGTCCCCTAACAATTAGAACAGGAGTCCCCTCTGAGTCTGATGCCTGCCTTTAGATACCTTTCACATAGCTGCCTTGTCTGGTCTCAGTAAGAAAAGATTGTCTTATCCTGCTGTGACTTGATGTACCAGTGTGGGTTGGTACCCATGGGGGTGGGTGCCCCTTCTCAGATGATAGGGGATGGTGTAAGGAGGAGGGCCTGTGAGGATGGGACTGGGAGGGGAGCTGAGGTCTGGCTATAAAGTGAATAAAAAAATAAATTAATTAAGAAATAAGTTAAATTAAAATATTTTCCCTGACTGCTCATACAAGATAAAAACTGTGGGTGGAGGGGGGTCAGGAAATTCACAGTCTAACTCATAGACTATTTTGTCTCTCTGGAAAATGAGGTTCAAATTTGTCTCTAGAGGAACTTAACCTCCTCTCTAGGCAAGGGCTCTTCTCTTTTCCCCTTTCTCTGCTTGAAGACTCCTCCCTCCCTGTCCCCACCCCCACCCCTGCCCCCCCCAACCCCCATGTCTCTTTCTTCTCCCCCCACACTCCTGCTACCACCCTTCCACTGGAAGTTCCCTCAACAAGGTCATCAGCCAACTCCTGTCACAGGAGTCCTTGCTAGCACTTCAACACTTTCGTAATTTGACCGCATGCCATGGCTGAAGGTCTCTAAACCTTCTCCTCTGAGGTCCCTGTTCCAGCTCCCACCTGGTCTTAGCTGCTTAGCTGTTGCTGCCTGGCAGTGGGTTCTGTGAGCTCTTTTTCCCTGAAAGGGAGGTGAGTCCCAGCTCTACGCATGACCCATCCCTTGCTCATTATTTGTGTCAACCTACACAACAAATGGATTCTTCGAAGATAATGACTGTATGTGGCATAGCACTGAATGGAAAGGCATGTGGGCAGACTCAGAGAGATTGAGATAAGGGGGAAGCCAAAAACTTAAAGAGAAACATTGCACAAGCTGTTCTGATGAAATAATCCTTGGGCACAGGAACCAACAGCAAAGGTGGTGACAGTCCCAGACAGGGAGACGTGGTGGAACAGACGCCATTGCAGAGGTGGGTTTGGTTCTGGCTGTGGTGGTCCTTGCTGCAAGGCTGTCACGTTTGCCTGAAATGTAGCTTCCTGCAGCTTTTACTGCCACCTACTGCCACAGACCCCCTACACCAAGACTGAGTTAGTGTCAGGCCCCAGGTTCAGATGGACAGCCAGACGGTCAGTGCTGAGGCCCTAGGCAAACACGGTTAAAGTAGATGAGCGCATACTTTAATCAATTCGTTACAGAAAAACAACTGCTGTGTAGTGAGTGTTTGGGGCCACATACTCTAAGCCATATAAAGTATTCCAAACCAGTGTTTTTCAAATATTTAAAACTGCTGTTACAAGAAGAAATATACTTTTTTGTCTTGGCCCAGATATCTACACACATATACAGTTCCTTACATTGACCCACTTTGATACCCTGGAATCTGTAATCTATTCTGCTCTATTACATTTGAAGAATGATGGTCGCAACCAACTGAACTGACTTCCCAATCCACCATTACGGAGACCTCAGCATGCCCAGCACTGCCGTGAGCAGTGTCCCTAGAAAGGTCCAGCCCAATTCTCCCTCCTCTTGGTACCACAGTCCATCCTGGTTATTGATTCACTTGGCATTTTCTTCCACCAATATTACATTCTAGCAAGCAACTTTGACCCCCAAGTGACTGACACAGATCACGTGCAAGATCCTTCCAGAGAGAGGTGTCACAAAAGAACCAAAGAGGGGCTGAGGTGTGTATCTCAGTGGTATAGGACTCGACAGCATACACAGGACCCTGGGTTCAAACCCAGGCTCATATCCAATCAGTAAGTGAACCCTGATGATTTCGTGATTTGCCTCCATCTCAGCTCTGTCCCCTCTTTCCCAGACTTCCCTCCTCTCCTGATCTGTCTCTGGGCCCTCCAATCATGAAAGCCCCAGAGAGATTTCTAACCACAGATATGATCACGTAATGCTGACTGAGCTGTGCTTACAGTGCCTTCCATTCCCTTCAGGCTACAGCCCCAAACAGCCTGGCCTTGTGCACAGGCTTGTCATAAGCTGCCTGTGGCTCTGTGCTTTAGTGTCATCTCAAACACTGCCCACGCTGTTCTCAACAGGAAACACGGTTGGCTACTTTCCCTGTGTCTCCAACCTTCATCTTCCCCAGGTTCCCTGGTGCCAGGCCGGCTTCGTTTCTCCTCAGCACTAGCTCTGCTCTCACACCTTCGACAAAGTCCATCCTGACTATCCTAGTTTCAGTGAGATGATGTTTCCATACTTTCTCATGACCACCATCCCTGTCTATCGCAGGTCACCTGGCAAGTCTTCATGCGATCCAGTCTCTGCTCAGACAGGCCTTGCTTCTGTACCCTCTGGCCCTCGCCTTCCTTCTTTTTCTTCCTCTTTCTTTTATCTACTTGGAAGGTACATATGGCTGTGTTCATTGTGCCAGAAGAAGATAAACTCATAAGGACAGAGACTTAGGAGCTCACATTGGATTTTGTACTTCCTAAAGCCACAAGACAAGCAATGGCCCCTGCATCTCATTAATGACAGGCTGTGGTGGTCATCTGCCTGCCTCTATGACTAAATTGAAAGCTCCTGGGAAGTAATGGCACAGCTAATTGTAGTGTGCTCTTTCAAGAACAAGAACAGTGCTTGGCATCGTTGAGCCACAACTAATGAATGAGTGGGCCTGTTGTCTACACACTCTACTTCTTTTGATTCTCCAACACAAATACAGAAAAGTTCAGGTCTAAGGCTAGGAATTTAGCTCAGAGGGAGAGCACTTGACAAGGGTTCACAAGGTTCTACATTCAATTCCTAGTACCAAGATGTGGGCAAGGAGAGGAGAGAGGAAGGAGGGGAGAAGGGAAAGGGGGGAGGGAAAAACAAAGAGGGAAAGAGAATAGGAGAGGAGGGGAGGGAAGGGAAGGGGAGGGGAGGGAAGGGGAGGGAGGGGGGAGGGAAGGGAGGGAAAGGAAGGGGAGGGGAGAGCAGGGGAGGACAAGGGAAGGGAAGGAGAAGGGAGGGCAAGGGAAGGGGAAGGGAGGGGAAGGAGGGCAAGGGAGGGAAGGGAAGGGAAAGAAATTTGAGGTTGTTTTCTCTCTCCCCAGCACAGGCACCAGCAGAATGGTAATGGCTTCAGGTCGTAGGAAGCAATGCGTCTCTCTCCAGAGAGACACTCCCATGAGTTTTATTATATTTCCATAATGAACAAAGAAACAACTGTCTCTCAGTCCTCCCAAGGCCCTACCCATGAGTGGAATCTGAACTCCCCTTTTCTTCCAGCATTAGCCTTGGCTTTCTGGTACCCCACTGTGGGCAATGGGCTGAAGAAACAGGAGGAGAGTCAGTTTGGAACTCCGACTCTGACCTCCCACAGGAGTGCCATGGGCTTTTCCTTTTGCCCCAGCTGCAAAAGTAGGAACAATTCTCAAAGCTACCCCTAAGGCCATGGTGACCTTGTTTTGCTTTTCCCAGCTTCGCTACAGAGCAATGTGTGGTCTTGTAGTTACAACTGACATGTAGCTTGTGTCACTGTGAGTCACTGTATCTGACAATGTTCTGACTGGCTTGGATCCTGGTCTACGTCTAGTGACACAGTCACATTTCTCAAAACTCATAAACATCTACTCCCATTTCTGTGCTTACGTCACCATGGACCAATAGCAAACCAGTCAGAGCCAGTGTGGGAGCCACATCTTGAAACGCATTGTACTGAAGTCTCATTTTGTAACTGTAAGTGGCTTATAAATTTTAATAACTAGAATAACAGTGATAGGAATTGAGCACTGCCCTCCAGCCTAAGAGAATGAAACACTGGCTTTAATTTCTTGTGTGAAAACCTTTCATTAAAATACAATTGATCTCAGTGACCCAGAAAGATGTGGACCTTCTCACTGAGATGGCATGGGCATCACATGACAACTATACACCATGGAGGACAGTGTGGGTTCCTTGCTTTAGAAATCAACAGTCCTATGTGGTTTTATGACTGTCAGGATCAGCCCGTGATACCCAACGCTATGGCAGGGGACACAAACAGTAGATGGATATCTGGGTACTTGTAAAAGACCTGATTCAAGGCGGTGTGGTTGCGCACACCTTTAATCCCAGCACTCGGGAGGCAGAGGCAGGAGGAGTTCTGTGAGTTCGAGGCCAGCCTGGTCTACAAAGTGAGTCCAGGACAGATAGGGTTCTGTTACAAACACACATTCACACACACACACACACACACACAAACACACATGACCCAATACATTATCTGGAGAACTGGGGTGGACTTTTAGCATCCAGAACTCTACAGATGCCACTAATGAGGGTGGGGGACAATTTCTAGATCTCACTATTCTTGTACATAGTCACCTCAAGGAGATGGGCCAGTATTCAGTGTGGGCAGGTCCCGTGCTAGTCACCCCCTATCACTGACACCTAGATACCATCTCATAAAAATTTTCAGCAACCATGCAAGACATTTGCTCTGCTGCTGTGACAAAAAAAAAACTCATTCCACTTACATTCTGGAGGCTGGAAAATATAAGAGCGTTTGGTGAGGGCCTCCATGCCTCATTATAACAGGGCAGAGATCAGCGCACAATGAGACTGGGCAAGCAACCAGGGTGAGCTTGGTTTTATAACAAAGCCACTCTTCTAATAACCCATCAACCTGTTAATGCTGCCCTGGGGATCCAGTTTCCAACACATTCAGACGTTACAAGCTGGGTGCACACATCTATCTACCTTAAGGCTGATTATGTTCACTGGGAAGATGAGGAGGGCTGGGGGTATGGCTCTATGGTAGAGTTCCTACTTAGTATATGCAAGGCCCTGGGTTTGCTCCTCAGACAAGAAGGGGGTACTAAGAAAGGAGAGAGGGGAGGAAGGTAGAAGGGGGAGGGGAAAGGGAGGAAAAGGACAAAGGAAATAGAGAATTAATTTATTTGGCACTAGGAACATAGCTTAGTAATAGAGTACATACTTGCCTGGCATGTGCTAGGTCCCAGGTTCAACCTTTAATATACCTCTTTCCCCACCCCCAAGTTCTTGCCAGCTGTAGTAATTCATGCTTAAAATCTATAATACAACAGTGAGGACAAGTGCTATGAGTTTGAATCTAGCCTGGGATAATAGAGGTATACAGTAAGAATACACACACACACACAGTGGTTTGGTCAACCCTACAACCTTCTTGAGAAATTCTTGGGGGACAACCAGCCTCAGAGAAGCACACACCCAACCCTCATAGAGATTGCTATAGAGCTCCAAATGTGGAGTCGCCGATTGTTCTTAATGAAAGTGGGTTTTCCTTCCTCCTCTTCCTCCTCCTCCCCTTCCTCCTCCTCCTCCCCTTCCTCCTCCTCCTCCCCTTCCTCCTCCTCCTCAGTGTTCTGAGCTGCTGCACTCTTAGCTTACACCAGCTAACCAGCAGCCTTGAGGAATGTGACTCTACCCAGACAGACAGGACAACATCTCTGGGATGGTGGCATTGGTGTCATTTGAAAATACTCATGTTATTCCACTATGCATCTAGGATTGAGGATGTCCTAGGCCACTAGGGACAATCTTTTGGGTGACAACTACATATTCCAAACATAACTCTCATTTCTCAGCCTCCCTCCCTCTCTCTCCTAAATACTCTTCCCCTCTGTGTCTTTGCGCCACAGAAACCTGGATCGGCATCATCACTACCACCACCATCTCCCCAGAAGCCTTTACGCAATTATGCCCCTGGGTAAGTGACACAATTAATGGTGTCATAAGGCAGCTTCACGTGACAGAACATGCATGTGAAGGCAGGAAGACAACGTTCGGGAGCTGGTCCTCACCGTCCACCTCGTGTGTGGGATCTCCCTGCTTATTCCTGCTGCTGGACTGTGTCCTCCAGGCTAACTGACCCACAGACTTCAGGGTGACTGTCCAGTCTCTGCCTCCCCCCCCACCATGCCACCAGTGAACTGTTGGAATTACAGGTGTACACCATGAGTCCCGCTCACTGCCTGGTTTCAGGGGTCAAACTGGGGTCACCAAGACTGAGAATTAATACCTTTATCCACCAAGCTACCCCTCCAGCCCCAGGAGTAAATCTCACAGAAAGGTAAAAACATCTGTTAAGTATTCAGATATAGTCTTATATTTAAAAAAAAAAAAAACGCAAGTGAGAAGCTCTTGGCAAATGATGTCTGCTGAGTGAAGGAAGAGTCGGGTTTCTCCAGAGGTGAGGTTCTGGAGAGGTCACCTGTGGTCCAGTAGCCAGCCCTATACCTGTGTACATGAAGGCAGCATTAGGTGGACTCAGTGGGTGGATGGCAGGGGGAGAATATGAACTTTGGAGGGAAAATGGTGGAAGGATACAAGGAAGGGTTGGGAGGGAGGGTGGAGGAGGTAGATTTGTTCAAAACTCATTATATGTATTAATGAAAGCCTCAGACAATTTTTTTGGAAAATCTAATAGTATAGTCTGTCATAACCATTGTGTTCATCTTAGAAATTATAAACTGTTAGAAAGTAAATAATTGTGCTTCAATTTTTTATGCTTGAGATAACAGAGAAAAATCTGTTGCTGTATGTCAAACGCATGCTGCATGAAAAGCAGAAGAAACTATAACACTGGTATCATAATACAGCAAAAATGGAACAGCCTAGAAAATGAAGCAAACAGTAAGTGTGCAGCGTGCACATAGGTACACAGTAAGGCAGTAAGCTGTGGGATGAGTGGTAAGTGGCAGTGGCCTCCTCTGTCCTCACAGCCCAACCCAAGAAAGAGGAATTATAAAATATCTCTACAGATGCCCTCTGGCTGTCTGAGCACTTATGAACTGAGATGGAGGTTTTCGACTGAAGAAACCCAGAAATGCACTAGAGCGTGATGAATGAGGATGAGCCTCAAGGTGCTTCCAAACTGTCATGTGTGCACACCAGAAGCACAACGGCAGTAACTGCCATCAGGCCCAGAAATACAAACCCTAGTAAATGCGTAATGCTCATGAGCCAAGACATTCAGAGTCCTTCTGAGAAACTCTAGGAAGCTTATTTACGTATTGCGCAGTGTCCTCTGGTTTGCCCTGTAAAGTCAGGCGGGCAGGCATGGGGCAAGCCAGATGCCAAAAAGGGACGATAAGTTAGGCCATCTGCTGATATGATAGTGTATATAAGTGACCCCACAATTCCACCAGAGAACTCCTACAGCTGATAAACACCTTCAGCAAATTGGCAGGATACAAAATAAACTCAAAAAAGTCAGTAGCTTTCCTATATACAAGTGACAAACAGGCAGAGGAAGAAATTAGGAAAATTACTCCCTTCACGATAGCCGCAAGCAATATAAAATATCTAGGAATAACCCTAACCAAGCAAGTGAAGGACCTATTTGAAAAAAACTTTAAATCTCTGAAGAAAGAGATTGAAAATGACATCAGAAGATGGTGGGATCTACCTTGCTCATGGATCGGGAGAATTAACATAGTAAAAATGGCCATCTTACCAAAAGCAATTTACAGATTCAATGCAATCCCCATCAGAATACCTACAAAATATTTTGAAGATATTGAAAGAACAATTTTCAACTTCATATGGAGAAACAAAAAGCCCAGAATAGCAAAAACAATCCTATATAATAAAAGATCCTTGGGAGAAATCTCCATACCTGATTTCAAGCTGTACTATAGAGCAACAGTAATTAAAACAGCATGGTACTGGCACAGCAATAGGCTAGTGAATCAATGGAATCGAACTGAAGACCCAGAGATGAATCCACACACATTTGGTTACTTGATTTTTGACAAAGAAGCCAAATCCATTCAATGGAAAAAACGACAGCATCTTCAACAAATGGTGCTGGTCTAACTGGGTCTACATGTAGAAAAATGCAATTAGACCCCTATTTGTCACCATGCACAAAACTCAAATCCAAGTGGATTAAAGACCTCAACCTAAAACCAGAGACATTAATCCAGTTAGAGGAAAAGTGGGGAAGAGTCTGGAACACATAGGCACAGGAGACAACTTCCTGAACAGAACACCAACAGCCCAGGCCTTAAGGTCAACAATTAATAAATGGGACCTCATGAGGCTGAGAAGCTTCTGTAAGGCAGGAGAGACTGTCAAGAGAACAAAGCTACAGCCTACAGACTGGGAAAAGATCTTCACCAACCCTTCATCTGACAAAGGTTTAATATCCAAAATATATAAAGAACTCAAG
Organism: Acomys russatus; assembly: GCF_903995435.1. Taxonomy (NCBI): domain Eukaryota; kingdom Metazoa; phylum Chordata; class Mammalia; order Rodentia; family Muridae; genus Acomys; species Acomys russatus. The sequence goes on along the minus strand of NC_067157.1, from coordinate 45,058,413 downwards.
AAATTAAACACCACCAAACCAAGTAACACAATAGAGAAATGGGGCTCAGAACTAAACAGAGAATTCTCAACAGAGGAATATCAAATGGCTGAGAAACACTTAAAGAAATGCTCAACCTCCTTAGTCATCAGGGAAATGCAAATCAAAACAACTCTGAGATTCCATCTTACACCCATCAGAATGGCTAAGATTAATAACTCAACTGACACCACATGCTGGCGAGGATGTGGAGAAAGAGGAACACTCCTTCATTGTTGGTGGGAATGCAAACTAGTACAACCACTTTGGAAATCTATCTGGCGCTTTCTCAGAAAAATGGGAATAGGGCTTCCTCAAGACCCAGCTATTCCACTCCTTGCAATATACCCAGAAGATGCACTACCACACAACAGGGACATATGCTCAACCATGTTCATAGCTGCCTTATTCATAATAGCCAGAACATGGAAACAGCCTACGTGTCCCTCAGTAGAAGAATGGATAAAGAAACTGTGGTACATTTACACTATGGAATACTACTCAGCTATTAAAAACAAGGAATTCCCAAAATTTGTGGACAAATGGATTGAACTAGAAATTATCATAATGAGTGAGTTCACCCAGAAGCAAAAAGAGTTAAATGGTATGTACTCACTTATATCGAGACACTAGTCCAAGGGGTACGTCCCCATGAAAAACTTTACCTACCAGGAAAGTGGGTCAGAGGGGAGCACATCCTATTGAGACTTTAGGTGTGAGAAGCCTAGGAGAATGAGAAAATAGAAGGATCCAGAGGGTCCTGGAAAACTACAGGCGGGTCTTGGCCCTGGAGTCCTCCTCAAACTATGGCACCATCCAAGGAAAATATAGGCAGTAAACTTCGAGCCCCTACTCAGAGTAGCCGATGGACTGGACATTCTCCACCGTTAAGTGGAGAAGGAGATCTGACTTTCACACAAACTCTGGTGCCCCATATTTGACCATGTCCTTTGGATGAGGACACCTGGTGGCACTCAGAGGAAGGATAATAGGTCATTAAGAAGAGACTCGATACCCTATGAGCATATACAGGGGGAGGAGGTCCCCCTCAGTTACAGACATAGGGGAGGGGAATGGGGGAGGGAGCGGGAGGGAGGGAGGAATGGGAGGATACAAGGGATGGGCTAACAACTCAGATGTAATTTGAATAAATTAATAATTTAAAAAAGGAAAAAAAAGTTAGGCCATCTGCAATTGTGGAACCTGGAAGGCAGTTCTGGGCTGGTCTGTGTTCCGGGGCTAGTCTGTGTGTGGGTGAAGTAGGTCCCTCTCGTGACCTTCCAGGCCATCACCCTGTGTCCTCAGGTCCATGCTCCAAGTGTTCCGCCCTCCATCGCTGCTCTTTTTGTCAGTTTTACACAAGCCTGACCCTCCCACATCTCCTTTATGTTCCATCCTTTCAAGGCTGGCAATCTTTCTCCTCTCCCAGGACAGTAACAGCTTCCAACTGGTATAAACCAGTGTGAGACAATGACAACAGTAAAACGCCTACACTAGGTAGGGTACAATGTACATACAGGTATAACACACACACACACACCACAACATAACACACACAGCACACACAACACACACACACACACACACCACAACATAACACACACAGCACACACAACACACACACACACACACACCACAACATAACACACACAGCACACACAACACACACACACACACACACCACAACATAACACACACAGCACACACAACACACACACACACACACACCACAACATAACACACACAGCACACACAACACACACACACACACACTAAATAAATACTGTAATGATCTTTTAAATGTCTCCAAAGACCTTAAAAAAGACAAGAAATCAGGAGTGTCCAATCTTTTGACATTACCACGTGAACATATCTTCTAAAATTGCATTGGATTGTATTCTTAGCTACACTGGAACTTATGTGGCCCTCAGGCTACAGCGTTAGACATGTCTAAACCAGCTTGTCCAAGCTTGGAGATGTAAAATATTAAACAAAAGTGAGCTCTTAAAAAAAATGTGTGGAGCTAGAGAAAAAATAGTTTTAACACAGGACTTATATCATAAGCTCTCGGAAGAAAAAAATTGGGGGTGGATTTGGCTTACTGTGTTAGAACACGGTGCCCAGTAGTTGGCATGGCACTTGGCAAGTAGCAGGCATAATAAACAAATTCATGATCATATATTCTAATTTAAAAAACAAAGACATTCAAATGCCAGATGCTGTTTGGACCAAAAAAAAAAAAAAAAAAAAAAAAATCTTTATAAGCTATAATGGTTTTATATTCTTTTTTTTTTTTCTGTTCAGTTTGTTAAGAGAAAGACATTAAGAATGACTTCAATATCCTGGAGGTCGCTATTTAGGGGAAATATTAACTCTGCTACTGTAGTCATGATGGAAGCCCTCACATAACCCTTGCTAAATGCCACCCACTGTCCCAAGGGCTTCATCTGTAGCTGCCACCGCTCAGTCCTCGCAGAGAGGCCGCGGGAGTTTACAAGGCGACCTGCTGCCCACGTTAGCGTTTACTGCCGACTTGACACAACCTAGAGGCAGGCAAAGAGAAGAAACCACAAGTGAAGTGGTCCCTCCATCAACTGGCCTACAGCCATGCCTTTTAGAGACTGTCTCGACTGATGATGGACACAGAAGAGCCCAACTCACTGTGCACAGCTCTGTCCCTAAGAAGTGGAGCCTAGGCTGGGCAAGGAAGCTAGCTAAACACAAACCACCGAGTGGACTCGCAAGCCGCATCCTCCCATGGTTTCTGCCTCAGGAACAGCTTGTGTTCTGTCTATGGCTTCCATCAGTGATGGATTGTGACTTGGAAGTGTGAGGCAACTAAATCCTTCTCTGGGACTTTTTTTTTTTATCACAGCAACAGAAAGGAAAATGGAACACACTGTTTTTTGGTTTGTTTGTTTTTGTTTTTGTTTTTTTTTTCATCACTAGAACACCTGCCAAATTGCACTTGTAAAAGCAGTCGGCCACTGTAGCCACATGTCACATGGCATCTTATCAATGCAATTTTCAGTAAATGTGTACAAATGGCCCCTGTGCCCCTGTACGATGCCGGCCCATTACATCCAGACATGGATGTTCCAGTGTGTCTCTGCAGATGAGCTTCCTCTTTGTCACAGCTGCTCATGTCCCTCCAGTTCCAGGCTCTGTCCCTAAACAGCCTCCCTCATAAATTTGAATTTTTGGAGCCAGGCATCATGGAACATACCTGTAATCCAAGCACTTTGAGAAGCTGAGGCAGGAGAATTGTGAGTTAAAGGCTAGCCTGGGCTACATAGGAAAGTACAGGCCAATGCAGGCTACCCTGTTTCCAAGAGAAAGCAAATCTAATTTTCAGTCTCAGCAAGCTCTGCCTTACCCAGCCAGGTAGGAACCAGCAATCCTCTTTCAACCTCACACTGTGAACAAGGTGTGAATTGTGATGTGACTAGAGGGACAGAGAACTCAAGCTTGTCTTCCACTGAGGGACCAGGAGTGTTTGTACCAAATTAGGAGGGACCCTGCCTGGCCACAACAAATTAACTGAGCTCCATCGAAAAGCTGAAATGTCTGTTTGCTGTAACAGCTACCTTTTGATACAGGTATCTTTCCACGCAGCACAGCGTATCCAGAAAAGAAATCAAGTTTTAAGAAGCTGTTTACTAGCCGATGGATAGGACATTCTCCTCTGTTAAGTGGAGAAGGAGATCTGACTTTCACACAAACTCTGGTGCCCCATATTTGACCATGTCCCTTGGATGGAGATGCCTGGTGGCACTCAGAGGAAGGATAATAGGTCACCAAGAAGAGACTTGATACCCTATGAGCATATACAGGGGGAGGAGGTCTCCCTCAGTCACAGACATAGGGGAGGGGAATGGGGGGGGGAGCGGGAGCGAGGGAGGAATGGGAGAATACAAGGGATGGGCTAACAACTCAGATGTAATTTGAAGAAATTAATAATAAAAAAAGGGAAAAAAATAAAAAAAAGAAGAAGAAGAAGAAGCTGTTTAAGACCAAGGCCAGTAGTCCTCACTTGTTTTCAGGGTTAAGATCAGTGGCTTGCTTTCACCATACCTCCCTGAGGTCTTAACACATTCTCTGCATGCGCATGAGCAATGAGACCGGCATCTAGGGAGCTTAGCTAACAAAGACCATTCGCAAACCTAATATGGTAATATAATACAGGAATCATGTTTATATATGGACTCTTTAAGCTGCACCCCACCCCAAGACACATCCTAGGCTACAGAAAAATAGCTGGCCCTTAATTGGCAGTAAATGATAATTCAGAAAACCTTGAATAGCTACATTTGTTTTCTGGGAAATAAGTAGCAGCACCAGCAGACTGTGCCTGGGTTTTGGGGAGCAGGCATCTCCATCTGGCCTGGGTCCCTCGCTCTGCTCTTGCACCTGCTGCTCTATCAGTAACAGTGTGTGTTCATTAGAGCAAGCTAAGTGCTGAAGCAGATGCTCAAAATACATAACAGGTCCACTGTGGGCCTGCGTTCCATGCTCATCTATTAATTTCAGAGAGATGAGCACTTCTCCTCCACTTAAAAAGTGATTCCTGGAAACTCGGGATCATCAAGTCTTCAAGCTTGAAGGTCATGTCACTTCAAGGTCAACCCACCAGGAAACGCAAGCCTGTACAATTTCACGGGTTATGTTTTCATAAGCCAGGCAGGAGATGACATGCATTTATTCTGCCCAATATTGTTGGGCCATTCCTAACGGCAGAACGAGCTGGGATACAGATTCAGCTATGTGTGCAGGGAGGAAAGGCAAGGTCATATTTTGGGTGAGTGCTTAACAGTCTCTACCTTGTGGTGAGTTATGAGATTGAACCGTGGGTTTTAGTCTCCATTCTCAATAAAGAGTAACACTATTGGCTGCAAGACAGATTTACACATTTTGATGAATATTTCCAAGTTATGTTTGGAAGGGATTTTCTTGGCATATATAAAAATAGCTGCATTTAAAGCGAACAACCACCTCAACTGATGCAATAATCTTTATTAGACCCTACAGCTAAGTAGACCTAGATTGAATCTGGAATCCATCACTCTGTAGCTGGTAGATCTGGAAGATGTTAATTTTTCCCAAGCTCAGTCTTCTTATATGAAAACTGGTATAAACATAGCATCTCCCAGTGGTGTTGGAAAGATTCAATGACATCATGACTAGGACTCTGTGTCACAGGGCCCAGCACAGAGTAAGTCTTGGAAATAGAAATCAAATCACATTTCACTGTGATTCCATGTGGAAAGAGAATATACAATTACTGTGTAAAACTCATTAAAAGTGAGTGGGAAAATTAAGGGAATTCTCGAAACCATCTCCTACATAAAACGGATGAGTTGGCGGGGCTTGCAGCTAGAGAGATGGCTCAGCAGCTTAAGAATACTGGCTGCTCTTGCAGAGAACCCAGGTCCAGACCTCAGCACCCACATAGCAGCTTACAACAATCTCTAACTCCAGCCCAGAGTACCTGACACCCCTCTTCTGGCCTCCTTGAGCAATGCACATTCTTGGTACATGTACATACACACAGGCACATACACGTACTCACAAAATAAAAAACAAATACATCTTTATTTTAAGCCTATGAGTTAGAATTGGCTCAAGATACAGGGCTACTGCTGAGACCACCTTCCCTGTCCCCAGGGCAGCATCCAGGTGCCTGACAGTTGCTGCCATGGTGTGAGGATAGATAGCAGTACACAGGTGGACTAATAGAAGGTTTAAATCTAAGACATGAAGCTCTACAGGACGGAAACGTGAGAACATCAGAACCTTTATATCACACTCCCTGCCACCCCTCCCCCCGTTCCAAAACACAGGCAACAAAAGCAAAACCAGACAGTTGTATTCATTAAACTAAAAATCTTCTGCATTGCAAAGGAATTAACAAATGAAGCAACCTATGGATTGGAATAACATATTTATAAGCTATGTGTGTGCTAAAAGGTTGATCATAAAAAGGATACAGGGAACTCAATGTACTAGCACGCAGCTCAGTAAAATCCAGGCCAAGTACTATGCAGGCATTCTGCAGAAGACATACGAATGGCTCAACGTCACTAGTCATCAGACAAATGCAAATCAAAGCCTGGAATGCAAATCATACCTGTTAGAATGGTTTTCAGAGTGACGGAAGGAACCAGGCATGCCGCCATACACCTGCCATCCCAGGATCCCTGCTGGATGGAGGCCAGCCCGAGCTATATGGGGAGCTCTTTTCTCACAAAGCAAAAAGATAAAAGGCACATTTTGGCAAGGATGAGGAAAAAGAGAATGCCATCACTTTGTTGGTGGGAATGCAAATCAGAATAGCCATTATGAAAAATGCTATGAAGATCCCTGAAGAAAATTAAAAGTGGAGGCTACTCTATGTGAGCCAGCGAGCTTACTCCTGGGTATATAAAAGAAAAGGAAACCCTGTGTTAAGACTGACACTATAGCTCAACGGTGAAGCCATTGCACAGAGTCTGTGATGCCCTGGGTTCAATTCCCAGTACCACAAAAAGGCATAAATGAATATCCACATGTCAAAGATCTATGCTCCTCTGATAACTGTAGCATTAATCATAGTCAGAGTAAGGAATCAATCTGTTTATCAATACATCAATAGAGGAGAGAAATGTATGCGCACAGATACAATAATACTGTTTAGGCTCCAAAAGGAAGGAAATCATACCATTTGTAACAATAACTACATGTATTATATAATATTATATCATTACAAATATATAATATTTGTATTTGTAACATAAACCAAGGACAGGGAGACAAAAACTGCCGGCTTTCACTCAGGCATTGAAATAAAAAAAAAAATCAAACTCATAAAAGCAGAGTTGAATAGCTATTGAGGCCTGAGCAGAAACCGAGTTGGAAGAGATGCTGGTGAAAGGATTCAGCGGTTAAGTATAGCAGAGAACTGTGCTTAAGACACCCATGTGACTAAGTAAAAAAAAAAAAATACTGCATACTTGTAACCACTGAGTAGATTTTTAAGTCTTCTTATCATAAGAAGATAGCTATGACAGATTAAAAACCATAACTATATATACATATATTTCTAGCAATTAAAAAGCATTTTAAGGGTGGTGGTGGTGCACACCTTTAATACCAGCACCTGAGAGGCAGAGAAGGTGGATCTCTATGAGTTCGAGGCCAGCTAGGTCTACAGAGTGAGTTCCAGGACATGCATGGCTACACAGAGAACCTGTCTTATAAAAACCAAAAAGTAAAAAAAAAGGCATTTTCATTCAAGTTCGTCGCTCTAAGAACTGCATGTGAGTGCGTAGCTTTAGACCAAGATGCCAATATAATTTACTCGGAGAAAAAAGTATTACAATTGCTTTTAAATGGATCCTCAAAGCACCTGACAGCCAGATATTTAGACTGCATTTGTTTGGAAAGAAAAGAGTAACCCTGAGTGGATGTCTCTTTGAGATTATTCAGAAGGTATCATGGGACATTGAGATCAGAGGGGACCACAGCTTCACAGCCAACACCATTTCCTTGTGGTCATAGTTGGCTCTGACCTGGCCACCCAGCTTAAATCAAAGTCGTTAATTTCATACTGTGTGAAGCAGCAGGAACTGCCCACTCTCTCAGCACTGACAGGGTTAAATGCTTTGAGCTTATTCTCCTGGTGGCTCTGCTGACACCCATAGGCACATGTGCATATGCTTGCACCAATGCATACACAAGGCCACACAAACACATGCACATAATAAATAAAAATTAAAAATATAAATTAGCCTATTGAAGGCAGGTAGCTAAGTCTAGCTTATAAATATTGCCAGAGCAATACTAACAATTCTAGTACACAGCAAAAAGTGCAGCAAGCCATCTACATATTCCGTCTGGGGCCATCTTCACTTCTTACATTTTTAGGTCTTCCTGTTTTAGGAGGATAACATATATTTTATATGAAACGCCCTAATTCTAAAATGTTGACAGTTAAATACAAACATTTAAAGAGAACTATAGGAAAAATAAGCATATCTGTGGGCTCTATCTGCTGTGAAAAGCAGTTTGCAACTTTAACCCACGTAAGGGATCTTGTTAAGATCTGTGTGTGCTTCGGGTGCTCCTCAAGGCGTCATGGGTTGAACTTTAACCCCCACTGTGAAATGTTGAAAGGGTAACATTGTAGTCTAACGATGGTGTTTATATATAGGCAGAGACTTTTGGAGGCAATTGTGTTAGATGAATCTTAGCAGCTCTAAAATGAGAGAGGTTTTGGGATGTAGTTAGGTTGGAGTATACTGCTTGCCCAGCATACATGAAACCCTGACCCCAATACCCGCGACATGCCAATAAAGTCAGTGTTTAGGAGATGGAAGTAGGGGATTCAGAATTTCATAGTCACCCTAGATTACGTAGAGTGCTCGAGGCCACACAAGATCTTATCTTAGATGATTGATAGATAGATAGATAGATAGATAGATAGATAGATAGATAGATAGATAGATAGATAGATAGATGACAGGTAGATAGGTGTGTGTGTGTGTGTGTGTGTGTGTGTGTGTGTATGGATGGATAGATAGATAGATAGATAGATAGATAGATAGGTGAATGGATGGATGGGTGGATGGATGGATGGATGGGGAAGGAGTGAGATCAGCAGACACACACTTGTTCATTCCTGTTTCCTGCCATGTGCACATCCTATACCTTGAGACTTTGTGGGCAAGAAGGCCACCACCAGATACTACCCTTTGCCCTTTATCCAAAACTATGAGACGAAATGACCCTCTTTCCTTTGTCAGTACCTAGCCTCAGTGTTTACGATAGCAGAAGGCACTCTAATGCAGGTTTCCCCACAGCGGCTATGGTGTCTCTAAGTAGCATTCCTGCCAGGCAGCTTGTGAAGCCATTCCCTTTTACAGAAGGAAACGTTCCCTTTGCCTTTGAGGAGACCTGGCTGTTATGTACGTAAGATGGACTAACAGGAGAGAAAGAGAAGCACACGATTTTATTTACGTGGGCATGCGAGTGTGAGACAAGCCTGAGCTACACAGAGATCCAAGCCAGCCTGGCCTACAAAGTGAGATCCTATTGCAAAAGAAAATAAAAAAATGAAAAGGGGAGTCTGGAGAGATGGCTCAGAGGTTAAAAGCACTGGCTGCTCTTCCAGAGGTCCTGAGTTCAATTCCCAGCACCCTCATGGTGGCTCGCAACCATCTTGTAATAAGATCTAATGTCCCTTTCTGGTGTTCTTAAAGACAGGGCACTCACGTATATTAAATAAATAAACAAGCAAGCAAACAAACAAGCAAACAAAAATCTTTATGGAAACAGTAAGATGTGTGAGAACACAGAAAAAGTAAGGGAGCAGAGGGTGGTTGGTGGTTTGATGATTCGGCTAAGTGAGGCTCCCTCCTGCCTCTGGCTCTCTACAGTTAGACTCCACAAGCAGTTTCCCACCCTAGCAGCCCCGGTGCTTGGCTGCCCAGCAAAGTTTGCAGGATTGGCCGGCTGTGAACTCCTGAGAGGAGCAAACACTTGGAATATTTGCTCATAGCCCTCATTGTGAGTTTCTGTTTGGTGAATTCCTCGTTCCCAGGAAGTGCCCTCAGCATTTCATAACACAATAGCTCTTGTTGGGCAGTGGGTGGGGTGCCGGTGAGAGACACACAGCTCTGCAAAGTGCAAGATTGACACCATGAATAGAAACACAGTTGGACTCTGTTCCTTCTCAGAACCACGTGTGACCTGGAGCCTGTCCAACTGGGCCAGCCAGTGTAGAGACAGGATGAGCAGCTGTGTCTGCCCCTAGGCCCATAGTGGGGTGCTTCTACCCAAGACCCGGGGACTTGAAGTCAGGCCAGAGAAGTCCGTGCCCCAAGAACCGGACATGGACTTTACTCCTCTGAGAACCTAAGCTCCCAATCAGCTCAAAAAGTGCAAGATCCCTTCTTTCATCTTAGACCACAAGGCTCAGGCAAGCAATCAGCTTCCAAGGTTATTGTCAAAGGTCCCTGTGCCAAAGTCTAAGGTTCAAAATAACTGTGTATCAGTAGGATTCGAAATGATTTAGCACAATGGTAGCAAGGGATGTATACTCATAGCTGGAATTACTGGAAATATCCTTTTAAAACTCGACCTGAGGTGACCTGGGGAGATGGTCCAGTGACTAAAGTGCTCACTCACTACATAAACATAAAGCCCTGAGTTTAGTCCCCAGAATCCATGAGTCTCCCTCCCTGGCAGACTGTAAGCTAGAAGTGTAAGCCTAGTAAGCAGTAGGGCATGGTGGCACTGAGTTGTAGTCCTTGTACTAGGGATGGGAACAAGCAGACCCCTGGGACTCACCGGCTGGCCAGCGTAGCATCCTCAGTCAGTGCCTGGGTAGTGAGGGGCCACTGTTTAAACAAGACAGGCAGCTCTTGATGAGTCATGAGACCTGAAGTTACCTCTGGCCTTCAGATACACTCACATGCGTCCATGCATATGTACCTGTGGGTATATGTGCACCTAGGTGCATAAGTGGCCTCCCCCTCTCTCTCTCACACACACACATACATACTAGCACGTGCACACACAATCCATCTGTGTAAAGTGGGGCTAAGTAAAAAGTTGGCAACTGCAGTCTTCTGCAGGCTTAAAGTAGAGGAAGTGTACTTTCTTGCCCAAATAACTGTTTTGGTTTATAACACTGAAGTCACCATGAAGATTTTAACTTTCATCTTCTCTAAATTATATAGATTCATGGCAAAATTTTCCCTAGAGATATCTTGTATTCTTAAATATTTTACAGGAAAGAGTGTTCTCCCAATCAATCATCAACCAACCAATAAATCAATCAAAGCTAAGGGATAAAGAAGTTCAGTGAAGTCCAGCTCTCCTATAAAGACTAAAGGTGCAATTTTCCAGCATGACATAAATAAGAAAGCTTGGCAGCAACCTCAGCGAACACTGACAGTGGCATGCAGAAAAAGAAGTGTTCTGGTAATGACAAAGCCACTCTCACCCAGAGTGACTGTAACTCCTAAGCTGTGGTGGCCAAGGTCACAAGGGGTACAGTCCCTACCTTCTGTGAGGAAACAAGGCTTTGACTTAACTTTTAATTAACTGTAGTCAACATGGTAGAGCAAAGATTATATTCATTAGCTTCTGTCTCTGGCTGTCTAAACTTCCTCTTCTTCTAAAGATACCAGTTGATTGGATGAAGATCCTACCATAATGACCTCATTTGAACTTATTCAGCCTTGGCCTCACTGAACCCATTCATTTTCTAAGGTACTGGGGGCTAGGGCCCCAACATGTGGATTTGGATGTGGGGACATAATCAGTTGATAACAGGTGTGTTGAAGTTGATCTAACCAAAAGAACCATCTATCATTTGTCTTCACAACAGTCATGATTTTAAAGATTTGTTTTGATTTGTGTGTGTGTGTGTGTGTGTGTGTGTGTGTGTGTGTGTGTGTGTGTGTGTGTTTGCAGAAGTCAGAAGATGGGTATCAGATCCCCTGGAGCTGGAGTTACAGGCAGTTGTTAGATGCCTGTGAGGGCCCTGGGAACCAAACCAGAGTCTTCTACAAGAGCAGTAAGCACGTGTAACCACTAGCCATCTCCCTGGCACCAGGCATCACTGTTAAATACTGCAAAGTTTTGCCCTCAGTCAAACGAGCCCACCAGCCTAAGCAGTGATGATCATAAACATTATTTTTGTTTAGCTTTTGACAAAACCAACATGTCATTCTTTTCCTAAGCACAAAATAAAAGGAAAACCACCTCTTATAAAAATGGTTCTGATGAGTTCAAGATGTGAATATTAAAAAGAGATTTATTCACAGCTATGATATAAGTAATAAACTTAACCTGGCACTCATTAAAGAGCTGAGGCGGCAGTGCTGGTCCTAATTAAAATAAAATGAATCCCAGTGTCATTCAGTAAACACAGGCAGAAGGCTGTATGTCCACAGTTAATTTCATATGGTTCTCATTAACCCAGCATTTAACTACTACTATTTGCCACAGCTTAATCTAAAGCCTCCAACATTGGGAAGAATAATCTAAAATTCAATCATGAAAGCAAAAACGAGACAGATGTGAATGGAATTCCTTGCTCAAATTTGTGGGCATCCAGGAGAACGGTGGTAACCAGAGTGACAAGAAAACACCTCCTGAGCTTTCAGTGACATTTCATCAGCTCAAAATGTGTTCTTAATATAATGCTCCTCAAAAGGCAGGGGGACAAAGATGTGAGACACATTGTGAGTTACGGTTCCTAAGTGAACTCTGACCTCCTTCTTTGATTTTTCCAATAGGCTCTCAAGGTTTCAATCAACCCTTTTCCACAGCCTTCCTCCTACTCCATCCGGTTCTCTACTGTCACACTAACGTGTGAGGGGAAGGGGCAACCCTCCATTTTCAAAGCAAAAATATGTCTTAACATCTCTCAGGGTGCCTGTCCTAGCTGACCTATGAGAAATCCTTGTTACCATCTACAATAGTGGTTTACACATTACAAGAGATAGTCTGGCATTTTAACCCTACAATAGGCCCCTTCTTAGCCAGTGTTTTTGCCTCCCCATAAACATTTGCTTAATGAATGAAGTTAAAACATCATGGAGTCTAAAACCACCTTCTATAAAGGTGCAGGAATCTAGAAAGGATCGCATCACATTTACTGGGTGGACTTGGGAGGAAACAGGAGCCAGGTTGGGAAACCTGTATGAAAACCTCAGGTCCCACCCACAGAACAACTTTATCTCCCTGGCTGAGGAATCAACAAATCCTGTGACTTCTTCTCAATTGTCCCTGGTCTCTGGAGAGTCAGGGGATCCCTGCCAGAGGCCTGGAAGAAGGCAAGAGAGAAGGAAGATTAGAAAGCTATTTGTAGCAACACTTCCAGTAAGAGGAGATGAGCCTCTCAACCAAGTCACCGCAGTCAACAGAAAGGTCAGACTTGCAATTAATACGTGATAGAGCTGGTTGGGGAGGGCTGTGAAGAAGAGAGAAGGAAGAGGTGAGGACTCCAGCCCAGTTGTCTGGACTTCTCTTTTGCCTAGGTAGACTGAGAACAGAAGAGGGAGGATTTGGGGATTGGTTTCTGACTTAGGTTGTATTAGAAGCTCCTTTTAGCAAATGAAATAAAGCTGAGCTGCAAATGTAGAGCTTGAAATCATGCAGACAGTGCTGAAGCCAGGCCACGCATGCCTTGCCAAACTCTGTTTTTGGACAGCACCCAGAAGAGAGTTCTGTTCGTAATTTATCATACAACTGATGACTTTGCACACATTCAAGGATCTTACTGAGTCACCACTCAGAAAATCTACAACCATTGTGTGTCAGAATATTGTCCTGAGGGAGAGCTGTGCTGTCCCTGTTCTGTCATCTGTGTTGGACATCTGTAATGCTCAACCTGTGCTATCTCATATTTCTGACCCCAAGGACACTAGTTCTGGGAAGTCTGTCCTGTCACCCAAACCAGCGCCTGTCATAGACCGGAACAGAACGAAGCGCCTTGGGAACCTGCTATGTACCCACGCAAGCCCAACTTGGAAAATTGAGAAGTTTACACTTTATGAAACATAGCTGGGGTCTCTGATTACAGACTTTGGTGGACAGCTCTCTTTCTCCACTCCTCCCCCACCAGTGGGCACTCTCTCCATCTCATGTGGCTGCTCAAGTGACCTATAGTTAACAACTGCTGCAGGCAACTTGACAACAGAGCCTTCCCACTTTCCCCCAGGTCACCCTCCCCAGGAAGACCTTCACGTCATGCTTTTTGCTTTGCTCTGCTTTCTGCAGAATGTAGGCCAGGACACAGTGGACACAAGCGAGTAAAGAAACAGAACCATCAGCTTGCTTTTAATTACTCCAATGCGTAGGGAAAGAAGGGAAGATGGCATCCCTTCGAGGGTATGTATCCCCACTCAAATTGGTTGGATAGCCCAGGTAACATTATTTCCACAGAGGCAACAAGGAGATATACAACGTGCTTATCTTTAGCATGTATAGTTTAAAGTCCATAATTTCAAAATACATATAACATGCAAACAATTCAATACATACTACTTTTAATGGCCCTGGTTACAGATTTTTAAAATACACCCAGCTACTTTCAGAAAAGATTCACCTAATACTTCATTTACTGTTCAGTGACAGGCACACTCTTCTCTTCCTCCAACTCTACCCTGTTTGTATTTCTCCGTTAATTCCTTCCTTTCTTTGGCCAGCTGTGCTAAAAGACAACACCTTCTACGGTGTTCCTGAAAACAGGATCCATTTAAGCTTTATGTTGAGGGACCCAGTCAAAATCAAACTGCCCCTTACACACACACACACACACACACACACACACACACACACACACAGGAAGTTCAACAGAAATTATTGCCTCTGGTTATTTGGATAGAATGTATGTAATAAAGATACCAGAAACCTGAAAGATGAGCCACCAGCCAGATATGGGTTGGGCTCTGACCTGCATGAAGAAGTAGAGAGGTCTCTGTAGAGGGAGTCAAGTTGGAACCCCTTACTGTACAGAGCGGAACACTCACCCTCTCCACACTGCAGCCTGCCCACCCTGTGCCAGGGGGCGGATCCCTGAGCAAGAACCTGCCTTCCTGTCTCTCTGGATCCCTCCACACAATGAGATCATGAGCTGCTGCTTCTCATAGCCAGAGGCTCCAAGGAGACACAGGATGATCTAACAGGCCAATTATTGATGGAGATACCAGATTCCGCTCTGCCTTTGGCCCCTTTCTTCCACGTGTTGGCCACCCTCCAGTCAGTGATGCTTCTCCTCAGTGAGGCCTCTCGGCCCTGGGAGCAGCTGCAGCTCTCTGGGTGAACTCTCAGCATTCCTCTCTTCAAGGTATCATCTGGGTATGTGAGAAGCCCATCACCCCCACTTCTACTGACAACTGCAGAGAGCTGGATGCAGCCTGGAACTGCCCCTACCCACTTAAATCAGAACTCTTCAGATTCCTTTTTTTTTTTTTTTTTTTAAATCTTAGCATACAGGAAGAAATATATCCTACACTGTTCCAAAAAAAACTTTATGTAAAGATATGTGAACATGTTTGAGGAGCAGTAAGGTGGTTCAGTGGGTAAGAACGCTTGCTGTGAAACATGAGGACCCGCTCCCGGAGCCCACTGGTAGAAGGAGAGACTGGAACTCATCGTACATTGCCCTCTGACCACATGTCAGCATCCCACACTTTATGCATACGCACATAAATAAATCAACTTAATTTTAAAAACCTAGTGATGAACCTGTTTCAAAGTCATTCTTATAGCCGAATGGGGTGGTGCACACCTTTAGTTCTAGTGCTTGAGAGACACAGGTAGGCAGATCTCTGGGCTACAGAATGAGAACCCGTCTCAAAAAAAAGGAAGTTATCTTATAGGCTTAAAAGAAAAAAAGCTATAGTGGACCAATTCCAAAGATTAACCTGTGGTAATCACATTTTACCCCAAAAGAAAAATGGGTATTTCTTCATGTTATTGGTATATAATTGTTGTATGAAACAATGAATTTCATTATGACATTTTCATAATATTACATAATTTGGTCATTATCAACACAATTTTTTTTTCTTGTGCTCCCTACTTCCTGATGGTCCCTTTTCCCTTTCCAATTTCCCCCTTTGCATTTCCATGAATTTTTGAACCTAAGATCCACATTTGAGACAAAACATGCAATATTGGTTACCTTGAGTGTGACATATCATTTACCATGATGGTGTCTGTTCTCACTTTCCTGCAAGTGATATGACTGTGTTCTCTAATCTTGATAAAACCCCATTGTTACTATGTACCTCATTGTCCTTATCCGTTCATCTATTGGAAGCCTACATGGAATGTCTATCCCGGTTACTATGAGCAATGCTACAGTGGACACGGAGATGCAGATAGCTCCATGGTGTGTGACTTAGATGCCTTCATGTTATATCTATATATATGGTGTCATACTGCAGTTCCGCTTTCAGTTCTTGAGGTGTCTCCATACTTATTTCCATAGTGGCTGCACTAATTTACATCCTCAAGACAGTTACTATTTAACTCTGGTAAATGTTTGGTTAAAGGTCACTAGAGTGTTAACTCAGCTAATAGTCAACCAGTGGGTGGGTAACCAGCTTCCTTGATCAAGTCTTAATCCCTCAAATGTGTATCAGAAAATCGCTTAAATGCTTCCTCGGGAATAGTACTTCCTTTCCAGAAAGAGGCCGTGCATCATATAGCACAGTTAGGTGTCCATCTCAGTGGAGACTGGGGACAATTTTCCCAATATAATTACAACTGGGAAACAAGCGAATGTATTGAAATAAATGTCACAAGAAATACTTGTCCAATCCAAAGAGTTGGATTTTTTTTCTCTCATTTTCTATTTCTTAAAAT
Source organism: Acomys russatus (assembly GCF_903995435.1). Lineage (NCBI taxonomy): Eukaryota > Metazoa > Chordata > Mammalia > Rodentia > Muridae > Acomys > Acomys russatus. Next base: position 45,042,030 of record NC_067157.1, on the reverse strand, counting down.
ACTGTTTTGAGCTTAGTGAGATGGTCCAGTAGGTAAAAACCTGACAGTCTGAGTTTAGTTTCTGGATCTCACAGTGGAGAGAGACAACTGACTCCTGAAAGTTGTCATTTGACCTCCACAAGTGCACTGTGCCACACACAACAACAACAATTAAGCAAAAAATAAAAGCTTAAAAAAATTTAAATTTCTTTTACACATAAACATGAGGATGCGTTCTTTTCATTAGGAGAAAACCTGCCTGTAAGCAATCCTGTTTGTATGCTAAAGTAAAAGCAATTTATTTACACCAGTAATGCCCTTTGAACTTGTTCTTCTTTTGTTTGGAGGCTCTAAAGACCTTGCCCGGTGTCATATTATTTGTCTGTCAAATAGTTTCTATGAAACATGCCTGAGATCTTATCATAGAAGCCAATATTTAAAGACAAGAACATTCACAGCAGCTTTGCGTATAATTGATGGAAACCAGAAATAACGCAACTGTCCGCGCGCAGAAGAGCGATTGGTGCAGAGAGACCTGCAATGAAGGTCAGACAAAGGGATGCTACTCAGGATCTTTAAAAGATTGGACTTTAGATAGGGAAACTGGATGACTGTCACCGTCAAGCTGAGAACAAAAGAAGCTATACATGAACAAGACAGGCTGTGTGAGTCTATTTACATCAAGGCAAAGAGCAGGCAAAAACAAACCAGTGGTGTGAGTGTAAGAATGGTGGTTGCCTTCTGCTCTTCTAGATGACCTGGGTTCAATTCCTGGAATGTATATGGTAGCTCCATACTCCAGTTCCAGAGGACAGAGTGCCCTCTTCTGGCCTCTGTGGGCATTGCATGCATGTGGCTCTGGGTAGTCAAGGGGCAGGATGGTATATTCTGGATGTGGAAACACTCATGTTCCTTTGCAACTTGATCAAAGATCAATTATTCTGGCATGATCACATCAAGCCAATAAACATGCATAATCTCGCCTGCTTAATGTTTTTATGTGTAGTGAAAACACTTTTCTCTCTAATAATTTTCAAGTAAACAACACACAGTTACTACCTATAGTCACCATGCTGTGGAGTAGGTTCGCAGAACTTTATGCCCCATTTCTCCAACCTTTCACCCACCCAGATCCTCTGAAAAACTGTCATTCTTCTTCTTACTTTTTTGGATAGCACATACAGATGAGAGCATATCACATTTTTCTTTCGTATGTAGCTTCTTTCACTTAGCATATGATTATCCAGACTTAACCTTATTTTTGCTTAAATGAAACTTCTTTTTTTTTTAAAAGCTGGATAGTATTAAAACACACACACACACACACACACACACACACACACACACACACACACACGTTTTGCTTATTCACTTGTCGCCAGGCATATCTCCACTCTTATGAACAGTAAGAGCACAAGTGTCACTTTCAAACAACTGACTCCATCTCCTTAGGAGATCTATTCAGAAACAGAATTACAAGATCAGAAGGAAATCTTTATTATTATTATTATTATTATTTGAGGATCTTCCAATCAGCTTCCCATAATGGGTGTGCTAGCTTACACTCACTAACAATGTTCCTCCAGCCCTTCCCAGCTACTTTCCCTCTAATGACTCCTATCCTCTCTCAAGTTGATAGCCTTTTTTCTTTCAGTATTACTCTAACATGCCTATACATGTTTGTGTGCATAAATGTATGTATGTATGTATGTATAATACAACCTGCTTAGTGCATTTTTGTTGTTTCAAAGCTGACCACTCTGCATCAGAAATCCAAAAACAACCCTCACCCTTGAGAGAAGCCAAGTCTTCTCCTCCCAGAAGTCATTAGTTGCCTACAGTTCTTTGTCCAGTGCTGGGACCCCATGGAATGTCCCTCTTCCATGTTAGCATGTCTACAGATACTGACACTGTTCTGGTCTTAGCTTTGCAGCCACTTCTAGGAGAGACTGTTGCACAGCAGACTTCCTGGTCCTCTGGATCTTACAATCTTTCTACCCTCAACTTCCTCAAGCTTTGAAGTGCTGTAGAACTGAGCATTTAGCAGTCACTTATCCTCAGTATTTCTCATCAGTTATAAGTCTGCATTGCTGTTTTCTCAATTCCTTTTCTGGAGAGTTTGTTGTCAATATGCAGTAGAAGAAAGCCAGTGATTTTTGTGTATTGATGTCAGTAAATTTGTGCATGAGTTCTAAGAGCTTTCTGTGGAACCTCCAGAGGATGAGTAGATGGATGAATAAATGGCTGGATAGATAGATAGATAGATAGATAGATAGATAGATAGATAGAGAAATAGATAGATACATGATAATACATACATAGATCTGTTGTAAGTATATAGAGAGTGTGTGTGTGTGTGTGTGTGTGTATATATACACACACACAAATATGTCATCTAGAAACAGAAGGCCTCAATTCTGCTTAGGTAATTTTTTTATATGGAAACCGTGTGCCATTTACATGGAGCTAAACACAGAAAAAAAGATGTTACTTTTTATATTGCATTTCAAGAAAATTCCCTACTGATATCTACTTGTGAGCAGCATGTGTAATCAGCTGGCTGTTAACTTTCCTCGACAGAATCGTACATCCATCACGCTATGAACTTTTACAAGAACCCTTTGCACGAGGCGCCATCCTGTGAACACTTGCTGACTGCACTTGCTCACTCCATTCTCACAATACTTCTGGTGGTGCAAAGGTTTAGCCACCAGTTCTCTGGTTTTAGACATAAGCAAAATTAGGCTAAAAGAAAAAAAAATACAAGAGACAGGCTCAGAGTCCACAACGGACTCATGAATGTACCAAGAGTAGCACTCAGGTCTTCTAAATTCAAGTCAACACTTCTTCCCTAGCCACTGTCACCCCCCCTCCCTGATGAGAGTCTCAAGGGGTTTCCCTTTGACACTTCTTCCTGGTGGCAATCACATCACATTACATGTGGGCAACAAGTCTCTTCTCCTTTGACACAGTTGGTTGGTGCCTCTCAACACGCTTGGGAGAAGAATATCTAGTTCCCTTTATGTGTGCAGTATCTGAGCCCCAGGGAGATTTGATAACTTCCCCATGAGTCGGGTGGCTCAATCCCAGGATGCCTGACATCCATGACATGTGTCTGCCTTGTTTCCCAGCCTCCACTGAAAGCAGTCATTCATGGGTGCACATGATAGGCCCCACCCCAGACTTGCTTGTTGAGTTCCTGTCCTTCAGTCTATGACCAGAACTGTTACCTGTCACAGCTACAGTCTTCAGATCCCAGGAAAGGAAATCCCTCGGGAATTTTCTTTGCCACACAGATGCTCCTGGAGTCAGGGGGAACAGAGATTGAAGACTAGACACGACTAGCAACATGAAAATAAGCTCAGACCTATTTATTTATATAAAATTAGAAGATGGTGGAAATGCCATATTTCCACATAAACAGGACAAACTAAGTGCAAACTTCACCTATGTAACAGGATGGCATGTGCTAGAAATTGAATCTACACTTCAGGACCAAGTGTTTTGAAACGGAAATTTCAATTGACAGCTCAAATATCACTTTCTCGCCTCCTGTGGTAGAATCAGTTCCAGGCTGAGGTCCCAGCAGCTCTCCACAATCTACTGGTGAGAGAAAAAAAAAAGTTTCTCCTAGCCAGGAGCTGGCCTGGTACCCATGCTGAAGACCAGGCAGGGTCTGGAGTCAGAATCGTCCTGGGTCCTCTACCAGCTCAGATGGAATCAGGCTGCTTCATAGTCATTTCTGAACATAGCCAGAAGCAATAGCACTGGGTGCACTGAAATGGTCAGCACCTGGCTTTCGTGTTTAGGATGGGAGCCTGCTGCCCCTTCATCAACCTGGATCCTCTGCCATCACTTTACCTCTCGGTAGAAGTTACCAAGATACCCAGTCATGGACTGTCTCTACTTCCTGGCAGTGTCCAAAACAGAACAAAGCTTTAGCCTATATTCCTTAGTCCTCCCAGAAAGTTCTCAGTCTAAGCTAAGATGCTGCAATTTCTTTCTCATACTCTCTAACTAACACACCCCAGGATCCCCTGAAAATGTGTCTCCTTCACACTATAAAAATTTTTAATTGGCTTTTCAATTTCTAGTGTTCTTGAAGGTCTTTGCTTAAAATGTAATGTCCTTAGCCACCTGCTATTCTGTTACTATGTTGTTGAGATGTTATTTATTGGATTTAGAAAATGAGATAAAATACGTGAGTATAAGCCCTGTTTCTTTAACAACTGAGAATTCTATGTAACATCACATAAAACAAGGTCAAAATGTCAGTGGAAAAGCAAGAGCTTTTGTCTAAAATTACAAGTATTCTACTTTTAAATGATTTTTTATTGTAATTTAAATTATGTCTCTAGTTTTATGCTATGGTGAGCATTTGTGCACACGAATGCAGTCCCTTTGGAAGCCTGAAGAGGGCGTTAGATCCTCTGGAGCTGGAGTCACAGGCGTTTGTGAGCTAGAAATAATAGCACTGAGTACACTGAAATAGCCAGCACCCTGCTCTGGGATGAGAGCCTGCTGCTCCTTCATCAACTTGGATCTTCTCCTACCTCTTTGCCTCTATGTAGGAAGTACTACGATACCCATTCACGGACTCTCCCGACTTCCTGACAGAGTCCCAAGCAGAACACAGCTGCCTGCCCTTAACCCTCCATAAAGCCCCCAGTCAGTGCAAGCAAAAATCTTATAATTCCTTTCTCATACTCTCTAACATACCCTAGGGTCCCCTAGGGCATGTCTCCCTCCTCACTATCAGGACTTTTGGTGGGTTTTTTGGTTTGTTTTTTGTTTTGTTGTTGTTGTTTTAAAATCAGTCTTTCAACTACTAGAGTGGTCTAAGAATCAAACTACCGGGAGCTACTGTGGTTTCTGGATCTCAAACAGGTTCTCTGCTGAGCCACCTTATCAGTCTCCAGTTGTGTATTTTCACGAGCCCCTCCTTAAGCAGGCCTTATTTCAAATTTCTGTAGCGTTAAAAGCTTACCTTTAGGCAAAGATGTAGGGAGCTGAGGAAGAGCACTCACATCCAGAGGCCAGAGGAGCAGACACAAAGCCTGACCCACGCAGGGAAGGAGGGAAGAGCTGGGCGCCCCACTGTTGCAAGCAAGTGGCTGCAGGGAAGCAGATGGACAGCTTCCTGGCCTATAGGAAGCTCATATTTTCACACGGGAGACAGCAAGCAAACACACAGCACAGGAATAAGCAAGGAAGAGGAACAGCACTAGATGATGGTGCGGGAGGGACTCACAGAGAAGACCCTAAATCACTGGAGCATCATGAAAGAAAGGCGAGCTATGCCGTTGGGTCTGTGAGTCATATGTGGCGGCCACAGGAAACCACACTTTGACGAGTTCCTATGAAGATGACATGACAATTCTTGTGGAAGCTTACAATTTAGGTAGCACTTGACCTAACTGCTGACAGGATGGCAGATAACATTATCATCCAGGAGGCCGAGCTGTGCCATCTTTAGACCACTGATCTAAACACAGGTCCTACCTACCCTCCTCAGGGAAATGTAGGGTAAAGACCTTCCAAACTGCCACTAAGGTGATTCGATTTTTTTTTTTTTTTTTGAAAACATTACTTGGCATCTATAGCATTATACACTTCAAAAAAAAAAAAACAATATTCAGGAATATAAATGATTTCGTCTCTAAACACAGGTGCTGCTTACCTTCCTCAAGGAAATATAGGATAATGACCTTCTAAACTGCCACTAAGGTGATTCAATTTATGAAAAATATTACTTAGGAAATATACTTAGAAAATAATATTTAAGAATATAAATGATTTTGGCACAACTGTCTGAGATGGTACTTTTCCATGCATTCACTGAAACTCACTTCACTTAGCTCCCTGGAATTGCACAATACAGAAGGTCAATCTGGTTACTAAATCAATACTGCCACCCCAAGAATCCTGGCTGCCTGTACATGTTGCAAGTATTCCTGCTGCTCGGGGAATTCCATAAAACATAACTGTGATATCCTCCTGAAAGGGTTGTTCAGCTTTCAGACAGCAGTGACGCAAAGAACAAGCCCGGGCATGGTGATCCAGTGAGTGACTCACAGCTGGGAGGCCGACCATGGGATCAGAGAGCCCTTTCGTCATCCCGCAAAGGAGCCTGGCAGGGTCCACAACCTTACAGTGGCCGGCCCATGCCAAGGTGTGTCCCTGAGAAATCAGGCCACCCAGGGACCTAGCAACTGCTTACATTAGCACCTGCTGCCACCACCAGGTAGCACAGGTGTATGCAGCCTGCCAGCCACTCCCAGTGCGCGCTCTCTCTCTCTCTCTCTCTCTCTCTCTCTCTCTCTCTCTCTCTCTCTCTCTCTCTCTCTCTCTCTCTCTCATGGCCCACTGGCTGCCTCTTACCCTTTCTCCAGGTCCTCACTTCTCTCCTTTCCCCCAGTAAACCTCCTTATACCAGATCCTGTTGGGAGATAAGAGGGATTGGGGTACATGATGTGAAATTCACAAAGAACCAATAAAAGATTTTTAAAAGATTTTTGCTTATAACAGTTTTTTTTTTTTTTACAAAACTGTTGTTTTTCATTGTATCAGTTCCCTTTTCCCTTAGTGCTCCCCCAACTCCAACAATGTGCGTCTTGCTCTCTTGAGTACTGCAGCTAAATAAGGGCATAGTCAGCTCTCTTGTTTTCATGCCCCCAGGGTCAGCTATGCCTGGGTGAAGAGTGGGGCTAGTTCTGTACAGCTCTCAGACAGCAACAGGTCCCAGGTGGCAGCCCAGACCAGGAATTTCCTCCTGGCTTTTGGTGGTAACAGACTCCTGCTGCTGCAGGGCCATGGATCCAGACATCGCCCCTAGTAGCAGCACAGACCAGGACCCCAGGTAGCATCACCAGCCACTATTCACACCGGGCCATTCCTGACTACCCTCGAGTCTCCAGTTCTGCCTCTTTTCATTGTGCCCACACCCACTTCTCTTCCACTTACTTGCTTCTCTTAGTGGTGCCTGGGTTCTCTGAGTGTCTGGGGTCATCTCAGCAGTGGTCTCAGGAATGCTATGCCCCATTTGTACATTGTGGCTTGGGACAGGGGTCATCTCAAGCATGGTCTGTGCCTCTAGGCCTGCCTGTGCAGTACCAAATGGGTGGTCATCTCGCGCTCACTCCTCTCCCAGGCCCACCCTCATGGCCTCATGAGAGGTTCCATTGTCTCATGCTTACTCCCACACAGGCCCATGGACCCAGCTGGGTTCTTCTAGTCCCAAACATCCTCCCTGGCCTGGGAGCCTGTCCAGGCCTTGTTAATGCCGGCTGCAGCTCTGAGAAGGTCCAGGGTAGGGTCTCTGGGGATGGATGCAGATTCCCTTCCAGTTCACTTCATCTCTTGGGTCGTCAGAGCTGATGGCTCAGGCAACTGATCAGGATTGAAAGAAGAAAGAGGAAAGGGAGCCCAGGGTTTCTTCTCTAGAGACTGGCTGCACTGCAGCCAAGGAAGGAAATTTAAACTGAGCACAATTTTCCCATTCCTGAGGCTGTAAAAGCAGCTTCTAGATAGAAACTGTCGGGGGGGGGGGTTGTAAAAGGAGGCTCTTTGATCTATAGATAGGACTTTTTTGTGGTGATCTCTAGTAAGCTAATGTAAACTTAGACCTGTTAACCCTAGAAGGCTGATGGTAAAGCCCTGGGTCTGCTAACTTATTTGCAAATCTACAGGGAAATAAAAAATAAGAGAGAGATAGAAAATAAACCACGCAGACCCACGTACATTGGAGAGAAAAAGTGGACGAAGTTAGCCATCTTAAACTGAAGTTAAGCTTCCTCATTTCAACGCCGTTTATTGCTGGTGACCATACTTACACTTCTGAGAAAGGGGAGTTACCTCATAGTCACAAAAGGACAATTGATCACAAAACAGATGAATTCTAAAATACAACAGGTTACATGTTTTAAAGCTAAACATTTCTTATCTATGTATCCATTATGTAAGTTCGCAGTGAGTTCAGAGTGACAAAGGTTGACAAGGCCTAAAAGCTAACAGGGTCTAAAACTTACAAGAATATAGAACCTTTCCAGTAGGACTGCTCTAACTATACATTATCCAGCTATCTCTTAGTTCATAGTGAGTTCAGGACAATCATTTTATCTGTCTTTCATTCTAAGAAACAGAGTAAACTTAAAATGACAACATATGATGCCGCAGTGACAATGTATAAGGAATTATAACAGAACAATTTGTATATATAGACGTTAAGGCCTATACTTAATTTAGACATTTCTAGGTAATCCCATTATATCTTTGGTTCCTGGGAAGTTTAAACCAACTTGTCTATATTCATGGTGAATACCAGGATTTGTGGTGCCATCTGGAGTGAAGGCTTATCTGAGGCCACAAATCTGCTTCAAGGCTATCCCCTAGTGAGGCATTGGAGGTCCACAAAGGTATTTATTGCAGTCATAAAGTCTCTAAATTGTTTTAGAATATCTAAAACAATTTAACTGCTAAAACTATTTGAATCAAATCAGGAATTCCATAATCAGGGATTCATTCATCTGAACAACAAACAGTACATCCTCAACAAGATCCTGTAGGACGTTTGCTCAGTCAGAGCTCGTCAATACCCAGAAAGTAACAGTTCACACCAATGCCAGATTTTTTATTTTTTGGTTTTTTGAGACAGGGTTTCTCTGTGTAACCTTGGCTGTCCTGGACTTGCTTTGTAGACCAAGTTGGCCTTAGACTCACAGTGATCCACCTGCCTCTGCCTCCCTGAGTGCTGGGATTAAAGGCATGTGCCACCATGCCAGGCTCTATTGACATATTTTAGAGAGATGCAGCAGTGCACAATTGGCAGGGTTGTCAGAAGTTGGAAGCAATTCTGGGGTGCATCATGGTACAGACCTTGCAAAAATATGGATCCCTTCCAGAGATCCCTCATGCCTACTGAACTCCCCCAAATCAATGGCTCTTGACATTGTGTCAGAGGCTGGAAGCAGTTCTGGGGGGTGCCTCACGGTACAAACCTTGTAAAATACCTGATCACCTCATAGAAAACCCACATGCCTAATGAGCTCCTTCAACAGGATGACTCTTGGCAAGGTCTGCGCATCAGGGAGGAGTGGTGTGCTCAGGCTAGCTCACTTCCTATCCAGGATGCTGGTGCCAGACTAGTGTTTGTCTCATGTGGGCTCTGTTCTCTGGGAGGCTGGGCTGAGAATCTAGTCACAGAGTTTCCTTCAGCCTTTTGGAGGCTAGCTGAGGAAGGCTCTGTCTGGAGAAGCAGTCATGAGGAAGGCCTCTTGGGCAGTGAGGGACCTTTCAGGTCAGATCCCCTAGCTTGAGGGAGCGCAGGGTGGCCACACACTTAGCTGGGATTGAGACAGTGGGAGTCTGTGTCTCTTCCAGTGGGGGAAAGGGATCCTCGAACTTATAAAAGGCCAGGTAATCTACCGCACAGTCAAGAGTCAAAGAGCTAGATTTTAATTCACTAAGCTTAATGATAAAAGAAAGACAAAGACATAGGGCTATGGAGGTAGAAACAAGGAGTGAGTGTCCCCATCCCAGACCTCTGGGTCTTTTAACCAAGGGTATCTGAATTGCAGGAACAACACCCAGGACACTTTCTAGGGCTTGTCTCCAGGGCAGCACTGATCTGTTTTTCTTCAAAGAACCAGCTTTTGACACCTTTTGGCCTAGGGTCTGTGCAGTTTGCTTTGAAAGTGTCCCTGCAAGGAACTAGCCTTTTACACATTTTAGGGTGATTTAAAATGTTTTAATTTTATTAATTTATTCAGATTACAACTAAATTGCTATCCCATCATTTGAATCCTCCCTTTTCTCCCTCCCTCCCGCTTTCACACTATTCCCCTCCCCTATGTCTAAGACCGAGGGGGACCTCCTCCCCCCCCCATATGGTCATAGGCTATCAAGTCACCTGGAGAATCCAGGTGAGCTGAGAGGGAGAGTGGGCGTCGGGGTCCTCCCAAGTAAGAGCAAAGTGGACATAAATAGTCTGGATGGATCGGGATAAGAAAGGAAACATCTCCCGAGCTCTGTGGCCTGTAATCCCAGCATTTGGGAGGCAGAGATAAGTGGATCGCTGTGAGTTCAAGGCCAGCCTGGTCTATAAAACAAGTCCAGGACAGCCAAGGTTACACAGAGAAACCCTGTCTCAAAACAAACAAACAAGCAAAACAAAGTGAAACAAAGCAATGAAAGAAAAGAAAGGAGTCACCCTTTAGATCTGGGACTGAGAAGTGGGTAGTATGTGAGGCTGTCTGAGATAGAGTTGTTTAAGTGTTCAGGGTGGCAGGGTGAATAGGGAGAGCTGCAGCATTAGTGAGGCAAAGGTCCTGGGCCAGGCAGGAGGAGCCATCTGGGGTGACTACTGGAACGATTGGAGGACCATAAGGAGAAGGACTCAGGATGCAGAGACCTGCATGAAAAGGTGGTAACTGACCTTAGTCCTAGTTGATGTTTAGGAAGGATGGGGTGTTGTGAGAGGCAAGGAAGAGCTGAGGGATTCTTTAAATGTATCAAAAGGGGGGTGAGAGCAGGGGTAGAGATGTTCCATACCGTGGGGTTAACTAGTGAGAGGGAGGTGGGGGTGCCGGTTGCGAAGCTGGTGAGATGCCAGAGAGGAGAGAGAGGATGTCTGACTCTGGGCATAGTGACAGGGTTTTTGCATGAGAACCCAGCCTAATAAGGGAGTAGGGCACATAGATATCACTAGAAAAGAGTGAGTGAGGAGGATGCTGTGGGCCACACCTGGTGGGGCTGGCCTTCAACTAGAAAAGAGTGAGTGAGGAGGATGCTGTGGACCACACCTGGTGGGGCTGGCCTTCAGCACCCACTGTGAAGACCTGTGAGGGACAGGTTTTATCAGGGTAATATGACAGCACTGTCCATGTGGCTCTGTATCTAAAACAAATGAAACAGGCTTACCTACCACCTGGAATGTTACCCTAGGCTCCTCCATTGTGGAGGGAAGAGTATTGTTAGGGGACAAGTCCTAGGGCAGTCTTCAGTCAGCAGGCCCAGATCTCCCAAACCACTCTGTGAAGGGTTTGGGGAAAGGGGTGGCCTACCTTGTCATGGAAAGGATGGACAGCTGACCTTCCAGTGTTCCTCTCGTCTGTACTGTGGGCAGGGCCTTTTGCGGTGAGTGAAATGAAGGGCACGGATTGGGCAGGCATCCCTAACTGAGGCCAAGGGGCCCCAAGGGTGAGGAGCTATACCTGGTATGCAGACATGAGTTTTGGCTGAAGGTGAGGCTCAGAAAGCAGGCTAGTCCTGAAAGGACACACATCATGAAGAGGCTAGCCCAGAAGGGACACATACCTAGAACAAGCTAGCCCAGAAGGAGATCAGATCAGAGACACAAGGAAGCAGGCAGGAGAAATTCGAGTCAGTGGTGAGCACAGAAGCCAGCCACCAGCAGAAGGCTCATGGTGCTCAGGGACCCCAGTGGCAGTTTGGTAGTCAAACTGAAGGGAGAGTTGGGGGTAGCGGCAACCTGGGGGACAACGATGCAACACTCCATCCGATTCAGGACCCCAGGTATGAGGCTGAAAGAAAGAAGACCACCAGAGCCATGCTGAGGTAGAAAGAAAAAGCTTTAGTTTAGGCCCTGTCTTAGGGTTTCTATTGTTGTGAAGAGACATGAACAATGCAACTCTTGTAAAGGAAAACATTTCGTTGGGGCTTGCTTAAAGTTTTAGCCCATTATCTTCATTGTGGGAATCATGGTAGCATGACAGCAGACACGGTGCTGGAGAAAGAACTAAGAGTTCTACATCTTGATCCATAGGCAGCAAGGGGGAGACTGTGTTCCACACTGGCCAGAGCTTGAGCATATATGAGACCTCAAAGCCACACAATATGACATGCTTCTTCTAACAAGGCCACACCTCTTCCAATAAGGCCACACCTCCTGACAGCGCCACGTTCTATGGCCAAGCATTCAAACGCAGGAATATGGGGGTCATACCTATTCAAATCATCACTAGCACTAACTACAGGCCTGATTACAAGCAAAGGGAGAGCAGCCCCACTAAAAAGAAGTTTGAGGTTTTATGTGGTGATTTTAGTTGGGTCAGAGAGTGCTGGGCGAGCATCAACGGAAACAGAAGTATTGCAATAAAAATAATAACTGGGTAAGCAATGTCTTTTATGTGGAGATTCTGCTTGTTAAGAGGGCAAAAGGTTGTAGTCAAGCTGCTCCACTGAGAGAAGGGTCAGGTGACAATTTCTGAGAAGAGCAGAACATTCACCTTCCATTTTCCCAAAGGGGCTCCTTCTTATGTGGGTCATCCTGGCTGGTGACTCCATCTTCAGCTAGCCTAAAAATAGTGACTGAAGGAGATAACTGAGGTTGACCTCTGACCTCTATATGTGTTAGCATATGCATCAGTGCATGCGTGCATGCATGCGCACGCACACACACACACACACACACACACACACACACACACACACACACACACCATGGAGGACAGGGGGAGACAAATGTTTTATTTTGCTTCACAGTTTCGGAGTTTTCAATCCTTAACAAATTGGCTCCTTTGCTTTGGGCTCTGTGTGAGTTAGAGCAAGGCTAGCTGGTCACCTCCTAGAAGGCAGGAAGCAAAAGGAAGAGAACAGAAGACACCTAAGTCCCATGATTCCCTCTGGGGGCATGACCCCAATGACCTAAAATCCCCACCAGACTCAACTTCTTAACATTTCTACCTTCCTGAGAGCACTACATAATGACTTGAGCCTCTAATACATGGAGATACTGAGGGAAAGCCCCCAACCCAGCTGTAGCATCTGATTCCATCAGTGATCACACAAACAATAGTTCACCCCCTTTAACTAAAAGGAAGAAACAGGCTTTTCTGATGGAAAGGGAGTCACAGCAAACTGAACTTGAGACAACTTGGGCCTTTGCAGTCACACTCAGAAAATATGTCAATGAACCACACTGGTGCTCTGGTCCTTTTTATATTGTCCAGGATCCCAGCCAGGAAATAGAACCAGCCAGCGTGGGCAGGTCTTCTGTCACAATAAAGACAATCAAGATAACACACTGCTGTACCCAAAGATCCCTGCCCAAGCGTTGGATTGCTAAGTGCGTGTTTAACAGTAATCGTCTCAATGACCATCTGTTCTGAGAAATGTACTTCTTCTTTTTGCCTTTTTCAAAGTTTTATGCATCCCAGGCTCTTTGAACTCACTATGTAGTGGAGGATGGCCTAGGATTCCTGACCCTCTGACTTCCACCTTCTCAGACCACAGGTGCTGCCACGTCTGATTTGTGCAGTACTGGGATGAACCACAGTGCCTTGGGTCTGGTAGACAGGCACTCTACCAACTGAATTGCATTCCTCAGGCTCCCACCTCCAACCTCCCCACTGCACCCCTTTTTTGCTTCCTCTTATTACAACCTGCCTGGTAGGAATTAAAACATCTGTATATCTCAATCTCACTATCAGACAATTAGGGGAAAAAATGGGCCCCAAGTAAGTGGAAAGTTTCCTCAGGGATCTCCTGCTGGGAAAAGGGAAAAGTGCCAGTCAGAGGGAAGAGTTCTAACAAGTAGTCAGACCACTGTGCAGGTAATAATGAGTCATTCATGGCTGGAATAACACATTGACCATTGAAATTTGATCTCACTTCAGGCCCTCCAGGTGGACCTGGGGAGGAAACACTGGATATTTTGTCTCTCTTTACAATATGACAGCATTGAAGAAATAGCTCGCTTTCATCACTTTTCTCACTCTTGCTCTCCTAGCTCTTTCAACTATTAATTTGTATTCCCCTCATGGACACTAGAACTTTTCCTTTATAGGTATTTTCATGGAAGAAACAAACACAAGTTAAACAAACACGCAACAGTTATGGAGACCTCAGATATTCTAGCAGTCAGTTTATGGATGACTCTGTGGGCTTAACAATCTTCAGCTTACCCTGAACTCCACGCAACTGTCTCTCAACCTCAGCTCATCCAGGGAGGCGATGCATCCCTTCCCATACTGTAATCCTTCTTCCCAGGTAGAGCAATGTGGCGCTCAATTAAATGGCTGAGCCTTGGTCTTGTTTCACCTAAAGAGAATAATTCAACCTGAGCTCAAGACTACCAGCTATGAGTTTATTTGTATTGTAGTATAGAAACGGTCACCCAACTTTTCACGGTTGCTGAATTGTTACGGGGAACTATTACATCTCCTTGTCTAAGAAGCTGTTTAAACTAGCAGAATGTCATCTGTCTGGAATAATTAATTACACATGTGTGCTCAAAGCCAAGGAAATAAATAAGACAGGATGTCCACATTTCTCACAGACGGTGCCCCAGGGTTCTTGCTTGTCGGCTTGACTATATTCATCTCGTCTAATGCAAAGAGGCTCTTCTCCATCACTAACTGGTCCTACCCTGTGTCAGTCAGGAACACCATTAAGAAATGGTAACAAAAAGCCATGGATTTGCTGGCCAGTAGCGGAGCCTTGCAGTAGAACTGCCCATTTCCACACCCCAACTGTCTGCAACCAAGGAAGCCACTTTCCCAGGAGGGTTACCAAGGATGGTCAAAACTTCACCACCCCTGAAATGTGCTTTCAACATTCATTTCTGGCTGGCTGGAAGGAGGGAGGAGTCCTCTTCCCAGACAGGCAGCTTGTTCCTTCTTGAGCAAATACCAGCATGTTACTGTAAAGATAAATTTAGATGGTAGTAGGTAGGAAAAATTTTTTTTCCATAAGGGAAATGTTCTGGAGGTGATGATACATGCCTACAGCCCTAGCACCTGGAATCTTGAGGCAAGGGGATAGCTTTTAGGTTAACGGCAGCCTGGATTGTAGGCTTCAACCTTTTCCAAACCTACCTTTATTTGGAGTCCTTTAAGGCTCATGCCTCGCTTCCAACCCACCTAACTTAGAAAGGACAGAAAAGAGGTTAATGGGAACAGGAGAAGTAGACCTTTTTAGACTCAGTTCCTGGGAGTGATTCCCTTGGCATAGTCGCCAGGATTTCAGCAGACCAGCAATTCAACCAAAGTTGTTGCTGGAACCTGGAACAACAGCCAGAACCAGGAGCCTTGAAGCGTTCTCTGGAGCAATTCTCTCTAGGAACATCTTGAAGTGGAGCAATGAACAGCCAAAAAATACTAAGACCCAAAAAGCCCCTGCCTCCTGTTTTGGCTTATATATGTATATATCTCCTCTCAGAGGATTAGGTGATTCATCTTGTAAACATCACCTGCTCTCTCACAGGTCTGTTCCCCATCCCACACTTGGGTTCAAAACGAAAACATGTTTACATCCACTACACTGGACCACATAGAAAGACCCTGCCTCGGATCTCTGGTGCCCCATATTTGGCCATGTCCCTTTGTTGGGGAGGCCCAATGGCACTCAGAGGAAGGATAGCGGACTACCAAGAAGGGACTTGATACCCTAGCACCATATTCAGGGGGAGGAGGTCCCCCTCAGTCACAGTCATAAGGAAAGAGGATTGGGGTGAAAGTGGGAGGGAGGGAGGAATGGGAGGATGCGTGGGATGGGATAGAAAATGAGATGTAATATGAATTATTTTTATTTTTCAATAAAAAGGTGTTAAAAAAAAAAGACCCTGCCTCAAAACAAACAACAAACAAAAGAGGCAAAGTGGCTTCTTTATTGTAATAAAGGCCAAACAGGCCTTGAGATCCAACAGCCTTGCCTTAACCGATAGCTTCTGCACTATAAACTTCCTTTTCCAAGTGTTTAGCCTCTGTACATATGATCCCAGTCATAATTAAAAACAAAACTTAGATGCTTATTGAACTCCAAATTGGAAGAGGTCAGTCTAGTCTCAAAATGGAGGGCCATGATCCAAAGGAACAAGAGACCTTGGGAAAGCTGTTTGTTGGTGGTCTGGGTCTTGAAACTACAGGTGATAGCTTAAAAGAACATGCTGAGAAATGGGGCACACTTACAAGCTATGTAGTAATGACAGACACCCCGAAACAAGTGTTCCGGGGCTTCGGCATTGTAACTTACTCTTGTGTTGAAAGATGGATGCTGGACCACAGAAGACTGATCAGCATGTGGTGGAACTAAGGAGAGTCATTTCTGGAGGGGAGTCTATAAAGCCTGCTGCTCATTTAGCAGTGAATAAAATGCTTATCATATTAAAGAAGATACAAAAGAACATAATTAGAGAGAATACTTTGAAAAATATCGTGATATTGAAACCACAGATGTTGTGGAAGACAGGCGGAGTGAAGAACAAACTTTTGATCATCACGACACAGTTGATAAGATTGCTGTTTAGAAAAACCATACCATAATTATGTAGTGGAAAAGGCCCTTTCTAAATAGGAGATACAGTCTGCTGGATCAGAGAGGGGCTGTGGAGATGGATCTGCGGACCTTATCGATTGTGAAGAAAACTTTAGAGGTGGTAGAGGAGGCTATGGTGGTAGAGGTGGAGGCAGCAGAGGTGGTTATGGGGGCACTGATGGAGGATATAATGGCTTTGGAGATGATGGTGGCAACTATGGTGGTGACCCTGGTTAGGCTTATAGCGGAGGTCATGGTGGTGGTTTTAGTTACAATTTCTTGAGCATCTGAGAGTTCAAAACCTGCCCCCACCGTGACACACTTCCTCCAACAAGGCTGCACCTCCTAATACTGCCACTTCCTCTGGGCTATGGGGGCCACTTTTGTTCAAATCATCACATTCCACTCCCTGACTCCTATAGGCTTGTATCTATATCATAATGCAAAACGCATTTAGTCCAACTTCTATAGTCCCCATAGTCTATTATCAGTCCAAAGTTTCTTCTGGGACTCATGGAAATATCTTAACTATAACAACTGTAAAATGTAAAAGCAGACCATATACTTCCAATGTATAATGGCATGGGATATACATTACCCTTCCTAAAGGAAGAAAAGAGAACATCATGAAGAAATACTAGACCAAAGCGGGACCGAAAACCACCTGGGCAAACTCCAAACTATGCATCTCCATGTCTGCTGTCAAAGTCCTCTCAAGATTCCCAACTCCTTTGATCAATATCAGTTAAGAAATTATGGTGGCACACAGGCAGACATGGTGTGGGAGAAGGAGCTGAGAGTTCTACATCTACTGCAGGCAGAAGAAGTGAAGGCCACACTAGGCCTAACTTGAGCAGCTGAGACTTCAAAGCCCCGCCCTGATGATGACACACTTCCTCCCCCAACAAGGCCATACCTCCTAACAATACTACATCCCATGGGCCTGTGTGGGCTATATTTTTACTCATCTCAACACAGTGGTGACCAGAATATGGAAATCAATATGGATTTAGTCGTAAAGAAGGAGATGCTGGGTACAGTACAGGAGGAAATTTTGGTGAAGGTCACTACAATGGTGGTGGAAAATCCTGGTGGACAACAGCAGTCACATTATGAACCCACGCAGGGGGTGCAGTTTTGGTTGAGGAAGCTGAGGCAGTCCCTATGTGGTATGGATCTCTGGTAGAAATGGTGGGTACGGTGGCGGAAGATTTTAAAACAGTGTCAAAGAGATACAGGTTTTAGGGTTAAGAGCAAGGAATCAGGCAAGCTGCGGGCCACTTTGAGACAGTCGTCCCAAGTGCATTAAAAGGAGCTGTAGGAAAATTTGCCACAGAGCAAACCATCATCCGTAGTCAGGAAAGTTCCTGCAGCTTAAACAGAAAACCTTTCTTGTTCAGGGCCACCACAGTCACAGTTGGCAAAATCGTGCATGCATACTTATATGTGTATATATAAACTAAATATAAAAATTTTATATTATATGTCAATTAAATAAAATATATTAACTAATAAAGATGTATATTTATATGTTAATTAAATAAAATACAAATACATACATATATATGTATATGTGTGTGTATATATATATATATTACATTCCCAACCAGTTGCCCCATGGAAATACCTGCCTTAAATCAGAGTGTAAAGATACAACAACCTAATGCTTCTACCACCACCACCACCACCACCACTACCACCCCTGACCGCTCTGAGATGCTCAGTTAAAGTAATTTTGTCTCTTGACAACCTCAACAATAAGTAAGCTTTGCCTGATACTTTTGAAGCCTAAATGAACATTAAAAGGAGACGCAGTATGGCAGCACTGATATTGTTCATGAGGCTCCTTGTTCCCTGACTAGATGAGGTGAGGGGGCTCCAGACACCTGAAATGACCCCAGGGGGGGCTTCTAGGGCTATGGGTCTACTTTCCACATCATTTTTAACAGGTTCACTGTAAAGTGTGTGGGTTGACTGAAATAGAAACCCAGAACTGGGTCACCTCCAAAGAAAATCAATGTAAATTAGAAACTTGAATGTAGCTATTCATCCTCCAGACTTGGGATATGAATGCATCATTAATTAGAGCCAGAAAAAAAATGGTGCTGCCTCGGACATGATGGCAGAGAGAAGCCCTTTCTGATAAGGAGCTACGGCAAGAACGTCGGTCCCAGGTACCAGCCCAGCTAGAGTACTGGGGTGAGACACAAGTGAGGGAAGAAGGGATGGATGCAAGGCTGGAGCCAGAAGACTTGGGCTCTGAGTCACCCTATTCCTCCTCTGCCAGACAGCACAGCCTAGGAAAGTTCTTTCAAGATTCCAGATTCCATTTCTACTCTGAGGCACTTTGTAAAGTAGATTACGCATAACACATCTCAGAATCATTGTGGAACTTGCTTGAGCCAATTCAGATGAAAATGTTGTAAAAGCCATAGGAAGAGTTTGTATGAGAAGAAATGAACATTTCCCTAGTACTTGTTTAAGGCTAGGCCACAAGAACTTTTTCACATGTGCTACCCAATGTAATAGACACTATTGCAAAGTATTCAGTAATGAATTGCTTTGGGGACTATTGTATTTTGTTTTAATTTTACTTTTTGGTTTTTTGAGACAGAGTCTCAAGCTGGACCCCAATTACTATGCAACCCAGAACAATTTTCCTGGTCTTCGTGCCTCTGCCACCTTAGTGCTGGGATTACAGGCATGCCCTATCACATCTGGATTTTTTAAGGTTATTGATTGAAGGGTTGCGTCCTCCAAAGCTATCTTTCCTTGACTAACCAAATGACTACTCAAACCCAGTATCTGGGAAAGACACCACTGGAACTTTGGGCCTTTCGTGGGTTGATCACCTACCCTAGAGCCAGGAGCCCAAAGTCGCATGACTAACTCAACTTTGGGTGATCATGTCACAGTTCCGTACCAATTGTGGGAGTTCTGGATTCCTAACAGACTTTTTGAGAGGCAGAAGCAGGCAGATCTCTGAGAGTTGGAGGCCAACTGGGTCTACATAGTGAGTTCGAGGACAGCCAGAGCTACACAGTGAAACCTTGTCTCAAAAATATCAAAACAAAACCAACCAAACAACAACAACAACTTGACTATCACCAAACTCGCTAGAAGTGGGATAAAACCCATAAAAGGCACCACAAAAGGACAAGTGGAGCTCCCATAATACAAGTTTTCAAGTTTTATTTCCAAAAAGTAAGGTTTGCCAGAACGAGTCAAAGCAGATTTTACTCTAGTTTGTTTGTTGCCAAGCAAGAAAAACTTTTGGTTTTTTTCTTTTTTCTTTTTTTCTTTTTTCTTTTCTTTTTTTTTTGGGGGGGGGTGGGGGGTGGGGCAAGGCAACTGTTGTTTTTCTTTAACCCTTTCTGTCAACCCAATCAGACTGATAGCTCTGCATTGTCCAACATGCTGACTTCTTAATGCTATGCTTATAAGAGATAGATGATAGATAGATAGATAGATAGATAGATAGATAGATAGATAGATAGATAGATCAGGTTCCATTACAAAGTTCATTAGCAAGACATCTTCAGAAGCGTCTTGCCATCAGAGAGGATCCTGCAGATGGGAACCGAGGACCTAGCTAGCTCTTCCTGTGAGTATAACACAAGGTGACCACAAACTCATGCATCCAGAGTGCCAAGCACTTGGTCCCTAGAATCGGAGGCTCTCCTCTTCCCACTCTGCCCTCATTCCTATGAAACACAGTAGGATTATAGGCTCTCTCCTCCCCTAACTTGCTCTCCCATTTGGGAATCAAGAGGCAGTTTTACGACAGCTGTGTGTCAAGTTCTGTACCCATGGAGCCTCCTCCTCCTCCAGCTGCTGCCTCCCCAACAGGCATCTCTTGCACGAACCAGTTGGTGTAGGCCTTTAACAATAAAATTCCAAGGAAATTGTGAATTATGAATCGAGCTGACAATGAAGGTTTCCTAAAAGTCTGCCACACTCCTCCTAGAAACAGAGCATCTGAAAGTTCAAAACCTGCCCCCACCTTGACACACTTCCTCCAACAAGGCTGCACCTCCTAATACTGCCACTTCCTCTGGGCTATGGGGGCCCCTTTTGTTCAAATCATCACATTCTACTCCCTGACTCCTATAGGCTTGTATCTATATCATAATGCAAAATGCATTTAGTCCAACTTCAATAGTCCCCAAAGTCTATTATCAGTCCAAAGTTTCTTCCGGGACTCATGGAAATATTTTAACTACAACCCCTCTAAAATGGAAAAGCAGACCATATACTTTCCAACTTCATCTGCCCTGGCCTTCCCACACTATGTGAATAGTGACCCTTCCAGCAAGCACAGCATTCTCCCAGGAGTGCTCCCCAATGCCCAAAGGTACCCCTACCCTATCTCAGCTGACTCCCTCCCACTACAGGTTTCCCTCCTCTGAGTCAGGATGTGATTCATATCAGTAAGAGCGTTTCCAGGCACCCTTGTGGTTTCTGTTACGAATGCTCCAGCTCCAAGACGCCTCAGCTCACACATCCTGCGCTCTCTGAAACATCTCATATACTGTACCCTCAACATCACAGATCTCAGTGTATTAGTTAGGGTTCTCTAGAAGAGCAGGCTGAGAGGAGGTTGATTCATGTGGCTTAAGGGCTGTAGTCCAGCTAATCCAGCAATGGCTGTCTGCCAACAGAAAGTCCAAGAATCCAGTAGTTGTTCAGTCCATGAGGCTGGATGTCTCAGCTGGCCTTCAGTCTACACCCTGATCCCAAAGAATCAGACCCTGAATCCAGTGAATGGATGGCCTTGCTAGCGAGGGTGGTAAGAAATGGCCAAAAGAGCAAATGCTGCCTTCTTCTAGGTCCTTTACATGGGCCACAACCAGAAGGTGAGGCCATATTAGAGGTGGATCTTTCTAGATCAGAAGACCCACGTTGAAGGTGAGTCTTCCCATTTCAGGTGACTTGATTAAGAAAATTCCCTCACAGGCATACCTAGCCACTTGGGTCTTCATGAAATCCAAGCATAGTCAAGTTGACAGCGGATAATTGTATCATTCGGTGATATTGTGTTGATTTGAACTAAGTGGTGGACTGAGATTCCTGGTTTAGCCTACAAGCAGTTAACACTATGTCGATAATAAAATCATCCCAATTAGAAAGGAGGACAGTAAAACAAAGGATGCTCCCCAAAGGAATGGCACTCTTCCACAGTGGTAACTTAGTCCATTTCACACCTCTATAAGAGAATATGTGAAGATAGGTTTGAAAAAAAAAAATCCCCTCTGAGACAAAATCTCACTATATAGCCCTGGTTGTCCTGGAACTCACAGAGATCTTCCTGCACTTGCCACCCAAGTGCTGGAATTAACGATATGTACTATGACAGCCAGAATTATTTTTTTATTTATTTACTTATCATGTGATGATGTATGTATTTGGGGAGGGGGTCATGCTCCCTACCTGAGTGTCAAAGGTCAAAGGACAACTTGCTGGAGTTGAAGATTCTCTTTTCCCACCTGGGGATGAAACTGAAGTCGCCAGTCTTGGTGACACACACCTTTACCCATTGCGCCATCCCAGCAGCCCTAGAAAATGAGTAATTTATTTAAAGGGGAGATTTATTTCTTATAGTTCTATAGGGTAAGAAATCCAACTTCAAAACGGTCAGTATGGTAGTGGACAGGAAGCTAACATGAATGCTAGGGAGAGCTTGAACTCACAGCCTCAAGCCTTTTCCGATCAGTGTGGATCCACTCATGAGGGCTCCGGGCTGATGTTGTGAATGCCTCTAAGTACCCTACCCGCAACAGGCTGCACTGGGAACAGTCTCCAGTATATATGGAGCCGTGTTCACACTACAGCAGATGGTAGTAAAGGCAGGCCCTTTCCTGTCCAAATAAAGGAATAAAGGCAAGGCAGATTCTGCTGTCTCACCCTGTCTGCCACTCCCTGCTTCCCACCTAAGGTGGGTTTCCCAAGGGAAGGAGGTGTCACGTATATCTCAGACAATAAAACCCTTAAGATACACATCATTATCCTAAGCCCAAGCTGCTATTGGAACCACTTCCATAAGTGAGGGATTTCCCTGTGCCAGCTAGGTGGGGTGGAAACTCCCCAACACCCCTCCCTGCCAAGAATAGCCCCCAAGACCAACGACCCCTGCAATAGCCAATAACATTTAGACAAGCACCCTTAGGAACCACTCGAGCCAATCCTAACATAGGACATGCAGCCCCTCCTAACCTTTGCAGTTTTAGCCTTTAAAAATAGCTTGTAGCAGTGACTCGGGGTGCCTCCCTCCCGAGTGAGTGCTGAGGCCCCCTGACACGTCAGCATTAAACCTTGTGCTTTTGCATCAACACTGTGGTCCTCGAGTGGTCTCTCGCGATGACCCCCTACCCGAGTGGACTCTAGGGTCCAACATTGTGGGGGCTTGCCAGGATTTGAGGGCCTCCATGAGACCACCAACCCATTTGTTGCAAGGTTTCAATGACCCAGGCCCGCCAACTCGACTGACTTCTGAGACCGTGAGTTACTTTCACTTTGTCTTTTGTTTGTACTCTCTGCGGGAGCTTCCTGGGCTCCTGCGGGCTCTCCTTTTGTTTGTGCTCTGTGGGTGGCCACGAGCTCCTGTGGGCTGCCCTTTCTGTCTGTGCGAGCTCTTGTGGGCTCTTTTCTGTTTGTTCCCTTTTCTGGTTGGTGAGCCACTTTCGGTTTGCCTCTGTAGCGCGCTAATCTGTATTGGGAGGAGAAAGGGGGCAGACATGTCCAGACCTTTCTCCCCTTCGCCCTGGAGGACGCTCCGGTGGTTGTCTGGAGGACAGGTCTCCTCAATCCGAATCTAAACGGCAGAGAAGTTCTGCCATATGATCTGAATCCTGTTCTGTGGCGCCGATATTTTGTCGTATGGCAGATAGGTTTCGGTTTTATTTGTCTATTTGTTTCTGTCTTCTCTCTCTCTGTCTTCTTCTCTCTCGACCGTACTGACATGGGACAAACTGTGACAACCTCCTTGACTCTGACTCTGACTCTGACTCGGCCTAGAGATGAGACATTTAACCTTACTATTATCCTGCAGGTTAAAGATGTTGTTTGCAGACCTGGGTCCCACGACCACCCAGATTAGGTCCCATATATAATCACATGGAAATCCCTGGTCCGAAACCCACCACAGTGGCTCAAGCCTTTCCTCCTGGGCCCCCTGCCAACTTCTCTCTTCCCAGTTGCAGCTTCTGAGACTCCCGAGACACCCGAAGAACACCCAGGAGTTTGCCCAAAGCCCGTGCTGCCTGACAACGAACAACAAGATCTCCTACTACTAGACCTGCCTCCTCCACCTTCGCCTTCGAGTTCTCCCTCTGACCCTAACCCCTCTCTCCCCACCTCATCTGCCCACACGCCCTCTCCAGCCCCTTCAGCTCCTTCTCTTACACCTTCCCCCCGACCCTCCTCAGACTCCTCCCTTCCCTCTCCTTCTCCTCCCCGCCTGCATAGCTGGCGGGACAGAAATCCAGGCCAGGAAACCTCATTGTTTCCTCTTCGTACTATCAGCGGTGACATCCATTACTGGCCACTCTCCGCATCAGATTTACACAATTAAAAGACCCCCAGGCCCTAACTTCCCTTATTGATCCTCTTAACTCACCAACCCACATGGGATGACTGCCAACAGATTTTACAGGCTTTCCTCACCATGAAAAAAAAAAAAAAACAGAGAGTCCTCCTGAAAGCAAGAAAAAATGTGCCCAGACCAAACAGGGCACCCACCCAGCTCCCTAATGAGATAGATGAAAGATTTCCCTTGACATGCCCAGATTGAGGTTTTGAGATGGCTACAGGTAGGGAGAGTCTCCATATCTATCACCAGACTCTATTGGCAGGTCTCAAGGGAGCTGGAAAGCGCCCCACCAACTTGGCCAAAGTAAGAACTATTACTCAGAAAAAAAAAAAAAAAGCCCTGCTGCCTTTATGGAAAGAGGCTCCAGAACATAAAACAACAGTGGCCATGTCTTTTATAGATCAGTTAGCTCCAGATACAGAAAAAAAGCTAGGTTAGCAAGGGAACAGGGGAAACGGGAAGATCGCAGAGATCATAAGCAAGATAGACATTTAAATAAGATCTTGGCCGCTGTAGTGACAGAACCTACTAAATATAAAGAACAAGAGAGAGAGGGGGAAAAACGAAGGCGGCCCCATGTAGATAAGGATCAATGTGCTTACTGCAAAGAACGTAGACACTGGTTAAAAGACTGCCCTAAGCGTCCCAAAGATCGAAAAAAACCTGTCCCAGTCCTGGCCTTGGGTAAAGATGGTGACTAGACAAGTCAGGGCTCTGCAGCCCGCCCCCCTGAGCCCAGGCTAACCCTTGCTGTTGGGGGGGGGGGCAACACACCACTTTCCTGGTAGATACAGGCGCTCAACATTCCGTGCTAACCCAGCCATCAGGACCAATGTCTTCAAAGACATCCTGGGTACAAGAAACAACTGGTGGCAAACTACACCAATAAACCAACAAACGGACTGTTAACCTTGGTACAGGTACTGTGACTCACGCCTTTCTAGTAATTCCAGAGTGCCCTTATCCCCTATTAGGGAGAGATCTGTTAACCAAGTTGGGGGTTCAAATTCATTTCTCAGAAAAAGGGACAACAGTATTAGGCTCCAGGGGAGCACCTATGCAGGTCCTCACTCACAAATTGCAGGATAAATACCAGCTATTTCAGACTAGCCCCAATGACCCCCTTCCTGAAGACAGCCCCTGGATCCAGCAATTTCCCCAAGCTTGGGTGGAGACTGGAGGGATAGGACTGGCCCATACACAGCCTCCTATTATTGTGACTCTCAGACCCACGGCTGTACCGGTCTCTGTAAAACAATATCCTATGAGCCAAGAGGCCCAGATAGACATCAAGCAACATATTAATCGATTCCTACAATTAGGGGTCCTAAGACCTTGACACTTTCCCTGAAATACTCCGCTCTTGCCTGTCAAGAAACCAGGAACACAAGACTATAGACCAGTGCAGGACCTCTGAGAAGTAAACAGAAGGGTGGTAGACATTCATCCCACGGTGCCTAACCCTTATAATCTTCTAAGTACCTTGAGGCCAGACTTTACCTGGTATACTGTCTTAGATTTAAAGGATGCTTTCTTTTGCCTGCCTTTGGCCCCTCAGAGCCAACCATACTTTGCCTTTAAATAGAAGGACCCCGAGCTAGGGCTCTCGGGACAAGTTACCTGGACATGCCTTCCCCAAGGTTTCAAAAACTCACCTACTCTTTTTAATAAAGCGCTCCACCAAGATTTGACTGATTTCCGTGTCATGCACCCCAAAATAACTCTTACAATATATAGATGGGCCTCAGATAAAAAGACACAACTCTGCAGACAAGAACAACTCTCAACCCAGCTACCTTGTTGCCAGCCCCAGACCAGGCACAAGAGACTCCGCATGACTGTCACCAGGTGATGGCAGAGACACATGGTACACGAGAAGACCTACAAGATCGTCCTATCCCAGAGGCTGATCATACTTGATATACTGATGACAGCAGCTTCCTGGATTCAGGTACCAGAAAGGCTGGGGCAGCTGTGATAGATGGACAGAAAGTCATCTGGGCACAGGCCCTTCCTCAAGGGACCTAGGCCCAAAGGGCAGAACTTGTTGCCCTAACCAAGACATTAAAACTTTCCAAAGACAAGAGAGCTAATATTTACACTGATAGCCGATATACATTTGCCACTGCTCATGTCCATGAAAGTATTTATAAACAAAGAAGACTTCTGACCTTGGAAAACAAAGAGATTAAAAATAAGCCTAAAATTAAAGCTCTCCTCAAAGCCCTATTTCTGCCAAAACAAGTGGCCATCATACACTGTCCAGGACACCAAAAAAAAAAAAAAACCCCAAAATCCTGTCGCCATGGACAACCAGCAGGCGGATCAGGTGACAAAACAAATAGCCAAGTCAGGATTCCTGGTCTTGTCTATCGGGGCTAAAAAAAACCCCTCAGCTTCAGGCTTATAACTACTCCCCCAAAGACCAGGCCAAGGCCCAAGCCCTAGGAGCTATATTTAACCCAGTTTCCAAAAATTAGACAAGAGATGGTAAAACTGTTCTGCCTGCCCTCAATGTGGCTGCCATGGTCCAACAAATACATACCTGGACCCACCTAAGATCAAAAAAGCTTCAACAGATCCTGGATAAGACAGAATTCATCATCCCTGGAGCTGCTGCCCTGGTTCATAAAACTGTAACTACTTGTCAGGCTTGTCAACAAGTCAATGCTGGCAAAAACCAAGTCCCAGAAGGAACCAGAGTCCATGGAGACAGACCAGGAACTTACTGAAAAGTAGATTTTATGAGGTAAAGCCCCCAGCTGCAGGTTATCGATACTTACTAGTTTTTATAGACACTTTTTCAGGATAAATAAAATCTTTCCCCACCCGGCAAAAAACAGCACAAACAGTGACCAAGGCCATCCTGGAAGACATCTTTCCTTGGTTTAGACTTCCCAAGGTAATCGGGTCAGATAACGGGCCGGCCTTCATCTCCCAGGTAAGTCAGGGACTGGCCAAGATCTTGGGGACTAATTAAAGTTTGCATTGTGCCTACAGACCCCAAAGTTCAGGACAGGTTAAAAAAAAAAAAAAAAAAAATCGGACTCTAAAAGAGACCTTGACTAAATTGACCATTGAGACTGGCTTAAAAGATTAGAGACTCCTCCTACCTTTTGCTCTATTCAGAGCCAGAAACACTCCCTCATGCTTTAACCTGACCCCCTATAAAATCCTGTATGGGGGACCACCCCCTTTGTCTACTATGCTTAATTCTTATCAACCTTCTGCTTCCAAAACTGACTTGCAGGCCCACCTTAAAAGACTCCAGGCAGTTCAGGCCCAAGTTTGGGCCCCACTGGCCAAACTTTACAAACCTGGCCACTCTCAGACAGCGGGACATCCCTTCCACATTGGTGACTCTGTCTACATCCATCAATACCGGTCTCAAAGACTCAAACCTCGCTGGAAGGGGCCTTACACTGTCCTGCTCACCACACCCACTGCTCTCAAGGTCGACAAAATAGCCGCCTGGGTTCACGCCTCTCACGCCAAAGCTGCCCCAGTGACTCTTGACTCCGCCTCAGAGACACCACGATGGCAGCTCCATCGTTCCCAAGATCCACTCAAGATAAGGCTTACCCGATTACGGGATTGACTATAAAAATTCTGCTTCTCACCCTTGTACCCTGTTTTGGCTATAACACTCCCTCAAATCCCCACCAGCCCATGAAGTTAATTTGGCAAGTGCTCTCCCATATTAAAAAGCCCATATAAGAGACTTTGTCCATGGCCCCTTTTAAACCTGGCGGCCTACACTATACCCTGACTTATATAAATTGGCTATAAAAACTTCTGCTAATTAAAATATCGAGAGACACTCAAACCTCAATGAGTCTCCCACCAAAAAGTCTCCTGAAGAGAGGTTAGGTTTTGACCCCTGGGGGGGGGTGGGATGTGACACTATGAAAAAAAAAAAAAAAGAGCTTGTTGCGACGTCTGTCTTCTTATGTCTGCCCTGGCTCACACCAAACAAGAGCCATAGTGGCCAAATGTGGGAGGGGGGGGCGCGGCTTCCACATTCTATTATAAAAACTGGAAACATGCCTTAAGATTAAGGCCAGTTAAAAACTCAAGGGGGGATTGTAAGGCTCTTTCTCCCAGCCTAAGCCTGGGAACATGACCCAGACAAGCTTGGGAAAATGACCCAGAAAGAATTAAAGGCCAGCTCCAGTTTCTGAGATCAAGGTGGCCAACCGAGATAAACAATTTCAACTAAGGTAAACAATTTTCAGAAAAGTACCATCTGGAAATTCTCTGGAAACTCCCCAACACCCCTCCCTGCCAAGAATAGCCCCCAAGACCAACGACCCCTGCAATAGCCAATAACATTTAGACAAGCACCCTTTGCGACCACCCGAGCCAATCCTAACATAGGACATGCAGCCCCTCTTAACCTTTGCGGTTTTAGCCTTTAAAAATAGCTTGTAGCAGTGACTCAGGGTACCTCCCTTCCGAGTGAGTGCTGAGGCCCCCTGACACGCGTCAGCAATAAACCTTGTGCTTTTACATCAACACTGTGGTCCTCGAGTGGTCTCTCGCGATGACCCCCTACCCGAATAGACTCTAGAGTCCAACAGGGCACACATTTGATTGGCAGAACCACTCATTCACTTGTTCTCCTGGCAAATCTGCCTCATTTGCAGGCACTCACTTGAGATGGCTTTCCACAAGTCTTCAGATGTTCCACAGATGCACGCTGAGCGGTTAGAATCTCTTATCTGCTGTGGTTGGTGTGGGGTAACTGCTGAACACAACACACGTGGCACCACCCACGTGGCACCACCCTTGTGGAATTCCTGGGTAGTAGGAGGTGATGCAGGGAGGTTAAATCTTGCCATCAGCATCAGAGCAGTCTCTGAGGAGGCAGTGTTATCTTCAGCTGCCTCCACTCTTGGCAGTGCCCTTGTCGGTTATAACAGTGTGCTGGCTAGTCTTATGTCAATTTGATGCAGGCTGGAGTAATTAGAGAGGAGGGGGTTCTCAATTGAGAAATTGAGAAATTAAGACAGGGTTCTAGGAAAGCCTGTAGGGCATTTTCTGAACTGGTGTTTGGTGTGGGAAGGCTCAGGCCATTGTATGTGGGGGCCACTCTGGGCTGGTTTCTATAAACCTGGTCTTGGGTTCTATAGACAAACAAACAAACAAACAAACAAACAAAAGCATGTTGGGAAGGCCACTAAGCAGCACCCTGCCATGGCCTCTGCATCAGTTCCTGCCCTGACTTCCTTCTACTATGAACAGTGACATGGAAACAGAAACCAAATAAACCCTTCCCTCCCTAATTTGCTTTTGCTCACAGAGTCTCATCATAGCATTAACCACTCTATGACAAGCAATAATCACAGATATTTGGAGTTGTGGGGTTGATCAACTCATGTCCATCACATATAAGAGCAGGAATCATGAATAGAATTACTGGCCATGGAGCCTGGCATACAGCACTGCCCTGTAAGCGCCTGTAAAATGACTGAGCCCACGCTCTAGCCCAGCCAGCCCTGTGATACAGTGGATTCTGATCATATATGGAGTTCAAACCTCAACACGTTGTTTCCCAAGCACATCCAAGAGGTACCATGGGTAACCTTGCTGAGGCTATTTTGAACTAGCTCTTCATAATCTCCCAGTTGCAAGAGGTGAGCTTGCAACCCAGCCCATTTAGCTGTTGGGAGTCAGCCTCTCCTCCTAGCACAGGGGAAACCATGGCACAGGTTAGTTACATTAACCGCTAGTACACTCTGAGCTTGGTTTTAAAAGAAGTCCATACCTCCAAAGCATTATAGTGACGTAACCTTAGCACAGGGTTCCCAAGCTGTGGGTCGCAGCCCTTTTGGCAAACCTTACATCCAAAAATATTTACATTATAACTCATAGCCGTAGAAGATTTGCAGTTATGAAGTGGCAACAAAAATAATTTTATGTCTGAGGGTCACTACAACATGAGGAACTAATTGTGTTCCAGGGTCACAGCATTAGGACGGTTGAGAACCACTGGCCTACAGTGTGCTTTCCTGGGCTGCTGTCATCAGCTAAGGTCTCAGAGGCCAGTCAAGCACTGTTCTCTCCTGGTCTGTGGTAGTGAGTGAGGAGCTAACCATCCCAATTGACCTTGAAAGCCAAGCCCAGGAGATAGTGTTTATGAGCTTTTCAAAGGGGAGGCTACCCCAGAAAAGAATGCTTCAGGACCCATCAAAATCTTTTCTGAGGTTGGCACAGCTTGCAGAGTATGCGCTGACTTTGTAAAGGGCACTCAGGGGTCACTTGTGTGCAGTTAGCTGTGGGAGGAGTGAAAGAAATCACCAAGAGATGAGCTGGCTTTAGCTCATTGGTTCCTTCTCAAATTGTATTGTCTTCACAGGACACTGGTCCATCACAAGGCTTCCAAGAGTGAGGCTCAATTATGGCTTCAACAGGACTGACTGGACCAGAGCCAGCTGGGTATGAAGAAATTACCCGCCCCCCCCCTTTCAATCCCCTTCATCTCCCCTAGCTGGGAGGAGGCCAAGGCTCTTAACGGTTTGATAAGAAGCTGTGGGGAATCACAAGGCAAGGTGAGCTGGCACCTGAACACTTACTATTTTTAAATGTTGTTGCCCTCTTCACTCACGTATTTGTTTATTCTGCTATTCAAAAATTCCACGATATTCCTAATTTCTGACCACAAAGAGATAAAACACATGGCCCCTTCCCTCGTGGTATTTTCAGTCCATCAAAGGGTATTTTCATCAACAATGCAGACTCTGGAGGCTAGGAAAGCAATCCCATGTAGCCCACAGAACCACTCAGGAATGGGGCAGGGGGTGGTCTCTAAACTGGACACCCCTTGGGAAAGGAGACTGTCCTAGTTTGCTTCCTATTGCTGTGCACCTATGACTCAAAACAATTTGGTGAGAAAGGATTATTCAGTTCTTATACGTTGATCACAGTCCATCATCAAGAGATGTGGGGTAGGGACAGAGGCGGGAAAGCTGCTAACTGATTTGCTCTTCATGCCTTGCTCAGCTTGCTTCCTTATACAACCCTGGGCCCTCTAGCAAGGGGTGGCATCACCCACAATAAGCTGGGCCCTCTCATACCAATAAACAATTAAGAAAATGGCCTATAGACATGCTCAGAGGAAAAATTCCTTAATTGATATTCCATCTTCCTATATAAGTCTATAAATACATCAAGTTGACGTAAACTAACCAGCATGGTGACCAAAAAAAAAAAGAGTCATAAGTGTGGGTGGTTGGAGAAGACTGTGCAGACAGACTAAACAAGAGAAAGCTTTAGTTTCTCAGCCATTAACAGGGAGAAGGCGTCCTGACGTCATCCCAGTGCCTTTCCTAATGACACTGGGGAGCAAATGGCTAGCTAGTACAGCATCTAACACTCATGTCCCACTCAGGTTGCTAACACTGGCAGGCCCAAGTTTCCTGATGGTGTTAGGTGGATTTTGGAATATTCCCTCCTGTTCTTTCCCATTCCCCCCCCCCCCGGTAACCAGGAGAATGCCCTTCTAACATCCAGTAGTCAGAATAAGGAGGGAGCCAGCAGCCAGAGAGGAGAGCAAAGCTTAGCCATTCAAATAGTGTGGTGGTTTGAATAGGTATGGCCCCATAGCCTCAATCTGCCCATAGGGAGTAGCACTATTAGCAGGTATGGCCTTGTTGGAGGAAGTGTGGCCTTGTTAGAGGAAGTGTGTCACTGTGGGTGCAGGCTTTGAGCTCTCAGAAGCTCAAGTCAGTTCACTTCTGGCTGCCTGCAGATCAGGGTGTAGAATGAATGCTTAGCTCTTTCTCCAGCACCATGTCTACCTGTGTGCCACCATGCTTCCTGCCATGATGATAATGAACTAAACTGAGCTGTAAGCCAGCCCCAGTTAAATATTTTCCTTATAAAAGTTGCTTGGTCCTCCTCAGTCACAGACATAGGGGAGGGGAATAGCTTGAAAGCAGGAGGGAGGGAGGAATGGGAGGATAGAAGGGATGGGATAACAATTAGATGTAATATGAATAAATTAATTTAAAATATTTTTTCAATGAAAAAAAAAAGTTGCTTGATCATGGTGTCCCCACAGCCACAGAAGCCCTAACTAAGACAAGCAGCTTGGTAAACCTCAAACCACAGGCTGTGTTGATAAAAAAAACAGAAAAGTCCTCAAGCTTGAAATTAGATTTGTTCATCATGTTGCCAGGCTTTCAGTCACCAAAGTGCTTTCAACTGTTGGATTCCAGTCTTGGACTCTACCCTCCTTCCTACCCACCACTTCAAGATTCTTTTCACAGTTGTTACCGTGTTTGATCTTTCTAACAGCCTGCGAGGCAAGTGTGGTGGCTTTTCATAGATCCTCCTATTTTCTTTTCAAATACATTTATCTGGGCTGATGAGATGGCTCAACAGGTAAAGCTCTACAAGCCTCACAAGCTGAGTTCGATCCCTGGGACCCACGTAAAGAGAGGTGTGAACTGACCCCTACAGGCTTGTTCTTGGCCTCCACACACTTGCCATGGCACGCACACACACACAGACACACACCATTGCCACCACCATCACACCATACACACATATAGCACATTTCCCTATTGTTGAGGGCCAAAGACTAACTCTCTTGCTTGGGTCACGTGTTGATTGGTTATAGAGAAGAGGCTAGGGCCATAGACCATCCATCCCAGGTCTTCCCTGGGACACTAAAACATGATTTTTCTGAATTTTCTAATTGGTTAAGAAGCATGCAAAATTAAACGGAAGAAGACACACGAGCCCGTACCAGCTATAGATCAAGTTTTCTCTGTGTGCCTTTGTCTTTGGATAGCAAATGAGACTGGCAAATAAGTGCAGGGTCTCTAAATGTTTCTCCGGTGTGCCAAGATTGACAGAGTGCACGACTGAGCACCTTTTTAACTCTAAAAAACAAGATAAGACAAACAAACAAAAAAAAAACCCACAAAACCTAAAAAGCAAGAAATAGGGTCTAAAGAAGTCCTCTACAAGATGATATTTTTTAGTTCTCATATAAGCAGCTATTTTACTCCATAGTACAGCTAAATTAGTTTTAATACAAACATGAATTATTTAATTTACCCCACACACATTTTTTTTAACTAAAATTGATTTTTTTTTTTTTGTGCCAATGCACTGGCTCACCATGGTCTCCTGCATGCTTGTCATTCAGCACAGAGTGAACAGATGTGCAACATGAAATCTCCATTTACACCTTACTTAACACCTCTAGCTTTACACCTCATAGATGGCACATAGGTCTCAAAGAGGAAGGTATGAGACCATACCAAAGGCTGGCAATGAGTACCAAGGAGATAATTATTTAAAGCATTGATTTTTTTTTTTAATCTGTTGTTTGTTCATTTGAGACAGGCTTTCGTGTATCTCGGGTTTAGCTTTGTACTTGTTATATAAGGGATACTGGCCTTCAACTCCGGATCCTCCTAACTTCACCTCCCAAACTGCTGGGATTGAACCATGACTCACCACCCCCAGGCACAATGTACTGATTGTTAGATTGTTTGTGTTCCATTAGGAGCAGGCTAACAAGAGCCATCCTGTTAAAGGAGCTCATTAGACATGTGGGCTTTCTAGAAGGTGATCAGGTATTTTACAAGGTCTGTACCATGATGCACCCTCAGAACTGCTTCCAGCCTCTGACAGAATGTCAAGAGCCATTGATTTGGGGGAGTTCAGTAGGCATGTGCACTGCTGCATCTCTCTGAAATCTGGCATTAGAGCCAGGCATGGTGGCACATGCCATTAATCCCAGCACTCAGGGAGGCAGAGGCAGGTGGATCACTGTGAGTCTAAGGCCAGCTTGGTCTACAAAGCAAGTCCAGGACAGCCAAGGTTACACAAAGAAATCCTGTCTCAAAAACAAACAAACAAACAAACAAACAAAAACAAATACAAAAAAAAAACACCTGGCATTGGTGTGAACTGTTATTTTCTGGGTATTGACCAGCTCTGACTGAGCAAACGTCCTACAGGATCTTGCTGAGGATGTACTGTTTATTGTTCAGATGAATGAATCCCTGATTATGGAATTCCTGATTTGATTCAAATAGTTTTAAAAGTTAAATTGTTTTAGGTATTCTAAAACAATTTAGAGACTTTATGACTGCAATAAATACCTTTGTGGACCTCCAGATGATGCCTCACTAGTGGATAGCCTTGAAGCAGATTTGTGGCCTCAAATAAGCCTTCACTCCAGATGGCACCATGAATCTTGGTATTCACCATGAATATAGGCAAGTTGGTTTAAACTATCCATAAACCCAAGATATAAAGGGACTACCTAGAAATGTCTAAATTAAGCATGAATGTTAATGTTTAAATATACAAACTGTTCTAATTCCTTATACCTTGTCACTTTGTGACATCATATGCTGTCATTTAAATTTACTCTCTTTCTTAGAATGAAAGACAGATAAAATTATTGTCCTGAACTCATTATGAACTAAAAGATAGCTGGATAATGTATAGTTAGATCAGTCCTAATGGAAAAGTCATATTTTCTTGTAAGTGTTAGACCCTGTTAGCCTTTAGGCCTTGTCAACCTTTGTCACTCTGTACTCACTGTGAACTTATGTAATGGATACATAGATAAAAAAAAATGTTTAGCTTTAAAACATGTAACCTGTTGTGTTTTAGAATTCATCTTTTTTGTGATTAATTGCCCTTTTTGACTATGAGGTAACTCCCTTTTCTCAGAAGTATAAGTATGGTAACCAACAATAAACTGTTGAAATTGGGAAGCTTAACTTCAGTTGAAGTTAAGATGCCTAACTTCATCCACCTTTTCTCTTGAATTGTGTTGGGGACGATAGGCCATATGGCCAGTGTTCAACCATCTTGTCCAAGTCTGTACCTTTAAGTCTCTGTTTTTCCCAGAACTTGCCTTTCACCAGAAACTAGCTGACCCTGTTGTGGGTCAACAGTTAGACTAAAGACAGATAGAGGTGGAGCAACCCTGTTATGGTTTAGCAGTTAGACTAGACAAAGAGGGTGCCAGATATCCTGTGTGGCAGGACATTATGACCCTGCCTGGAATTCCCTGTGTTTTGAGAAAAGCCTGCAGCTGCGTTGCTAGAGCAATATGCTTCCCTGCCTTCTGACTTATAAAAGCTGCTGCCTGACTAATAAAGTTTGAGAGTTTGATCAATCAGACTTGCTCTTTTTCTTTGTGTCTTTCATTCTCAATAGGTGACCTCCCTCCTGAGTTTTAGTCGAACCCCGCAGGCCAGGGCATGAATGTATGTGTGTGAGAGTGGTTTATTTTCTATTACTGTCTTATTTCTTATTTCCCTGTAGATTTTCAAATAAGTTAGCAGACTCAGAGCTTTACCATCAGCCTTCTAGGGCTAGCAGTTCTAAGTTTACATTAGCTTACTAGAGATCTCCACAAAGAGTCCTATTTATAGATCAAAGAGGCTCCTTTTTCAAAGAGGAAAAATCAGCTCTCTCTAATGGAGTCTTACTGGGTACATGAACCACACTAAAGGGCAGGCCCCATGCCCAGCAGATGGCCAAAACAAAATGAGCTCACTGGAAATGTTGGAAGCTTCTTGTTTTCCTTTCGTTTTGTTTTGTCTCATAATGCTTTGTCTGGTTTTTATTGTTGTTGTTTTTACCTTACAGATTTTTTGCATATGTATTATGGTTTCTGACTTTGTTTCTATGAGTTTCCTTTGTGTGTGCATATGTGTGTCTCTGCATTTGTCTGTATTTCTTGTACGTTTTTTTTTTTTTTTGCTTTCTTTTTTCTGTCTGTTTGTTTTGTTCTATTTTGTTTGTTTTTATTTTACATTATTTTATTTTAATCACTATTTTTTACATTTGTTTTGTGATGAAAGGGAGAGAGAGACAGGGTGTCAATTTGAATAAGTTGGGTAGTGGGGGAGGATCTGGGAGGAGTTGGGGAGGGGAAATTGTAATCATAATATGTTGTATGAGAAAAATCTATTTTCAATAAAATAAATTTAAAAATAAAAATGGTTCCGCTGAGTACAGTAATTTCAACTAGTTTAAGCTATTGCTCAGCAGTCAGCCATCCATCTTTCATCTGTCACCAATAGCTGCTACTGTCCTGATGTACATGTCTTTGAGCACAATTTTTCTTTAAAGCTGTAGTTCCATGTGGTTGTGCCTGTGGCTCCACAGATCATTTTTCAACAAGCACATCTTCCCCTAAGTACTGTGAAAGGTTACAAAACTGGCCTAATATAAACATAGATTTCTTCTTCTTCTTCTTCTTCTTCTTCTTCTTCTTCTTCTTCTTCTTCTTCTTCTTCTTCTTCTTCTTCTTCTTCTTCCTTTTTCTTCTTGATCTCACACAATGGAAAGTCATATACTTTCTACAGCATAAGAATCCATGCTGAAGTATTTTATTCACCATTTTTGTGTCAATATTCATAAGGTAAATTGGTCTGAAATTCTCTTTCTTTGTTGAGTACTTGTGTGGTTTAGGTATCAAGGTGACTGTTGTCTTATAGAATAAGTTTGGTAATGTTCCTTATGTTTATATTTTGTAAAATATTTTTGAGTAGTGGTATTAGCTTGTCTTTGAAAGTCTGGTAGAATACTACACTAAAACCATCTGCCCCTGCTTTTTTTTAGTTGGTTGGTTCATTGGTTGGTTGGTATAACTTTAATGACTGCTTCTATTTCCTCAGGGGTTACAGAGCCCTTTGAATTGTTTAACTGATCTTGATTTAACTTTGGTAAGTGATGTCTATTTTTAAAATGTACTTTTCTTTTAGATTTTCCAATTTTGTGGAGTACAGGCTTTTGAAGTAAGACTTACTGATTCTTTGGATTGCCTCAGTGTCTGTTGTCATGTCCTCTTTTTCATTTCTGATTTTGTTAATTTGGATTCTCTCTCTCTCTCTCTCTCTCTCTCTCTCTCTCTCTCTCTCTCTCTCGTCTCTCTCTCTCTCTCTCTCTCTCTCTCTCTCCTGCTTTCTCTCTCTCTCTCTCTCTCGTGCTTTTTACTTAATTTCTCTATCTTATTGGTTTTATCAAAGAACCATCTTTTGGTTTCTTTGATTATTTGTATTATTCTCTTTGTTTCTAATTTATTTATGTCAGCCCTGAGTTTGATTATTTCCTGTTACCTACTCCTCTTGTGTATGTTATCTTCTTTTTTCTCTAGAGCTTCCAGGTGTGCTTTTAAGTTGATAGTATGAGATCTCTCCAATTACTTTATATAGAAGCTTTGTGCTATGAACTTTCCCCCATAACAATGCTTTCATTGTATCCTATAACTTGGGTATGTTGTGCCTTCATTTTTATTGAAATCTATAAAGACTTTAATTTTTTAATTTCTTCCCTGACACAGTGGTCATTGAGTAGAAAGTTGTTCAGTTTCCATGAGTTTGTAGGCTTTCTGTTGTTTCTGTTGTTATTGAAGTCCAGCTTTAATCCATGATAGTCTGAAATATAAATTTTCTTGTATATGTTGAGGCTTTTTGTGACTGAGTATAGGGTCAACTTTGGAGAAAGTTCTGAAATGTACTGAGAAGGTATATTTTTCTGTGTGCTGTGGTTAATTTATAAGTATTGCCTAATAAATATTGATACACTAAAAAAAAAATCCATGCTGAACCATAAAAGTTGTTATCTTTGTTATTGTTCTGCTTTGTTACCGTGACCCCTTTAAGCTTCATAATGAAACCCCAGAGGATGGTAATAAAGCACACACAACCAGTCTCATAAGGCATGTTCATACGGGGTCCTGAAGACTCAATTTACAACCATTTGTACTTGGTTTTCATGGAAGGCTGATGTCCTACTGTTGTTGTGACTGGGGCTATATGCTTAGACTTTTTTCATCCTAAGGAGATTGACCACAGCCTGATTCTAGAACCCATGTTTGAAATAACTATTAATCTTACTGCCTGCATAGCGATCATGCACACATATATACAAATGCGCATATATGGCCACATATGTATATATTATAAAGTTTTATTTACACACTTTTGAGACTATAACTAATGCCATTTTAATGGTATATATGTGGGGGGAGGGCAAGACAACAGGTACATGGCATGCATGTTACTATTTTTTTTTTTTTTTGCTGCTGCTGCCTCTTCCTTGTAGTGAATATAAACATGGTTTTGTGTGTGTGTGTGTGTGTGTGTGGGGGGGGGGGGGGGTTTTATTGTTTTGTTTTGTTTGATTTGATCCCAAGTGTGGGACAGGTATTAGATGTAAACATGTTTTTGTTTTGATCCCACGTATGAGATGGGGAACAGACTTGTGAGAGAGCAAGTGATATTTATCCACGCAGAAGTTTTTGTTTTGTTTTGTTTTGTCTTGTTTGATTTGATCCCAAGTGTGGGACAGGTATTAGATGTAAACATGTTTTTGTTTTGATCCCACGTATGAGATGGGGAACAGACTTGTGAGAGAGCAAGTGATATTTATCCACGCAGAAGTTTTTGTTTTGTTTTGTTTTGTCTTGTTTGATTCGATCCCAAGTGTGGGACAGGTATTAGATGTAAACATGTTTTTGTTTTGATCCCACGTATGAGATGGGGAACAGACTTGTGAGAGAGCAAGTGATATTTATCCACGCAGAAGTTGAACCACTTCGTAGGGGCCGGGGGAGGGGGCTTGGTTTTTGCCAGCTGAAAAACATCCTAGTACAGACTCGGAGAGGATATATATATTCATATGCCCAAAACAAGAGGCTAGGGTTTTTTGGGTCTTGGTGTTGTTTGGCTGTTCACTGCTCCACTTCGAGACACTCCTAGAGAGACTGCTCCAGAGAATGCTTCGAGGCTCCAGGCTCTGCCTACTGTTCCAGGTTCCAGCAGCGACTTTGTTGGAATTGCTGTTCTGCTGAAATCCTGGCACCTATGCCAGGGCAATCACTCCCAGGAACTGAATTCAACAAGGTCTACTTCTCCTGCTCTCATAAACCTCCTTTCTCTCCTATCTAGGGCAGGTGGGTTGGAAGAGAGGTAGAAGCATTTAAAGAAACCCAGATAAAGTAGGTTTGGAAATGGTCGAGCCTACACTTCCTATTTTACAAGAGGAGTGAAGATAAAACTGCATTTCTCAGACTCTTCTGCAATCAAACTCCTGAATGAGATTCAGATTCCACCAATCAAATGCAACAGAATTGGAGCAAGGCCAGGCATCTGTTGCCCTGTATAGCACGCATGGTTATAGAGACATGTGGTTTCTCAGGAACCTTGGAAACCACACCAGCATGTGGTCACAGCTTTGAGGGTCCCAGTATCCATTAAGGGCAGATTCTCAGAGGCACAGTGTGAGTCCAGACCAGAGCAACTATGTCTTCTGGCTGTGGTGACTTCTTAACTATAGTGGTTTCCTACCCTTGCTCGGTGGTTTCCTGTAACTGCTGCAGAAGTGGTTGGGAGGAATTATAAGATGGCAGAAGACACCCAGGTATCATCTGTTAGAGCTCCCAGGAAATGATCTGTGGAAATTTGAAAAACAGTTTCTAGGAGAAGAGAATGGTGCCCGAGATTTTCTATTTTAATAAGAAAACAGGCTGGATGCTGGTGGTACAGGACTTTTTTTGCAAGCACTTAGGAAGAAGAGGCCAGCAGGTCTTTATGAGTTCAAGGTCAGCTTGGTCTACTGAGTGAGTTCCAGCATAGCCAAGGCTGCACAGAGAAATCTTGCCTTGAGAGAAACAAACAAAAAGTGAAATAGGGAACTTGACAAGATAGGAAAAAACTGAACAACCAACAACCAAAGAAACAAACAAACAAAAACAACTAATTCACAACTACGAGACTGGCTCATCTGAAGTATCACCCTGTCCACACTAAGAGGGAACACTTACTATAGACTGAAGGAAATAGAGAGGCTTTGAGAATCTTTACTTTACATTCAATAAAAGACCTGAAAGAAGTGCTGGACCCAATACAGTAGTAGCACCCGAAGAGAGAGATTGACGCTAGGGAAACCCTCTCTCCTTGGTGTTGTGTGTTTAATATTTTCGCTCAGTAGAAGCCACATGCCAGCCATTACAAACCAGCTCACTGCATCATCAGCTAAGCAACCCAAGAGATCCTCTGCAAGCCACACTCTTGGGAAACTGAGGGCAGGTGTCATAGGACAGATGACACACCGAAACTGGCCACCTGCGTATTGATGGGCTATGGGAAAGAAACTTTGAATTGGGACTATGCAGCATGCAGAGAGTTGGCCATCTTCTGATTGGAACCAGAGTCTACAAAGGGACTTTTGCACAGGCTCCAAGAGGGTCTCTGTATACTGGGAAGGACCTGTCCTGGGGGCTGAACCTGCATTTACAACCAGAATCCTTAAGGAACAACCAGAGATGTGAAAGCCTCTAAGACTCCTCCCATGAAGCCTGGTCCACATCCATGCACTGGACCAGCAGCTGTTATCCAGTCTTGCAAAAGAAGACCTAGGGGGAGAAGTTACATGTCCACTGCAGAGGAATTCTTGGGCACCAGAGAAACTTCTAGAAGCCAGGCAAGGAACTCCAAGAGACCTGAGACTGAATGCAGTAATCAGGCTAACCTAGCTCTCTTCCTCCTTCATGTCTGTTTCTCCTTTAATACACAATGCCTAATTGACAGACCCTGCTCTGTTCTCATCCTCTGTCATTTTTTGTCCTCCCTTCTTACCCTTTGCATTTTCACTTTCCTCTTTTAAAAAACAAAACAAACAAACAAGAACAAAAAACATGGACACTGGCCTGGTTTGCCATCTCTCTGTATTTCAGACTCTTTAGAGATGAGACCAAAATTCTCACATGATCTAATTGTATGTCTTTACCCTTCTCTTCTCAGTCTATGTTTAGCCAATCCCACCCCCAAGTCTTACTTCACCGATACTGATCACTATCTCTTTCTTTTCAGCTCATAAACACAGTGAGTCATACACTGATAATGCGTAGGACTGCCAGTGTATTTATTTCCTAAAATGAGGTCAACTGGACACAATTTGGAATTCGGGGAAAGGGAGTCATTTTTCTTTTCTTCTTCCCACTATGCAGCCCTGGCTATCCTGGGATTTGCTATGTAGATCAGGCTGGCCTTAAACTCACAAGAGAGCTCCCAACCTCGGCCTCCTATGCACTGGGATTAGAGGTGTTCACCACCATACCTAAAAAGACAGTTGGGGAATGGTCTACATCAGGTTAGTCTGTGGAAATGTCTGTAAGAGGGTTGTTTTGCCGCCTAATTGATGTTGGAAACCAGTGTGAGCAGCAGCATCCTCTAGTCAGAGTATGTAGAGGTGATGTCACTAGCTGTTTTAACCTCCTGCCATTTTGACTTCCCTGGGATGGATCATAACTGAATTAAACCCCCTTCTCCCTTAAATTGTTTTTTGTCCGGATATTTTATCAGAATAACAGAAATGAAACTAGAACATGAGGCGGCCATTTTTAGTTCTCTGTGTTTTCACAGTAGGTATAACCCTGGATAGTGACTGTCATTGCAGACAGTGCTCTGGTATCAGGGGAGGACTAGGGTTAGAAATGAGAAAGAGGGAACTCAAACAGTGTGAGGTAAAAATGTTCTGCAAGCCAAAACAGAACA
Source organism: Acomys russatus (assembly GCF_903995435.1). NCBI lineage: Eukaryota > Metazoa > Chordata > Mammalia > Rodentia > Muridae > Acomys > Acomys russatus. The sequence goes on along the minus strand of NC_067157.1, from coordinate 45,000,648 downwards.
GAAGGCAAGATCCTTTGTGATTAGGATCAGACAGGCAAGATCCTTTGCGATTAGGATCAGACAGGCAAGAGCATTAGAATCACCAACACAAAGAAATACGAAGTATCTTGACCATCATGAGAATGGCATTTCTAAAAAAAGTAATTTTAAAACAGTTACCATTGTGTGTGAGAAAAAAAAATACCTTATAGTACACAAAAACGTAAAAGAAGGGAAAATAAAATACTTCGTTAGATATAGGTCAAGTTAAATAATTATCACATGCCTGTTACTCAGGCAAAGTAATTTCATTAAAAAGTACATTGTTAGCTTTTTGTCTTGTGCTCCTACGCTCTCAAATAGGAATCCAGTGTGTGTAAAAGGACCATCCAGTACATACAAGGCAAGAGAAGTATACTATTTGTCATTGTTACTTATTTATTAGCTAGGAGGAAGGAACATCCTCGCCAAAATGTTTTAGAAAAAAAAAAAAAGATTTGAAATAAGCTTATTTCTAGTAGAAACCTCTCCTGGCTCTCTTCCTCTGCTGTTGCTAGGTCACGTGGCGTCTCCCAGCTAGAGTTGAACAGTCAGTTATGCCATTTCCAAGCAGAAAAAATGCTCCCATGGCAAGTAAACAGCCAGCCTTTCCGTGAGGTGACTCTGGTAATAAGCATTTTCACTGCTCACTTGTGCTTTTAAAGGCACAATTCTCCTGACTCTGTGCATGTCTTCCTAAGGTGTCATTCTGCATATTTAGCATCAAGATCAGCGGCTTCCCCCGAAAGGCAAAGTGTTACTATAATTCACACAGATTAGGCATATTAAGTATTCAAATCTATTTAAAATTATTCATTAAGCTTCTGCTAGAATCATAAAAATGTCTCATAACATCTGACTAGTTCAGCTGAGAGCAGTTGTTAAAGGGGGCTGTTCTGCGAAACCATTGTCTTTCTTTGGTGGTTGTTTGTGTTTGTGGGGCCTGAGGTTGAACCCGGGCACTTGTGCATGCTAGACAAGTGCTCACCCGCTCAACTGTAGCCTCAGATGAATTATTTTTAAATCATAAAATTAATACGTATGTCCAATGCATGAAAGAGAGTAAGTGGTTTATTAATCTACCATAATTACAATCTAGGATCACATGCACAGACTCCATGAAATTTGTAAAAATACAGAAAGGATAAGGAATGCAGGGGAACTTGATATGGTCCTGACATTCATTTTGCCTAAAATATAAAACAGGATCACCAGAAACACAGTTTCCTTTCTGCATACCTAAAAATAGTACAACTTGGAAATAGGAGTTTTTACAGCATTCACAGAGATCCACCTGCCCCTGCCTCCCCAGTGCTGGGATTAAGGATGTGTGCCACCATGCCAAGCTGACATTTAGTATTTCTAACTGTCAAAACAGGGCAGTACTTCACTATGTAGGCCAGGCTGGCTTCGAACTCAGGATTCTTCTGCCCTAGACATCCCTTCCAGGGCTAGGATTATAAAAGTCGACCACCAGGCCGAGCCCTGTGTTTCTAATGATATTCCCTCCAACAATATATCCTTAAATATTGTCTGCATTTTATAATGCCAATAATTTTGGTTTTATAAAACATAGGACAAGAAGAGATACGTGGTAGCTGAATTAAAGAAAAAGAGTCAACAAGGCACACCCACTGCCAACTCTGAAGAGGGGGTGGTTACACTCTCCTCCCACTCTATAACTGGCAGTCAAGCAGAGAGGAAAACAAGGAACTGAGACCGAAACATAACCATATGTCTTTGTCACTGCTCTGTTGCTGTGAAAAGACACCATGACCTCAGCAGCTCTTATGAAGGAAAGCACTTAACTGGGCCTTGCTTACAGCTTCAGAGGTTTAGTCCATTATCACCATGGTGGGAAGCACGGCAGAACAAATACACGTGGTCCTAGAAAAAAGACCCGAGACGGTCTATATCCAAATCCACAGGCAGCAGGAAGAGAGAGCCACTGGGCCTGGCCTGGGCTTCCGAAACCTGAGTCCACCCCAGTAACAGACACACTTTCTCCTAATCATTTCAACTAGTGCCTCTCCCTGGTGACTAAGCCTTTAAATCTATGAGCCACGGGGGTCAATGTTATTCAAATCACTACACCCCAGTTTTCTGGATTGCAGCCCCAATTTGTTTGTTTGTGTTTGTGAAACCAGGGATTGAACCCAGACACCTGTGCATGCTGTACAAGTGCTCTGCTACTGAACTATAGCTTCAGTCTGTTTCTTTTTAAAGCCTAAACCTAGATTCTCCCACAGCAAGAACACAAAGGAGTCTTTCTAAAAAGGAAATAATTTCATATCTAATTAAGTCTCCTCTTGAGTAGGAGTTTTTATTAGTTGTTATTTATGGTCTTGACACAGTAAAGCTAGCTGCCCGTCCATGTTAAGTTTTTGTCAACTTGACACAGCTGGAGTTGTCTGGGAAGAGGAACTTCACTTGAGAAAATGTGCCCATCAGATTGGTCTAGAGACAATCTATGGAGCATTTTCTTGATTAATGACTGGTATGGGAGGAACCAGTCTATTTTGGGCAGTGCCAGACCTGGGCTGACGGTCCTGTGTGGTGTAAGAAAGCAGGCTAAGCAAGCCATGGGGGGGGAGGGAGCGCAAGCCAGGAAGCAGTATTCTTCCATGGCCTCTACTTTAGTTCCTGCCTCCAGGTTCCTGCTTTGAGCTCCTGTCCTGCCTTCCTCTCATTATGGAGTGTTGGAGGTTGGTCTGATGTATTTTGATGCTAATTACTGCTTGCAGTCTCTGTGACCCACCAGTACCTTGCCTAAGAGCCTAACCTATTTGGCCAATAAAAGGCTGTCACACCTAGGCAGGGCAAATGGGATCGGTATGGCTAAGTTTCCAGGGCGTGGGGAGACACACAGAGAATCTTGAGAGGGGAGGAAACCGGAGGGGAGGAGAGGAAGAAGAAGGGTGCACCATGGGTTAGGTGGAGGAAAAGTACATGGCTGGCATAGATGGAGACTTGGCTCATATGATGATAATTAGAAAGTATTTGGGATTATGGATGAGAAGTAGCTTGATAGAAAGTATTAGAAGCAGATGGCATGGGATACCTGCCCCACTATATTTGTATAGTATAAAAACTGTGCAACTTTGCTGTTCGGGGTCGCCTTTCCTTATGGTGCAGGATGACCCCAACGTGTTGGAACAATGAAGCCTCTTGCTTTTGCATCTATCCGGTTTCCATCTCTTATCTGGGGGCTTCCTGGAATAGACTCTCCTAACATTTGGTGCATCGGCCAGCCGGGAAATGAAGCCCCTGTGAGAGGGGAAGACTAAGGTCGGAGGGGACGCTTGAGCTCACCAGTCAGGTACCGGAGTTGTCTGTGTTTGTGTTTCACTGTCTTTGCGTGTCTGTGTTGGCCAACACCTCCTGTCTTACTTTCAGTTTGTTCGCGAACAACGGAGCCGGAGCCGCTTGGCTTAGTCTCGAGTGTTCCTTGGGTTAGAGTCCCAAGTGCACAGTAGTCCGCGGGATTCAACGACTGTCAGGGATCTGGAGGATGCTACAGAGGGTGCAGGGGAACGCGGAAAGATTCCACATCTCCCAGTTAAGTGGTCGACTGGCTTCTGTGATTGTTGCCGGCTGTCTGCCTGTTGATTGCGGGCAGTCACCACTCTGGGGTCTTCACCACCGGCAGTGGTGATCTTTTTACCTACTGTCTCTTTTTTTGTTGTGTGTGGACTCGTTTTGTGCTGTTTCCTTTTTTGTCTCTGTGTGACTCTTGTGACTAAGAATCTTTTGTAGGAATTCCAGACCAGGTCTGGTTTTCTGATTCAGGCAGAGCCCAGTTACGAGATAGGCTGCTTTGAATTGGTTTCTGGCAGAACATGACAGAGCCCGCTGGATCTCAGGACAGTGGCTGTTCTGAATTTTGGTTCTTTTCTCTTGCCCTACCAGTAAGTTTTTGTGTGTAGTCAGTTTGTGTTTCTGTTTTCTTGTAACTGTCTCTGTTCTAGAAATGGGCCAGGTCTCAAGCATGGTATAGAGGCCTGTCCCAAGCATGGAAAGCCCTCTAGGGACCCCACCATGAACAAGGGGCTTTAGGATTCTTGCTGGTTGGTAAGGCCTGAGCCCTCAGCCTACAGCGGCGTGCCCTGCTCCCTAACTGCTTATGCTCTCTGGCTTGAGTGCATAGCATTAGGAGAGGTGTGGAAACAGGATTGCTAAGGTATGCCTACTCTCTCCTTGTATTTTAAAATGTCCTACCACGTGCACTGAACAAGCACCAAGATGACACTGGAACTGCAGGGTTTTTGGGGCGGCTGCTGTTTGGCCTTTGGTGAAGGCTTTTTCCAGCTTGCAGTCTGGTCACGAGCCTAGCCTTCCAAGCATGGTTTGTCTGCCTATCTTAAAATATGTTAATGCATGTGGCCACTATATGTTTGATTTTAAATATATAAATCTATTGTGTTCTGTATATCGTGGTTATAAATTAATGGTTATTGGGTATGGTTAAAAATCTTTAGCATCTGTAACAAATAGTTAAGCTTGTAATTTAAGGCTGGCGCCATTCTAAACAGCAAATAAAATGAGATAACTTAGGAAACAAATCTCCAACAGTACTAGACTTATAAATATAAAATTTTAAACAATGTTTCTTTAATAAAGGTATTGAAACTGTACCCCCAGCATATATCTGTGAACTTTTATCTAAGGATTTATAATTTGCTTACTGATTGTGATGCTTAAAATTTAAGTTCAAACTCTTGTTTAAAATATATGAGTGCATGTGTGTTTGTATCACAGATGTTATGTGATTCAATCCTAGTTCAAAATTTCTTTATTGGTAAAATGTTAAGGTTATGAAAATTGATTCAAATTAACAGACTGCTATATTGCAGATTTTAAAAATGAGTGATTCTAAAGATGCCTTTAAGTTGAAATATATTAACTTTAGAAATATTCAGTTGTTTACACTGTGAAAAATCTGGTTTTGATTTCTAAAAATTATGGTTATACTCTATGACTTTACTCTTAAACATAAAAGGAATCATTTATATTAATTATATTACAGTCAATACAGAGTACTAGTGACTTAAAGGAAACTTCTGTAAATTATAAGTTAAATGTTAGTAACACTGATAAATTTTCTTTTAAGAAAACTGTTGTATTTATAAAGATATGCCACATGGGAGTCAGAAAAATTTCCAGCTCCTATATTTAGAAATCTTGATACTGAAGTAAAGGACCTCCAATTTAATGGTCATTATTTTACTATGAACTGTTAAGAATAATTAAGAAGTGTAGATTATCGGTTGCCTCATAAATGGTTGTATTCTTAAAATATCTTTGACTGTGCTTATGGTCATGCGTGATTGCCAGGATAGGATTTATTTGGCCCCCTATGTTTGTTTCAAAATTAAACAGAATTAAATAACTGAATTATTACATATAACTGGGAGATACAAATTGATGTTCAACTGTCAGTAAAGGAAGGTTATATTTTGATTATAGCATACTATATATCGACTCTTTTTAGGTTTTGTATGTAATTCTTAAAAATGGTATGTGACTTCTCAAGGTCTTATTGTGCATCCTGGTATTATAGATGGGGATTGTAAGGAGGAAATCAAAATCATAGCATGTGGAAAGCAGGAGATGCAAATTAATGCAGGGGATAGAATTGTTCGGCTGTTACTATTTCCTTACATTAAGGGCAAAGCTGCTCCAGTAGAAAGAACAGGTGCATTTGGGAGTACAGGAAAACGTGTGTTCTGGCAAAAATGGTATATATTCACTTATAAGTGGATATTAGCCCAACATAAATACCCTCTGAGAGACTCCGCCCATCAGGGGATTGGGACAGATAGTGGGAATCATTGCCAGACTATGAGCAAAGAGCTGCGAGTTGTATGAAAGAGTTGAGAAATAAAGGAGAAGCATATGGCCAGCGTGGGTGGAGATTTTTACCCAGATGACGAACATTAGCAAGCATATGGGGTTATAGATTGGAGGTACTTGGTAGAAATGATTAGGAGCAGATGGCATGAGATTGGGGCAGGAATTCCATACCTGCCCCACTATGGGAAGTAGTTTAGGGGATTAATATATCTGCCCTGTCCAGATTAACTAAGGCTATTTTAAAATATAACAGGTGTCTGTGTCTGGATTGATTGCTAGCAGGTTAAAAAAAAATACTGCTGTAATAATAACTATAGGCCTAATAATAAAATATTCTTAAGCCTTACTGGTACTTTAACTGCAACAGGTATGTAAAGTTAAGAGCAACTATGACAAACTGTTTAGGGTACTCACAACTTATGGCTTCATTACATGCTAGTTCAGTTTTCTAAATTAATCAGTCAATGTAAACAATCCAGATATGCTAAAAAAAATAGATAGATTATCTCATAAGCGACACTTATCTGCAGATTATAAGTCAAGACATCCAGTCTTATGTTTGTTGGATGTAGTTTACAACAGACAGCTAAAGACAGACAGACAAGGATTCATCTCAGAAATGCTGGCCCTCAAGCTTGTCAGAGATCTGATGAATATGGCATTAAATATATTTAAAGTAGTTAGGACAGAGAGTCCCACATCTTAGCAGTGGCTTCCTAAGGTCTCCGAGAAGATTTTTTGGCATGGCAGAGGACTACAATGCTGGATTGTGGTGTTCTAACCACTAGGAGAAACTGCCAAATGCTTCACCTGGTGCATGGCCTGTGGACAACAAGTTGGAGATCTGGATAGTGATTGGTCTCACGTTGCTGAAAACAAGGTGAGGTCAATCTCTCGTGTCCTTTTTCTACAGAGACGGCCTCTTGTCTTCTGTGCCTGATGGCCGGACCGCCTCTGCCCACGATATAAGGAATCCACAGGAGCCTGGGTGAGACAACTGTCTAGGTGGCAAAAACTGGTTAGTCATCTCTGTCATTTTAATTGATATATAGATTCATCTAGGTTACAATTTTTTCTTATCAGGTCTCTGATCACAATAATGGCTAAGCTAATGGTAGGTTGACAAGTAGAGTACAATTAAATCCATTGTTAGTTCATTAGTCAGTTCATTAGCGAGTTATAACTACCAGATATTAGGTATCTTCTCTTATTTAAAAAGACAGACAAGTTTGCCTGGCAAACAGGCTTCATGTTAAAAGGTAAACACATTTTAATGTAACTTTTTACTAATACTTCATTTAAATGACTGCTCCCAGTAATCAACTGCATGTGTCTCTTAATGAGTAACTGGAGAAGGAAAACAAATTTAAAGTTTATATAAGGTCTGAGGATATGAAAGTTTAAGTTATGAGGATCTAAAAATATTAGAAGGACTAAGAAAGTGTTTTATAAATACTAGAAGGTCGAAGAAAATATCTAAAAGTTGGTAATGGAAAGAAATTATTTAAGGGTCTAAGAAAGTATTTAAATGGTAAGTGCAAGTGGTAAAAGTTAGAGGGTGTTAAGAAAAGTTTTAAGGTACACAAATACAAGTTATAGAGCTACAAAAATGGCTTAAGGCATATAAAAATGAGATCACTAAAGTTCTGATCAGCTTGGGGAAGCACTGACTGCTTATTAATTAGTTACAAGCTCAAGATTTTAATTTTCCTTTGGTTGTCTTCTGAATATAGACTTAAGGGTATTTATCACTATGCTAAAAACAAGGCTACTGAAACTGAGAAAAAAAATTGTTCATGCTTTTACTGGGCCTCAAAGATATGAGTCTACTGACGCTATCTTTTACAATTGCAATATTAATATGCTTCTTTTTGTAGGCTAAAATTCATATAAGCTTCAAGAGAATGAAAAAGTCATAAGAACTGGATCTACCTACCGCAGATCAAATGAACGCCAGATAAGTACACCTACTTGTTTCTGAAAATGGAGATTCTCCCTGGTCTTGGGATTCTTCACCTTCCCCAATTACTAAAAAATTTTAATTCTGTTCCAACTTTATATTTGTCTCAGCCCATTTTTTACCTGGCTAACACACTCCATCCAGAGATCACCTGTAGACGACAAGCTGCTGAGATCTGGACCTGCTGGAAGCTGATGTTAACCAGCTCCGCAGATATGACTGCTCCCTGTCTCTTCAACTAGATTGACTAAACAGATGCTTCTGATAAGTGCCTCATTACCTAGCCTTTAACTAGCTTTTCAGCTTTCCTGGGTCCCTGATAACAACATCCTAATGTCAGCTTGAAGAAGCTATAGAAGAAACTACAGCGTCCATTATCCCACCTCATAGGCTGAAATGCTACGTAAAGACAGAAAGACTCTGGCATAAGGGACAAATGGGCCTGTAGTTCTGTTTCTCCAAGTCATGCTTTGTACCCCTTAAATGATAGACTTTATGTTAGGTCTATACAAAACCACATTAATGATGGAAGGTTGGTTCAATCGTTCTCCTTGGTTGACTATCCTAATGTCTACTAACCTTCGGTCCCTGCATTCTAAACTGCTTAATTATTTTTATTATATGGTACAAATTATGGTACTAAGGCAAAAATATAAAGCTATAGGAGACTCTCAGATCATGTTAAACAATCTCTAAACCTGCTTCAAGGTTGAACAGTTACAAGAAGAAGAGGGGAATGAAGGAACCAGCCCCCCTCCTCGAGAACCTCCATTAAGGTCTCTGTAAATTTCCCCTGCTGCAGGCTGTTTCAACTTCCCCTCTCCACCAGTAACTAGAATGTTAAAAACAATTCCAAGAGAAACCACAGGCTGATAACCGACTGCGGTGAGCACTCCCTTTGCTGTCAGCTGGACTCTTCCAGGACTGCCTCATTTATTGGACTGATGCTTTTGATTAACCTAAATGCCTGGTGTTTCTGATATGGCTTGATATGTCCATGTATCCTTGATTTAATTTGAAAAACCTTAAGAATGGAGTCTAAAGCTTCCAGGATCCCAAGAAGAATTTCTGTTCAGCCCTCTGGCTCTTTAATGCTAGGATGGTGTCTGGAAGCCGAGGAACTAGTTTAAATGATTCCTATCATTCTAGAGACTCTCCTCCCTTTAGATCAGATTCTGACAATCAGTCTACATCAGCATCTGCATCACCATTTCAGTCTACAAGGTATAGTGAACCTGAGATCACTCAGGGAAACCAGCAACGGGATCAGGTTTCAAAATGACCTATACTTTCTTATACAAATTGTACATCTACCTCAGCTGGGAGAAATATTGGAAGTGGTTTAAATACAGTATCTGATTCTTCTCAGAGGCATAGTCAAGGTCCCAGTTCTTCATCAATGGTACTTGATTCATTTGGAACAGACTTAACGAGAGAAAGGAGAGATTCGGAGAGGAGAACAGATCCTCCATTAGCCATCTTATAGATTATAATCACCCAAGTGGTGATTTCACAACTCTATCATATGGTCAAGAAAGAGTTCATTCTTCCTATTCACAGGAATACCTGTTATGCCCAAATTTTGAGAGACTCCCCAAACAGACCACCCAAGAGCAGAGTCCAAATGCAATTGCAAGGAAGCCTTTATTGCAGGTTCAAACCTGGGACACACCTCCTATGCACTGACTCAGCAGATGCAGGGAAGTGGCTCCAAATCTCAATTGAAAGGGGTTTTTATAGGTTTCAGACAAAGAAATGGGTTTTATGGTATATGATTGGATGGCATTTGGGCAGAAAAGCTACAAGCAGGGAGTTACAAGCCGTGGCCATTTTGTGGTTGGGTAATAGGTATAAGGGCCTATAAGTTGGCCTATAGAAAAGGTTGGTTAAAGCAGTCATGGGGGCTTTAGGAACTTTGGCCTGGTTTCTCCTAATCATTTGTTGCTATGTACCAGACTTACCTGCTGGTCAGCTTGACCAGCAGAGAATATATCTGGACTTTTCCAAGTGAGCTGATTGTGTTGCTAGGAAATATTTTTCTGTTTGGACTAGTTTATGGTTTTCCTGAAATCTGAGTTCAGCCCTCGGCCAGGTTAAACACAAAATGGAGTTTCTTTTTCAAAATGGAGTTTGTCTGGTCCTTACGACCAAAAGATAACTCAGTGAGCACTTCACAGTTGAATTCATCATCTACCAGCCACCAACTGCAACAGTTCACACTGCATTTTCATATCTTTCAAGTGGAGATGAAACCATGATTATAAGCAATTCAGAAAGGGTTGGTTCATCTCAGAGACTGTTTCAAGAATCTCCTGACAGTGAAGGTAGGTGTGCAACTAGGAGACTGCTATCACAGGTAGCTTCTAGCATGTCATCTACTTTTTTTTTTCTCACAAAGATCTAGTCAGAATTCCTTGCATACAAGATTATTGAATTCTGAAATTTATATTTCTCCAAGAGCCTTGACTTCCCAGTCTTGCAGAGTAATGGAGCATCATCTTCTGAAGTCAATGAATGATGGCAGGGCATCTGAAACTTCTCAGGAATTTAGATTTCTTAGGCAAAGATGAGGTTTGTCATCTCTTCGCCAAAATCATAGCTCTGAGCCAGAGGCAGAAAATTTTAACCACAAATCAGAAGGTAGAAATACAGGACGTGGCCATCTTCCACACTTAGAAATAGATGCACGCCTTTGTTCCCTAGAAGGAGGCAAGAGGGAAGAGATGAGTCTTCAAGAATGTCTCCGTCAGATGCACCACCTAGCCCTCACGTGTTCAGAAGACAATCAAACGAAGTAGCTCATCTTGAAGCTCAGAGTGACCCCGTTGGGGCTGCCGCCAATAGACCACAAGCACCCGGAGCATCCCACAGTGCTTCTGCAGGTGGCTCTGCACCAGATTGGCTTCAGGGTGCAAGAAATATAGGATTCACAGGGATTCTTTCTCACTCCTTACTCCGGTTTGCAGTCCCACCAGCACTTGGAAGTAATCTGACCAACAAAGTCAAGATTACTGCAGACAGGTATCCTTTATCCTGGAATTCAGCTGATAGGAAAAGTGATAAAACTAAAAGTGCACCTTCAAGAGACCCAGAAAAGCTGCAGAAAATCAAGGAAAGCCTCCTTTTAGGGGACTCTGAGGAAGAAGAAGGGGACTTATGTAGAATTTGTCAGATGGCAGCTGCGTCATCATCTGATTTGCTGATGGAGTCATGCTGTAACCACCTGTGAACTTTGTAAAGAGAAGCTGCAGCTTAACCTGGAGGATTTTGATATTCATGAACTACCTAGAGCTCATGCAAATGAGCAGAGTAGGAGCTTATCAGCTCTGGTCTCTACCTAGTTGTCTTACTAAACTTGTGTAAGCAAAGCTTTTCCGATATGATGGAAAATACAATTGAATCAAGCACTCATGTCCGATTTATGAACCTTGCAAGAACTCTTCAGGCACATAACAGAAGATGGCAAAACTTCAGAGGATGATTCTGAAGAAGATGAAGACCATAACAGAACATTTGATATTGCCTAACTGCATATAAGACAGGTGGATGATCTGTGAACATGTTTATTACTGGTGACTAAGTGTGAGTACTTTTGTGGGGGAATGCCTATTAAATAAATTGACTATATATAAAATGAATATATATATTCATGTATAAATGTAAATATATATTCATTCTCAAGTGTTGTTGAATTGAAATTCTTTAGCTGGACTTTTTAACCCTGGCCAGCAAATCTCATATTTATAATATATAATCAAAATCATTTTTTTCTTTTAAGTGAGTAGGAAAGCCTTACCCTTGTTTTAAATATCTAAGCAATGCTCATCAACGTATTTCTGTGTTACCAGTTACAATAGTCATATTTATGGAAAAATGTTTGTGTATTAGTTTCCTGCCAGTGAAAAAGTCAGACAAAATGTGCTTTTGAAATGAAATGAAAATGGCACCTAATTAGTTTCCCTTCTTAAATGCCTTAAGTTACTGCCACATTTTGATAATCATTTACTTCCAGTGTTTAAAAAATTTTTTTAAGAACAGGAAGTTTGAAGAGCATTATTATATCAGGTTTCCAAATTTAATTTGAATTCTAAATTCACTTAGCAATTTTTAAGAAAAAAGTATGTAAAAGATGTAGAAACGATGGATAACTTTTGTATTGATTTGCAAAATGCAGATTATATTTGATAGACCATGATATGTAGGTATTCCTTTCAGGAGTATTACCACTGTAAATTAAATCAGAATTGCCAGTCAAATGATATTTAGTTAGAAATTATTGAAAGTCTCAAGTTAACAGAATATTTTTTTAAAGCCCACAGTCAAAGTTTAAAACACTGGTTTTCCATGTGTTTTTTAGTGTTGTCACTTCTTTATTAGAAAAATATAAAATAACCTGTTTGGATCCTGGTCATTTTTAGCTGATCCTTGCTAATTCTGAGCATTTCTTTGATGATTGTTAATATTTCTCACTACCTTTGCAAAACAGATGAATTACTTATTCAACGTGAATGAGTTTGCACTATGGTCGTGAGTTGTGTAAACTTCCATAATGTTCTCCACTGTCAACACCCTTAGGACATACATTTACACTTCCAGGTGGTTGCAGATGAGTTCAACGTTGTAACAACAAACAACTTTTGCAAAACCTAAATAGAAACCATTTAATTTCTCAGATGTGAATGAACAATTTGCTTACACTTTGTTTCAATGTAAAATGTTGACTTGAAATAAAGTGATACTGATTGGAAAAAAAAAAAAAAAGACCACAGCCCTATCTCAGGTCTTGACTCCCTCCCAGGCCCTCTTTCTTTTGACCTTCTTCTTCAAGATCTCTTTTAACTAACTCCAGACTCTGCTCCAGTCTTGCTCATTCTGAAATTCTTCTCTGTGCTGAAGTTAAGAATCTCGCTTAACCGGGGCAGAGCTCCCTAAAGGGTGAGGGACTCCTGAGGACCTCGGGTACAGTAGTAACAGTGTGTCCACCAGTGGCAAGGGCTTGCCAGTCCAAGCTAATGAGGCTGGTGAGTCAGGCAGGACCCTGGGAAAACAAGAGCAGGGTGGGAGGTTGAATTAGCCCTAAAGGAGAGCCAGCTGAGAGCAGGATGGGCCTCTGGGCACTCAGGTTTTTCCTCTGGCTGCCAAACTCACCCCAGCCTCCTCCGATGGCCATGACTCAGCCCCAAAGATTATTTTTAATGAATGTGGACTGTAGATAGAGCTTTCAGAACTTTAAGCATTTCGCTTCAATTGTGGCATTAAAAAACCTACCCTACTCAATTCCCACTCAGCTAAAGGTAACTCTTCCCTAGTGGAATGAATAGGAGTGATAGGGTTATGCAAAGGTCCCTAGAGGACCATAACTGATTAAAGTAATTAGTCTGGTTCGGTGATATCACTTGTCTCTCTTCTGAAGGTGAATTATGACATTTCGCTAAGGAGCTGAGCACCCTGAGGAAGAACACAAAAAAATTCCCATTCATTGCTCCGCCCGGATAGGAGGGGACACAGCCACCACGTGTTTTCTGGTCTCAGGCTACAAATGACTTCAGTGGGAGGGGCCAGCTTTATTCTTCTCCTCCTGCTTCTGCTAATGAAGGTTCCCCAGGGCAGGTAAGTTCTGGGAAGGAACTTCCGAGGTCCTGGGAGGACCTGGGGACACAGTCGCAACCTCTGTGCGCTGCAGGAGTTGCATAGAAAAGAACCATCGAGGTAGGCAAGAAAGGGACCAAAGCCCCAGGGACTCTGGAGTGATACACAGACTCCACAAAGAGTTCTAGGAAAACATGGGGCTAACGACAGAGACAGCGGGCACGGCAAAGTGGAAAAGCTCGAATTCACAGCCAAGTTTCTGGAGAAACTGCGATCAACGCACTAATTACTTAGGCTGCCTCTCCTCTCTTGAAAGCCGCAAGCCTGCTGTCCCCTCGGTTTTTGGAATGTGGAACCAGATGCATGGCCTGGGCCGCAGTTACTGCTTACTCATCCTGGTCGTCTTGGTATTCTGCTGGGCTGTCCGTGCCTCCACAGGTGAGCTCCTGGGAATCTGACTGGGGAATGAGGGACAGAGAGGGGCAGACATAGGCCATAGTGACTAGGAGAGCCGGTCCTCCCAGTGGGACACTCCTTGCCTTCCTCGGCCACCTACCACTCCTTTGGGCTACTTCTGGGTGTCAAGGCCACACTCTTCCAGGACTTGTAGAGGAGTGGAAGAGTAACAGAAATTAGTTACTGCAGAGTGGGAGACAAGGGCTAGAAGAAATGGGAGGTCAAGGTGGCAGATAGAAATCACAGAGTGCTGTGGCGTGATGGGCACACGGTGTTATCTCTCTAGGAAGCCAGCACAGTCTCCTGTACCCAGGCTTTGTGCCCTCTACAAACTATCTTTCTCACTCTCCTACAATCCCTCCAGGATGCCCTGGGCTCTTTGCTTTTGAACTTTACCAGCACATCAGAAGACCCAGGGCCTTGTCATCCATATCCACACGCTGCCCCTTTTGTTTGTCAGTTTTGAGGCAGATTTCAGTCTGTCATGTTGAACTGGAAATAGCTGAGGAAACAGCCGCTGGCTGTCAATGTAAACAGTCACGCAGGGGTTGGAAGGAATGCTCTACTGCAGCCAGATTGGCCAACGCTGCTGTGTTTACCTTACTAATCATATGGACCAATGTCCATTCTGTCCAAACTCCTGCCTGGTTCCATTTCTGTGGTTATAACAAAATGCTATAGCCAAAACCAACCTGGAGCTCAAGGCTTGACTTGGCGTACCATTCCAGATTATACTTCATTATTAAAGATAGTCAAGTAGGAACTTAAATTATCACATTTATAGTCAAGATCTGTCACAACCCTTCCGACCAGCGGAAAATAAGGACGCGACCCGAACGTTCTCCTCCAGGCAGTTTATTCAGGAACCTTTTCAGCAAGCTTCTTCTTCTCCCGCTCGCTCGCTTCTTCCCCCCAACACCTCCGTGCCCCTTTATATCCTCTGCCTCAACCAATCAGCAGCCCTTACGTCGGTAGCTCCAATTGGTTCCTGACAAGGCCCGAATAAGGACTTGTTTACCAGGAGCAGAATTGCAAGTCATCCTGCCTGGCAGGTTGCCAGGCGCCATCTTAGCGAGGGCGATAGCTTCAGCTTCCCACAAAGATCAGAGAGAGAGAGAGATAAAAGTACCCATGCTGCTCTCTTGCTTGCTTAGGTCAGTTTTGTCTTATGGAGTTCAGCATTCCCTACTTGGGAATGGTGCTGCCTGGAGGATGGGATGGGTGTTCTTACATCCAGTAGCTTCACTAAGACAGTCTTCCACAAACATGGCCACAGGCCAACCCAATAGAAATAATCCCCTTTGAGACTTTCCTCCAAGGTGATTTAAGATTGTGTTAAGTAGAGTTGTGTCACAGAGTTCAATGGTCTGCTACTGACCTACTTGTAGCCTCTGGGATCTGAATTCCTCTTCTCTTGTACCTAGTCTTTCTCTTCCCACAGAACCAGTACTGCTGATATTAACAGTCCTGCTGGCTTTTAGTCCCAGCACTAGGGAGGCAGAGGCAGGTGGATCACTGTGAGTTTGAGGCCAGCCTGGTCTACAAAGCAAGTCCAGGATAGCCAAGGCTACAAAGAGAGACCCTGTCTCAAAAATCTGAAACAACAAACAAAGATATTTGCAGTCTAAAGTAAGGAATGGTTCGAAACTGCCTGTGAACTGATCATCAGTGGGCCTTCCCTCCTGCCGCTCACGTCCGTGTGTGGCCTTTAACACTGCACTGGGATGACCAGTCCAGCCTTTAAATACAGTAGAGGTGTTGAAATACCACTTCCTAATTTTGTGTGTGGAGGAGTGGAGGGTGGAAAATAATTTGGGAAGACATGCCATGGAGGAAACTGACCCCTTGAGAAAGCTCTACCTGAAATCTCTTTGCACTGTTGGTTGTCTAGAAAAGCAGGGAGACAGGATATAAAAATGCCTGTTGTACATTTTAATTGAGAGTAAACCCTGTTAGTATGAAATGAGATTAAATTTAACTGAGCCTCTCTGCGTATCAATTTCTCCACATAACCACACAGACTGAAAAAAGATATGAGGTAAATTTTCATAGTCACAATTTAATTGTCTTAAATTCCTTTCACTGTCATTTTCACTACTGACATTCTCAATCTGTCATTTGTAACAGAATAATATTAGAAGATTTTTTATGATTAATTAATACCACTGTATTTTTTAAAGTATATTTACTTTTCCTTAAAAGGGGTAAAAATTTGGAACAGATTATGAAAATTGTGTTGTCCTGAATAATAGTTAGATGTCTATATAAAAATGCTTACTTAAAAAAAAAAAAAACTATCAGGATGGTATTGTCCAGCTACTCTCTCATATGTATCTTGAAGATCTTCCTAAATCAGCACCTGCAATCACTTTTCATAAACATCACATGACATGTAATCCTATAACTGTGTCCCAATACACAGTCTGTCCTGTGTGGGTCTCCTCCTCCCTGGGAGGATGTTGGCCACCAGCCCACAAAGGTAGGAGGAGCAGAAGGTGAGACTCAGAGCTTGGAAGGCCATGAGCAAGAGAGAGAATGACCACTCTGGGAACCACTTCAGGGAGATAGTTCAACTTTAATTGAAGAGAACAAATGCTATATACCCCTTGAGGAGTGAATGGGGGCCTCCCAGGATGGGCGTATGTAATCAGTTGGAACTAGGCACTTTAAGGATGTTTGATATGCATTTGGCAGCATGCTCCTCTCATATGAATGTGAACGTAGTACTTAATTATCCTATAGGTGCAAGGAGGGGAGAGCTAGCAAGGGGCTGTGTCAAGGGACATATATCAAATGCGGTAAGGGGCATCTGTGTCTAAAGACAGTCTCTAGATGGAGTCAGGCAAAAAGCCAGAGGCCCTGCTGGGGAGAGGGAGTCCTGCACCTGACCCGAGCTCAGAATGGCTATCCTGACTGAAAGGACTGCAACCTCAAACAGCCGTCGTCTGCTTTATTTTATAATGGGGACATGTCATCATGAGCTTTGAAAAATCTGTCCTTTATATCAGAGGTATCTAGGGTCCGGTAATGTGCCATGGCCTGATTGGTGGTGACTCTAGCAATGGTGGGAAACTGTCACCAGAGGAACTGTACGAGGCAAGGGGAAAGCATCAAAATAAAACATAATTAGAGGGCTAATAAGGGGTAGGAGCTAGGGAAACAAGGGGTTACTGAACCAACTTAATTGCATCTGAGCCAACCCTGTCTTAGTGAGGCTTCTATGCAGTGGGTTCCTTAACCCTTCTTTAGCCGTTCTATAACCTATACATATACGTCACACGCGCACACACACTCACACACCACATGTATGCACATACCCCATATATAAACAATCATAAATGCCATACATGCACACACACAATACATACATGCATCTTATACATGCACACATACACCACATACATGCACACATGCCATACATGCACACAAACACACACCACACACATACACATACACACACACACACACACACACAGGCAGCAGTGACTTCTATGCTGCCTGTGACTGCTGGGTCAGCTGGAAATGACAGGAGGAGGTCCTGGGTTCAAGGCCTCTTGTTCTCTCCGTTGCTGTTCATGGATTTCTTCTGTCCCAAGGAACGTAGGGGACACTCCTGAAGCCTGAGGTGCTTGCAGAGGGAGAAGTGGCAGCTGACTTGAGAACAAACCTCAGTCACTTCCTCTAGATGAGATAAGATTTCCACAAGCATCCGGTGAACAGGAGATGCTCTGTCAGACAGAAGTTCTTGTCTCTCCCTGCTAGGCAGCTCTCAGCACACAGTGACTTGCTATGACCCTGCAGCAATGCCTCACTTCTGGATGTCTTGTCTGACCGTGGCCTGTCCACCTAACCACCTAGAGGGAAAGTGCTCACCTCATGAGTCTCCCTGAGGCCTGAAGCCCTTTCTGATAGGCCAGGACCTGAGGTCACTCTCTCCCAGGCCCAACGCCATGCCAGGAGCCACTTTGAAATGCACTGCATGTTCTCTATCGCAGGGAAGCATGGCAGCAGGCAGGCATGGTGGCTGGAGCAGCGACTTGAAAGTCCACATATTTTGAATTTAGTTTGGTTTAGTTTGGTCTGGTTTTGAGACAAGTTCTCACTATATAGTTCCAGTTGTCCTAGTATTTACTATGTAAAACAGGCTGGTCTCAGGCTCACAAAGATATGCCTGCCTCTGCCTCTTAAGTGTTGGGATTACAGCCATGTGATACCATGCCCAGCTAAGAGCCCACATCTTAAACCTCAACAAAGGTCCAGAGATGAAGAAATGAGAATGGCTTTCAAAGCCACACCCTCAGTGATGTACTTCCCCAAGGGAGGTCACACCTCGTTAACCTATCCAAACAGCTGTGACCAACTAGGGACCAAGTATTCAGGCACCTGAGCCTATGAACGACCGTCACATTTAAACCACCACAGCAGATATCCACAGTAGCATCTGGGGGTTCACTCCTGAGTGACAGGGCAGAGATGGAGAAGACAGAGAGAACCACTGCACTTTCTGAGGAGATGAGTGGTCCCTCCTTGTTGGGACCTGGTCTGTGGGTCTGTCTTTGAGGAGTTCACTTTTAAAGGTTTTTTTAGATATCTATTTATGCATATGACTGACTGCATATATATATGCGCACCATATATGTGCCTGATGACTTTGGAGCCCAAAAAAGGGCGTCAGACCCCCTAGAAGGGACGTTACAGGTAATGATGAACCACAATGTGTGGTTGCTGAGAGCCAAACCTGGATCCTCTGCAAGAGCCACAAGAGCCTGCATCCACTGTGCCACCTCTCTCACCCTAATGGTTCAGTTTAAATACTGGGCACAGGAGCCTGGGGCTTTCATGGGACAGAAGCTTTCAGCTTCTTGGTCATCTGTTTTGTCTTTAATTATTATATCCAGCCACATCCGGTTTGGCTAAACATCTCTCTATATTTAGGATCATCCATGAGCATCTCACAAGATGACACCCTTCTCTCTGGGCATGCTGAACTTGCTCCTCCACAGGAGTGTTCCAGCATCCGGCAGACCTGCATGAACTCTCCACCCTCCCCCGGAAACGTTTGCTGTTCCTTCCACCTCGGTATGTGCATTTCTCATATTTCTCACCACCGCTCTTCTACTACCAGACATAACATCCTAGAGCTTCTGCATCTTGTAGTGTGGGTCATCCGTTGAGCGGTTCCAGGAAGCCACCCTGGAACACTACATTATGTCCAGGGGACCTGACATTGGCTGTTCTAGTTTCATTCTGTTGCTGGGATAAAACATTCAGGCCAAAAGCAACTGAAGGGGGAAACTGATGTATTAGACTTCTACTGCTAAGTCATAGTCTGCCACTGCAGGGAGCCAGGACAGGAAGTCAGAGGCAGCCTAATTGCTGTTCCACACACTATTACCTATGACCAAGGAACTTGCTTCATAGCAGGAGAGGCTTAGCAGTAACCATGGAGGATGCTACTTGCTGTCTGGCTCACTAGCTCAGGCATAGCTAGATTTCTTATCCAGCCAGAGACCACCTGCCTAGGGGATGGTAATGCCCACAGTAAGCTGGGCATTCTTATACCATTAACTCTCAAAACAGTCCCTCGATAGAGACTTCCTTCTTAGGTAACTCTAGGCTGTGTGAAACTGACAGTTAACACTAACCAGCAAGAGTTTCAAGTCTATGATCTGAGCATACCGACCAATAAAAACTGTCTCTGTCCATGAAACCTGTGTTCCAGCCTAACCCTGCTCCACTATGGCTCAGCATCCTCACACACTATGGCCCAGCATCCTCATACGCCATCCTGCCTCCACATAGTCTACATGGACAGCTTCTGGAGATTTTACAGAATGAATAGATCCAGAAAAAAGATCCTGAACTTTTCCTGCTGTAATTGACAAGGCCTACCCCTAGCAAGGACATGTGATAACAGATGAAAGAATTGTCCTGGTAGAGAGCAAGGATTAGGCACACCTTGACCTGCACCTTCCAGTAGAAAAGAATGGCTCTCTCTCTCCCCTAACCTCATTACGTGTTTCCTTCACAGAGGCTGCCTCTCTTTGCTGTAGCTTCACTATTGGCAGGTCAGGATCTGAACAGTGGAAGAATGAAGTCCGAGATGATGCCACCGATGCTCTGGGGAAGGGAATGAATATCAGAAAGATCTATGAAATGTATGGTGACACTCTGAGAGATCTACTTGACCTGTTCAAAGATCAAGCTTACATGATGCAGGAGTCTGAGGTAATAAAAGGTAAGTTTCAAATGGCCCCATAGGGCTGGGGATGTAGCTCAGTGGTCACATGCTTGCCTAGCATTCATGAGGCTCCGGGTTCAACCCCCCCTCCCCCACTGCTACAAAATGATTAAAAGAACATATCAGATGATCCCCTGAAGGAAAGAACAGGATTTGTGACAAGTTAGGGACATTCAACGTTTTCATGAAGGAAAAAAAAAAAAAAAAAAGAATCAGTGGTTATCCCATATAAGACATCCATTTGCAAGAGCAAAATGTGGTGAGTAGGGCAAGGTCAGAGGAAGGGAAGGGATGGGGACAGGTAGGCAGACATGATGTATCAAGGCCAGTGACTAATCTCTTTCCAATGGGCACAGATCCCTTTGCTCTGAAGGCCGTGATGTATTGCCGGTATACAAAAGATGGACATTTCAGTGCATCCTGGGACATTGGCCTGAATGGACAGCAAATGGCCCACTTAGATTCAAACGTTAGAAAGTGGACTGGTACCGATTCTAGATTCAGTAGGATTCAAAACGTGGAAGTAACTGACTCTTTAATCAAGACCTCAATGGGCGACTGCAGGACCTGGCTTGATAAACTCATCTTGGATGGGAAAGGAAAGCCTGAGCCTACAGGTAACTGGGAAGAGGGTAAGAAAGCCAGATGAAGTGTGTCTGTGTGTGTGGTGGGGGGGGGAGATTTTATCACCATGAGTCTCACATTAGTGGCCATTTTCCCCATCATTCATCTCCTTTCTCCCCCTCTCCTATCTCATTAACTGTGTTTACACTGGTCGCTCCCTGTGGTTCTCTCTGGCTGTCACAGTCTGGGCATCCTTCTATTTCCTGGCCTTTCCTCATTCTAGAATCACTGTCCCCTTTCATCTCACCAAGCTCCTTCTTCTTCCCTGCCATGACCCTCCCATCTCAGCTCCTCTTCTGCCAGCAGGAAAGTGGAAGTCCCATCATCACCCTGCCTCCCCTACCATAGCTCCATGACTCTTTTGGGGACCAGGGCATCCCCTCCCCCTTCCTCCTCAGGACCCGTACAAATAGTTGTTCATAGCAAAGTGGGTGGAAATCTGTGTGCTCCTGAGTTACCCAAGGAGCCAGAATCTAAGGTGAGATTTCCTCAGATTTAAGGTCTGGTCAAAGACTCAACTTGTGTTTCCACTCCAGCCTTTCAGGCCACTACTGCAGCTGTGACCCAGCCTCAGTCCATGGCATTCATGCCCAACCCGTCTGTCCCACTGATCTTCGCCTGCTTTCTTCTCGCATGTTTTCTGAGGTGGCCCCTTGGCATGGACAGACACTAAGGACACTGTTGGCAGAGGAATAAAGGACAGATGGACAAGGAATGCTGAAGAGGAATGAATTCCTGGAGACCTGGTCTTGTCCCTCACTTACTCTCCACTGGGCTCAGAGAAGCTTCTCTTTGCACATCTGGAATCTGTATTGGAAGAAAGAATGAATTCACAAGTGTTCCCTCTGACCCCCACATGGGCACTTTTGCACAAATGCCCTAGCACTCACACATACACATGATACACACACACACACACACACACACAGAGAGAGAGAGAGAGAGAGAGAGAGAGAGAGAGAGAGAGAGAATGATAGAAAATATAGAAATAAAAAAACAATAATAAAATAAGGCTCCTAAAGCAGAGTATAATGTATAAAATTCATGGTTGAAAAACACTTTTTAATTTTTTTTTTTTTTGAAGCAGTGTCTCACTTTGTAGCTGAAGCTGGCCTCAAACTCACAGATTGACCTGCCTCTGTCTCCTGAGTGCTGGGATCAAAGATGAGTGCCACCCTCACCCTCATAGTGATCACTCACAGTGATCCTCCTGCTTTAGGCTTAACTGTGTGTGCCACTATGCCTGTCTGGTCATTGAATTTTAAGCTCTAATTGTGTGCTAGTAAAGTATTAGAGCTTTAAAAATTACTATTTCACCCAAATTAACTTGTTAAACTTAGTGGCCTTGAGCAGACTGGCACTATTAAAGTGCCTGAGGCATCACTACAGGAAACCAGTTACAGCCAATCACAGGAAATGGAAACCGAGGTGCTAGACTCATGTGTCATCTGAGTCTATCCCTGGAAGCCCAATTGAGATACAGAGTCCAGAGTCAATGCAAACGCAAAGAAATTTATTAAGCCAATGTGCCGGGGTCCACCAATCTCTGAGGAGATGGAAGACCCCGTCCCACAAAACCTCAGGGTTTAAATATGTTTTACAGAAACAGAGCCTAGTGACAATGGCTAAAGAGTGCTAGGCTAACAATAGGGGTCTAACATACTAAATTCTAAGAAGGGTGAGACAAGAGCAGTAAATTCCAGGGGCAGGGTCAAGATGGAGACTAGTGGAGAATTTTTAACTCGCTCCTCTCAGTTTGCTGTTACTTTGTTTCCTCTCATTATCAGTCTGCAATTTTTAACTTGCTTGCTGGGCTGACTATTCTGTTGTCATGGTGGCTGAGTTCAGGCCACCTGGAGTCTTATATTTCCTTAGCTAGTAGAACTCCGTTTCCTCAGCTACACTATTTCTTTAGCCAATAGTGAAACACTATTTCCTTAGCTAATAATGTCACTGCTGAGTTCAGGCCATCTAGAATCTTACAGAGGACTAGTTTTTTAGTAGAAGTCACTGGTAATTATAACAGGGGCCCCCAGACCTTAGCACAACTGACTCCATGATGGAAGTGCCACTCAGGCTGTAAAACTCAGCACATCTGTAGGACCACCTGCCAAAATGAAAATAAAGGCCGAATCCATCAAGGTCCATAGTGCTGGAAAAGTCTCTATATGCACTAACCTTGCTTTTTGGCTTCTGTAGCTCTGCTTCTGGCTAACTGTCTATGTTTAACTGAATTATGTCAACCCAGAACATGTTTTTTGTGCCTAAAACCTCTCCCTGAGAAAAGGCCCGTGCTACACCGGGATCTTGAGGACCCAGAGTAGTCACCAGATAATAAAGAGTTTCTATTGGCTTAAACACCATGTGTGGCAGGGGAGGGGGATAAAGGAAAGGAAGAAGGAGAAACTTTGGTCAGGATGTAAATTAATTAAAGAATTCTTTTTAAATGACCACGTAGTCTGCTCTGGTGAATGCCCCAGAACAGGGGTGTCCATCCTCCATTTTCCTCACTACAGCTGCCTGATTGCTGACTTGGTGTCTTTAAAATGTCACCTTTCAGCCCTTAGTGCTACTGTGACTTGAGGTGCCAAGGTAGGTTGGTACTCTTTGGGGGCCTCCCTTTCTCTGAGAAGGAGGGGGGAGAGGATAGGACTGAGGGGAGAGAACGGAGGGGGCTGGGATCAGGCTGTGACACAATTAAACAAATGAACAAATGGGAAAAAGCCATCTTCCTATTCAGATATTTTTACACTTTCTTCATGTGATTGCTGTACACACGTTCAGGTTTATGCAAATGTGTGATGGTCTACATTATATGATTTTTATCTGAAAATTTCAGAGTATTCTTTTGTAATTAATTTTCTTCATAAGCTTTGTGGCAATGCCCCTATTCTATTTATGACTGAACAGTTGTAGTACCCTCTTTGTTCTTAGTCAATAGGTATAAAGATCTAGCAAGTTCACTAAACTTTGAAAAGTTTAGTGTAGGGAGGGGAGAATGACTAGGGAGGGATATGTAAGGGGGCTGGGCCACTGGGGCCAGAATTAGGACTACAGGGAGCAGGAAGGGGAGGACAGGGGGTGGGGAGGGGATCTGCAGGAGCAAATGAGTTTAGGGTTCCAATGGAGGAAGAGGGGAGGTGGTGGGAAGTGCAGAATGACTGGCTGGGGAGTGGAGGGGGACCCCAGAAGGGGCGGGGTCCGCTTGAGAGGGACAATGGTAGTGTGGCTGAAGCTAAGGGACTCAGGGCAGAAACTTAGGAGTGGAACTGAATGCTGCCTGGGCCAGGGACTGGCCTTAGGTTGCACAATTCCCATTCTAGCTGCAGGCTGCAGCGCCACCTACTGGAGATAAAGACTTTGGAGAATTCTATAGTTCACCCTTGAAAACACTTCTCACCCGACCCCCTACCTGCCCTAGCAGGGACTCAATATGTACACCAGGCTGGACTTGAATTCACAGAGATCCTCCAGCATTAGACATAAAGGTCTGTGCAACCATGCCTGACTCTCACTGGGTCTTAAGCTCTAATGGTGTGCTAGTAAAGTATGGGAGCTTCAAAACTGACTATTTCACACTAATTAATTTGTACAACTTAGTGGCGTTAAGCAGACTGGCACTATTAAAGTGTCTGAGACATCACTATAGGAAACCTGCAACAACTAATCACAAGAAAAGGAAACAGAGGACTAGTTGTTTAGTAGAAGTCACTGGTAACTACAACAGGGCCCCCACACCTTAGCACAGCTGACTCCATGATGCCATGATGGAAGTGCCACTCAGGCTGTAAAACTCAGCACATCTGCAGGACCACCTGCCAAAATGAAAACAAAGGCCTAATCCATCAAGGTCCATAGTGCTGGGAAAGTCTCTAAAAGCACTAGCCTTGCTTTTTGGCTTCTGTGGCTTTGCTTCTGTCTAACTGTCCATGTTTAACTGAATTATGTCAACCCAGAACATGGTTTTTGGTGCTTAAAATCTTTCCCTGAGAAAAACTCCATGCTACACTGGGATCCTAAGCACCCAGGGTAGTCACCAGCTAATAAACACTCTCTATTGGCTTAAAGCCATGTGGGAACAGTCTTGTCTGGTGGATATCCCAAAGCTGTAATGCCCACCCTCTGTTTTCCTTACTGGAAGCTGTCTCTTCACTGATTTGGTGTCTTTAATATATCATCTTTCCATTCAGATGCTTTCAAACTTTCTTCATGTTGTTGGAAAAAAAGCAAAAGAAATTAGTTCTGAATTCTGCCATTTTGTTTTCAAACTCCATTCATTTGTGGGGGGGGGGACTAAATTCAAGGTCCCAGGTCCTAGGGGAGCTAGGGACTTCCCAATAGCTGGACAGTTTCTGTTGGGAGGAGACAGTTGTCTCAAAGACAACTTCTCCATCTTGCTGGTGCGCTTAAACTAAGTTCACGTTCCCATGCCAGGAACCAACTCTTATCCTGACTGATAAAAAAACAACATAAATTGGTGCAGGTGTTTCTGATTTTCAGGCTTAAATACTCTGTGATATTCTGGCTGGGTGTTGCAGTTCAGTTACCTAGTCTGTTCTGCAGCCCTGACTGATCAGTAGCAGCTTGATTACAATAGGTTTTATCATTTGCATTCAGCTGGTGTTTGAGTTATGTTGGATTTAGGCAGATCTCATAATAATGTGATTGCTTTACAGATATTCAGATCAAACTAGGGTCATCCTTTCCCACTGATGCCAAATAAGGTACCCAGTAAGGGGAACTGCATCCAAAGGGAGGCATAAGAGTCAGAGATGGCCCCTGCTCCAGTTGCTAGGGGATCCACATGAAGACCACTGCACATCTGCTACATATGTGCAAGAGGCCTAGCACCAGTCCAGTCATGGTCTTTGATTGGTGGTTCAGTCTCTGTGAGACCCCATGGGTCCAGGTTAATTAACTCTGTAGGTCTTCTTGAGGAGTCCTTGACCCTTCCTGTTCACTCAATCATTCGCCCAACTCTTCCAAGGACTCCCTCTAGGAGCCTTTCAGAACTAATTTATTTGGGGTTCTTATACTTCTACAGCCCTTCTGCCAAGCCCCCAACACTAGGTAGGAGAGAAGGAAGGTCAGTGGGGAGAAAGGTCATAGACCTCTTTATTTCTTCTGGCTGGTTAGGCTCATCAGCTTCTTTGGAACAATACCAATCTCAGTTGTCAGGATATCCAGCAGGCCAGGTAACCAGCAGCCTTCCTCTTTCTCCATCCATCTTCTCAAAGCGTACTTGAAATATCCTCCTCTCTGTCACAGCCTTTTCTCCTCTCCCTGGGCTCTAGTATTTATACCCTCTCCGAGTCCTCAGAATTCAAGTAACTGTAGCTTGTCAAAGACCATGCCCCTCTCCAAGCTGTGGACAAACTCAAGGCAACTCCATACCTCACACTTGGAATTAAAGCAAAAACATATTTACATAACATAACTGAGTTTTTAAAAGTTGTCAAAACTTCCCTATGGGGGCCACTCATTTTCAAACCATCACATTCCACCCCCTGACTCCCATAGGCTTGTAGCCATATCAGAATGCAAAAATGCATTCAGTCCAACTTCAGAAGCCCATATTGACTATCACAGTCTCAAGCTCTTTCAAAGGCCCAAAGTTGGGCTAGAGAGATGGCTCAGAGGTTAAGAGCACTGATTGCTCTTCCAGAGATCCTGAATTCAATTCCCAGCAACCACATGCTGGCTCACAACCATCTAATGTAATCTAATGCCTTTTTCTGGCTTACAGGTGTACATGCAGATAGAGACTCATATATGATAAATAAATAAATACCCAAAGTTCAAAGTTTCTTTTGAGACTCAAGGCAAGACTGTTAACTGTTACCCCTGTGGGGCTCCAGGACTGTGGCTCCAGAGGAACTGGCATGGAACTTGTGAGATGGAGCATGTTCAAACCCCAGAAATCTTAAAAGTTGAAGTTTAAATCTCATCCTGAGAACAGAAGGTGTGAGACAAATCTCTCTCCTTGTTTCCTTGCCTACCCCAGTAGCAAGTGACACAACCTCAAGGTGGCTACAGGTGATGAGTCACATAAACTGTCATCTCTTATCCTCCCCATGCAAATAGGGCATTGATGCACCTTAGATCCAAAAGTCAAAGGCTTGAACCCCCTCAAGCCCCTCCCACTGCCCAAGGTTTTATGTGTCCCTGATTCACATCAAATAAACCAGTGAGCATCATCTACTTAGACAGGCTGATAACTCACTTCAAGAATGAAAGGCTCCCCTTCTCGCTGAAGAATTCATCACTGGAATCCTGGACTTGACTGCAGGGTAGGCAGTTGCTGCAAAACCACCACCCTCACTGCTGGAGCTCACCCAGCAGCTGCAAGCTTCTCCTAATCACCAGCAAGTCAGGCCAGATTGCTTCTGCCATCTTTTGTGCCCCCATGCTTGCTGAAGTGCTGCTCTGCAGGATGCCATTCCCCACTTCCCCAGTCAGCAGATGACTCATCCAAGTTAGGCCAGTCTCCAAGCCCTGAGTTCCTCCTGCAGTCACAGATAATTGCCCCATTGCCTGTGCTTTGATTAGCATCCCAGCCTTCCTGGGCCCCTGACAACAATGTCCTAATTCAGACAATATGTCATCCGATTCCCCACCTAACAGGCTGAAATGTTACATCAAAAGGAATTCCCTGGCATAGGGGACAAATGGGTTGCTATAATGCCAACTGACACACCCAAAATGGGCCCTTAGTCCTGCTCACCACGGTTATGCTTTATGCTCACTGCACAATAAACTTTATTTCATGCTTCATTCGAATTAAGAGCTTATTAACACAGTCAAACATGATGTTAAAGATATTATCCCTTATATAAAGGACAGGAGATATGCCATTAAAGATTTGATTCAGGAACATAAGAACAGGGGGGAATGAAGAGATCATGTTAAAAAGCTGTCAAACTCCATTTGTTAGAAACAACCTAACTCCATTCCTAAGACCACCCACTCTGGGAAAATTCCTTAGAAAAGGTCAAGCTGACCACAAGACTAGATATGTTTATGATCAATAGACCTATCCTATGGCCTAATTAATCAGCAAAATTCCCCAACCATAAGCCCAGTTGCCCCCACTTTCAAGGTCAGCTAGAACTGTTTGTTAGCAAAATAAGTAAGTCAGAGCTGACCACCCTATCTCACCACCTGCCCCTTGTATGAGCTTGTTGCAATTTTCACCTTTTAAATGTGCAATGCAACTTCCCCTTAAGGATGCGGTTCAGATCCCAGACTGGCTGCTTATCTGAGCTCAGAAAATAATGATTTCATTTTAAGTTTCTTTCTCTGAAGTGAGTTTTCTTGGCTTCCACCCAGAACCCAACAGAGTCCTAGCTAGAGTAATTGGCCAAGAAAAATAAATGATATGGTTCTAGACTGGAAATGAAGAGATTAAAGAGTCTCTACCTGCATATGGCATGAGAGTATACTTAGAAAACACTGAAGAATCTAGAGTCTAGCAAAGTGAAATTAGAGGTAATAAATCAAATCAAGTATAAAGTTGTAAAATCAGCAAAGAAAAACCATAAATATATATATATATATATATATATATATATATATATATATATATATATAGAGAGAGAGAGAGAGAGAGAGAGAGAGAGAGAGAGAGAGCGCAACATATGCTCTGAAAATTAAATTAAGAGAACCGCTTCATTCTCAGTAACATCAAAAAGAATTAAATACTTACAAATAATGAGACAAAGGAGTAAAAGGTCTGGGTATGGAAAACTGCCCACAGAACAAAGAAATTGAAGGAGACACATCTGGTGTTCACTGTTTGGAAGAAATATTGTTATAATGTTCATACTAATTGTTATCATTTAAAATATATAGAGATGCAACTGATCTGATATGGAGAGATTTGTTGAGGAAAGGGAAGGGGAGAGGAGTTAGGGCCATGAGGGTAGAGAGAGACAGAGACAGAGAGACAGTGGGAAAGAGAGAGAAATGGAGGGAGGGGATGGCGTGCCCAGACTCAGGGAGGAGGAGAGAAACTGAGGCAGACAGGATGCAAGAGAGAGAGGTGGCAGGTTCATCCTTTTCTATCTGGTGTGCAGCTGAAGCACATCTGGCACACACCTGGCAGCTGTAAGTGATGACATCAGGTTGCTAGGCAACCTAGAGGCAGGCTACTGGATTACCTGTGAACAAACACTAATCAAAGTGACTTATAGACTAGAGATAATCGCTATTAAATTCCTAAGAGTATTCTCCACAGAGTGGAAAACCCAAGTTCATACAGAAATGTCAAAGCCTTCAAGGAGTCTAAGTGTTTCTTAATTTTCAGATTTGTGTATTTTACTGTATGTTAATGAGTGTTTTGCTCATATGTCTGTGCACCATGGTGTTGTGGATGGTTGTGAGCTAACAGCTGGACACACAGGCAAAATAGTACATAAGCAAGTACATGAAAACAATTGTGAGCACTCGAGCAAGAATCTCAAAGGGCAGAGAAGGTGAATCACTGTGTCCCATAGGAACGACATCCCTATCTCAGCCTAAGCACCTAGGAGAGACAGCTGATCTTAGGTCCCTGCAGGAAGTTCCCAAGTCACTGTGTGAGGAAAGTGTACTCCGTAGGTGGCAGTGGGGGGGGGGGCGGGTCTCTCAGACTCAATAATTGGTGTCATTAACTGTGTCCCATCCCACACAGGCCAGCACTGAGCATCTCGTTATTTACTTGGAATAACCGACGAGTTGGGTGACATCAGTGAATCTTCACCCGAAGTTAACCTCTGTCCTATATATACGCTCACCTGACACCCTCCCACACACAGCAGTACCTTCACAAACACACGATACACCTGCAAAAGCATACCCTCCCCCCCCCCAAAAAAGTAACAGCATATTCACCAATTTGCTCCCAAGGTCATGGTGTAATAGTGGTGGACAAATGCATGGGCCTAATGCGAGAGGAGTGGGCAAACGTGGGCCAATGATTTTGAAAGTCACCAAAGGGAAACTCCTAAGGGAAAAGAAACTTCTTGGGAAATGGCTCCAGAGTGAGTTTAAGGATATTTAGGATTCAGAGCTGGGCAGGGCTGGGGTGCTCTGGTCAGACTTAATAGCCAACTCAGAGAGCTGAGACTATGAAAGACCCTGTGTCCTAAAGCAAGGTGGATATAGTTATATGTCAATTCACACACAAAGTTAATCTCTGTCCTGTAAGTGCCCACACACACACACACACACACACACACACACACACACACACCCCTTTACAGACATACAATACAGCTTCAAAAACACTTTTAAAAGATGATTCACACTTTCTATCAAGGATCTGGACATTTCTTCTGCAGAGGTCTAAGACAGAAAGAAAAAAGTTCATTCATTTTTATCCCATGTGTATGAGTGTTTTGTCTGTGTGTTTGTGTGTCTGTGCCATGGTTTTGCAGTGCCCACGGAGGCCAGAAGCCTGCATCAGATCCCCTGGAACCACAGTTACAGAAGGTAGCAAGCAGACTGGCATGGTGGCACAGGCCTTTAATCCCAGCACTATGGAGGCAGAGGCAGCAGATCTGAGTTTGAAGCCAGCCTGGTCTATGGAGCTAGTTCCAGAACAGCCAGCGCTACACAGTGAAATCTTGTCTCAAAAACAAACAGACAAAAACTTTAGGAGGAGAGCTGCTATGTGACAGCAGGGAATCCAACCTGGGTCCTCCAAAAGAGCAGATGATTTCTCTCTCAACCACTGAGTCACCCTTCAGGCTCCGGAAACTGCTTCTATTGGAAGAAGATTTTGATTGCAAAACTTTCTACTGGGACTTAGGTTCCGGTGACAGGGAGCCTTCCGTTGCCACTAGTCATTGTCTTCAGTGGGTAGAAAATACAAGAAAGGAAATGGGGGTGGGAAGGGGGCGTGGCTAGGAGCAGTGGGGAAGGGCCAGGGCAGCAAGCAGCTGGAAAACAGAGAACTTGAGCAGCACCAGGAGGTGATGGGGAAAGGGACCAGGAGGGGCAAATGAGTCTTGTGTGGAGAAGAAAAGAGATAGGGGAAGCTAGAAAGCTCAGGCTGGAGCTCTGAGGGAGACCAAGGGTGTGTGTGACGCTCGAGGAGAGGCAGCAGAACCTGCTAGAACAAAAAATGACTCAGGGGCACCTACTTTGATGAGGGCAGGACAGAAGGCCTAGAAGCAAGGCCCAGCATGCTGTGCGCCTGGACATGTCACCGCACCAGGGCGGGATCTGGACTGGGCGGGTATAAATTTCTCTGATTCTGGCGGCAATCTACAGAGGATCCAGCTGACTGCTCTGATTTATTCTCTGTGTTTCCTGACTCTGTTGCCAAAGGACTTTGAAGGCGCAGCTGCTGGTGAGTGAGATGAAGGGACCTAGGTGGTGTGGGAGCCCTGAGCCACAATGTCTTGGCCACTCAGTTCACAGTTGTCGCCTCTGTGCGCCATGTGAGCCTGAGGGTGTCAGGAACCTTGGTCCTCTAGGGAGGACTACCAGAGCCACCAGGATCCGGAGGGATTTGTGGAGGAGACGTGTACAAAAAGGTGGATTAGGAACTGGCATGGCTGGAGTATGGAAGTGCCTGAGTTCACAGCCCAGGAGCCTTAGAACTTTCGAGAATCTGTGTGCTGGATCCTCTGCTGGGCAGTACTGAGGACTCCCTGATTCTCTCTGATTCTCGGAATCTCTTGCCCTGTAGGAAGCCAGGTCTCAGGAAGGAACCATGATAGAAGGACCAACCATCAAGCATGGCCCCTGGTATCTGAGGCTTTTAGTTCTGCTGAGCTGTCTGGGGACCACCAAGTCGCTGGTTGGTGAGTTCCTGGGGTGGGGGGTGGGGGGGAGCAGGGGTTGGGGCATGGAGGAATGACTTGGCTCTAAGCCAGGAAGTTCACAGTCCTAAGCTAGCAGGAAGCCCCTGGCCTTCCCCTTCCCCTGGACCATCTCAGAGACAGATGCCAGGCTGTCCCCGGCTCTACCAGACCCAGACTTCAGGGGATTGAAGGAGTTAGGGGAACTGTTATGGTGGAAGGACGGGGCAAGGCTAAATGAGTGAAAAGCTCATGGGGCAGAAGAGATGACCTGGTGACCTTGGTCCCCTCAGCACCACTGGTGTCTGTAGGAGCCTAGAACCCAGGCACCAGGACCCCTCTCACAGCTCCCCTGGCATGCTGTGCTCTGAAGACTGCGGTCCCTGGGATTCCTAGTAAGCCCTCCACCATCGTGGGACCGCTTTGCCCTTGAGCTTTCTTTCTGATCTTCTCATGGAACCTCTCCAGCAGATCACAATGGATGCTTCCTGGGACAAGGCAGCTACAACCACCCACATCCTTACTCTTTTTCTCCTCCCCTTCCATCTCCCTCTTCCCCTCTCCCCCTCTCCTCCTTCCTCCCTCCCCAGCCACCCTCCCTCCTTCTTCCCCCTCCCTCCTTCCTTATCCCCATTCCTCCTTTCCTCCCTCCTCCTTCTCCCACCCCTTCCCACTCCATCCCCCTCCCTTCCCCTCCCTTCTTCCCCTCCACCCCTCTCCCTCCATCCTACCTCCCCCTCTCTCTCCTTCCCCTCCCTTCCCCTCCCTTTTTCCCCCCTTCCTCCCCCTTCCCCCTCCCTCTCCTACTTTCCCTTGTTCCCCCTTCCTCCTCCCCCTCTCTCCCCATCTCTCCTCCATTCCCCGTCCCCCTCTCCCTGCCACCCTTCCCTCCCTCCCCACTTCCCTCCTCCCCCTTCCCCCTTTCCCTATCTCTCCTTCTCCTCCTCCTCCTCCTCCTTCTTCTTCTTCTTCTTCTTCTTCTTCTTTTCTCTCTCTCTCTCTCTCTCTCTCTCTCTCTCTCTCTCTCTCTCTCTCTCTCTCTCTCCCTTCACTCCTTGGGTTGCTGCTTTGTTTTAAGGTAAGGCTTCACACTCTAGAATGTGAAACAATCTCTTCTCTCCCTTGGTCTACAAGTGCTGGGATTGCAGGTTTGGGTCACCAGGCTCAGCTTCCATGACTTTTCAACCCAGCCCACCCCTCCTTCCCCACTTTATCATCTACAAAATGCCTTTTGCTGCTCATCCACCAGGTGGCAATCTGTGCTCTCCTGAAGACACCTGAGCTAAGTCAGGGGCTGGAACACTTGGTTCTCTATGGAGGAACCTGGCAATGGACCTGGGTGGGGACCTATGGAAGCTTCTGCCCTTGCTCCCAGGCCTCTGTAGTCTTCCTCCTGGGTAGGTGGATCAGATAATAGTGTCCATGAGGCAGGAGTAGGGTTTTGGTTCTGTAAATGGACAACACTCTTCTCCCCCCCCCCTCAAAAATAAAGCTGGCAAGCTTCATCTTTTCTCTCTCTGCATCAAACACTCAAGTCTGCATTTCCTGAGATAGCAGCAGAAGGCAACAAGCTGATGAATGAGACAGAAGGTTTGTGCTCTAAGCTAGATTAGAGTTTATTCCATGTGCTAGTGTTGTGCCCATCCCCCCAGAGTGCCTTCAAAAGTCCTGTGACAGCTGCATGTTTCCCAGGCAGCACTGGGTTCTATGCTGCCTCTGAACTCTGGGTCATCTAAATATGACAGGAGAAGGTCCTGGGTTCACAGCTTCATGCTCAATCCATTTGTCCAATTGATTCCTTGAATCTCATAGAACATAGGGGACACTCCTGAGGTCTGAGGTGCTTGCTGAGGGAGAAGTGGCAGCTGACTTGAGAACAGACCTCAGTCACTTCCTCTAGATGAGATAAGATTCCCACAAGCTTCCAGTAACAGGAGATGCTCTGTCAGACAGATGTCCTTGTCTCCCTGCTAAGCAGCTCTCAGCACACAGTGACTTGCTGTGTCCCTGCAGCAATGCCTCACTTCTGGATATCTTGTCTGACTGTGGCTTGCTCACCTCATGAGTCTCCCTGAGGCCTGAAGCCCTTTCTGATAGGCCAGGAAGTGAGGACACTCTCTCCCAGGGCCCACACCCTAAACCTCAAACAAGATGTAGAGATGCAGAAATGGGAATTGGCCCAGGGGTTTTGGTCAAAGCCACATCCAGTGACATACTTCCTAAGCAAAGTCATGCCTCCTAAACTTACCCAAACAGCTGCCACCAACTTAGGACCAACTACTCAAATACCTGAGCCTATGGAGGACCATCTCATTTAAACCACCACAGCAGACATACACAGTAGCATCTGGGGGTTCACTCCTGAGTGACAGGGCAGGGATGGAGGAGACAGACAGAACCACTGCACTTGCTGAGGAGATGAGTGGTCCCTCCTTGTTGGGACCTGGTCTGTGGGTCTGTCTTTGAGGCAGTTTGCTTTTAAATTGTTTTAGATATATTTTCATTTTATGTGCATAAGATCTTGACTGACTTATGTCCATGTGTATTCTTGGTGTCCTTGGAAACTAAAACAGGACATAGGATCCCCTAAAGCTGGAGTTACAGGCAGTTTGAGCTAATATGTGGTTGCTAGGAATGAACCTGAATTTTCTGCAAGAGCAACAGGTACTCTTAATGCTGTGCCATCTCTCTAGCCCCAGTGGATCAGTTTTACACAATGGGCACAGGAGCCTTGGGGTGGCCGCTTTCAGACCTCCGTTCATCTGTTTTGCCTTTAATTATTAAAGTCCAGCCACATCTAGGTTGGCAACCATCTATCTGCTTCAGGATCTCTGTGTTCTATTCCTCATGGCCCCTTAGCAGTCAGGCCTCAGGCTGTGTCTTCCTTAGTCTTCAGTGGACCATGGTCCTTCATGCTACTGCCTGCTGACAGGCAGTCCTGATGGGAGTTTTCTGTGCCATGTTTGCTGGGATTCAGGAATACAGTCTCCTAGCACCACCCCAGCCTTGAGCCATCATCACCCCTTGAGCCATCATCACCTCTGAGCTCCCAACACTGCTGGTGCCCTTCTCCTTGGCCATTCTCAGGATGCTTCCCAACATGGCTGCTCCTGCATCCCACAAGGCACCTGGGACACTGCACATTTCCCAGAACTGTTTGCTGTTCCATCCACTCTGGCACATGAGCTTCTCTGGGCTTTCTCATCACCACTCTTCTACTCCCAGACTTGACCATCCTAGGTTTTCCTTGTCTGGGAGTGTGGGCCATCCTCTGAGCGGTTCCAGGAAGCCACCACAGGAATGCTGCATTACATCTGGGGACTTGTCATTGTGCTGTTCTAGTTTCATTCTGCTGCTGTGATAAAAATACTCAGGCCAAAAGCAACTGAAGGGAGAAAGAAATTGTCTTTGTCAGTGCTCTGTTGCTGTGAAGAGACACCATGACCATGGCATCTCTTCTCAAAGTAAACATTTATGTGAAGCGTGAGGATGGTTCTAGAGGTTTAGTCCATTATCCTCATGGTGGGGGGCAGGGTGGTACACAGGCAGACATGCTAGCTGACAGTTCTACATCTGGATCCAAATCCAGTAAGAAATAAGAGGCTCTGGCCTTGGAATGGGCTCTTGGAAACCTCAAAGTCCATCCCTGATGATGCAATCCCTCCAATAAGACCACAGCTAGTCCAAATAGGCCATACTCCTGATCCCTCTCAGGTACTGGCATGCCCTAATGATCAAGCATTCAAATATTTGAGCTTATGGGGGGCATTTTGATTCAAACAACCACTGTGCACTCCCTGCCCCCAGCAGGCTTATAGAAATGCAAAAATGAATTCAGTCCAATTTCAGAAATCCTCATATTCTGTCACAGTCACAACCCCATTAGAGAGCCCAAAGTTCAAAGTCTCTTTTGAGACTCAGGGCATCCTCTTAGCTGGAACCTCCTGTAAAATTAAAATAAAAAAGCAGATCATATACTTCCAACATTATGTGGCACAGAATATGCATTGCCATTCTGAAAGGGAGGGAAGGGAGCACAGTGAAGAAACAGTGCACTAAAGCAAGATGAAACCCTGAAGAAGAGATAAACCTGTTTTTGTTATGATCCCAAGTGTGGAATGGGGAATGGTCTTGTGAGAGAACAGGTGATGTTAATCCACTAGAAGACAAACTGCCTTGTGCGGGAGCTTGATTGTTGCCAGCTGAAAAGATCCATGAACAGACTCTGGGAGGAGATATGTAAATGAGCCCCAAACTGGAGGCGGGGCCTTTGGAGACTTGGCATAGTTTTGGCTGTTCATTGCTCCACTTTGAGACACTCCTAGAGAGAACAGCTTAAGGGAAGGCTTCAGGACTCTGGCTACTGCTGAGGTTCCATGTTCTGGTTACTCCAGGTTCCAGCAGAAGAAATCCTGCTGATTACACCAGGAGAATCATTCCTCGGAACTGATATCCTTATGGTTTTGTTATTGTATTTTTTAATCCTCTTTTCTTATTGTTTTGGTTAGTCGGGTTATAAGTGACATACACTCAGTTAATAAGTTTGTAATAAAATATATTTGTTAAGAAAATTGAGCCTACAAAAACCAGCAGCTCAAAACCCTGCATCCCCATGTGTGACATCATAGTGCTCTTCAGCTCCCTAAACCCTGTCAGCTCTGCTGACTGCAACACACTACCCTCCCTTTGGCTGGTTCTGTGCCCCACACCCTGTTATCAGCTCTCCTTGGCAGGTTTCCCATGACTCTGGCATCTCCAAAATCTTGCTATGCAATGTAATCCAGGCTCCACCTTCATAACTTCACACAAGGGCATCTCTGAGCCTCCATGCAGAGATACCCCTGACATACGCCTTGCCTCAGCAGCTTTACATAGCCCAGAGAGGAAACCTGTCTTGTATCCTTGACTCTAAAGCCAGAACCACATGGACAAAGCTGACAAGGTTTTCTGCTTGGTGAGGCTGGGACATAGCTGGCTTGTTCAAATACAGTTTCATCAAATTTCTCATTTTGATAGTTTCCTTCATTATTTAACCATTTCTTTCATTCTTTCTGACAATAAAAGAACTTGTGAGACAAATCTACCTGGTGACACTATGTGTACTTGAGGAGTCCTACCAACATAAGAGAGTCAAAAATGGCACAAACATAAGGATCCAGACCTGGTGGACCTCTTGAATGAATGACCTTTTGCCCTTCAGATGGATTCTGAGTGTTAAAAAAACTATGAGTCTATGGACTCTGCTCCCACATTGGACCTCACCAGCATATTTCTCTCACAGGTCCAGATCTCAGTTGCAACGTCAGTGTCAAGCATCGTAGGACAGCTGGGAAGTGCTCGGTGAATGGATACACTCTCTTTCAGCTTGATAATGAAAGTCAAGACACACTTCTGCATCAACTCATGAAGGAGGAAAATGCCGCCAAGGCATGCAGAGATTTGCCCCCCAGAATGAAAAGCATTTTAGAAGAGTCTTCCAAGATCACTGGTAAGTATGGGACCGAATGTAAAGCTAGGGGCTATCAATAAGAACCAGGGAGAGCTGAGCAAATGTAGGAAGGGGGCCGTGGATGCAGCTTCATAAAAGAACTGAATATTGACCCAACCTGGAAGTACATGTTGAGCCAAGGAGGAAAGAACACTGGTCACTAAGTGTGCAGAGACAGACTTGGCCATTGAGGGGGTGATGGCTCTGTAAAGGGTAGATGATGACTGTTCCCTGTGCCATTTGCAGGAGATCACACAATAAATGTCACCATGCATTCTCGATATCATAAAAGAGAACTCATTGATCCCTGCTGGGCCATCGCCATTGATGGGCGGCCTCCCATTTACTTTTATCCAAGTAACAAGACCTGGAGACCGAGTCACCCTGATGCCAGGAGTACCATGAAGCAATGGGAGGCTAACAGCGACCTAACACAAGGTCTCTCAACACTCTCCAATGGAGATTTCAGAAAGTGTCTCAGGATATTGCCAACACACTTGAAAGAAAAGCCAAGTAAGTAGTTAGGTAGATCACCACAAGGAAACGTCCACAGGTGGGAAGGGCATGGCGGTTCTCTTGAAAAGTCTGATGACTGCCCTATGTGGATGTCAATAAGTGTACCAGAAAATTAGATAGACTGAGGGAGTGGTTTCATGGTTATCTTCCTGTCTGTGGAGCCAGTGATGACCACAAGGTTTTCTTTCTTCCACCTCACCTCTCAGTCTTTCTCAGTTGCTATTAACCAGTGTCCCAGGCTCTCCATGGCCTGCTAATGAGCCCTTCGTCTGTATACATCGCTGCCAGCTTCCAGCTTTTTCTTCCTCTGCTATAGCTGCCCTTCCACCAGCTCAAGCACTATTTTGAAGTCTTCACTATCTTTCTTTCACACAACCAAACACCACCAATGTGCCAACATCCACAAACTTCTAAACACAGTAAATATGTCACATTGTTTGATGGCTCAATAGACATTTGCTTTCTTTGGTAATGAAATCAACTCTGTAAGGACATCTTACACACACATCTTATTCATCTCTTTACGTGAGAAGGTGCTGATGGAGGTGTATTTTTTAGCTTTATCTATATTTTTCTCATTATTTTGAAGGATCAACAACAATAAAGATCGCAGATACCACCCAGCTTACCTCAGCCATCCAGAGTCCACCTACAGTGAATAGCACCCAGCGTCCATGGAGCACCTGGAAGATTGGTCTGCCTATAGGAGTAGCCACAGTCCTTGGAGTCGCCATTGCAGCAGTCTATTGTGTTTCCAGATGCCGAAGGAACATGCTGGCTTCTCATTCTTGGTGTTGGGATGCTTTGTCTGGTAAGGACATAGGAGAGGGGGCCCTGTGGTCTCATCCAATCCACTGCCCATCCCAGAGGCTATCTGTCCCCTAGAGCAATGCTCCTTCTTAGGCGTGTGTCCCATCCAGCAGGACCAGGAATTACGTGGTCTCGAGGGGAGCCATACCTGAGAGATGGGACAAGAAAGAAAGAGGCGAGACCAAGTTTCGTTCCTATCAAGGTCCGTTTATTGAATCAAAAACAGAAGCTTATATGAGGTGGAGGCAGGAACTAAGCAGTGGGGGGGGGGGGCCACGAGAATGTCTCCAGATAATACCATCAGGGGAACATCCTGTGGTTTTTCTCGGAGCAATTTCTATCTTATCTTAGCTATCTATCTCTCAGAAAGTCCCGAGCTAACCTGCTAAATAACATCTGCAGGGGGTGAAGGGAGGAAGTTATGCAGAGGCTGAAAGGAGGAAGTTAGCTTTGGAACAGGCATCAGTATCTTTCCATAGCCAGTAGACTCTTTTAGCCTTGAATGACCCCGGGCTGGCTCCCAACAGGCGTGAGCCCACACTCCACAGTGATGTGGCGATGACTGTTGTTGGGCACAGGAGGCTACAAGAGTCATCATAGCACAGTCAGGGGAGGATGTAACAGGGAAGTCCTCCTGAGGTGACAGAGAGTCCAAGGACCAAGGATCCAGATAAGGTACAAGGAATTGAAATGAGGCGCTCCTTCCTCATAGCCCAACACAAGGTTCCCCAAGGCTGTGATTACAACCTGTTTGCTTTCTGAGGATGACAGGATGCAGCTAGTAATTCTCCTTAACATCACAGATGCTGCCCACCCTCTGCTGTGTCTGCCTAGACCACGAGAAGCAACAGTGTGAGATCAATCCTTGAATGCAAACAGGCTTTGTTTTCTTTCAGTTTTGTTTGATATGTTTGATATTCCCTGTGAGACAAGGTCTATCACTGAACCAGAGCTAGACTGGCACCTCTAAGCCCCTTGACCCTCCTGCTTCTACCTCGTGTGTGGATGTCATGTCAGGCACATCCAGCCATGCCCAGCTCTTGTCTGGGGGGCTGGGAATTTATATTACATCCTCACAGAAGTTTCTCACCTCCTGATCCAAATCCTGAACCTCCCAGATGATTCCTGGTGATAGTCTGGCTACCTGCCCAATACATGACATCTGCTCAGACACAAGAGTGTCCATCCACTGAAACAAGCTTCTTCATGCCTCACTTGTAGGGCCTCCTGCCATGCTCTTTACAGACACACTTGTCTTGTGTCTACTTAGTGGCTCTGAATAATTTGTAAGAGATAATTGCTCATAGTCAGTTATCACTGTGCAGTGAACTCACTGTCTCACAGTTCCTCCGTGTTAGATGTAGTTGGAGTGGCTGGTGACA
Organism: Acomys russatus; assembly: GCF_903995435.1. Lineage (NCBI taxonomy): Eukaryota > Metazoa > Chordata > Mammalia > Rodentia > Muridae > Acomys > Acomys russatus. The sequence continues at coordinate 44,960,924 of NC_067157.1, read as the reverse complement.
TCTTTATTCAAGGTGATGTATTTATTGCAGCTTAGTGGGTTTAATTATCTATGTGATCACACTTCTTATTTGTGTGTTGTCTCTGAGGGGCACAAACCACATCAGAATGTGCTAACTCACCAAATACCACAAACAGGATACTGGAGTAAAATATGTACTAATATGTCCTGGGCACTTGTGCAGCACAAAGGATGAAGTCCGATGTGCCTCTCTGTAGGTAGAAACGTAAAGGACACCTCCAGTTCAGATCCAGCACTTCCAGGGTTGCTCATCCCTCCTCCAGAGCCCGCTAGTCACCCTCAGCCTCAGTGCAGCTCAAGAATGCCACATTGTCCTGTTTCCCTCAGTTCAGCCTATAAGTTTGGTGTTTCTGTAAAGTGTTGTGAGGCTGTTACTGTCATAGAAGCAGAGAATTTCCCAGGGATTGTGATTTGCTATTGGACAACAGGGTGACCATAAGGGCACAGCTCCACAGACGTGCTCAGTAGAGAGGGACTGTCAGTGGACTTGCAGGAGGTGCTTGATGAAGTCAGATCTCAGTGCAGCTCATCAACTGTGTCCTCGGGTTAGATACGGGTTACGTTCACCTTTCTTTACCCAAAGACATGGCCATGCGAGTAACAGGAAAGAGCACACAGGCGAGGAAGCACATAGGAACATTTCTGAATTTTGACTTTTGGGGCTGGAGTGATGGCTCCTCTGTTAGGATCACTTACTGCTCCTTCAGAGGACCCAGGGTCAATTCCCAACACTCACATGGCAGCTCACAACCACATAGAGCTCCTTCTTCTGGCTCCTGTTCCTGCAAACATGTGTGACATGGACATGCAATCAGGCATACACACACACACACACACACACACACACACACACACACACACACACACACAAAATAAAATCATGAATAATTTTCTACTAGCATTTAGTGTTTTGGACATTGGCATTCATGCCTGAGAGTGGCCATTTTAAGACTTACACCAACACTTATTTTTTGTCAGCAACATGTTTCATTTAACCAACCTTCTTTAAAATGAGACTTTTACCTGGGAAAAAAACACACGACTGAGATCTTTTACATCCTTTCTCCTCTCAGTGATCATCTCTTTCAATACTAATGTCATCAAACTTAGGTCATCAGGGTTGACAGCAAGCACCTTTACCCATAATCAGTCTCACCAGCCCATCTGTTATATAAAATATTTTTAGGTATTCTGAGACATTCATATGTGTATTTAATGTATTTTTCTCATTTCTTTTTTATTATTATTAATTTATTCTTGTTACATCTCAATGTTTATCCCATCCCTTGTATCCTCCCATTCCTCCCCCTCCCCCATTTTCCCATTATTCCCCTCCACTATGACTGTTCCTGAGGGGGATTACCTCCCCCTGTATATGCTCATAGGGTATCAAGTCTCTTCTTGGCTACCTGCTGTCCTTCCTCTGAGTGCCACCAGGTCTCCCCCTCCAGGGGACATGGTCAAATGTGAGGCACCAGAGTACGTGAGAAAGTCATATCCCACTCTCCACTCAACTGTGGAGAATATTCTGACCATTGGCTAGATCTGGGAAAGGGTTTAAAGTTTACCTCCTGTATTGTCCTTGGCTGATGCCTTAGTTTGAGCGGGACCCCTGGGCCCAAATCAGCCTATCATATTGTTCTACTTGTAGGTTTCTAGGACCCTCTGTATCCTTTTGTTTTGCTATTCTCCCATGCGTCTCTCATTTAGAGTCCCAATAGGATGCCTTCCCCTCTGTCCCAGTTTCCTGCTAAGTGAAGGCTTTCATGGGACATGCCCCTTGGGCTAGTATGCAGATATAAGTGAGTATATACCATTTGATTCTTTCTGCTTCTGGGTTAACTCACTCATTATGATCATTTCTAGCTCAATCCATTTAGCCACAAATTTTGGGAATTCCTTGTTTTTAATAGCTGAGTAGTATTCCATAGTGTATATGTACCACAGTTTCTTTATCCACTCTTCTACTGAGGGACACTTAGGCTGTTTCCATGTTCTGGCTATTATGAATAAGGCTGCTATGAACATGGTTGAGCAAATTTTCTTGTTGTGTGCTGGAGCATCTTCTGGGTATATTCCAAGGAGTGGAATAGCTGGGTCTTGAGGAAGCCCTATTCCCATTTTTCTGAGATAGCACCAGATAGATTTCCAAAGTGGCTGTACTAGTTTGCATTCCCACCAGCAATGAAGGAGTGTTCCTCTCTCCCCACATCCTCGCCAGCATGTGGTGTCATTTGAGTTTTTAATCTTAGCAGTTCTGATGGGTGTAAGATGGAATCTCAGAGTTGTTTTGATTTGCATTTCCCTGATGACTAAGGAGGTTGAGCATTTCTTTAAGTGTTTCTCAGCCATTTAATACTCCTCTGTTGAGAATTCTCTGTTTAGTTCCAAGCCCCATTTCTCAATTGGGTTATTTGGTTTGGTGGTGTTTAATTTCTTGAGTTCTTTATATATTTTGGATATTAGACCTTTGTCAGATGTAGGGTTGGTGAAGATTTTTTCCCAGTCTGTAGGCTGTCGCTTTGTTCTCTTGACAGTGTCTCCAGCCTTACAGAAGCTTCTCAGCCTCATGAGGTCCCATTTATTAATGGTTGACATTAAGGCCTGGGCCGTTGGTGTTCTGTTCAGGAAGTTGTCTCCTGTGCCAATATGTTCCAGGCTCTTTCCCACTTTTTCCTCTAAGTGGCTTAGTGTCTCTGGTTTTATGTTGAGGTCTTTAATCCACTTGGATTTGAGTTTTGTGCAAGGTGACAAATATGGGTCCAGTTTCATTTTTTTACACATAGACCTCCAGTTAGACCAGCACCATTTGTTGGAGATGCTATCCTTTTTCCATTGGATGGATTTGGCTTCTTTGTCAAAAATCAAGTGACCATATGTGTGTGGATTCATATCTGGGTCTTCGATTCGATTCCACTGATCAACCAGCCTGTTGCTGTGCCAGTACCATGCTGTTTTAATTACTATTGCTTTCTAGTACAGTTTGAGATCAGGTATGGAGATTCCTCCGGAGCACCTTTTATTGTACAAGATTGTTTTAGCTATTCTGGGTTTTTTGTTTTTCCATATGAAGTTCAGAATTGAACTTTCAATGTCTTTAAAAAATTGTGTAGGTATTTTGATAGGGATTGCATTAAATCTGTAGATTGCTTTTGGTAGGATGGCCATTTTTACTATGTTAATTCTCCCAATCCATGAGCAAGGAAGATCATGCCATCTTCTCAGGTCATCTTCAATCTCTTTCTTCAGAGTTTTGAAATTTTTTTCATACAAGTCATTCACTTGCTTAGTTAGGGTAACTCCTAGATATTTTATATTGCTTGTGGCTAATGTGAAGGGTGTGCTTTTCCTAATTTCTTCCTCTGCAAGGTTGTCATTTGTGTATAGGAAGGCTACAGACTTTTTTGAGTTAATTTTGTATCCAGCCAATTTGCTGAAGGTATTTATCAGCTTTAGGAGTTCTCTGGTGGAATTTTGAGGGTCACTTATGTACACTATCATATCATCTGCAAAGAGGGATAATTTGACTTCCTCCTTTCCCATTTGGATACCCTTGATCTCCTTTTGTTGTCTTATTGCTCTGGCTAGAACTTCGAGTACTATATTGAAGAGATATGGAGAGAGTGGGCAGCCTTGCCTTGTTCCTGATTTTAGAGGAATTTCCTTGAGTATCTCACCATTTACTTTGATTTTGGCTATTGGCTTGCTGTATATAGCCTTTATTATGTTGAGGAAAGTGCCTTGTATCCCCGATCTCTCTAAAACTTTAAACATAAATGGGTGTTGAATTTTATCAAATGCCTTCTCTGCATCCAAGGAGATGATCATGTGGTTTTTTATTTTCAGTTTGTTTATATGGTGGATTACATTGATGAATTTCTGTATATTAAACCATTCCTGCATGCCTGGAATGAAGCCTACTTGGTCATGGTGAATGATATCTTTGATGTGTTCCTGTATTCGTTTTGCAAGTATTTTATTTAGTATTTTTGCATCTATGTTCATAAGAGAAATTGGTCTGAAATTCTCTTTCTTTGTTGAATCTTTGTGAGGTTTAGGTATCAATGAGACTATGGCCTCATAGAATGAATTTGGTAATTTTCCATCCATTTCTATCTTTTGGAGTAGCGTGAAGAGTATCGGTATTAGCTCGCCCTTGAAGGTCTGGTAGAATTCTGCACTGAAACCATCTGGCCCTGGGCTTTTTTTGGTTGGGAGACCATCGATGATTGCTTCTATTTCTGTAGGGGAAATGGGACTATTTAGCTTGTTTATCTGTTCTTCATTCAACTTTGGCAAGTGAAATTGATCAAGAAAATCATCCTTTCCCTTAGATTTTCAAATTTTGTGGCATATATGCCTTCAAAGTAGGATCTTATGATTCTTTTAATTTCTTCAATGTCTGTTGTTATGTCTCCCTTTTCATTTCTGATTTTGTTGATTTCAATACTGTCTCTCTGCCTTTTAGTTAGTTTGGCTAACAGTCTGTCTATCTTGTTGATTTTCTCAAAGAACCAGCTTTTGGTTTTGTTGATTCTTTGGACTGTTTTCTTAGTTTCTAATTTGTTAATTTCAGCCCTGAGTTTGATTATTTCCAGGTTTCTATTCCTCTTGGGTGTTTCTGCTTCTTTTTTTTCTAGGGCTTCCAGTTGTGTTGTTAAGATGCTTATGTGCGATGTTTCCAATTTCTTTTTAAAGGCACTTAGTGCTATGAATTTTCCTCTTAGCACTGCTTTCAATGTATCCCACAAATTTGGGTATGTTGTTTCTTCATTTTCATTGAATTTCAGAAACTCCTTGATTTCTTTCTTTATTTCTTCCCTGACCCAGGTGTCATTTAGCTGAGAGTTGTTTAGTTTCCACCTACGTGTAGGCTTTTTGTTATTTCTGTTGTTGTTGAATTGAAGCCTAAGAGCATGGTGATCTGATAGGATACAAGGTATTATTTCAATCCTCTTGTATCTATTGAGGCTTGCTTTGTGACCTACGATGTGATCAATTTTGGAGAAGGTTCCATGGGGTGCAGAGAAGAAGGTGTATTCTTTCTTGTTTGGGCGAAAGGTTCTATAGATATCTGTTAGATCCATTTGACCCATGGCATTGGTTAATGATGTTATTTCTCGGCTTAGTTTCTGTTTCAATGACTTATCCTTCAGTGAGAGTGGGGTGTTGAAGTCTCCCACTATTATTGTGTGGGGATCGATGTGTGGTTTAAGCTTTTTTAGGAGATCTTTTACAAATGTGGGTGCCCTTGTATTGGGAGCATAGATGTTCAGAATTGTGATGTCATCTTGGTTGACTTTACCTTTGATGAGTATGAAGTGTCCTCCCTCATCCCTTTTGATTAATTTTGGTTGAAAGTCTATTTTGTTCGATACTAAAATGGCTATGCCTGTTTGCTTCTTGTGACCATTTGCTTGGAATATTTTTTTCCAACCTTTTACCCTGAGGTAATGCCTTTCATTATGGGTGAGATGTGTTTCTTGGATGCAGAAGAATGTTGGATCTTGTTTATGTACCCATTCGGTTAGTCTGTGTCTTTTTATTGGAGAATTGAGGCCATTGATGTTGAGAGATATTAATGACCAGTGACTGTTAAGAGTCTTAATTTTGATCTTGTTTCCAGTCGAGCGTTTGTGTAGTTGTGTTTTTGCCATGGGATAGTTATCTATTTCCTGGGTAGTTTTGGTTGTAGCTTGACCCTTTGGGATGGAGTTTTCCTTCTAGTACCTTCTGTAAAGCTGGATTTGTGGATAGGTACTGTTTGAATTTGTTTTTGTCATGGAATATTTTGTTTTCTCCATCAATGGTTATTGATAATTTTGCTGGGTAAAGTAGTCTGGCCTGGCATCTGTGGTCTCTTAGGGTTTGCAGGATCTCTGTCCAGGCCCTTCTGGCTTTTATGGTCTCTGCTTAGAAGTCGGGTGTAATTCTGATAGGTTTACCATTGAATGTTATTTGGCCCTTTTCCCTTTCAGCTTTTAATATTTTTTCTTTGTTCTGCATGTTTTGTGTTTTGATTATTATGTGGCAGGCAGTTTTTCTTTTCTGGTCAATTCTATTTGGTGTTCTGTAGGCCTCTTGTATGTTTATAGGCATTTCTTTCTTTAGATTGGGGAAATTTTCTTCTATGATTTTGTTGAGAATAGTTTCTGGGCCCTGGAGTCTGATGTCTTCTCTTTCTTCAATGCCTATTATCCTCAAATTTCTTCTTTTCATGGTGTCCTTAATTTCTTGGATGTTTTGTGTCAGGAGTTTTCCAGATTTGGCATTTTCTTTAATGGTTGATTCAATATCTGTGATTGTATCTTCTAGCCCTGAGATTCGTTCTTCCATCTCTTGGATTCTGTTAGAAAAGCTCACCTCTGTGTTGCTCGCCTTCTTCTCTGAGGTCTCACATTCTCGTTTTTCTTCAGTCTGTGTGTTTATCATTGAATCCATTTTCATTTTCAGATCTTGAACTGATTTTTTGATTTCTTTCATCTGATTTTTTGTATATTCCTGAGTTTCTTCCATTGCCTCTTTATAGGTCTTCAGAGCTTGAACCGTTTTATTTATTTCTTTCATCTGGTTGTTTGCATTTTCCTGCAGTTTTTCCAGTTCCACTCTATGTGCTTCTTTTATGTCTCTCACCTGTTTGTCTTCGTCTTCCTGCATTTGATTACGAATTTTATTTGTTTCCTCCATTATCATCCTCATTACTAAGGATTTGAGGTCATTTCCTTGTATTTCTGTTGTATTTGAGTTCTCTGGGTTGTTTTCTTTGGGATAGCTGGAAACTGGAGACGCCATGTTGTTTTGGGGTTTTTTGCGTATGCTTTTTCGTTGTCCTTTAGACATCTTGCCATCTTTGTTTTTATTGGGTAGCTTCCAGAGTTGGATGGAGGGTGTCTGACGATAGATTCACTTGTTTTCTCACAATTTCCCTAGGCTGTGAGCTCAAAGCTTCACTGGTGTGGATGTTAGGAGGTTAGCCCTGTTGTACTGGTCTCTCACAGCCAGTGATCTTCAGCCCCCCTGTGCTGTGGATCCTGCAATTGTTCTGGGTCTCTGAATGAGCGTTGGGTCAGGCCAAGGTATCCACAGCCTTCTGTGTTCCCTGCCAAATCCAGCCAGGAACACTGGGCCCGAACCACGGGCTGAACTCAGCTAGATTCTCAGGGCCTGAACCGTCTGCCAAGCTCAGCTAGGGATTCTGGGCCCAAAATGCACACAGGGTCCAGCCAGAATTTTTGGGCTGGGACTACGCACCAAGCTCTGCTAGGGCCTTTTGGCCCAAAGTGCGTGCTGTGGTCAGTTATTGACTCAGGGCCCGAACTGACCACCAATCTCAGCCAGGAATTCTGGATTCAAACTGCACACTGTGTCCAACCAGAGTCTTAGAGCTGGTGGAACCGAGCGCTCTGTCCAGCCTGCGCCACAGCAGGAGAGCTGCGGCTGCTCTGAGTTAGTGCCAATGGTGGAACCAAGTCCTCCACCCAGACTGTGTCACCACAGGGGAGCTGCCGCTGAGCTGGGGTGGCGCCTAGGGTGGAACTGAGTGCTCAGCCAAGCCTGCGCCACAGCAGGAGAACTGTGGCTGCTCTGAGTTAGCGCCTGTGTTGGAACCAAGTGCTCTGCCCAGACTGTGTCACCGCAGGGAAGCTGCCGCTGAGCTGAGGTGGTGCCTAGGATGGAACTGAGCACGCCACCAAGCCTGCACCACAGCAGGAGGACTGCGGCTGCTCTGAGTTAGCGCCAATGGTGGAACCAAGTGCTCCACCCAGACTGTGTCACCGCAGAAAAGCTGCCACTGAGCTGAGGTGGCGCCTAGGGTGGAACTGAGTGCTCAGCCAAGCCTGCGCCACAGCAGGAGAACTGCGGCTGCTCTGAGTTAGCGCCTGTGTTGGAACCAAGTGCTCCGCCCAGACTGTGTCACCGCAGGGGAGCTGCCGCTGAGCTGAGGTGGTGCCTAGGGTGGAACTGAGTGCTCAGCCAAGCCTGAGCCACAGCAGGAGAACTGCGGCTGCTCTGAGTTAGCACCTGTGTTGGAACCAAGTGCTCCGCCCAGACTGTGTCACCGCAGGGGAGCTGCCGCTGAGCTGAGGTGCTGCCTAGTGTGGAGCTGCGGGCTCAACTAAGCCTGCGCCACAGCAGGGGAGCTGTGACCAAAGTTGAGTTAGTGCCTCGGGTAGAATTGCTTGCTGGGCTGGGCCAATACCCGGGACTCTGGGGCCGAACTGTCCGCCGAGTCTAGTCTGGGTCCGAAGGCTCCACGCAACCCAAATCCTGCCCCAAGTCCCCTCTCCCGCAGCAACTCCCACCAGCCACCACACCAATCGCCTCCATTGGAAGGTTATGAGCTGCAAACCTCAGCCACTGCTGCTGGTGCCGCTGGTGCTGCTGCCTCTGCCGCTGCCGCTCCAATCAGAGAAAATCCACGCTCCTCCTGTGTGCAGGGGCACGCAGGTCCTCCACACCCTGGTCCCTCCGAACCGTGGAGCACTCCCGCTGCCGTGATGTTCGGACCTCGGTGTTCCTGGCTCAGAAATCTGTGCAAATCCCTGAATTGTTCACTGGAGCCTCCAAACGCGGTCCACACTGCTCGCCGCCATCTTGGATCCTCATTTTTCTCATTTCTATCCCTCACTCATGCCCTCCAACAATCTCTAAGTTCATCGCCAAAATATCCATCCCTTCCTACTTCATACCTCTTCTTCTTTTGTTTTGGTTTTGATTTTTTTTTTAATATCCCACTGCCTCCAATTGATGCTGCCAGCATATGCTCTTAGGTGTAGAACCACCGCCTGGAGCACGGGTAACCTAGTAGTGGCCACACACCCAAAGAGAAATGATCCTTAACCCCCATCAGCCATCAGCTGCCAACTGCTCCTCAGCTAAGTGTGGGGCCTCCCAATCCTCCCCATCCACACCTGAGTTCTGACTGGCCTGACCTTGTGCAGGTAACTACAGTTGCTTTGAGTTCAAAGCATAATGTCCACTTCATGTCCAGGGGACATGTCACAGCACCCCTCCCCCCCTCTGGCTCTCACATTCTGTCATCTCCCTCTATTGATGTGCTTCCTGAGCACGGAGCTGAGTTAATATCCATGTCCCACTCAGGGCTCAGAACAACAGCCACTTTATCTCAGCGCTGTGATCAGGTCTCAGGGTTAACTGGCACCCAGTGCAGGAAAGAGGCCATTCTGACCAAGGTAGAAAGCAGCAAAAGGCCGAGGGTGTCAAGGTAAATATTTAGAAGCAGCTTGTCAGAGTGAACATTTAAAGGAGAATAGTAGGTTCCTCTGTAGGGCCTGGGACAGCCCAGCTGTGGGTGTTGCAGGTTTACAGAACCAGGCATGAATCCCCTCCTGTGGATCAAGCCTCAGAGCCAACCAGGAAGAAACTGTTTCTCCCCAGAACAGTCATACTGTTTTTTATGTTAAGATGTCCATTGCAGATTCTTAAGCTACAATGCTCTCAGTAGAATTTATGTTAGCAATTTGAGGTCTGGGTTGGTGAGGTGGGTCAGCAGGTGAGATCTTTGCTGTGAAAGACTGACAACCTGGGTCCACTCCTCAGGGCAGAACAACAAACAGTAGTCAGAAAATTTTGGCTCCAAAATTGTCCCCTGTACGCACACACACAAACACACACACACACACACACACACACACACACACACACACACACCCCACATACAAAATAAGATTAAATAATTAAAAATAAAACTGCCATGTGGCCCAGCTATGTCATTCCAGGGTATACATCTGACAGTCTGTACGTCAACATTCACACGAAATAGTCTTAATTATAGTCCACATAGTTTCTGGCATCATAATAGATACACGCTCTCCTTTTATACCAGCACTTGACAGATGAAAGCAGGAAGACTGGGAAATAAAGTTATTTTGAGTACACAGTTAGCTTGAGGCCAGCATGGTTTCTCCAGACCCCGCCACAATACAACAATATGGCAAGAATAATTCTGGCATGCGTTTGTGCACAGACACAAAACTCACTGAAGAACAGTAGCATCTTACACCTCAGGCCAAGTCTGCACAGTAGTAGCTACCGGCTTAGGACAGACCTTAAGACAAAGTGATCACACTGAGGAGACTATTCGAGGAGTTGGCATTGTAGAACAGACCTGTATACCCAGCACTCAGGAGACTGAGGCAGAAGGATCACAAGTTCAAGGTCAGCCTGGGCGGCACAGTCAGATCTTGTCAGGAGAACAAACAAAACTAAATCCATTCATTCATCTTGGTCACTCTACGTAGCCACAGCCCAGTGCGGGTGGAACTATGATCCCAATGTCACTGTCCTCTGAAATTGAGGTTGCCTGTGTTTATGCAGGTGACATGAGCAGAGTGCTCACCTCTGTCATTGTTAGCTTCTGTCATATTCACTCTAGAGCCAAACTACAGAATTGTAGTGAAGATTACAATGTTCTAACTATTTTAATGTGATCTAACATTTTCCCTGCCAGTATGAAGTGGTAAAAAATTACATCCCATGTCAGTGGACATGTTAGATATTAAAGTTAGTGTGATGACTTTAGAATAATTTCATTGCATAAAGACATTCACATCTACCTATATTTGCTCAGACCTACAATTCCAGTGTGTGGAAAGCCGAGACAGCAGGATTGCCACAAGGGTTGAAGGCTGTTGTGGGTCATATCCTAAGTTCAAAGCCAGCTTGGGGGATGAAGAGAATCTCTGTCTTCAAACCATAAAGGAGCTTGGAACAGCAGAAGATCTAGAAGGAAGTGAGAGGGGAAAGGGCTGAACAGCTGAGTAGTGTGGCCTGTAATGTGGGGGTGTCAGGGAAATGAAGGGGAGTGGGGTGCTGTAGCTGGAGGCCCAGGAGCCCACTCTAATCCACACCCCTTTTTATCAGCAGGAGCTCTTCATGATCATTTGGCTCTGTAGTCTGACCTGCAGCCATCATCATTAGCTGTGCTGGGTGACTCTGGAACATTCCTGTGGCTTCTTTGGCAAAGGACGCAAACGCATTTCTGATGGTATCTCTGAAATCTGTGCTGTGACTTGGGACCAGACCTGTGGGAAACCCTGGACCAATGGCACCAGAGCCTCACGCACCAGGGTATCAACGTGCAGGAGGCTGTTGCCATCAGGGACAACTTCCTGCTTTGTTCCTTCTCCTTTCTCATCCTTCCATGACAGCTTTGTGGAGATTAAGCTGGGCCTGCTCTAAATTATTCTTCACTGTTCAAGACAGTGACTTTCCCTGGGCAACTCCATTTGGCTGCCTTCTGAGTGCACTGCAGGGGTTGGATGACAGGACACCCCACTTTGCACACAGACACATGCCTGCCCAGGACCATGCATGATACAAAGTTTAATATTTAACTTAATCCTAAAAGTACAACATCTCACCTATACTTATCAAAATAGGTTGGAAGCAGTGAGCACATGTGCGAATCAAAACCGTATCAGAGATGCAGGATGGAGGATTTCTCTCACCCTCACCTGGCCTCTGAAAAGGTCACCCTAGCACCTCACTGGTTATGGCCCTCACAAACTTGCCATCTGGTTGTGAGTGTCAGGGAACCTTCAGGCAGAGAACTCCTGGCATCCTAAGGCCTCAGCTCCACCCACACTGCTAGTGCCTCCTACTTGAATCCCTGCTGGCAGTTCATCTGCTGCTCCATGCCAATGCACTTCTGCACCTCACGGGCTGGACCCTGTGGTCCTGCACCTCACCTCTGCAGCTGCACGCTGTCCTGTGCTGGTGCAGCCCTGCATCCCTGCAGCTGTGAGCTTCCTTCACAGCTCATCTAAGGCCTGCAGTGAGCCTCTCTGTGTGTCCATTGTCTCTCTGTCTCTGCCTCCAGTCTGGTCTCTTTACACTCTAATGACAAGGCTTCCTCTCTTTTGAAGCCATATTGTGACCTAGGTGTATATGATATCTGTGTAGTGTACAGTGTGTCATCTGAGAGTTAGTAATTCAGGCTGGACTAAAAGTGCTGTCTCTGCTAGGGGCCAATTCAAAGGTCATTGGACCTGCTTGGAAATTACATCTAGTGACTTGGGTGGAGATTATAAATTAATACTCACATGTGTGAGCACTAATTTCCTGGCATTGCTCACAAGATTTTACTCATAATTTTAGAAATCTAATGAGTAAACAATACAGTGGTAAAAAAAAAATTGGAAATACATAAATTTTTTCAAACAAATGAAATGTCTGGTGCAAGAAATAAAATTCAGAGTCCATACCAAATACTGGCCAGCAGAGACTAAGCATGCTCCACTGGTCAATGCCTGCCTCGCACCACAGTGTCATCTCCTACTGCTTAGGGTGACAGAGGAGGGGTCTTAGGAGCAGGGAGCCTTCCACCTAGCCCTCTCAGAAGGAGTGGGTTAGCAAAAGTAAATAATAAAGCAAAAAAGAAAACACTGAGCAAACCTCAGATCACACATGTATGATTATTTAAATATAGGATTGATGTAAAATTATACTATACTAAAAATTTCTCCTGTAGGAAAGAATCCAAGAAAAGTGTCAGCTTAGGTAAGAAAGGTGAGTGACAGACTACGGAAAAGATGAATCCTAGACACTGCTGCCTCTGTCGATCCACAGGGCACACAGAGCCTGAGGCTAGGAGCAGGTGACAATAACAGTAACATTCCTAGAAGGCACTGTCCTGCCAAGAACTACAAGGGTTCCATGACCTATAGGCATAGAAATGTTACATTCCACAGAACAAAATGATAAAAAGAGTTTAGTGAGGAACAAGGGACAAAGGGCTATCTCAGTCATATTATGCTTTGGTTGGTTGTTGTTGGTCTTGCCCCCCACAAGCATGAGGACCTGAGCTCTGTCCCCAGAATCCACGTACACTGTGTTGACACATGCTTACAATCTCAGTGTACAGAACAGAGAGAGAGAGAGAGAGAAGGTAGGGGGAGTGCATCTCTGGGGCTTTCTCATCATCCAGACTACTAGAATTGGTGAATTCCAATAGAGACTGGTACAAAGCACAGTGTGCATAGCACCCCGAGGGATGACACCCAAAGGTACGCTTTAGTCTCCCTATGAACAAGCACACACACGTGTGTATATATGCACACGAAAAAGACAGGTACTGTGGACCAAAACACAGTGACTTCTGAAGACACAATACTCCTGTGAGTAATTGGGGTTTTTGATACTAGTTACGAGATATTACCTAGCCTTTACTTCTGGGCCATTTTTATGTTCGTATTCGAATACCTAAGAGAGGGACAGCTCATATCTTCTGGGACAATGAGTCTCATAGCGCCACTGGCCTGAGGGGCCAACACTATCTAGGAGTCCCCCTCTACTTATATGAACTATCGCGACAAACCGAGGCAGACTCCAAGCCTGATTATTTACAGAGCATAGTTTGCTTTTATTTTCGAGGGAGGGACTTGTTGAATCTGCATTTCTGCCCTCACAGATGAGCAGATCACTCGTGGACAAATGATGTATATGGCTTCGTTTGGGAAGGGCTCTCTTTATTGCTGAGAATTGGGGTGCTGAGAGCCCTGGCTGGGGTTGCTGAGGTGTCATAGGGTCATAGACCATAACACTTAACAGAGGATTGACCTACATTTTGGAGAAGTGGAAGGTGGTTGTTACTTGAGGTTGAAGGCCAGATTGTGACGTCACTCAGAGATCAAGAGGTCCTCAGTGCTGACAAATAGGCACTGGTGTACAATACAAGATAGTGATGGATCGCTCTGCCACAGTTCTAGCTCCATCTTCATGGCTTCTAATCTAGAAGATAAAGATCCCACTGCAAGACTAAGTGAGACTGGCCAAAAGCCCCACAGAATGAAAAAAAAAAAAAAAAAAAAAAAAACAGGTTGCGAGCAGGAATAAAGAGTTGTAGGTCACAGCTGTTAAAGTGTGACACCACCCTTTGGAGGTTTCAGAACAGGCAGAAAGTATGACAATAGTGACTGAGGAAGAGAAGAAATCCCAGAAATGTAGAAGTTAGCGGTTCCTAACTTGACGCAAGGACCTCAGGTTATGGTTACTCATTAGAGTCTGGGGGTGTTTGATGCTATGTTGCACCAAACTTTCACTGAAATAATGAACTAAAATCTCCAGGTGACTCCCAGGAATGAGATGGCTGAGCCTTTGCGGGAGGGATGAGGAGGACGTGATAGGAGCTGGCCTAGACATCTCCCATGGCCTTGCATCCTGTGGAATAAATTTAGGGTAAAGTTACAGCCATGGTTTTATAACTGGACCTTATCCTGACAACGGGGGGTCAGAGGTTGAGCTGTCCTTATGGTTGTATTCAGTGACAGCCTTGATCATCTGTCCAATTATAACCTGAGACACAGGAGTCTGCATCTCCTAAGAGGCTGGTGTGGAAGGAAGGCCTCCTGTACATGCTTCAAAGGGCTTGAGAGGCTCAGAGCTGGGAATATTCAGGGTCAAAATTAGGATTTATTAGAATGTAGAGAGCTTTAGCAACTTCTCCCAGCTGAACCAGGTCCTCAGGAGAACCCTCTTTGCAGCTGGTAGATATTTTTTATTTTATTTTACTATTAGTTATATGTTTTTGTTGGGTATTTTAGACCATGTAGATAACCAGCAACATCTACTGTTGTTGGCAGTTGTATCTTAAGGGGTTACTTTGAGGGGTGCTGGAGAGTTTTAGAAGCTCATTGCCTTTAGTTTCCTCCAATGGTCATCATCTGGACAAAGGGCATCTTTCTGTCAACTGACCCAAAGCTCAAGCTCTGGGCTCCCCATGGCCTCTCTGAAGCTGTGAGGTCCTTTTAGTGCTGTCCCATCGTCATCTACCCTGGGACATGGCCACCTGGAGGTAAAGTAAAAATATTAGCTGTCAGTCCAGCCCTTGATCCTCATGGCTTGGGCCTCTAGTCGTGGCTGTTGAAAGCTCAGGAAGTTACACTAGACTCGAACAACAAATAGCGGGTTTAATCTGTTAACATAACTTTCATGAGTGAACAGCTCACAACACATGATACCTGTGAATGTGGCTAAATTAAGTTCTGGGACTTCCTTAATATAGTGTGAGGCAGTATTGCAAATATTTTTTGGTAACTGGGTTGTAAGTCCTGAAGCATGAACTATGGAAATAACTTTGTGTCACAACATCTAGACACTTCTGATGAGTAAATACTAACAAAACAGATTTTACATCAATTTGATTCTGGTAATAATCCATTTTTACCAAGTTAAAGTCATAATAAACTCAGAAGAAATTACAAGCAATTATCTTGACAAAGCATAAACAAGAAAAGCAAGCCTTAAAAAAAACAAAAAACAAAAAACAAAAAACAAAAAAAACCATACCCTTTAAATTAATTGTCACAAACCTTGTGGCATACAGACTGTTCTGCTTTTTCAAAATAGTTTAGCCATCCTTTGGGATGAGATTGATCATACAAATCCTTCTTACCCATAAGCACATACTCTCCATCAGAAATGAGTCTCTTTACCTATGCACAGGCATTTCCATCTTTTTCTTGGCTGTATTCTTCCTTCGCTAAGTTTCTGGTTTAAGTTAGGCTTCTTGTTTTCCTGGAAGGTATAAAACTCTGAACACAGCAAACCTCATCTTTTATAAAACGGGTATAGAGGCTCAGTATTATCAAGTCTTGCATTGTCGTTGATTAACGTACATTTTTTATGCCTAGCTTCAATATCTTGGTGACACTTTGTATAATGCTGATATTTTCTTTATTTTTCACATTTTTAAAGTGACCCAGTGTGTTACATTTGTTTGTATCTTATGAAATAAATGAAATTTGAACTAAGCTTGCATTTTCCCTTGCTTGTTTATCAGACAATTTAAGTCAAATCCTTTGAAAGAACATCATCATGGAAACACGCCACATAACATCTATCTGAAGATAGAAAACAAATGCGTCAAATCAAAGACACACACAAACAGCTGGGCCAGGCCACAAAACAACACAAATACTGTTGCATGTGTGACCAGAAGGTCCCCCAAAAGAAGTGCACCCACAAAACCAATTGACTAAGTAGATCTTCAGTGATGTGAGGTGATGGAGTGCCACAGGTGCCAGTACATACTGTCGGGCCCTATTTATCCCCCTAGGACCCATTTATTGCCTACTTCCATATGTAACTTTACATTTTTGTGACAATTAAATGTCTTTAGAATGCATGAACAGACCCTGTACATTTTCCCAACCAGGAATCTAACAGCTCTGAGAGGAGGCCTCCTCAACAGAAACAATGCAGCTCCCAGGGAAGCATTGCTCCTAAACCCCCAGGAACTGAGGAGCCTTGGAACCTAAACCTTCTTCTTCTTCTTCTTCTTCTTCTTCTTCTTCTTCTTCTTCTTCTTCTTCTTCTTCTTCTTCTTCTTCTTCTTCTTCTTCTTCTTCTTCTTCTTCTTCAAGACTGAGACCTCCAGAGAGATCTCTAGTCTATACCCAGAGTCCCCAGAGAGAAACAGAGTCCAATGTCGATGCACTATACACAGGAATTTTATTGAATCGATGCACATCAAGGTCTGACAAGCTTTTTCAAGCTGCCGACCCCTGAAAGCAGGCGCAAGTGCTTTTTATATCTTTTTTGTAAAAGCAGAATTTAGCAGGCTAGCTAGGAAGGGTAAGTACATTCCAGGGGTAGTGGAATATTTTTAGATACAGCTGGACCCTCGGCATAGGTTGGCTGGCCTTGAGTCAAGCTGGACCCTCATTATTTTTATACAGCTGGACCCTCAGCATAGGTTGGCTGGCCTTGAGTGAGGCTGGACCCTCATTATTTTTATACAGCTGGACCCTCAGTGTAGGCTGGCTGGCCTTGAGTCAAGCTGGATCCTACAAGGGGCCAAACAGCTACAGAACACACATAGTGGTTTGATATTAATACATTGGTTGAATATCAATAATGCTTCCTGGCCCCTCCACTTCCTCCTCCACCTCCTCCTCCTCCTCCTCCTCCTCCTCCTCCTCCTCCTCCTCCTCCTCCTCTTCTTCTTCTTCTTCTTCTTCTTCTTCTTCTTCTTCTTCTTCTTCTTCTTCTTCTTCTTCTTCTTCTTCTTCTTCTTCCCTGTTTCTACCAGTGAAAGAAACACAGCAGGAAGTAAATCACTTAGATTTATTGGAGGGATGAATCCTGGAGACATCAGAGAACTGGGCAGACACAGCCTTTACATAGGGTTTCTTAGTGGGTGGAGATTTCTGGGGCAGTGATTTCCAGAGCGTGGATTGGTGGATGTAGGGGAGATAACTATGTGTTTGTTTTAATCCCAAGTGTGGGATGGGGAACAGACTTGTGAGAAAGCAGGTGATGTTTATCCACTTAGAAGTCAAAGCATTTAGTGGGGGGAGAGGGGGCGTGGGCCTTGGTTGTTGCCAGCTGAAAAACATCCTGGTACAGACTCTGAGAGGATATATGCCCAAAACAGGGGATGGGGCCTTTTGGGGACTTGGTATTGTTTGACTGTTCATCGCTACACTTCGAAACAGAGAACCACTCCAGGGAAGGCTTCAAGCTTTGAGCTCTGGCTGAGGCTCCGGGTTCCAGTTGCTCCAGGTTCCAGCAGCAACCTTGGTGCAATTGCTGGTCTGCTGAAATCCTGCTGATTATGCCAGGAGAATCATTCCTAGGAATTGATACCCAGAAGGTTTCATTCTTGTTTTCCTTAATTTCCTTTCTCTCTTGTTTAGGATAGTCAGGTTGTAAGGGAGGTAGGCTTGTTTAATAAGTTCATAATAAAGCAATTGTTAAGGTAATTGAGCCTATATTTGGGATTTCAAGCCTGAGTTGGGGGATGCTCAGGGATTGGTGGCTTTTCATCCAGACTTCTCATACCAAATTAGCATAACCTGGGATGAGTTCTATAGAGGGGCTGGAGATGGCAGTTACAGAGGTCCGAGGGGCAAGAGATTCTGGAGCTTTCTATGTTAGAAGTCAGGCTAATTTTCTGCCTCGAGGCATAAAAAGTTAACAATGTGTCCAAAAAATTTACAGAGTCCATTGTGAAGGCAGTAGGCTGAAGCTGGAAAGGTTGTCGTCATCATCTCCCATGGTGTTGGCCGCAGGCTTTCTGAGGCAGGAAAGGTGTCTGCTCTTCTGTTTTTATTGAGCGTTCGGATGAAGCAGAAATGGTCATCATAGACTGCTCTCATGGAGGCTGAGACAGGATTAGACACCATGGACAGCTCCTCCAGATGCACTGACAGGAGCTGCCGCGATTTTCTCTCTGCATCTTCACAATCCCAAGGTGGGAAGCAGGTTTGGCAGTGAGCCACTTAAAATTTTAGTGGGCAGCTGCTCAAGGGCTACATTGCTCTTAGGACTGGTGATAGTGTTAGGCACCTGGAGTGAAGAACTTGGGGGTGGGGTGGGCAGTGGGCTCCCCACAGCTTGGTGAAGGTATTCTGTAACACTGTTGGGGGGCAGTGGATAACAGCAGGCCACTGAGGTGGCAGTTGCACTGTATAAATCCCTACATGAGTGTGTGTGAGTGTGTGAAAGAGTTTGTGTGAGTGTGTCTTGGCAGCCTCAGAGGCGGCGGTGGCAATGCCTTCAGCAGAAGTGACAGCTCAAATCTGAGCAGTGGCCAGGGTGGCCATAATCTGGCATGGTTGCTGAGGCAGTGGAGACAGCCTAGATCTTGGAGGCAGAAGTGGTGGTGGCCTTTGATCTAGCTACCTCCACTCCAGAGGCAGAATCCCCACAACCACCTTATGAAAACAATATAATCCCTAACAACAATCTACAAACATTTGTCCATATACCCACAGGTAAGTGGAGTCTTCAACCTTCATCAAGAAAACTTTACAATAGAGACCACTATAGAAAACCACATCCAATCATATGCAGAATTGTGGAGTCCAATCCCAGTGGATACACCAACAAATCACTCCTACACCTAAGGCTCTGAGGACATTGCAGACCAAGGGGTGGGAAGACTGTAAGAGCCAGAGGATCAGGGACTTTGCTGTGAATAACATTGGAAGCCACACCAATGATGTCATACCATCCAGACTGCCTAAATGTGAACTGAACAAGGAGGATGCCAATGACCTTACAAACTGCTGCAGTGGGCAGAGCACAGACACAAAGAAGAACAGGTAATGTGGCCCTTCCCAGGAAAGAGCACATCAATTGTTCGTTCAGTGTCAAATGGTAGTTTACACATGAGTGACATTATATAGATTCAAAAAGTTCCTCTTGGGAATATATGTGTATATACAAATACATATAAGCATGCAATAACAATTGATAGGGAAAGAGAATATGAAATTAAAAGAGAGCAGGGATGGGTATATGGGAACTTTTTGAGGGAGGAAAAGCAAGAGGTAAATTGTAATTACAATCTTTAAAATGAGCAGATTATTGCTCTTTTTAGCTTTCCTGAACACTGAGGGAGGGAATAAGGGTTTGTAGAGATAATGCTTAATTTTGAGGGCATCTCTCATTTCCTGAGTATTATTGGGATGGAAATACAGCTTTTGTCCAACTGTTGGGACTAAGAGAGGCCAGAGCAAGAAATAATGTGTTCTGTGAAGACAGCGGCGCCCCCTCAGACCCTGTGTATTTCAGTAGCTATTTCAACCTCTTATATGGGGCCATGTGAATAAAATTGATTTGTCAATCATGCACACATTAAGAAGATGGACAATGGGATCCAGTGAACATCCAAGTCCTGTATTGTGGTTAATTTATAGTATGGCCTAATAAATGTTTATTATTAGGCTAATTATTATTATTATTATCACAGTGGTATTTCCTAACCCAACAGCAATCAAGGAAAATAGACACCTGTGTTTTCCAGACACCTGGAATAAGACTTTACTTGAGGCAAGGCAGATATTACCTCCTAAGCTACTTTCAGGCTCTATCCCATCCCATCTGCTTCTAATAATGACTGTTTGAGCTACCTCCCATCCATAATCCCAAAATACTTGCTAATGTTCAGCCTCTCTTTCCATGTGGAACTTGAGAGTCCCTTCTCTGGGCCACATAGCTCTATTCCTATCCCATGGTGATTCTCCTTCTTCCTCTTCCTCAGTCCCCTTTCTTTTCTCCCAAGATTCTCTGTGCCCAAAGCCCTCCAAACCTTCACTCTGCCCCTTCCTTCTGCCTTGCCCAGCTATATTTATTCAGCCAATAAGAGAAGTAACTGTGAGGACCAAACAAACTCCATTTTGAAAAAGAGACTCCATTTTATGACCAAGCACTGAACCCAGATTCCAGGAAAAAACACAAAGTAGTCTAAACAGAAAAAGTCCCCTAGCAACAGCCAATCAGCTCACTTTGGGAAAGCATCCAAGGTCCAAACATACTTTCTCCTAGTCAAGCTGACTACAAATGATCTAGTACATAGCAGCAGACAATTAGGAGGTACTAGGAAAGTCTCCAAATTTCCAAGATCCCCCTCAGATACATTTTTAGCCTTTTGTGATCTGGCATGAATGTTTCAACCAATCATGTTATAGGTCAATTTCCCCCTACAACTGTTACCCACCACAAAACCCCCTGCTTGTGGTTTTTCTGTCCAAATGTCATCCAATCACATGCTGTAAAAACCACTTCTTTGTCTAAAACCTATGAAAGCTCCACTCAATTAAGACTTGGGGCCTCTTTCCTGCATCTGCTATGTCAGTGCATAGGAAATGTGTCCCAAGCTTGCAATAAAGACTTCCTGTGTGATTGCATTTGGACTCGGCTCCTGGGTGGTCTGTTTGGGTGGAGGAGGGGTCTCTCGCTACTTGGGCACAACATTTGGGGGCTCGTCCAGGAGCCCCTGTCACCCCCAGTACCTGTGACCCAGAGGGAGTCTAAGCCAGCAGAAATTATTTGTTGTCTGTATGGTTCTCAGCTGAGCTGAAGCGCTGGAGGGCTGAGATCATGGGAGTCTGGAAGCCTTTCTAGACTCTGTGGGTATGGACAGAGTGCCCCTCTGGGAAGAACCTCTTGTTCAATTGTTGGGTTTTGGACAAGGCAGGTCACTCCTGCTGGGCTTGACATGAGACCGGTGTCCCATTTTCAGTTTTGTTTCTGATCAGATCACAGACACGCTGTTACTGTTACTCTTGTCTTCGTCTGGTGTTTGAGTCTTTCTGTTACTCTTTATGGGACTGAGACTTGGACAGACAAAGTGGGACAGACGCCTCCACCCCCTCTAGACTTGGTAACAATCCATTTTAAAAAGGTCAGTGGACCTTCTCACAATTTGTCTGTAGTAGTTAGAAAAGGAAAAATGATAGCTTTCTGCAGGTCTGAATGGCGGGCCCCTGAAGGAACTTTTGACTTGACTATTATTCAGGCAGTAGAACAGTTGTTATTAAAGCCTAGAAATGAACACTCAGACCAGATGCCTTATATTACCTTAGTCAAGAATCCCCCTCCCTGGATTAGATCCTTTTTGCCTCAAGAGAAGATGGACATCTTGCTGGCTACCAGTCTGAGGCGGGACTGGTGGACAATGGAACCCCAATCTATCATAATCTCACTGTTTTCAGGGTTCCAAAAAAGAAGAGGTCATTTTTCCTCCCCCTTCATATCCCTTTCATCCTTCTCCTCCTTCTCTTCCTCCTCCTCCTCCTAACTGACTCTTCAATTTCTGTGCCTGCGACTGCCACTTCCACCCTCACCTGAGCCACAGGCACTAGTACCCCAGAGAGAAGAAAGAGTGGGTGATGAACAAATTCAGGGACCTGCCCAGGGGACCAGAAGCTGAAGGAGCACCACCTTCGATGCCGACTCCACCATCCTCCCCTTATGAGCTGCAAGCCCCCCTGACCAGCAAGGAAACTAACCCCATCACTGTTGGCTGTTCGTCACTACTGATCTCTACAACTGGAGAACTCAGAATCCCTCTTTTTCTGAAAACCCCCAAAAATGTATTGGCTTATTAGAAATTGTTTTACTTAATCACCAATCTACTTGGTATGACTGTCAGAAATGCTTTCAGATCCTGTTCACCACTGAAGAGTGGGTCAGTGGTCATATGGAGGCCTGAAAATTGGTCGTGGAAGCTACTGGGGTACCTACCACCAGTCAGATATAAATTTTGCCCATCCTCTTACCCATTCTAACTGGGGCTACAATATGGCTGAAGGTCCCCTCATCACTTCAGACCGGGTGGCTGGGTATATGTGAGAAGACATCATAAGGACAATCTCAAGCCCAGGTGGAAAGGACCCTACCTTGTACTGTTCACCACCCTGACTGCCCTATGGCTGGATGGAAGTGCAACCACTGCACCCATGTCCAACTCATGTATTCCTGCACTGAAGAAGAGGCCTTCCTGGAACCGAAGCACCCCCAAATGGAAGACTTCAAAACACCCAGACAACCTCCTCAAACTCAATTTGCAATGATCCTAGCAATGGTATTCATCGTATGTACTGTTACAGCTAACCCCCACTAGCTGTTGTGTAATAGCTAATCCAGAGACAGGGTACCAGTCATGCCTTGCCCAACATACTGGGCTCCAGGGGATGCCACGGTTTCCTGATCTCGTGTTTGATCTTTGTCAGTCAGTCAACAACTCTTTTCCCGATACCCAACAGACAGTCAAAAACTCATACCCCAGGTACTGATGGAAAACCTCCTATGTTTGCCCCAGGGGAAAGAGAACAAATCAGTGTGGGGGACCTGAAGTGTATTACTGTGCTTCATGAGGGTGTGAGATCACAGTGGTGACTTCAAAGACCATTCAGGGTGCCAAATGATTAAAAAACAAACAAACAAACAAACTTCATCAAACTGAATAGTAGGGACGACTCCTCCAGGATAACCATCCAGTTTACAGACATGGCGAAGGAGGCTTTCAGATGATAAAGGGGAAAAATCTTGGGGCCTGTTTACATGTCATTGGTGGATAGCATCAGGTCTAATATTCAGTCCTTTCCTGGCCCAGCCAGTATAGGCTCTAATTCGGTTCTAATCCAGAGTCAGGTCCTGAAAAGGCCATCCATATTATCAAAACCTGAGGCCACACATGCAGCTCAGTTGTCTACCAATTCCTCCCTGGATCTTACTACCTTAAGTTTCAGAGACAGGCCTGTAGAGAAGCCCTTATGGAATTTGATGACACAAACTTTTAAAACTTTAAATGCTACCCAGCCCGATGTAACAGAGTCATGCTGATTTTGTCATGATGTTAAACCCCCTTACTAGGAAGGAGTTGCTCTGCTAGGCAATTATACTGAGAGTGCCTCTGCTGCATGACAAGAAAATGCCCACTTAACCCTGCACTCAGTAACTGGGCAAGGCACCTGTGTGTGTTTAGTCCTCCCTGGATATGGTACTTATGCAACAGAACAGATCAAGTCAGTGTGAATCAATATGCTATTCCCCCTTATAATGCTTGGTGGCCTATGAGAGTTATCCCTATGTGCACAGGCAAGTCCTTAGCCACTCAAGGACTTTTCTGTGCTGGTTCAGCTCATTACATGGAGGATTTACCATTCTAATGAGAACCTACTTGGCCAACTAGATCTGACTCGGCTGAAAAGAGAGTTGCAACTGCTATAACATTGTCTCTATTGTTGGCCTTGTAGGCTGCCAGTGCAAGCACAGGGGCATCTCCCCTTGTTTTACAATATCAAAAGTATAATAGTCTCAGAGCAGCCATTGACTCAGATGAGAAAACTTAGAAAAATCTCTCACTCTTTTATAAAAATCTTTGCCCTCCTTTGCAGAAGTTGTTCTTGAGAACAGGATAGGGCTGGCTCTCTTGTTTTTTACAGTAGAGTGGACTCTGTGCAGCTTTCAAGGAAGAATGATCCTTCTACTTAGACCATTCCGGCCCACTTAAAGGTCCCATGGCTAAAGTTAGGGAGGGACTGGCAAAATGAAAAAGGAAATAAGAACTGGCCCAGGTATGGTTTGAGTCATCATTAAATTCATCTCCATGGCTGACTACTTTGTTATCCATGCTTTTGGGTCCTTTGGTCACTCTGCTCCTCCTCCTCACCTTTAAGACCTGTATTCTAAATAAGATAATTTACAAAAGAAAGACTAGGTATCATCCAACTGATGGTTAATGAAGTCCATTATCATCCCCTATAAAACACATACCTCAACAGTTATAAAATGCAAAGAACATAGAAAGCCAGGATTGAGCTCCTCTAGTCACTAGAAGGGGGGGAAATGTGAGGACCAAACAAACTCCATTTTGAAAAAGAGACTCCATTTTGAGTTAAACCTGACCAAGGGCTGAACGCAGATTCCAGGTGTTAGAATCTGGTTGGGAGAGTCTATTCCGAGAAGCCCCCAAATGAGCAACACAGACACTGGGTCGATGCAAAAGCAAGAGCTTTATTAGTCCAATGAGTTGGAGTCGTCCTGCACCCTGAGAAAAGGCAACCCCAAATCTCAGAAGCAGAGGGTTTTTATATGGTTTTCAAAGTAGCAAGTGACACTAAGCATTGGTAACAATTCTGTAATTGGCTAGCATAGTTGACCTTTAAAATCATTGGTGGGTTTAGTTAGGAATGTATTTTGAGCTTGGGAATTTCTGCCTTGGCAGATGTCCGGGGCTTGCTAACATTTTTGTGGTTTTCCTTGAAACTATTTTATTGCTCATGTTCCTGGAATGTGAGGTAAATAGAGTTACAGATTGGCCAATGGAAAATTACAGCCCAATTGTGCAGCGTGCGCACTGCAATTACCCCGACGTATTGAGCAAGGGACTGAGGGTTGAAGAATACTCCATCCATACTAAGAGAATGCCATTTAATGAGGAGGGGCCAAGGCCTTTTATACAGTACAGAGGCAGGTGGAAAAATACAAGACGATGTAGATGGGAAGTCCCCAGGACAAGAGGAACTATGTAACCAAGGTAACCAGGGTGCAAAACAGGAACTTGTGGTCAGCTCAGCAAGACACAATGTTCATAACAGGAAGCTGCCAGGACAGAATAATAATTGCATACCGGCCAGGGCATGGCCCCAGGGAGCCCAAGCCTAACAATTCCAAACAGGTCCCCCCTTTATATAAATTAAATGAGTTCCTGTCTTAGGTTGCCATGACATTAGCCCTCTGCCTTACCTGTCCTTGGTACAGCTGTCTCAAAACACAGTCACCCCGTCTTAGGTTGGCAGGGGCCTCCATGGTCTTACCTGTCACTGGATACTAATTCATCAAGGCTAAACCAAATTTTGGGCAGTGGGATTATCCAATGCCAGGGACGCAAGGACCTGTTTGGTGTGGAACTGTTGAATGGCCTGTTGTTTTTTCATGTAGAAGCATTGGTCACCTTAGCTGGGGTAACGCAAGCATGATGATACATAGGATAACAAGTAAGCATATGAACATCCCACAAACTATCAATTTGCTCTTGCAACAAGGCTGTCTGCCGATTAAGATTCTGAACAGCCAATTGAATCATGAAGTTCAATGAATTTTGAGTAGATAGGGCAATGACCACTTCCTCAAAAAGGTTGTCCAAAGTCTAAATTCTGGGAGATGGTAATTCTAGTAGCTGTTGCAGCGGTGGCAGCTAACGCGATGGCTCCGATAATGGTGGCAGTGATGTCAAAGTCTCTCTTCTCTCGAAAGAGGATCAAACTGCTCTCTCCTGTATGCTCCACTGGAAATGGAACTACTCCAGGCACTCGTACTCGTGATCCTCGCCTCTGCCTCCTTCACCAAATCCTACCAGCATGTGCCACCACAACTGGCACCAAGATTGGGGGATTCTTCACTAGTGCCCATACTGTCTCCTGAAGGTTGGTGGGCAGATGGATGAGAAACAGGACACACACAGTGTCCAAGAACCCAAATGGGTACCTCATTGTCCTGTGGAAATACACAAGCAGAGCCTTGGACCCACACCAAAAGAGGATCCGGACCCTTCCATACCCCAGTGGGCAGATCCTTCCACTTCACCATTCCTTTATGTCTTGTAGGAGGTCTCCAATGCCTATCTGCAGCAGAAGCTCCAGAAGCATCAATAGTTAAAAATTTTTAAATATATAATATATAGGCTAATTGTGAATTCGGAGTAGTTTTTCCACTATATTCCCCCTTCTTAATCTTATATAAATAAGCTTTAAATATGTGGTGTGCCCGTTCTATAATAGCTTGGCCCTTCGGATTATGGGGAATGCCAGTACTATGTAAAATATCATAGGAAGAGAGAAAGGATGCAAGCCCTGTGCTGGTGTAGGCTGGTCCATTGTCAGTTTTTAATTGTTTGGGAGTCCCCATGTATGAGAAGGCCAGCAATAAATGTGCCTTGACATCCTTAATTTTATTTTTGAATGGGCAGATGCAAAAAGGAGTCCAGAATATGTATCAATGGAAACATGTACAAACTGTAATTTACCAAAACTAGGAACATGAGTAACCTCTATTTGCCAAATGTGATTAGGCATGAGTCCCTTAGGACTGACTCCAGAATGTAAAATAGGAAGGAACTCAGCACATGATGGGCAATCCTTTACTATTTGGACTGCTTGATTTCTAGATATTGCAGTATGGTGTCACAAGGATTGAGCATTAAGATGAAAGTTGGCATGAAGTTGGCGAGCTCGATCCATACCGGTCATTTGAAAACAAAGCACGGACGGTTGAGTTAACTGGTCTGCCCTGTGATTTTCTTCAGCTAAGGGACAATGTAAGGAAGAGTGGGCTCACAAATGCCCAATGAAGATGGGTGAGATTCGACACCAAATAAGCCCTTGTAATTCCAAAAGCAAGCATTGTACATTAGAGACAAGTGAAATATATGGACAAGTCTCTAGAGGGGCTAAAATTTGAGTTACATATTTACTATCAGAAAAAATATTAAGCAGCTGATCAGGAAAAAGTTGTAAAGCTAACTGCCTGTAATTCAGCTAATTGCGCAGACCAAGTGGGTACAGTTACAGACTTGCTTACAGCCTCTGATACTATCACGGCAATACCTTTAGGGGTTCCATCAGTATACACCACTCTGGCCTTAGGAATAGGCTGTTGTTTAATTATTTTAGGAAAAAAAATCACAGGATGTAACTTAAAACAGTCACTCAACTTATTAGGAGGATAGTGATTATCAAATTGACTAGAAACAGCGGACAAAAATATGGTCCAATCATCATTATTGTTTTGTAACCATAATAATTGTGCTGCAGAAAGGGGTGTAATAATATGATCTGTGTTTTTACCGAAGGTTTACATACTTATTTTACAAGCTTTGAAAAGAAGCAACACCATAGCCTGTGGATATGACATAACCATTTTTGTAGGTGACGCTTGTGAATGAACCCATAAAATGGGCCCAGTTTGCCAAAACAGCCCTGTGGGGGCATGGGCTGTACAAAAGATTAGTAACTGTAATGGTTGGTTGTAATCTACAAAATTAACATGTGCTTTGGTCAATGTCTCTTGCACTATCTGCATACATGCACATCCACCGGGTGTTAATATTCGGGCAGAGGAGGGATCTGGATTACCTTGCAGGACATCAAAAAGAGGCTTCAACTGGCCAGAGGAGATTCCTAGGCTAGGTCGGATCCAATTGATCTAAGAGCTTTTGAAAATCATTTAAGGTTCTCAAAGAATCTAAACACAAGACAATCTTTTGTGGCTTGATGCCATTTTGAAGAAGTTGATGGCCTAAATATTGCTAGGGGTGTTGTTGTTGAATTTTCTGTGGGAGTATTTGTAATTTGGCTTGTTTTATTACTCCTTGTAAGGCTGCTAAGGCATCCAAGGCTTCAGATTCCTCTTGGGCTGCTATCAAGATATCATCTATGTAATGAGTGAGATATATTTTGGGATACAGCTTTCTAACTGGTTCAGTGGCAGCAGAAACGTACACTTGACACATGGTGGGACTTTTGGCCATACCCTGAGGTAAGACTACCCATTGGTACCTCTTATAAGGCTCCTTAAAGTTTATGGATGGGACACTAAAAGCAAACCTATGAGAATCCTTAGGATGCAAAGGGATGGTAAAAAAAAAAGCAATCCTTGAGGTCAATCACTATCATATGCCAGTCCTTTAGAATGACAACTGGAAGAGGCAATCCGTATTGAGTAGCCCCCATTACTATCATGGAGAGATTGACTGCACAGAGGTCTTGCAACAGCCTCAACTTACCAGACTTCTTTCTAATAACAAAAATAGGAGTATTCCAAGGTAACGTAGAAGGTATAATATGGCCAGCAGCTAGTTGTTCTTGGGCCAAGACATTAGCAGCCTCTACCTTTTCTTTAGAAAGGGGCCATTGTTCTACCCAAACAGGGTCATCATTTCTCCATGTGATAGGAATAGGAGGCTGTGTTACAATGGCCTCTGTGGAAAATTTCCTAACCCCGTTCTATCATAGGGACAACGAGTCTCTTGGGCTAATAAACTTTCCTCTCCCTCGGACTCGGAGGAGAAAGTGTTCGTTGTATCTGAAGCCAGTGACTTCAGAAATTCCTGTTCTTGTACCTCATTTAAAGTTCATTCAAGGCCCCTAACTGTTCTTTTATTTTTTTCATTGGTACTACGCAGGGCATCTTGAACGAGGCACCATAAAGAAAAGGTAGTTATAGGGACCCTTCTTGAGCCCTCTCTCTGTAACATCTGTTGTAAATCACTTTTTACCTGGTCCCAGTCCCATAAATTTAATCCCCCTGATACCAGAAACCAGGGACTGCTCTGTTCTATATTTTTAATAAATTCATTAGTTGTCTTATGTTTAATCCCAGTGCCTTGTTCCTTTAATAACTTGGTTAATTGGTCTACCATGATGGCGGCGGACGTAGTGGCACCCATTTTCCACTACACCCGTATCTTACCTTCCTTGGGAGTTGGCCAGCTTCCCTGGGTGACCCGTCAGTATCCTCCCTTCTTTCTCAATCTCGATGAAACCTCCATTTGCAGCACCCGTGCTGCAATTACTCCAACGTATCGAGCAAGGGACTGAGGGTTGAAGAGTACTCCAGACAGCCAGTCATCTGTTCTAAGAGAATGTCGTTTAAAATGAGGAGGGGCCAAGACCTTTTATACAGTACAGAGGCAAGTGGAAAAATACAAGACGAAGTAGATGGGAAGTCCCCAGGACAAGAGGAACCATGTAACCAAGATAACCAGAGTGCAAAACAGGAACTTGTGGTCCACTCAGTGAGGCACAATGTTCACAACAGGAAGCTGCCAGGACAGAGTAACAGTTGCACACCGGCCAGAGCATGGCCCCAGGGGGCCCACGCCTAACAGTTCCCAACACAATTGCTTAAGTAGAGTAACAAGGTTTAACAATTTTTCTTCTCAGGAAAACCCACAAAGTAGTCTAAACAGAAAAATTCCCATAGTAACAGCCAATTAGCTCACTTTGGGAAAGCACCCAAGGTCTAAATACACTTTCTGCTAGTTAAGCTGACCACAAATTGTCTGGCACATAGCAACAGCCAATCAGGAGGTATCAGGAAAGTCCCCCAAAGTTCCAAACACCCCCTCAGATACATTTTTAGCCTTTTGTGATCTGGCATGACTGCTTCAACCAATCATTTTATAGGTCAACTTCCCCCTTCAACTGTGACCCAACAATTGTTGGACCCAATTGGAGTCCAATTCCATAAGGGGGTCGCCGCAAGAAACCACTCAAGTCACACCAGCTGAGAAGTATAGGTAAAATTTATTACTGGCACACCGGAAGTCCCAATTGTTGATGTGTCAGGGTCTCTCAGCACTCGCGAGGCAAAGGACCCTGAGTAGCTGTTACAGACTGCTTATAAAGGCTAAAACCGCAAGCCAGGGGGAGGACCTGACCTTTAAACTGATTGGTTGGGCTGCTGTATCTGAGGTATGTGAGCAGGATGATTGGCTCAGGCTGGGTTAACTGGGGGCAGAGAGCAGGCCCTCTGGGGGCTTTCCACTCGGGGTGTTTTCCTAAAGCTGCAGGTGGTGTTTTGTTTTGCTGGTTTCTTGGAACTAGGGCAGGGGTCAAATGACCCCGAGCTTGACCTTGTTTTTCAGGCTTTTCACAATAAAACCCCTGCTTGTGGTTTTTCTGTCCAAATGTTATCCAATCACATGCTGTAAAACGCACTACTTTGTCTAAAACCTATAAATACCCCACTCAATTGAGACTTGGGGCCTCTTTCCTGGATCTGCTGTGACACTCGGGAGGCAGAAGCAGACAGATCTCTGTAAGTTCAAGGCCAGCCTGGTCTACAGAGAGAGTCCAGGACAGCCAGGGCTATACAGAGAAACCTTGTCTTGGAAAACCAAATAAATAAGTAAATAGAATCAATAAATTATCCATCTAAGTCACCCAGTCAAGCTGTGGTCCTGCCCACCTTTGACCCATTCTAGCCTGACCTTCAGTCTCAGCCTGGAAAACATTCTGACAAGTTGATTGAACTATGTGAAGACTTTTCCCATGAGACAAGATGTCCCTCTGGCTGGAACCTTTAATTCTCCCATCAGCAAGTTCTAGGGGAAATCCCTATCTCTTTGGAGTCCATTGTTTGCATAATATGATTTGTTGATTTATTGGTTGATTGACTGATTGACAGACACAGCATCTCTTTAGAATATCTACATTTCTTTTCTTTCATTTCTTATCCCTTTGTTGGTTTTTGTTTTGTTTGGGGTTTGGGGTTTTTTTGGGGTTTTTTTTTTGGGGGGGGGGTTGTTGTTGTTCATTTGTTTTTGTTTTTGTTTCATCATGCTATTTAATCTAGCATGTCACCATGAAAGGCATGTATCAAGAGTGCAACTACTTCCCTGGCATGTCTCCTAGAGACCATTTCAACCACTGTTCTGTTTGGCTGCTAGCCTCTTGTCACTCTCCTCAACAATGGTGAGTGGGATTCCTTTTCCTTGGGTAAGAGAAAAGCATGGTTTGTTGTCCTGGCCAATAATGAAAATGTTGGAAAGTTGAGGGGAAAATCTGCTGCCACAAGCATCTTTTACCTGAACCACATCAAAAGAGCCTGAATGCCTCTCTCTGTTGGCTATCACACCAGTTCTTCCCAAGTTAGCCACTCCAGTCACCATACCCGGGATCCCGGCATCAAACTTAATGAAGTTGCTTATTTTGCCCATTTCCAAATCAATCTGAATGTTGTTGTTCACCTTGATGAGGGAATCAGGGTGGCAAATAGTTTGAACATCATGGGTTACCTAACCCTTTGTGCCCACTGAAGAGGCCTGGTAAATAGGCCTAGCCAACAACATGACAGGCGTCCATTTCTTGTTAGTTCAGAGCAGGCATAATCCTCCATTCCTCAGAAATGAGCTCAGCAGTCACCAGAAATGCTGCAGAAAATGGGCAGCCAATCAGAGATGGCTTAGTCACCTGAACAGAGGAAGATAAGATCGCTTAAGGTTGGTTTACTGCTGGTCTAATTGCTTAAGGATGATTTAATGCTGTTCTGGAAACCTCTTGTCTTTGATTGACTCATGACCCTAAGTTTGCCTGCACTTTTTCAGTCTGAATGCTCCAATCGTGTTAATGATTGCCCAACCTCTTTGAAGTTCCCCCTGAATGTCTTTAAAAAGAGCCTGTGATGTACTATAAAGCAACAGTAATTAAAACAGCATGGTACTGGCACAGCAACAGGCTGATTGATCAATGCAATAGAATCAAAGACCCAGAAATGTATCCATACACATATGGTCACTTGATTTTTGACAAAGAAGCCAAATCTATTCAATGGAAAAAGGATAGCATCTTCAACAAATGGTGATGGTCTAACTGGATGTCTATATGTAGAAAAAGTGCAGCTAGACCTATATCTGTCACCATGCACAAAACTCAAGTCCAAATGGATCAAAGACCTCAACATAAAACCAGAGACACTAAATCTGTTAGAAGAAAAAGTAGGTAAGAGCCTGGAACACACTGGCACAGGAGACAACTTCCTGAACAAAACACCAAAAGCCCAGGCTTTAAGGTCAATAATCAATAAATGGGACCTCATGAGGCTGAGAAACTTCTATAATGCAGAAGACACACAGACTGGGAAAAGATCTTCACCAACCCTACATCTGGCTAATATCCAAAATATATAAAGAACTCAAGAAATTAAACACCACCAAATCCAATAACCCAATTAAGAAATGGGGCTCAGAACAGAGAATTCTCAACAGAGGAATATCAAATGGCTGAGAAACACTTAAAGAAATGCTCAACATCTTTAGTCATCAGAGAAATGCAAACCAAAAAGACCCGACATTCCATCTTATATCCATCAGAATGGCTAAGATCAAAAATCAAGTGACACCACATACTGGCGAGGATGTGGAGAAAGAGGAACACTCCTTCACTCCTTCATTGCTGGTGGTAATGCACACTAGTACAACCACTTTGGAAATCTATCTGGCATTATCTCAGAAAACTGGGAGTAGGGCTTTCTTAAGACCCAGCTATTCCACTCCATGGAATATACCCAGAAGATGCTCCACTACACAACAAGGACATGTCATATGCTCAACCATGTTCACAGCAGCCCTATTCATAATAGCCAGAACCTGGAAACAACCTAAATGTCCCTCAGTTGAAGGATGGATAAAGAAACTGTGGTACATTTACACTATGGAATACTACTCAGCCATTAAAAACAAGGAATTCCTGAAATTTGCAGACAAATGGATAGAACTAGAAATGATCATACTGAATCAGTTAAGCCAGAAGCAGAAAGACTCACAGGGGTATATACTCACTTATAATTGGACACTAGACCAACAGACATGTCCTATGAAAGTGTTTATTTTCCAGGAGATTGGGTAGATGTGAGTACATCCTATTGGGACTCTAGATGAGAGAAGTATGGGAGAATGGAGAAATCAAAGGATCCAGCGGATCCTAGAAACCTACAGGAAGAACATTATGATGAGCGGATCTGGGCCCAGGGGTTCTGCTCAAACTTCTGCACCAACCAAGGACAATACATGCAGTAAACAGCAAACCCCTACTCAGATCTAGCCAAGGAACAGGACATTCTCCACAGTTGAGTGGAGAGTGGGAACTGACTCTGACACAAACTCTGAGCCCCATATTTGACCACTTCCCCTTGGTGGGGAGGACTGGTGGCATGCAGAAAAAGGATAGACAGGCTGCCAAGATAAGACTTGATAGTCTATGATCATATAGTGGGGAAGGAGGTCCCTCTGACATACAGGAGGGGAATAGGGTGAAAGCAGGAAGGAAGGAGGAACAGGTAGATACAAGGGATGGGATAACAGTTGAGATGTAGCCTGAATAAATTAATTAAATAAAAATAATTTTTTAAAAAAAGAGCCTGCACATCGGGGTCACTATTGTGTCTAGGTGGTGGCCCCAGCATGCTGGATTTCTGCAGAAAAAATGTTCTCTGCTGCTTGTATACTAATTTGAGTCTGGAGTCTTTTCTTCAGCACCCTAATACCCACAAAGAACTTTCTCACTTTGCACAACTTGCACTTGGCCTCCTCAGGTGTAATATGATGAACAGCAAAGCACCCCTTGGTGTCATAGATCAGAAAGAAGTTCTCTCCAGTCTTGTCAATGCTGATGATATCCATCAACCCAGCAGGCTAGGTGATATCGGTCCCAACTTTGCCATCAATCCTAATGAAGCACTGTTTACAAATATTTTTCACTTCATCTCCAGTCAGGGCATACTTCAGTCTGTTCCTTAAGAAAATGACCAGAGGCCAACATTCCCTCAGCTGAGCATCATTACATGGATAGAGAGCAAACACTTCAGTCAACTCATCCAGCATCCAATGTTCTGGAGCCGCTACATGCTTCAGATGTTTCTTGGAACCACCAGACATGGCTGCTCTGGGAATGGAAAGAGCCTGGAGTTTGGGTTTCTGTTTATTACAGGATCTCACTGTGTAGCCCTGGCTGGCCTGAAACTCCAGGATGCACTTGAACTCAGAGTTCATCCTGCCTACCTCTTCAGTGCTGCAGCTAAAGGTGGGAATATCTACATTTCTGCCAGGTAGGTTACAGATGGTCAAGAGGTTGGGGAATAGAAGACTGGAGAAAGTAAGAGGGAGTATTGTTGACTGTTCACAGCAGGGAAGCCCTCCCCTGACAGACTCCCTTTGTAAACTTAGCACACTTGGTAAACTTTGTATACTTTACAGGAATGTGTCAGGGGCTGCTGCTGCTGAGGAGCTCCAGTAGCCAGGGGAGGCTGCTTCACGTTTTGCCTCTAAGCTCCTCCTACATCTTTCCCTGGGTACCCCCTCTTCAACTCTTCAACTCTTCAGCTCCTCTGAGTGCCACACCCCGTGGTCCCTGAAAGTGGTGCTGGGGCCTTCAGGCAGTGCTACTGGCCTCTCTACACCTCTGGACAGCAAAACCTCGGGCTCCAGGGTGGCTGAGTCTAAATCTCCACAGCCCCTAAACCTGAAATCAGATGCCTGGAGAAACTGAGATGTTGAAGCAGGGAACTCGGGGAGGAAAGTGTGTTCAATTGGAGTTAATTTGTGAGCTCCAGTGCTATCTCCATGGCAACAATGCATACACTAGCCATCCCTCAGTGGCAGGGAACTCTACGTAGTCAGACACTGCCAGCCAGGGACCAGAACTAGAAATCTAACCCTTTAGGGTAAGTTCATAGTTTAGTTAGGGAGAGTTGTTTTGTTTAGTTTAGAGTTCAAGTCTGTGTGAACCCCTTAGGGCGGGAATTAATAGGTCCCTCCCCAATACCTCTCTAAGTGTCAAGCTGGCAATTCCAGCCTCTAACTTTCACAATGGCCACCTCCAGGCCCTCAGTGGGAGCCCTCCCAGATTTATGCTAATTTTAAGAGGAAAAAACTGAACAAAAGCCCACCAATACCTAAGCTTCCCCCAAGCTCAGGATTTGAAATCCCACCAATCCTCCCTTTGGAAATCTCTGCCCTAGAATGCTCTGCCCCCCCCCCAAAAAAAGTCCTATGTAAACATTGTATTTGCCCAGTTCTCTGTTGTCTTCACCTGGGAGCAGAGGCAGCCACTCCTGGATTCATCCCTACAATAAATCTTTTTTAAGAGATTTACTCCTTGATGTGACTCTCTCATTAGAAGAAACCAAGAAGCCCAGAAGGGAAGAAGCAAAGGAGTAGAGCCCAGGCTTCTAAACTCTTCTGCTCATCAGGTGGGGGTAACCCTCCCCTGGCAGCTGCAACTTCTCTGATAAGGAGGTCTCTTCTCAGAGCTATGTGGGTCCTGGGGTCCCGTGTCTCAGGATAGCCTTCCCTTGGGACACTGTCACAGGCCTTCCTAGGCCTTGGAGCTGTGGGTTTCCTGGACACCTTCCCACCCAATGAGGAAAGCCAACAAAGATGGGCAAGGGTTACAATGGGAAGAGTGAGTAGAGTAGGAATGGGATAGGAGTATGGGCATGGGAGAAGGGCAGCCAGGAATCCCAAGGGGAGTAGGAAAGGAATGTTACGAGTGGGAGTGGGGGAGGGGTGAGGTTGGGAGTGGAGGCAGTGAAGAAACAGGAGAAAGGAAAGGGGATGAAGATGAAGATGGCCAAGGGGAAGGGGTGGTGGGGGCATGGGTCAGTGGCAGAGGACGTCATGAGGGCTGTGGAGGGAATCCAAGGCAGAGGTGTGTGAGGATGGACAAGTTTAAGAGTAGGGACATGGTGAACCAGGCCAGAGGTGGAAAGAGCAAAGGTAGGACAAGGGATTTGTTGAGGTTGGGGTAGAGGGTGCAGCAAGGAAAGGAAGCAAAGGGTTTGAGAGGGAGGAGAAGACCAAGAGTGTAAGGCCCCAAGGGTAGAGAGGGGATGAAGACAGGGATGAGGTAAGAGGTACAGAGTATGCCAGGAGGCAGTACCTCACCTGTCCAAGGCCAAGAGGGGGTGAGCATGGGTTGTGGGAAACAAGGACATTGGGGGTTGGGGTTTAGATGGGGAAGAAAAGGGGGAGAGGAGAGAAACCGATGGCCTTGGCCACAGTTACCAAGCTCTGCTCTCACTGTGCTCTAGACAAGCGGTAAGTATTGGGGATTCAACAACAGGGCTTAACGCAGCAAAGTGCCACAGAATCAGAGATCAAGGGTCTTTTAGCTGAGTGAGGACCCTTCACCCTCCTCTGTCCCCCCTCCCATCCCCTGCACCCTACCCATCAAAAAGCTCTCCTTCTGGATACCTTTACAGCCCATCCCCTGCAGTTTGCTCTTTTCAGCAATACATCCTATCTTGCTCAGAAGCTTTCAGAC
The DNA here is from genome assembly GCF_903995435.1 of Acomys russatus. Classification (NCBI taxonomy): domain Eukaryota; kingdom Metazoa; phylum Chordata; class Mammalia; order Rodentia; family Muridae; genus Acomys; species Acomys russatus. Next base: position 44,924,827 of record NC_067157.1, on the reverse strand, counting down.
TATCTGAGAAATTTCAGGAAAAAAAAAAAAAAAAAAAAACGCAAGAAGGCAAGAAAGGGGCTAGAGGAAATGACTTGTGGTTGTTCTGCAGAATGTAACAAGCATGGGGGAAAATGATCAGGGTAAACTAAGAAAAGAACCTGGCTCTGCCCAAGGTTGCTGTAACCAGTGCTGAACAAAGACCTCTAGTGTCTGAGTCAGGTCATTTTACTTTAGCCATATTTAATCACAGCATAGTTTTGTTTAAAAAAAAAAAAAAAGTCAGACAACAACTCAGTCCCAAATGCACAACAATTTAAAACATATTTACATTGAAGTTCTTGACAAAGTACACCTGGTGTTTTTCACAAGAACGGGACCTGTGGACTTAAAGATAGTTCCCAAGATTTAGGGTCTAGGGAACTTGACTGAAGTAAACATAACACTTGTCGATGCCAGTATTGTCCTGGCCCTAAGATAACACAAAAGTCACTTAGGCTGTTGTAATCACAAGTGGCATCACTCATGAGAATAGGTTTTATGGTTTAGGGGGAAAGGTTTGAAATAAGTAAATCATACATTCTGAATGGGCAGAACCTGTCGCATCAGACATCGAGGGATCAGCAGGTTGTAGAACTCCATCAAGCCTGGAGTTCCAGGAAGAGCAGCTGAGCAGCTCATTCCACCGAGGAAGTAAGCTGTGGGGTTAATTTTCCTGTTTTCTCCAGTGCACAAGGCCCTTTTGCCTTCTACAGGAGCTCAGGGTGCCCAATCTGAGTCCCCACTGAGGCCCTCAAACAGCTGCAGGAAACATAACTAGAGTCCCTGAGGCCAGGTATCACCACCACAGGAGGTGATCTTCACCAGGACCCCCAGGCCTGCTCTGATCCAGACTCTCTCTCCTGTGTGTCCTGACCTTCAAGGTGCATTTTAGCTGTAGACCACAGCACATGGCCCCAGAGGAGCTGCACCATCCCAATTCCCTCCTCATTTCTTTAGTTATCCTCCTCCTGCTCCTCTTTTTTTTTTTCCTCACTGTATAAGGCAGGTTGGCTCCCAGCATGCACCAGTTCCATTTATCAGCCTTCCAAGAGCTGAGATTACATTGCATTTTGAACAGATATGGCTCTTCATAATCTCCACCTGCTCCAAAACAAAAGGAGCTTCTTTGAGAAGTGAATGATAAGAGCTGCTACACCTCCCTTTTCCTTTTCTTTCTTTTGTCTTGTTCTTGTTTGTTTCTTTGGTTGGTTGGTATTTTTGTTTGCTTGATTTTGGTTTTGGTTTTGGTTTGCTTGTAGCTCTGGCTTTCCAGAACTTGCTAAGTAACCAGGCTGACTTCAACCTCTCAATAATCCACATGTCTCTACTTCCCAAGTACTGGGATTAAAGGCGTCCCACTCTCTAGCCAGAGAGCTACACTTGCCTGCAAACACAAACATAAGTATTTAAAATAGAGTTGTGAACCGTATTGGTTTGGGGGAAATGGCAATTTTAGGTTCTCATCCGGGAGCTATGACCTCCTCAGTTCAGCTGTCCATTTGATCAGAGGGACCTTGGGTAGAAGTGAGCTCAGACTTTGGCCCTCATGCATTCTGTGAAGAGGAGGGAGGGAGGGCAGCACAGGGAAGCATCTTCAGTACAGCCCAGAGAAGCTGCATCCTGGGAAAGACCCTGACTCAGTCCAGCTATGGGAAAACTAAAGGAGCCACTGGGCTCCATCCAAATTTCTACAAGCAAACCCTAAACACCTCAGCCTCCCCATAGGTTGTTGTTCTCCATCCTTTCATGAAGTGCTTCTGCGGTGGGTGGGACTTTCAGAAGACCCTGACATGTGTGGAAACCCTATGGACACTAATGGATTAACATTAAATCCATGCATATATCTTTTTTTTTAAAAAAGAAACTGTAAAAATCAGGATTGCATGCTGTCTTTGGTTCTAAGTGTGTTCAGGGTACTCTGATAGGATGGATATGTGGTAAGACATGAAAACGTTAGGAGACAAAACTATACATGCGAAATCCATTCAGAATTTCAATTAAGGGGAAGACAAATGTAATCCTGGCCCTTGCAGTGTGCATTCTGTCCTAGGGTTGCTGCGAGGGTGAGGGCTGCCTACTGACAGAATGGGTGGTTTTTTGTGCGTGAGGCGGCTCAGGTACGCCCATTTCTAACAAGCGCCCAGGTGGTTCCTTGCCTGCTAAGGTTAAGGAACCTCCATTTGATAATTTAATTTTAGAAGCCCCTTAAAACAAAACAATGGCATAAACAGGGAAGTCGCCATTGAACTTGGAGCTAGGTAGCCTGGTGTACAAAATGCAGTGGCTGAAACAAGAGAGGCCTGGCCTGAGACAAGGTGAAAGGCAACAGCCCACTCCTGAAAGTTGCCATCTGACTTGTACTCATGTTGTGGCGTGTACATGCCTGCACACGCGCGCGCACACACACACACACACACACACACACACACACACACACACACACACACACACCTCACACCACACGCACAAGAAAAAAGGAAAGAAAGATGGAGGCTGTGGTGGTTGAATGAGAATGGCCCCATGGGCTCGTGTGTTTGAGTACTGGGTCGCCAGTTACTGGGAGTGTTTGGGAAGGACTGGGTGGTGTGTCCTTGTTGAAGTTGATGTGGCTTTGTTGGAGGAGCTGTGTCATTTGGTTTTGGGCTTTGAGGTTTCAAAGGTCCACTACAGGCCCAGTCTCACTCTGCCTCTAACCTGTGAATCTGATGAAAGCGTTCAACCACTGCTCCAGGACCATGTTTGCCCGCCTGCTACAACACTCCGTATGCTGATGGTGATGGACTAACCCTCCAAAAGTGTACAGAAGCCCCCAAGTAAATGTTTCATCTTATAAGTTGCCTTGGTCATGGTGTTTCTTCACAGCAATAGAACAGTAACTAAGACAGAAGATTCCCAACATTGATCTTTGGCCTCCACACATGCAGCAACACATTCAAACATATGTAAACATGTACATACAAACATAGAACACACACACATACACACACACATGGTCAATTACTATTGAAACTGGGGTCAACAGCTTTTACAATCAGAAACACACAAAACAAAGCCACTTTGACACCCCCTCTCGCCCTAGTCATAATACCTATCACCAAATAACAAATGAATGAGTGCTGGTTTGGTGACTAAGAACACTGGCTGGTCTTCCAGGATAGTAGGGTTGGATACCCAGCATCAACATGACAGCTTGCTACCACCTGAAAATGCAGATCCAGTAAATCAGATGTCCTCCTTTGGTTTCTGAGGGCATTGCATGCATGTGGTACATAGTCATTCATGCAGGCAAAATACACATACACACAAAAATTAAAAATAATAAGGTAATTTTTAAAAAAAAACAATCACTCCAAACAAACGAATGCTAGCAAGGATGTGTTGATACAAGAAGAGGATAAATTGATGTAGCCTTGATGGAAATCAATGTGGAAGCATCTCAAAAAAAAAAAAAAAAGAGAGAGAGAGAGAAGAAAAAAAACATATGATCCAGCTAAACCACCAGTGTTGGGCAAATAACCAAAAAAAAAAACTACTTCCTATTCCAGAAACATATATGCGTGTTGGTGTTTGTTGGAACTCTTTTCATAACAGTCAGGAGGTAATGAGCTGTTTTTCAAATGATGAAAATGTGGTGACTATACACAATAGAATTTTATTCACTCATAAAGAGAAATGTAATTTGGATGGAACTAGGTAGAACTGGCAAATATTATATTTGATGGGATAATGTGAGTTTGGACAAATAATGCATATTTTCTGTAATTTGTGAATACCAGATTCAAAAGGTTACATGTCATTATTTAAGGGGAGTAAGTGTGGGGAGAATCCAGAAAACAGAGAAACTTTTGAGGTGGGAGAAAGGATATAAGGAAGAGATGAAGGAGGACATAAGAATATTTGTATATGATAAGGGAATGGGGAGTTACTGGGAGAGGTGGCTACAGTAGGGCTGGGGAACGGGCAGGCCATCCATTGCATCTGTATGGCACTGTGTATTTTTCATGTCAGTATTCCCTGTGTTGTGTTTGCATTACAGTTGGTATTATAAGTTAAAAGAAAAAGGAAGATACATAAGGGGTAGTGATGGTTCGTCTCAGTTGCGTGGCTGTCTTTTCAGATATGGATAGTGGTTGCGATGCTCTGTTTGTATGGGGGTGGTTGGAGAGAGGACAGTGAATGACAGCAAGACCCAGCATCAGTGGGGGCATTCACCCCAGATCACCATGAAAGAGAAAATGTATGTATTACAAATACCACGACAGCTATTTTTTAGCTACATAGCCATTGATTCTATACCAGTAGCCTTCAGCTTCACTGTCAGATTGCCACTGCTGAGACATCTGGCCTGTGGGACTGAGCAGTCCTGAGTTTGCTGCCTCTCCTACATACAAGTGGTCTTTGCTGGTACCTAGTTCACACCACACAAACTAATAATCACATTTTAAAATATCATTTTATATTATGCAATAATTCTCTTATAGCAGTCACATACAAACAGTATGTGCACAATCTATTTCTCTAGAGATAGATACCTAACATAGAGGTAATATGTCAAATATCAATTACAGAACTAGATTTTGAGAGTCCAGTCTGATAATTTACATGTTACTCTTCAAGACTTATTTTGATTGGACACAGGAGTAGACACTCTCAATGAGGACAGCCTACGTGACTTGGCAATCAGTTCCTGGCACGTTTCTTTGGCTTCATTCATTCTCTTGAGCACAAGTTCGGCTTATTGTGCAGACTCCTTATGTTTCCTAATGTTGCCACATTGTTTCTTCCTGCCTGAGCCCCCACAGCACACTGAATCTTGGGTGCTTTGGTCCTGATACTTTGGACCACACCAAATCACCAAAACGGTGTATTTCAACAAGAAATCAATCTCTCTGTCTCTCTCTCTGTCTCTCTGTCTCTCTCTGTCTCTGTCTCTCTCTCTCTCTCTCTGTCTCTCTCTCTCTCTCATTCTCTCTCTCTCTCTCTCTGTCTCTCTCTCTGTCTCTCTCTCTCTCTCTCTCTCTCTCTCTCTCTCTCTCTCCTCTTCCTCTCTCTCTCTCTCTCTCTCTCTCTGTCCCTGTCTTTGCCAGTATTTGGACAGGACTCCTTCTTCGCTGGAATATTTTTTTAGAGGCGGGGGGTTTGAAACAGGGTCTCTCTGTGTTAGCCTTGGCTATCCTGGGGCAGGGGAAGCTAGTGGGTCCACATGGAAAGCCATGTGGAGGAATCAGACCCCCACAAAAAATAATTTAGAACCAAAGTAACAGACAAATGGACCCTACGTAGTTCAGGAGAACTTGTCTTGAGAAAGCTGCTTGCAACACGGAAGGTGTATTTGCCCCTTTTTTAGTGCCTGGTTTCACCTGCCCTGACCACTGGCAACATACAGACACCTGGGCTGACTTGAAATGCCAAGAGAAAGTCCAATGCAAAGCCCAAGCCGCTCCTGCAGGGTGGTGACTGCACTGGCTGCCTATTGAACTGAGATCTGGACTGTGCTGTTCAGGCAGGTCCAGAACTTCCCCCTCCTTCCCCCCCTCCCCAATCTCCCCACACCCATCCCCCACTCTGGACATCCGCATTCTGAGTTTTTTCTAAATTTTTACAAGAAAGCTCCAGTCCACATGGCTCTGGTTTCCAGTCAAAGAGTTCCCCATTCTCTTTCATTTCTGTAGTCACCCCTTGAAGCGGGACAGGAGTGAAAATACAGAAAAGCAAAAATTAAGAGGATGCCTGTCGCACCATAAAAGAGAAGATAGTAGAAGGTGTGTGGCTCCTCCCACCTTTCTCCCCTCACCCCCAACCCCAGAGTCTGCCAGCTTTGTGCCAATTGCAGCTTAGGGTTTGCAGCAGTGAAAATGGCACACCTAGCATTTGTTGCCTGAGTCATCCCAGTGGAAACTTGCTGCCAGGAACTCAGAGAAAAGTTAAAGCTGACCTCTCCCTTGTTGAGGTTAAGTTCGGCTTTGTGGTTTGAATGCCCCCCCCATCCCCCAATGAAACACAATTTAAAGACAATCATCTCCTAAGTCCTTTGAGGTTATTGAGTTTCTTGCTTCAAGTTAACTCCTTATAGGCCATTTGTTCCGCTAACAGGTCCAGCTGTTAGCTGTACTATGTTTTGATATATTTCTCTTCCACTTCGGATAAAATTTTGTGCTATATACTATATGTTTATGCAATAAAGTCCCCCAGTTGGGGGGGGGTAATTTAAATTGATTATATGAAAACAAAAGACTATGTGAATTTTGTTCTGCTTTCAAGTCATAAGACACTAACAAATGTCACAAATTTGTACAGAACACACGCGGAGGCTGATGTGGCTAAGGCTAGTGAGGCTATGACAACAGTCATGATTCTGGCCCTTGCTCACAGGTCATCTAGGTCCCGGGCAGAACAGGGAACAACAGGACAAGCCAAAAGCACCGGTAAGTTCTGATAAGAGATCTGTCCTCTTTATAAAAGAGATCATGGCGATTACAGAGGTTGGACATGAACAACATGCATTCTGTACCAAGGACGATGAGTCATAACAAAAGAAAATGTCTGTAGTGCTCCCAAGGGAATCCACACAGACGGAAATATCATTACTCATTCCATCAGAGAGTGAGAAAAATTAATGGAGGCAAGGGTGGTGGCGTCCTAAATCCTCCAAAATAACATCTAAGGACACATCATAGCATAACAGAGCATAGAATGAATCCTTATATAGAGAAAGGTGATTTACTAGAATGACTTACAGGCTGTGTCCGGCTAATCCAACAATGGCTGCCTATGAATGGAAAGACCAAGAAGCCGGAAGTTGCTCAGTCCTCAGCTGGCCTTCAGTACATGCTGGAATCCTGAAGAGGTAGGCACTAATGCCCACGAGCAAATGGACTTGTTAGTAAGGCCAGAGCAAGCAAGAAAAGAGCCAAAGCTTCCTTCTTCCATATGCTTATACAAACCTTCAGCAGAAGGTGTGGTCCCGGTTAGAAAGAGGTTTTCCTAATTCAGAAGATCTGGATTAAAGGTATGTCTTCCGGCATTAAATATCTGGTTTAGAAGTAGATCTTTCCACTTCTAATTAACCCAAAATCCTTTACAGGTTTGCCCCATTTCTGGGTCTTAGTTAGTTCCAGGTTGACAACCAAGAATAGCCAGTCAGCACACACTCTCTGTATATTTAGAAGTGAGATTTATTAGAATGACTTACAGACAGTGGTCCTGCTAATACAATAATGGTTGCCCATGCACTGAAGTCCAAGAAGCCAGTAATTGTTTGGCCAATCAGGCTGAATGTCCCAGGTGGTCTTCAGCCTATGCCAGAACCCCAAATGGGAGTGGGGTTCCAGTGCTGATGAAGAAGTGGACACGCTGTCAAGAGCAGAAAGAAGCAGGCAAAGAGAGACCTTCCTTCTTCCATTTTTTTTTTTTTGTTTTGTTTTGTTTTTGTTTTTGGAGACAGGGGTTTCTCTGTGTAGCCTTGGCCATCCTGGACTCACTTTGTAGACCAGGCTGGCCTCGAACTCACAGCGATCCGCCTGCCTCTGCCTCCCGAGTGCTGGGATTAAAGGCGTGCACCACCACGCTCGGCTCCCTTCTTCCATCTTTTATGTCAGCTTCCACTAAAAATTGTGGCCCAGATTAGAGGTGAGTCTTCCCACCTCATATAATTGGGATTACAGCTGTGGCTTCCCACCTCAAACTTGTGGGCCCAGATTTGAAGCAGCTCTTTCTGCCTCAAAAGATCTAGATTAAACCTGCCTTCCCATATCAAGGAGGGTATGGCCCAGACTAGAGATGGGTCTTTCCTACCTCAAAAGATCTTGATAAAAAGATGTGTCTTCCCACCTCAAAGAACCAAATTAGAACAGGATCTTCCCACTTCCAAGGATCCAATTAAGAAAAGAATCCTGCAGTGCAGGAGGCAGAGGCAGAGGCTGGTGGATCTCTGTGAGTTTGAGGCCAGCCTGGTCTACAAAGCGAGTCCAGGACAACCAAGGCTTCACAGAATAATCCTGTCTTGAAGAATAAAAAAAAGAAAAGAAAAGAGTCCCAACAATGGTGCCCAACTATTTTTCAGTTTTAGTAAATTCCTGGGACCTGTGGCACTCCATCACCTCACCTCGCTGGGGATCTACTCAGTCAATTGGCTTTTGTGGCTGTACTTCGTTTGGGGAACCTCTGGACACATATGCAATGGTTTTTGTGTCATTTTGTGGCCTGGCCTAGCTGTTTGGCTGTGTCTTTGATTTGATATATTTGTTCTCCACTTTCAGATAGGGGCTATGTGGTGTGTTTCCATGATGATGTCCTGCCCTCAAAGGATTTGACTTAAATTGGCTGATAAACAAGCAAGGGAATATGCAAGCTTAGTTCAAATTTCCTTTAATTCATAAGATACAAACAAATCTAATACATTGAGTTACTTTAAATTTGTAAAGCATAAAGAAAATATCAGCATTATATAAACAAAGTCACCAAGTTATTGAAACCAGGTGTAAAAAAAAAAAAAAGCACAATAACCAATGACAATGCAAGACTTGATAATATTGCGGCTCTAAAGCTGTTTTATAAAAGACAAAACATGAAGAGGTTTGCTGCATTCAGGGTTTTATACCTTCCAGGAAAACAAGAAGCTTAAATGACACCAGGAAGTTAGCGAAGGAAGGAATCAGCCAAGAAATAGCTGGAAATGGCTGTGTATAGATAAAGGGACGCATTTCTGATGGAGAGAGTATAATAATGGGTAAGAAGAATTTGTATGAAAAATTCATTTCATCCTAAAAAATTGCTAAAATATTGTGAAAAAGCAGAATAGTCTGTATGCCACAAGGTTTGTGACAGTTAATTTAACATTGCACGCTTAAAAAAAAAAAAAAAGCTTTTTAAACCACATTTATGGTTTGTGAAGATAATTGCTTGTAATCTCTTCTGAGTCTGTAAGGACATTAACTTGTTAACAACAGCACCTTATCAGTCAAGATTGATTAAAAATCAGTTTTTGTCAGCATAATTCATAAGAATTATCTCCATAATTCATGCTTGGTAACTGTACAATCAAGTTATCTAAAAATATTTGGGAAACTGCCTCATAATTTTTTAGAGAGGTCCCTGAATTTAATTTGACACATTCATAGGTATCATGTGCTGTGAGCTGGTCACTCATGAAAGTTATGTAACAGATTAAAACCACTGTTTGTTGTTCAAGTCTGTGTAACTGACTTTCTGATTTTCAATAGCAATGATTAGAGCCCAAAGCCTTGAGGATCAAGGGCTGAACTGATAGGTAATATTTTCACTTTACCTCCAGGTGGCCATGTCCCAGGGTAGAGGACGATGGGACAGCACTAAAAGGACCTCACAGCTTCAGAGAGGCCATGGGGGGCCCAGAACTTGAGCACTGGGTCAGTTGACAGAAAGATGCCCTTTGTCCAGATGATGACCATTGGAGGAAAACTAAAGACAATGGGCCGCTAAAACTCCCCAGCACCCCTAAAAGTAACCCCTAAAGAGATACAACTGCCAACAGCAAAAATGCGCTATTGGCCATCAACATAGTCTTAAACACTGGACAACGATGTGTAACTGAAAATCATAAAATAAAAATCTACCAGTTGTGACCAGGATTCTCGTGAGGACCTAGTTCAACTGGGAGAAGTTCCTGTAGCCTCTGCATTTATTAATCCTCATTTAGGACCCTGAATAATTCCAGATCTAAGTCCATCAACCCCATTTGAAGCCCGTACAGGAGGCTATTCCTTTAAATTCACCTCTTATGGGATGCAGAGGCTCCTGTGTCTCAGGTTATGATCGAGACAGACGCTCAAGGCTGGCACTGAATACAACCATAAGCACAGCTCAAACTCTGACCACATTTGTTAGGATAAACTCCAGTTATTAAACCAAGGCAGTAAGTTCATCTTAAATTTCTTCCACAGGATGCAAGACCATGGGAGATGTCTGGTCCAGCTCCTGTCACGTCCTGTTCATCCCTTCTGCTGTAGTCAATTACAATCCTGTCACTGTGGGTCACCTGAGGAAGGTAATAGTGCTCAACCTGCAAAGGCCCAAACAGCTCATTCCTAGGCGCCTCTGGAGGTTTTTGTTCCTTCTTTCAGTGAATGTTTGGTGCAGCATTCCATCAAACACCCCCAGACTTCAATGCGTAACCATAATCTGAGGCCCTGACTTCATGTTATGACCCTCTTAACTTCTACATTTCTGGGATTTCTCCTCCTCCTCAGTCACTACTGTCATACTTCCTGCCTATCCTGAAACCTTCAAAGGGTGGTGTCACACTTTAATGACTCTGACTTACAATTCTTTATTCCTGCTCACAACTATATTTCTTGTTTAATTCTGTCCTGTCTTTGGGTTAGTCTCCCTTAATCTACCAGTGTGATCTTTATCTTCTAGATTAGACGCCACTAAGAAGAAGATAGTATTGTGGCTTTGCAACCCATCGCTACCATCGACACCAGCACCTAATGTAACTTTTATTTGCCAGATATAATTGTTGTGTCCAAGGCTTATGGACTCTAAGACCTAGAAGCTTTGTAATATCTTCCATATAACCTCCACATAATCTTACCTATGCTTGGAATGTTTTCAGCCTCTGAGACTTACTGCTTATAAGCTCACCCTTTCTAGGTTTTTGTTGTTATTTTCTGAACTCTTGCTGGCTGGTTCAGCTCAGGTGTTCTGGCTCCCCTCCAACCTGGCTGGTTCAAACTGGCTTCTCAGCTTCACACTTAATTGTTCTACTTGGCCGCAAATGAACTCTAGCAATCTGTGCTCATCTTCTGGCTATTTCTCATTCTCTGGCTCATCCTGTCTTTACCTAGGTCTAGCTTGTACTCTCTTCAACTTCTCTCTCTGTAAAACTCTCCTGGTAAATACTGCCTCTGAGTTCCATGAACTGAACTGCCAGGAGCTCAACTCCACTGCACCGCCTCTCAACTCACTGGCTCAACTGTCAGCACTGAGGACCTCTTCACCTCTGAGTGAAGTCACAGTCTGGCCTTCCACCTCAAGCAACAACCGCCTTTCCCTTCTCCAACATGTAGGTCAATACCTTCTTAAGTTTTATGCTCTTATGACCCTATGACAGCTCAGTAACCCCAGGCTGAGCTCTCAATGCCCCATTCTCATCAATAAAGCCCTTCCCAAGCAAAGGCATCTACACCATTTGTCCATGAATGATCTGCTGACCTGTGAGGACAGAAATGCAGATTCAAAGAATCCCTCCCTTGAAAATAAAATCAAAGTTCCCTCTGCTAATAACCCAGCTCTAATGCTTAGAGTCTCACCCAGTTCCTCCTGCTAGCTTATACAATCAGAGGGTGAATGCCGCCCCACCCTGCTCAGGCCAGTGGTGAATAATAGTGCTTTGAAAACCTATTATCAAAGAAGACACAGGCTTTCCCCCACTTATCTATTCAAATAGAAACAAACAAACAAACAAACAAAATGGCCCAGAAGACAAGGCCAGATAATATCTCATAACAAGAATTAAAAATCCCCATACTCTCTCAGGAGTATTGCCTCTTGAGAAGTCACTGTCTGTGTTTTGGTCCACAGTGTCTATCTTCTTCATGTGTGTATATACACATGTGTATGCTTGTTCATATACTCCTCCATATGGAAAATAAACATTAACTTTGGTGTCCTCTCTCAGGACGCCATGTGTATGTATTTTGTGCCAGACTCCATTGGAATTCACCAATTCAACTAGTCTGGCTGATGAAGAGGCCCCAGAAATGTGTTCTCTCTCTGTCCCTACACTGAGATTGCAAGCATGTGCTAACACGGTGTATATGGGTTCTGCGGACAGAGCTCAGGTCTTTATGGTTGTAGGGGCAAGACCAATAACCTCCCACAAAAGCTTTATATAGCTAACTTATCTCTTGTTACTCTTATTGCTGACTTATCCCTTGTTGCTCATTAAAATATTTATATCATTTCAATTCTGCTGAATATAACATTTCTATGCCTATGCCATGCCCTGCTTGTAGTTCCCGACATGAAAGTGCCTTCTGGGACTGTTACTGTCACGTGTTCCCAGCCTCGGACTCTGTGTATACTATGGCTCCCTAGAGGCAGTATCATTTTAGGATTTACTTTTTTTTTAACCTGTTACTAATCTTTCAAGTTATCATATATACTAACATTACAGAATGGTTTCAAAAGAGAGGAAGCCTTGTCATTAGAGTGTAAAGAGACCAGACTGGAGGCAGAGACAGAGAGACAATGGACACACAGAGAGGCTCACTGCAGGCCTTAGATGAGCTGTGAAGGAAGCTCACAGCTGCAGGGATGCAGGGCTGCACCAGCACAGGACAGTGTGCAGCTGCAGAGGTGAGGTGCAGGACCACGGGGTCCAGCCCGTGAGGTGCAGAAGTGCATTGGCATGGAGCAGCAGATGAACTGCCAGCAGGGATTCAAGTAGGAGGCACTAGCAGTGTGGGTGGAGCTGAGGCCTTAGGATGCCAGGAGTTCTCTGCCTGAAGGTTCCCTGACACTCACAACCAGATGGCAAGTTTTGTGAGGGCCATAACCAGTGAGGTGCTAGGGTGACCTTTTCAGAGGCCAGGTGAGGGTGAGAGAAATCCTCCATCCTGCATCTCTGATACGGTTTTGATTCGCACATGTGCTCACTGCTTCCAACCTATTTTGATAAGTATAGGTGAGATGTTGTACTTTTAGGATTAAGTATTAAACTTTGTATCATGCATGGTCCTGGGCAGGCATGTGTCTGTGTGCAAAGTGAGGTGTCCTGTCATCCAACCCCTGCAGTGCACTCAGAAGGCAGCCAAATGGAGTTGCCCGGGGAAAGTCACTGTCTTGAACAGTGAGGAGTAATTTAGAGCAAGCCAAGCTTGATCTCCACAAAGCTGTCATGGAAGGATGAGAAAGGAGAAGGAACAAAGCAGGAAGTTGTCCCTGATGGCAACAGCCTCCTGCACGTTGATACCCTGGTGCGTGAGGCTCTGGTGCCATCGGTCTCAGGGTTTCCCACCGGTCTGGTCCCAAGTCACAGCACAGATTTCAGAGATGCCATCACAAATGTGTTTGCGTCCTTTGCCAAAGAAGCCACAGGAATGTTCCAGAGTCACCCAGCACAGCTAATGATGATGGCTGCAGGTCAGACTACAGAGCCAAATGATCATGAGGAGCTCCTGCTGATAAAAAGGGGTGTGGATTAGAGTGGGCTCCTGGGCCTCCAGCTACAGCACCCCACTCCCCTTCATTTCCCTGACACCCCCACATTACAGGCCACAGCACTCAGCTGCTCAGCCCTTTTCTCTCTCATTTCCTTCTAGATCTTCTGCTGCTCCAAGCTCCTTTATGGTTTGAAGACAGGAATTCTCTTCATCCCCCAAACTGGCCTTGAGCTTAGGATATGACCCACAGCAGCCTTCAACCCTTGTGGCAATCCTCCTGCCCCAGCTTTCCACACACTGGAATTGTAGGTCTGAGCAAATATACAGGTAGATGTAAATTTCTTTATGCAATGAAATTATTCTAAAATCATCACATAACTTTAACATCTAATATGTCTACTGATACTGGATGTAATTTTTAACCACACCAAACTGACAGGAAAAATGTTAGACCACATTAAAGTAGTTAGAACATAGGGACATTCACCCCAATTCTGTGTTCCGACCTCTAGACTGTGTGTCACAGAAGCAAACAATGACAGAGGCGAGTACAGGTGACCTCACTCAATTGCAGAGGACAGCGACATTGGGATCACAGTTCCATGCACTGAATTATGGCTACATAGAGTGACCAAGTTAAATGAATGGATTTTGGTTTGCTTGTTTGCTTGTTTGTTGTTCTTTTGACAAGATCTGACTGTGCCGCGCAGGCTGACCTTGAACTTGTTGTGATCCTTCTGCCTCAGTCTCCTGAGTGCTGGGATTACAGGTCTGTTCCACAATGCTAACTCCTCAAATAGTCTCCTCAGTGTGATCACTTTGTCTTAAGGGCTGTCCTAAGCCGGTAGCTACTAATGTGCTGACTTGAAGATATGCTACTTTTATTCATTGAGTTTTGTGTCTGTGCACAAACGCATGCCAGAATTGTTCTTCCTATGTTGTTGTACTGTGGCGGGGTCTGGGCAAGCCACTCTGACCTCAAACTCACTATGTTCTCAAAGATGACTTTATTTCCCAATCTTCCTGCTTCCATCTATCAAGTGCTGACATTACAGGAGAGTGCCCATTTAATATGATGCCAGAAAATATGTAGACTTTAATTAAGAATATTCCATGTGAATGTTGACATACAGACTGTCAGATATATATACCCTGGAATGGCATAGCTGGGTCACATGGTAGTTTTATTTTTATTTTATTTTATTTTATTTTGTATGTGGGTGATTTTGTGTGTGTGTGTGTGTATGTGTGTGTGTGTGTGTGTGTGTGTGTGTGTGTGTGTGTGTGTGTGTGTATACACAGAGGACAACTTTTGAGTCAGTTCTTTCTGTTCATTGTGTATTTGTATGTCCTGAGTGAAGCTAGGTAGTTAGTCTTTCACAGGAAATGATTTTACCTGCTGAGCCGTCTCACCATCCCAGACCTCAAACTTTTAACATAAATTCTACTAAGAGCATTATAGCTAAGGATTCTAGTATCTGCAATGAAAACCTTAAAACAAGAAAGAACATGGCTATTATAGAAGTGAAGGTGTGGCAAGGGGTGGCGGTATGGCTATTTCTTCCTGGTTGGCTCTGAGGCTTGATCCACAGGAGGGGATTCATGCCTGGTTCTGTAAACCTGCAAACACCCACAGCTGGGCTGTCCCAGGCCTTACAGAGGAACCTACTATTCTCCTTTAAATGTTCACTCTGACAAGCTGCTTCTAAATATTTACCTTGACACCCTCGGCCTTTTGCTGCTTTCTACCTTGGTCAGAATGGCCTCTTTCCTGCACTGGGCGCCAGTTAACCCTGAGACCTGATCACAGCGCTGAGAGAAAGTGGCTGTTGTTGTGCTGAGCCCTGAGTGGGACATGGATATTAACTCAGCTCCGTGCTCAGGAAGCACGTCAATAGAGGGAGATGACAGAATGTGAGAGCCAGAGCGGGGGACGGGTGCTGTGACATGTCCCCTGGACATGAAGTGGACATTATGCTTTGAACTCAGAACAGCTGTAGTTACCTGCACAAGGTCAGGCCAGTCAGAATTTCATTATGAGTGTGGGAGATGTCAGGAGACCCCACATTTAGCTGAGGAGCAGTCGGCAGCTGATGGCTACTGGGGATTGAGGGCCATTTCTCTTTGGGAGTGTGGCTACTGCTGGGTCCACATCTACATGCATATGGTGGAAGCACTAATTGCACTCAGTGGGTTATAAAAAAAAAATCAAAACCAATGGGGAGTCCTGACTGTTCACATATGTCCCTTACAATTGTTCAGAACCACTAAGAAGACACAAGACAAGAATGTCTGTAAAGAATATGCAGCGGGTCCTACAAGTGAGGCATGAGGAAGTTTGTTTCTTTCAGTTTATGGACACTCTTGTGTCTGAGCAGAAGTCATGTATTGGGCATGTAGCCAGACTATGAACAGAATTCATTTTGGGTGGTTGGGAATATGGACCAGGTGGTGAGACACTTGCTATGTGAGAATGAGGATCTGAATTTGAATTTCCAACCTCCCAGTTAAAAGCTGGGTATGGCTGGATGTGCCTGACATTTCATCCATACATGAGGTAAAAAGAGGGGTATCATTGGAGCTTAAGGGCTGCCAAACTAGAGCTGGTTCGGTGAGAGACCTGGTTTCCCAGGGAATATGGTGGATTTTATCTCATCTCTATTGTGTACACAGGTGCAGAGAAAGTGCACACATGCGTGTAACACATACACACATCTCAAACAAAACTGAAAGAAAAAAAAAAGCCTGTTTGCAATCGAGGACTGATCTCACACTGTTGCTTCTCGTGGTCTAGGCAGACACAGCAGCGGGTGGGCAGCGTCTGTGACGTTAAGGAGAATTACTGAGCTGCATCCTGTCATCCTCAGAAAGCAAACAGACTTAAATCACAGTCTTGGGGAACCTTGTGTTGGGTTGTGAGGAGGGAGCACCTCATTTAATTTTCCTTGTTCCTTGTTTGGATCCTTGGTCCTTGGACTCTCTGTCACCTCAGGAGGACTTCCCTGTTCCATCCTCCTCTGACTGTAGCTATGCTGACTCTGCTAGTCTCCTGTGCCCAACAGCAGTCATCTCCACATCACTGTGGAGTGTGGGCTCACAACTAAGAAGGGGCATCGTGCTAGAGGACAGATAGCCTCTACAATGGACAGTGGCTTTGGGGAGACTGTTGGCACCCCTCTTTTATGTCCTTACCAGATTAATCCTCCCAAGAACATGAGTGAGAACCCAGCCCGCTACTTACCTTTTTCCTTTGGCATCTGTTAACACCAATTTAGACGAACACTCCAGTGATGATTGTCCCTCCTGCTACACATAGGAGCACGACAGCAATAGTGTTTAGATACTGGATGGCAGATATAGTTGGGGTGCTCCTGGAAGTTGGGGTGGCAGATGTCACCTGAGTGCCATCCAAGGTCTTTATTGTTGAACCTTTAATAATCATAAACAATTCAGATAAAGCTAAAAGCACATCTCCATCAGCAAGGTCTCTCTCTCTCTCTAGGCAGCACAAGGAACTCCTGTGTGGTAACTATTTTAGCAGATCCTGGATAGAGAGATGAATAGGACGTGTGGGTAAGATGTCCTGACAGAGTTGATTTCACTAACAAAGAAAGCAAAGGACCATTGAACCATCAAACAATGCAGCATATTTACTGTGGTTCAAAGTTTCTGGATGTTGGCACAATTGGTGGTGTTTGGTTGTGTGAAAGAAAGATAGTGAAGACTTCAAAATAGTGCTTGAGCTGGTGGAAGGGCAGCTATAGCAGAGGAAGAAAAAGCTGGAAGCTGACAGCGATGTATACAGACGAAGGGCTCATTAGCAGGCCATGGAGAGCCTGGGACCCTGGTTAATAGCAACTGAGAAAGACTGAGAGGTGAGGTGGTAGAAAGAAAACCTTGTGGTCATCACTGGCTCCACAGACAGGAAGATAACCATGAAACCACTCCCTCAGTCTATCTAATTTTCTGGTACACTTATTGACATCCACATAGGGCAGTCATCAGACTTTTCAAGAGAACCGCCATGCCCTTCCCACCTGTGGACGTTTCCTTGTGGTGATCTACCTACCTACTTACTTGGCTTTTCTGTCAAGTGTGTTGGCAATATCCTGAGACACTTTCTGAAATCTCCATTGGAGAGTGTTGAGAGACCTTGTGTTAGGTCGCTGTTAGCCTCCCATTGCTTCATGGTACTCCTGGCATCAGGGTGACTCGGTCTCCAGGTCTTGTTACTTGGATAAAAGTAAATGGGAGGCCGCCCATCAATGGCGATGGCCCAGCGGGGATCAATGAGTTCTCTTTTATGATATCGAGAATGCATGGTGACATTTATTGTGTGATCTCCTGCAAATGGCACAGGGAACAGTCATCATCTACCCTTTACAGAGCCATCACCCCCTCAATGGCCAAGTCTGTCTCTGCACACTTAGTGACCAGTGTTCTTTCCTCCTTGGCTCAACATGTACTTCCAGGTTGGGTCAATATTCAGTTCTTTTATGAAGCTGCATCCACGGCCCCCTTCCTACATTTGCTCAGCTCTCCCTGGTTCTTATTGATAGCCCCTAGCTTTACATTCGGTCCCATACTTACCAGTGATCTTGGAAGACTCTTCTAAAATGCTTTTCATTCTGGGGGGCAAATCTCTGCATGCCTTGGCGGCATTTTCCTCCTCCATGAGTTGATGCAGAAGTGTGTCTTGACTTTCATTATCAAGCTGAAAGAGAGTGTATCCATTCACCGAGCACTTCCCAGCTGTCCTACGATGCTTGACACTGACGTTGCAACTGAGATCTGGACCTGTGAGAGAAATATGCTGGTGAGGTCCAACGTGGGAGCAGAGTCCATAGACTCATAGTTTTTTTAACACTCAGAATCCATCTGAAGGGCAAAAGGTCATTCATTCAAGAGGTCCACCAGGTCTGGATCCTTATGTTTGTGCCATTTTTTACTCTCTTATGTTGGTAGGACTTCTCAAGTGCACATAGTGTCACCAGGTAGATTTATCTCACAAGTTCTTTTTTTTTTTTTTTTTTACTTTTTTTATTAATTTATTCATATTACATCTCGATTGTTAGCCCTTCCCCTGTTTCCTCCCATTCTTCCCTCCCTCCCATTTCTCCCCTTCTCCCCTCCCCTATGTCCGTGATCGAGGGAGACCTCCTCCCCCTATATATGCTCTCAGAATATCAAGTCTCTTCTTGGTAACTAGCTATCCTTCCTCTGAGTGCCACCAGGTCTCCCCATCTGGGGGACATGGTCAGAAAAGGGGCACCAGAGTTCGTGTGAGAGTCAGATCTCACTCTCCACTCAACGGTGGAGAGTATCATGTTCGTCGGCTAGGTCCCGGTAGGGGTTCGAAGCTTACTGCCTATATTCTCCTTGGCTGGTGCCTTAGTTTGAGGAGGACCCCAGGATCCAGATCTGCCTGTCATAAAGTTCTTCTTGTAGGTTTCCAGGACCCTGTGGGTCCTACTATTTCCTCTTTCTTCCATGCTACTCTTGCCTAAAGTCTCAATCGGATATCCTCTCCTCTGACCCACTTTCTTGGTAAGTAAAGATTTTCATGGTACGTATCCCTTGGACTTGTGTTTTGATATAAGTGAGTATAAACCGTTTGTCTCTTTTTGCTTCTGGGTGAACTCACTCATTATGATAATTTCTAGATCAATCCATTTGTCCACAAATTTTGGGAATTCCTCGTTTTTAATAGCTGAGTAGTATTCCATCATGTAAATATACCACATTTTTCTTAGTCCATTCTTCTACTGAGGGACATTTAGGCTGTTTCCATGTTCTGGGTATTATGTATAGAGCAGCTATGAACATGGTTGAGCATATGTCCCTGTTGTGTGGTAGGGCATTTTCTGGGTATACTCCAAGGAGTGGGATAGCTGGGTCTTGAGGAAGCCCTATTCCCATTTTTCTGAGAAAGCGCCAGAGAGCTTTCCAAAGTGGTTGTACTAGTTTGCATTCCCACCAGCAATGAAGGAGTGTTCCTCACTCTCCACATCCTTGCCAACATGTGGTGTCATTTGAGTTTTTGATCTTAGCCATTCTGATGGGTGTAAGATGGAATCTCAGTGTCGTTTTGATTTGCATTTCTCTGATGACTAACGAGGACGAGCATTTCTTTAAGTGTTTCTCGGCCATTTGACATTCCTCTGTTGAGAATTCTCTGTTAAGTTCCAAGCCCCATTTCTCAACTGGGTTGTTTGGTTTTATGGTGTTTAATTTCTTGAGTTCTTTATATATTTTGGATATTAAACCTTTGTCAGATGAAGGATTGGTGAAGATCTTTTCCCATTCTGTAGGCTGTCGCTTTGTTCTCTTGACAGTGTCTCCTGCCTTACAGAAGCTTCTCAGCCTCATGAGGTCCCATTTATTAATTGTCGACATTAAAGCCTGGGCTGTTGGTGTACTGTTCAGGAAGTTGTTTCCTGTGCCTATGTGTCCCAGGCTCTTCCCCACTTTTTCCTCTAACTGAATTAATGTCTCTGGTTTTAAGTTGAGGTCTTTAATCCACTTGGACTTGAGTTTTGTGCATGGTGACAAATAAGGTTCTAATTGCATTTTTCTACATGTAGACATCCAGTTAGACCAGCACCATTTGTTGAAGATGCTATCGTTTTTCCATTGAATAGATTTGGCTTCTTTGTCAAAAATCAAGTGAGCAAATGTGTGTGGATTCATCTCTGGGTCTTCGATTCGATTCCATTGATCCACCAGTCTATTGCTTTGCCAGTACCATGCTGTTTTAATTACTGTTGCTCTGTAGTACAGCTTGAGATCAGGTATGGAGATTCCTCCAGAGGATCTTTTGTTGTATAGGATTGTTTTTGCTATTCTGGGTTTTTTATTTCTCCATATGAATTTGAGAATTGATCTTTCAATATCTTCAAAGTATTTTGTAGGTATTTTGATAGGGATTGCATTGAATCTGTAAATTGCTTTTGGTAAGATGGCCATTTTTACTATGTTGATTCTCCCGATCCACGAACAAGGTAAATCCCTCCATCTTCTCATGTCATCTTCAATCTCTTTCTTCAGAGGTTCGAAGTTTTTTTCGAATAAGTCCTTCACTTGCTTGGTTAGAGTTACTCCTAGATATTTTATATTCACAAGTTCTTTTATTGTCAGAAAGAATGAAAGAAATGGTTAAGTAATGAAGGAAACTATCAAAATGAGAAATTTGATGAAAATGTATTTGAACAAGCCAGCCATGTCCCAGCCTCACCAAGCAGAAAACCTTGTCAGCTTTGTCCATGTGGTTCTGGCTTTAGAGTCAAGGATGCAAGACAGGTTTCCTCTCTGGGCTACGTAAAGCTGCTGAGGCCAGGCATGTGTCAGGGGTATCCCTGCATGGAGGCTCAGAGACACCTTGTGTGAAGTTATGAAGGTGGAGCCTGGATTACATTGCATACTCCATGATTTTGGAGATGCCAGAGTCATGGGAAACCTGCCAAGGAGAGCTGATAACAGGGTGTGGGGTACAGAACCAGCCAAAGGGAGGGAAGTGTGTTGCAGTCAGGAGAGCTGACAGGGTTTAGGGAGCCGAAGAGCACTATGACACCACACATGGAGCTGCAGGGTTTGGGGTTTGAGCTGCTGGTTTTTGTAGGCTCAATTTTCTTAACAAATATATTTTATTACAAACTTATTAACTGAGTGTATGTCACTTATAATCCGACTAACTGAAACAATAGGAAAAGAGGATTAAAAAATACAATAACAAAACCATAAGGATATCAGTTCCGAGGAATGATTCTCCTGGTGTAATCAGCAGGATTTCTTCTGCTGGGACCTGGAGTAACCAGAACATGGAACCTCAGCAGTAGCCAGAGTCCTGAAGCCTTCCCTTAAGCTGTTCTCTCTAGGAGTGTCTCAAAGTGGAGCAATGAACAGCCAAAACTATGCCAAGTCTCCAAAGGCCCCGCCTCCAGTTTGGGGCTCATTTATATATCTCCTCCCAGAGTCTGTTCATGGATCTTTTCAGCTGGCAACAATCAAGCTCCCGCACAAGGCAGTTTGTCTTCTAGTGGATTAACATCACCTGTTCTCTCACAAGACCGTTCCCCATCCCACACTTGGGATCATAACAAAAACAGGTTTATCTCTCCTTCAGGGTTTCATCTTGCTTTAGTGCACTGTTTCTTCACTGTGCTCCCTTCCCTCCCTTTCAGAATGGCAATGCATATTCTGTGCCACATAATGTTGGAAGTATATGATCTGCTTTTTTATTTTAATTTTACAGGAGGTTCCAGCTAAGAGGATGCCCTGAGTCTCAAAAGAGACTTTGAACTTTGGGCTCTCTAATGGGGTTGTGACTGTGACAGAATATGAGGATTTCTGAAGTTGGACTGAATTCATTTTTGCATTTCTATAAGCCTGCTGGGGGCAGGGAGTGCACAGTGGTTGTTTGAATCAAAATGCCCCCCATAAGCTCAAATATTTGAATGCTTGATCATTAGGGCATGCCAGTACCTGAGAGGGATCAGGAGTGTGGCCTATTTGGACTAGCTGTGGTCTTATTGGAGGGATTGCATCATCAGGGATGGACTTTGAGGTTTCCAAGAGCCCATTCCAAGGCCAGAGCCTCTTATTTCTTACTGGATTTGGATCCAGATGTAGAACTGTCAGCTAGCATGTCTGCCTGTGTACCACCCTGCCCCCCACCATGAGGATAATGGACTAAACCTCTAGAACCATCCTCACGCTTCACATAAATGTTTACTTTGAGAAGAGATGCCATGGTCATGGTGTCTCTTCACAGCAACAGAGCACTGACAAAGACAATTTCTTTCTCCCTTCAGTTGCTTTTGGCCTGAGTATTTTTATCACAGCAGCAGAATGAAACTAGAACAGCACAATGACAAGTCCCCAGATGTAATGCAGCATTCCTGTGGTGGCTTCCTGGAACCGCTCAGAGGATGGCCCACACTCCCAGACAAGGAAAACCTAGGATGGTCAAGTCTGGGAGTAGAAGAGTGGTGATGAGAAATCCCAGAGAAGCTCATGTGCCAGAGTGGATGGAACAGCAAACAGTTCTGGGAAATGTGCAGTGTCCCAGGTGCCTTGTGGGATGCAGGAGCAGCCATGTTGGGAAGCATCCTGAGAATGGCCAAGGAGAAGGGCACCAGCACTGTTGGGAGCTCAGAGGTGATGATGATGGCTCAAGGCTGGGGTGGTGCTAGGAGACTGTATTCCTGAATCCCGGCATACATGGCACAGAAAACTCCAATCAGGACTGCCTGTCAGCAGGCAGTAGCATGAATGACCATGGTCCACTGAAGACTAAGGAAGACACAGCCTGAGGCCTGACTGCTAAGGGGCCATGAGGAATAGAACACAGAGATCCTAATGCAGATAGATGGTTGCCAACCTAGATGTGGCTGGACTTTAATAATTAAAAGCAAAACAGATGAACGGAGGTCTGAAAGCGGCCACCCCAAGGCTCCTGTGCCCATTGTGTAAAACTGATCCACTGGGGCTAGAGAGATGGCACAGCATTAAGAGTACCTGTTGCTCTTGCAGAAAATTCAGGTTCATTCCTAGCAACCACATATTAGCTCAAAACTGCCTGTAACTCCAGCTTTAGGGGATCCTATGTCCTGTTTTAGTTTCCAAGGACACCAAGAATACACATGGACATAAGTCAGTCAAGATCTTATGCACATAAAATGAAAATATATCTAAAACAATTTAAAAGGGAACTCCTCAAAGACAGACCCATAGACCAGGTCCCAACAAGGAGGGACCACTCATCTCCTCAGCAAGTGCAGCGTTTCTCTCTGTCTCCTCCATCCCTGCCCTGCCACTCAGGAGTGAACCCCCAGATGCTACTGTGGATGTCTGCTGTGGTGGTTTAAATGAGATGGTCCTCCATAGGCTCAGGTGCTTGACTACTTGGTCCCCAGTTGGTGGCAGCTGTTTGGATAGGGTTTAGGAGGTGTGGCCTTGTGTGGCTTTGACCAAAACACCTGGGCCAATTCCCATTACTGCATCTCTGCATCTTGCTTGAGTTGTAAGATATGGGTTTTCAACTTGCTTCTCCAGCCACCATGCCTGCCTACTGCCTTGCTCTCTGCTGTGATCAGTGGACTCTTGTCCCTTTGAAACTCCAGGCCCAGGAAACACCTTCCTTCTATACGTTACCTTGGTAGTGGTATTGTATCATAGCAACAGAAAAGTAACTAATACATCAATTGTGTCAATATTGAAGCCTTTCCTTGTCAGACAGTCTCAGTTACACCTGCTCAACTCGGCTCTTGTAGCTTGAAAGCAGTCAGAGATAATACATCCATGAAGAGCAAGGCCAGACCTGCCTCTAGGGCCCTGTGACCTAGGACAATCTATCAGCCTGAGGCTTCAGTGTTAGGAAATGGCCCTGGGTAAGGTCAGGGCAGTTCCTAGTTGGAGAATCACCTCGCTTGGGTAGAAGCCAGCCTGGCCCACCTGCAGCAGAGAATATGGATTCTGTTTCAAGGTGGCTCCTGACATAGTCCTGGGCCCTGGAAGAGAGTGACCTCAGGTCCTGGACTATCAGAAAGGGCATCAGGCCACAGGGAGACTCATGAGGTGAGTACTTTCCCTCTAGGTGGTTAGGTGGACAGGCCACAGTCAGACAGACATCCTGAAGTGACACATCGCTGCAGGGTCACAGCAAGTCACTGTGTGCTGAGAGCTGCCTAGCAGGGAGAGACAAGACTCTTGTCTGACAGAGCATCTCCTGTTCTCAGGATAGTAGTGGAAATCTTATCTCATCTAGAGGAAGTGCCTGGGGTCTGTTCTCAAGTCAGCTGCCACTTCTCCCTCTGCAAGCACCTCAGGCTTCAGGAGTGTCCCCTACGTTCCTTGGGACAGAAGGAAACCATGGACAGCAAAGGAGAGAACAAGAGGCCTTGAACCCAGGACCTCCTCCTGTCATTTCCAGCTAACCCAGCAGTCACAGGCAGCATAGAAGTCACTGCTGGACTACCAAGAAGAGACTTGATACCCTAGGATCATATCCAGGGGAGGAGGTCCCCCTCAGTCACAGTCATAGAGGAAGGGAATAGGGTAAAAGTGGGAGGGAGGGGGGAAGGAATGGGAAGATACACGGGATTGGATAACAATTGAGATGTAATATGAATGAATTAATAAATAAAATTATAATGCAAAAAATTATAGAAGAAGAAGAAGAAGAAGAAGAAGAAGAAGAAGAAGAAGAAGAAGAAGAAGAAGAAGAAGAAGAAGAAAAAGTCACTACTGCCTGGGAAACCTGGATCTTTCACAGGACTTTTGAAGACACTCTGGGGGCATGGACACAAATACTGGTACATGGAGTAAACCCTATTGTGTCTCATGCATCAGCTTGTTGCCTTATGCTACTGTCACACCAAATGCAGAATTGAGTATTTGAAGCAGAGGCTGGCCAGATTGAATAAAAACTTAGTGCCTGCCACTTACAGTAAAATGACAAACAAAGAAACAGACAAAATCCACGCCTGCCTAATGAACACCATATCTGATCCACCCACCCAGGAGGTAGACTATAGAGGCCAGGGAGCAAGGGCAGAAGCTTTCATAGGTCCCCACTCAATATCAGTGTCCTCCCATAGGGGACAAAAAGTTTCAACTCCTGATTAGCTGAGGTGTCTTCAGGCATGAGCCCAGATTGCCACCTGGTGGACGAGCAACGAAAGGCATTTTGTGGATGAGAAAGTTCGGGAAGGCCGGGGAGTAAGCCAAACAGGCTGTTGGTGTGGAGAGAGAGGGAGGGGGAGAGGAGGAGATGGAGATGGCGGTGGAGATGCGTACTGGGGTGGGGACAGGAACGAGGACAGGGGCGAGGACGGGGAGACGGAGACTGGAGAACGGAGACGGAGACTGGGAGAATGAGACGGGGAGACCGAGATGGGGAGACAGAGACGGAGACCGGGAGACGGAGACCGAGAACGAGGGTGGGAAGGACCGACAGAGAGAGGAGAGGGAGAGAATGAATGAATCTCCTTGGTAAAGACTGATACAACACCAGTTTTCATAAGACACAATTTGGTTTGTATGGTAGCCCAGGACTGCAAAATTCCTGACTCAGGGCCAGATCTGTCCCCCTTGCCTCATGCCCCCTCCATATTGACCCTAGAAACTCACCCGCTGACGGCGCGGTCCTTGGAAAGTTCAGAACGAAAAGGCTCAGAATCAGCGACTGATTGCGCTTGGTTTTCATGATTCTTGCTTGAGACCCGACTTCCTAAAGGTGTGGAGCTGTGACTCCCTAGTCACAGGTGGAGCTGTGGAGAAAATCCGGGAGGCCTCAGTATGGCCCCGCGGAGGAAACCTCACAGAAAATCTCAAAAGTTCCCGGCACCCGGGCTATGAGTTTAGGCTTTTTGCTGCCCCAGCCCAACCGGTTTCTTACTCCACCTTTTCCAACAGGTCTCCGGGGATCCCTCCCGGGCCCTGTGGCTCTTGTCGCGGACAGCGGTTCCTGTCACCCTCGCGGCGCGCACGGAGGGCGGTGTTGTTCAAGACTCCCACCCCCCAACCCCAACCCCCATCCCCCACGTCAACGCCCCACCCCTGACCCCCGAGGTCCCTTCATCGCACTCACCAGCAGTTGCGCCCTTAGGGACCCTTGCCAACAGTCAGGAAAGACGGATAAAGAGTAAACTCTGAGCCTTCAGCTGGAACCTCTGCAATCCGGCGCGAAAAATGAGAGAAATATATACCCAGTGCGGGCAGTCACGTGTCCACGCACACAACGTGCTGGACTGCCCCCTACTAGGCCTTTGGTCCTCTCCAGAGTTAAGTGCCCCTGAGTTGCCGCCGCTTCAGACACACCCTGTCCCCCCTCCCCGGACCTTCAGCCTGCACGTCCCCACTTCCTCTATCTCTTTTCTTCTCCATCCCAGACTCATTCGCACTGTTTGCTACGGTGGCCCCTCGGCTTCCCCTCTCCCCACCCCCCAGCCACTCCCCCTCCCTAGTCACGCCCCCTCTCTAGCCACTTCCCCTTCCCACCTCCATTTCCTTCTTCTGTTGAAGAATCACCATCTCTCTTCTTTGATTTCTGCCACTGAAACCCAAGACTGGTGGAACTTTCTGCAATCAAAAAACTTCTTCCAATAGAAGCAGCTCCTGGAGCCTGGAGAGATGGCTCAGAGGTTAAGACATTATCTGGAGGGCCCAGGATGGATTCCCAGCACTCACATAGCAGCTCTCATCCTAAGGTTTTTGTTTTGTTTTGTTTTCCAAGACAGTGTTTCTCAGTGTAGCCCTGGCTTTTCTGGAACTCTGTAGACCAGGCTGCCTTTGAACTTGAAGATCCCCTGCCTCTGCCTCTAGAGTAGTGGAATTAAAGGCCTGTGCCACAATTCCTGGCTGCTCAAAAACTCTGTAAGTGTGATTCCATGGAATTAGGTACAGGCTTCTGGCTTCCATGGGCACTGCACACATGTGGTTCACACACACGGGGCGGGAGGGGGGCGGAGCACTCTCACGCACATCAAATAAAAATGAATGAACTCTTTTCTTTCTGTTTTAGAGCAGGCTTCAGCATAAGAAATGTCCAGATCCTTGGTAGAAAAATACGTGTGAATCACTTTTTTTGTGTGTCTCCTTTTGTAGGTTAACAATATGTTTCTAAAGGGGTGTGTGTGTGTGTGTGTGTGTGTGTGTGTGTGTGTGTGTGTACAAGGGCGTTCTGTCCATATCTAGCTTATTATTGATAGATTTCGTCAGGAAGTGTGTTGAATATGGACACCTTTCTGCATTTGTTGAGCGGATAGTGAAACACTGCCCTTCGCTCCCTTCATTTGGGGCATCCCATTGACCATCCATGTCCAAGTGACAAAGGGGAGCTCCAGGAGTAAAGGAACCAGGGTCCTCAGCAAGTTGTTTCTACTTCACTGACTTTCTTTTCTACTGTATCTGTGTTTTCTACTTTTGCAGATTCTTGTCTCATCTTTTAATTTTCTATCTTCTGTTTTTCAGACATTATTCTGCTATGCATTTATTTTTAAAGTATAAATTAAGGTTATTGACTGGAAGCCTTAATTTTAATGTAAGCATTTATTGTTTTACTTTTTTTTTTTTCCGAGACAGGGTTTCTCTGTGTAGCCTTGGCTTTCCTCGAATTGCTTTGTAGGCCAGGCTGGCCTTGAATTCACAGAGATCTGCCTGCCTCTGAGTCCCAGAGTGCTGGGATTACAGGCATGTGCCATCACCCCCAGCTTACATTTTCCTTTAACCATTCTTTCATCTGTATATGGCAGACTCTTTCCCAGAATGTTATTTTTAATGTCTGTTTTTTTAAAATACATTTACAAGAAAACAGTATCTTCAGACATTCTAATTTAGCATAGGAGAAAAGCACATCAAATGGCTGCTTTTATTTTTTTGTTTTGTTTTGTTTTGTTTTTTATTTTATTTGCTTTTAATTTTTGTTATTTGTGTCTGGATGTTTTGCTTAATGTATGTGTGAGCGCCATGTACATACTAGGTGCCCATGGAGGCCAAAAGAGGGTGTGAGGCCCCCTGGAACTGGAGTTCCAGAAGATTGTATGCAATGTATTGGTGTTGGATCTTGAACTTGGGTCCTTTGGAAGAGCAACCAGGGGCCTGAATCACCGAGCCATCTCTAGCCTACCCATAGATTGTTCTAACAACAAATATCAATATCTCATGATGACTCAGGTCATCCAGGAGAGTCTTACCTGGGTCGGCAGATAGCACTTTTTGTTTTCAAATTCTAGCAGACCCAAGAGATGAATGCACAGACTCTGAGTGGCCCTGCACCTTTGAGATGTAGCAACGAACTCCTTGATGATTTGACAATTGCCTCAGTGCAGTTGTTCACATGACTAAGTGGGCAGTTCTTTAGTCATCACTCAGTACGTGAAATAGGTAAATCTTTGAAAAGAAAAAAATTTTTTGGGTCAGGTGGTGGTAGTGCCTTTAATCCAAGCAGCTGAGAAGTGGAGGCAAGCAAGTCTTTGAGGCTACAGAGTGAGTTCTAGGACAGCCAGGGCTACACAGAGAAACCCTGTCTAGAAAAACCAAATCAAAACACGTGCAAAGAGCACGCCACAGCTTATGGCTCTTTCCAGAAGAGGTGTTGAACCATCAGGACTGGCCAGCCTGCATGCCTCTCTGCCCTCTGCCAAAACAAAACACAAAGACAAAACAGACCTAGAGAAAGGAGTGCACCAAAACTGAAGAGGTGACTTCACCTTTCCTCTTTTGAGTGATTAGAAGAAAGCCTGTCGACCATTGTATGTGACCTGACCCCTTCCCAGGGCCTGTCATTTGAAAACTTTCAGAAGCATCAATGTTTCTCTGAGTCATGCTGTCTAGCAAGGCTCCTGGTCTCTGGTTGAGACCTTCACTTTGTAAGGAGGAGGAATGTGGGAAGAGAATGGGCCTCGTCCTTTCAGAAGCTCCATGTTTCCATAAACGCTCTGCAGTCTTGGCTCCTGTTCCTGGATCATAGTGCTCAGTTTCGGCATGGGGACCACTGCTGCACCTGTCTACCACTGGGGAACTCTGCTGTCTATGTGCACAAGTGGCTTTTCACGTCCACCTTCGTCTGAGTGCTGTAATAATTTACATTGGGTTCTCTATCAGCAATTTCAGTTGGATGAGCTGAGAAAATGATTTTTCATCTTTCCCTACAACTTAGTGTTCAATTCATTCCAAGCTTCCCAGAGTCAAACCATTAGCTTCAAATACATCCTGCGACTAATTCTGGGCTGAAGTCTCTATGTTTTTTGGTTTTTTTTTTACTTTATTGTGCCCACATTAGTACTAGTTACTTCAGAAACATGACTTTCAGAGTTAGACACTGCCCTCTGAGCTCCCACCCATGTGTCTCTTGGTCGCAGTATTGTCATCCTGACTTAGAAGATTCCTCTCACTTTGCCCTTCTGCTCATTGACACACAAGAAAGGGTGAGTTCTCAGGACATATCAGGTGAGTTTTAGCCATGATATCAGGCTCCAAAAAATTTCAAAAGGAATGATTTCTACCATTGCGGGCATTTCATTCTTGTCTATTTCCTGGAGGCCCGAGTTACCAGAGCTGTCCAAGACGTTCACTTAGTTGTTCTATCCAGTTGCTATAGGACTCAGGTTTTTGCTGTGCTTTTAAATCCTGGGGTTCATTTTTGCATATGTTAATGTATTTTCTAATTTTCCCCTCAAGCTCTTACTCAACACACAGCTATATGGAAGCATGCACGCTATTTGACCCTGGCATCTTTGAAGGTTTCTCATATACCTTAGTTCACATTTACTTCTGTTGTGGTCAGATAGAATGGTCTTCATGGTATCTACCCTTTATACATTTTTAAATTCATTTGGTGGTTCAAAAATGGCCTTTGTTGCTGGGCGTGGTGGCACATGCCTTTAATCCCAGCAATTGGGAGGCAGAGACAGTCAGATGACTGTGAGTTTAATGCCAGCCTCTTTTACATTCTAGGATAGCCAGTGCTATGTGGTAAGGTCTTGTCTTTAAAAAATACACACACACACACACACACACACAAAAAAAAAAAAAAAAAACAGCTTTTACTGTTGGCTGTCCCATACATATTGAAACAGAACAAATATTTTATTCTTCTAAGATGGAGTGTTCTAGAAATGTTAGCAAAAAAAAAAACAATTTCAGTCTTCTGTACCATGTCTATTTTTTCATCAGCCTTATGAAGCCCCAGCTGTAATGGCCTATTTGCATATTTGCATATTTATTTTTACCTTTGCTCTCGAGCCTTTATGATGTGTGATTTCATGTAGGGTAGCCGCCACTTTCTTCTGAATTTACCAAAATGTGAACTCGTGGGACCTGCCCTACTCAGGGTACTTCATCACCTAGCTGGCTGACTTGTGGTCTCAGCCCTCTTCAGCGTTCCCTGTAAAGCAGGACCCTGTGGCTGAAATGACTCTTAATCATTGTTCAAGAAACGTGGAAGTGTTCTTGCAGCTTCTTACATGCCTAGTGGAAGTGTAATGCCTCCTGGAACCTACATATCCCTGGTTTGCACGAGCTAGTAGTCCAGGCTAGCCTCAACCTCATGAGGATAGGCATGCCTCTGCCTATGGGAGGGATTAAGTATGCCACCACATCCAGTAGCATTTGCTTTTCAGAACTGTCTTTCAATATATTATTTAAAAAAAAAAAAAAGGAACTTTTGTTAGTCCTCATAGTAGTCATGGCCCAGTGATTGGACACTTGAGGCCCTCCCAAAGCTCTTTGCAAGTAAGGCAATTTGATTTATAAAGTCCTCAGAAGAAACAGTCTTGTGAAGTAAGACTTGAGGAGGAGGTTTCCTGCCTTAAAAAGTAGTTGTCGGTGCAAGAACCTCACCTGGCAGTCAGGCATTGCCCTTCTGCGCAGTCTAGAGCAGTGGTTCTCAACGTGGAAATCGAGACCACCTTGGGGGTTGCATGTCATCCATCTTGCATATCAGATATTGAATTACAATTAGTAGCAACAGCAAACTTTCAGTTATGAACTAGCAACAGAATAATTTTATGGTTGGGCTCATGACAACCTGCAACCTGTTGAAGGATCACAGCATTAAGGGCAGGGGGTGAGACCCACCGCTCTAGGGCACAGTGCGCTGTGTGTAGTGTGCCCTTGGCAGCAAGTAGCTGTACTTGATTTGGATTCGCAGATACAAATGTCTGAAGCTGCCAGGTTACTCTGGAGAACCTTGCTTGACTTTGAGTGATGCCAGGGATGATTGAAATCACTTTCTATATATTCATCCCTGCTCTATTTTCAGCCCTTCCTCATTGGTTGGAGACAGAAGTGTTAATGTCTGAAGGGGGGTTTGCTGAGGGAAGCCTCCCTACCAAAACCGAAGGCATCTTGAAACATCAGCAAATTCTTACCTGCTGCCACTTTGAACCCTGAAGGAGGAAGACCTCACTGTCCTACAGACAAGGACAGGACTGGAAATGAACTAACCTGGGTCCCCTGCACAACTGACTTTCTAGGCTGGTTAAGGTCTCATCTGCTTGTTGCTTTGGTTGGCTTGCCTCTTACTGCAGCATTCTTTACAGAGGAAGAGGAAGGGTGTTGGCCTTAGGAGATAAGCAAACCTCTCTTTTCTGAGAAATAGAAACTGATAAATAGAACCTTTAGACGACCTCTCCAGGCTATAGAAGGAGAGCACTCTCACCATCTGAGCTTCAGAGAAGAATCCCACCCTGTCCAGAGGCCTGTAAGCTGTTTCAGTTATGCTCTTTCAGAAATCACCACCTGTGCCCATGTGGGCTCTGCTGTGATGTCACCCCAGCTCCTGTAAGTAACCCCTAACCCCACTTCTGATAGTTACCACAAAGTAACTCAGTGGATTCCCAAGCTGTGTGTTTGTACACTTGGTACTTTGGTCTGTCATAGGTTCCATTTCTGGGGTTGAGAGAGAGAGACAGACAGACAGACAGACAGACAGACAGAGACAGAGACACAGAGAGAGAGAGAGAGGGAGGGAGGGAGGGAGGGAGGGAGGGAGGGAGGGAGGGAGACAGCATCTACCCTGGTAAAAACTGATACAACACCAGTTTTCATAAGACACAAATTGGTTTGTGTAGTGACCTGTCTTGGCTTTGCCAGAGGCAGAGAGACTGGAATAGTGTGAGAAGTGTTGTCTGCACAGCTCTTGTCATCCTGTGTGTGGATGCTGGCTTCTGTAGAAATGTAGGAAAGCCAACCACTGACCTGGCCAGCAGTGTGGAGTGGAGGTACAGAACACAGGAGAGGAATCAGCAGTGGTGGGCTTGTGTGCTGGTTTGAAGAATGGCGCACCTAGGCTCACATATTTGAATGCTAAATCATCAGGGGGTGGCACTATTTAGGAGGATTATTGCCCCGGCCTGCAGGGTCTTCAAACGGAACCTGGGAGGGGGATGCAAGGCTGAAAAAGAGACAGGACAGGGAGACACGAAGAAATGGGAACAAGTCTGGATTCTGATCAAACCCCGTTTATTGAAAAATTTCACAGTGTTTTTATAGGGTCTCAGAGAGGCAAGGGCAGGGTTACTATGGAAACCTACCGGCAGCTATTCTGTTCTCTAGCCCCGTAGTAAAAACTTTAAGATAAGGGAGTAAACTTTGAGATAATGTAGCTGATAAGCAAGTGGGTTCCTAGGAGCTAATGGGGATGCTCCGCTACATATCTCAGTAGGAAAAACTTCAAGCATAGGGAGGTAGGTTCTGAGGAACGCAGCTGCAGAGATGAGGCAAATAAGTGGTTTCTCTCAGGACAGGGACTGAGTGGTGTGGCCTCGGGCTGACCCTCAGCTTGCTACGTGCCAAATAGAGGTGTAGAAAATGGAGCCTGCAGGTAAGGTGGAATTGCCTATGTTTTAGGCCAAGAGCCACTAAGGTTGGCTGCTTACAGATTATGAGGTGTAGCCTTGTTGGAGTAGGTGTGGCCTTGTTTGAGTAGGTGTGGCTTTGTTGGAGAAAACGTGTCACTGGGGGGTGGGATTTGAAACTTCAAAGGGACTTGAGGAGGAGAGAGGGGTTTTTTGGCTTGCACTTCCAAATCACTGTTTGTCATTTGAAAGAAGTCAGAACAGGATTCAAAGAGGGCAGGAATCTGGAGGCAGGAGATGACACAGGGGCCATGGAGGGGTGCTGCTTACTAGATTTCTCCTCATGGCTTACTCAGCCTGCTGCCTTATAGAAAAGAACAACCACAGTAAGCTGGACTCTCCCCCCATTGATCAGTAATTAAGAAAATGCCCTACTTCCTTCCTCTTTGGGGCCAGAAATCCATCAGTTACCAGGCTGCTGCCCACACTCATCAGCCAAAGTGACAAAACACTCCTGTCTCCTGTACAATAGCTTTCTCTTCCCGGAAGTGTTTACAGTTCTGAGGCAACTATCTGTCGGTCTCACCATTTTCAAAACTTCTTCCTCTTGTTTGCAGAAGAGGATCCGGTTTCTTCCTCTATTAAGATGTTTACCTTTTCCTTAGAAGTTTATTGAGTAACAGCGGTGCTAAATCTTGAAATATATAGATAAAAAAGACACCAACTCTGCCCTGGATGACGTGTAAAGAAGGTGAAGGCTAGTCCTCATTGTCAGCTTGGCTGGGTTTAGATTGCCTAGGGCACGTCTGTGAGGATGCTGCCAGAGAGATTTAACTGACAAGAGAACATCCAGCCTGAACGTGTGGGGTACCACGGGAGACAATGGGGTTCTGACTGATTACATAAGAGAAAGTGAGCTGCTTCCAGAATGTGGGTGTAATGTGCCCTGCTATCTCGTGGGCCTGCTGTCGTGCCCCCTCCCCCCAGCCATGATGGGCTGCAGCTTTAAACTGTGAGCCAGAAAGCCATCTCTCCCTGAAGTTGCTTTTGTTATGTGTTTGGTATTGGGGAAGGATAGAAGGAAACAGACAGGACGAAGGCAAACCAAGCTTTACAGATAAATTCAGTGGTGATATGGACAAGGCAACGTCAGGAGGAACCATCAGTCCCACTTAGAAAGCCTAGAAAAGCTCAGAACCACCAAGAATACTCAAGTGATAGGTAAGCAAGGTGACCCATATGGTTAGCTTGGTTTAATCCCACCATAATATAGGCAAATATTCAAATGTCAAATTTTACGTATATGTGACATAACTATGATTTGTCAACTAAAAACAATATTAATCATTTTTAAAAGACCACTAAAGGTGAGCTTTCTTTTTCTAAAAAAAAAAAGAAAGAAAGAAAGAAAGAAAGAAAGAAAAAAGAGAATGCCCTAAAGGCTTGCCAGCAGCTTGATCTTATGGAAGCATTCTTAAAATTGAGGTTCCCTCCCCATATGACTTTAGCTTATGTCAAGTTGACAGAAACTACCCAGCACAGACTTTATGTTACCAGTTTCATTACATATCGCTACATTAGCTGGCATCTTTGTTAGAAGGACCCATGAGCCCTTCTCACAAAGCTTCCATGGTAATTTGCTACAAATGATGCTATAACTGGCAATTAGAGTCCATGGTCATGAAAACAATGTATATAGACTTTGATTCTCAAAATTTTAACTTTATTGTGAGGTTTTCTATAGGACCTACCATGTGTTTAATATTATTTAAGCTATGTCCTCTTTTTAAGAAATTTATCAGAGGACTAAAGGGAAGGCTCAGCAATTAAGAGCATTTGCTGGTTTTGGAGAGGGCCTGGGTTTAGTTCCCAGTACTCACAACCATCTATAACTCTAGTTCCAGGAGATTCAATGCCATCTTCTGGCCTCTGCAAGCACCAGATACACATGTCATATACAGGCATGCAACTGGCAAAATATTCATATGCATTAAAAGTAAAATTAGTCAATCTTTAAACAATGTCTTATCACATTGATTGTACATAATAATTGATTTTGCTGTGATGTTTTTATATGTGTGTATAAGATATTTTTGGTCATAACCACCCTTTAATTTCCTCTCATGTCCCCTTCCCATTCCCCCAACTGTGCCTTTGGTCTTCTTAGTCTACTCTCCCTCTACTTTCATGTGAACTTGGTTATTTATAGATGCCAGGGTGACAAGTCATTTATAGAAACATGGGGATCCTTACTGGTGACCACAACACTGAACAAAATGTCTCTCCAGATGTAGCACAACTCAGTGCAGATAGATTTCCAGGGAGGTGTGGCACCTCTTCAGCCACTCCCTCCATGAAAGGAAGGTGCACACGCTGTTCTTGTGCAGGAATAATGAAAGCTCTCAGGGCTGCTGGGAAGTCCACAGTGCCACAGTGAGGCCACGCTGGAGAACAGCCTTTCACATCATTTCACCCTTCTTGCTCTCACATCCTTTCTTCCCCTCATGTGAGGTGTTTGTGACCCTTGGATGGGATGATATGGATGTTTGGTCTAGTAACTGCATTTCCCATGCTTTGGGCTCATCCTCCTGGGACCACATTTGGTGGCCTGGTTGGGGAACTCTCCTCTTGCCTCTTTTGGCCCCCCCTTTCCTCTCTGGCTTGTGGCAGTTGTTGGAGCAGGCCATGGCAGGAAACTAAAGAGTTCTGTTTGGGGAGGTTTCGCAGTGAGATCCAAAGGCCTTCAGACTGTGAATCTGAAAGTAATTAGCCCTTTTCCCCAGTAGAGCTTGGCTTGTACCCTGACATACCATGACCTCTGCCTGACTAATGAAGCTGGTTTAGAGTTCGAGGCCACCCAAGCACTTCTCAGACTGAGCCATTTGTAGGGTCAACAGACACTCAATTGCATGTTGCATGGGGGGATGTGAGACAAAAAGCATATATGGGAAGTCCCAACTGACTGTGTGAAAATACCTTTGCAATTTTGGGGGAGGGATACATGTATGGTAAGGGTCCCTGTATATTTCCTAATAGCAGCACATGCTCAGAAGCTTGTTTCATCCAGTTCTCATTGTCTAAGCAGAAGACAGTTTATTGAAGTGGCAGCCAGAATCTTCAAAAGTCAGTTGCTGAGAAGATGGCTCAGTGGGTAAAGCCACTTGCTATGCGAGCTTGAGGACCAGAACTCCCATCCCTAGTACCCAGTGGGACACCTACTCCAGTCCTCTGCAGACCAATCCTACCAAGGACCAGAGTGAGACCCCAGACAGCTCCATCCTCTTTGTTTACAAAACGCCCTCTTCACATATTTGCAAATACCATATTTTCTTGTGTATAAGATGACTCCCGACTTTAACTTTTCCTGTTAAAATATACAGTTTGGAATATACTCACCATATAAGATTACCCCTGGTCCAATGCATACCCTATACAGCAGACTCAGGCTGCAAACTCTAAGTTTATGTTCTAGGTCACCCTCTATGCCAGAAAATAGCTGCAAAATATCAAGATGAGGATGAGTGCCTGCGGGACAGATAAAGATGTCTCTTCGTCGTGCTGGTAGGTGGCAGCTGGGTGGGAGATGCAAATTGGGTGATAATTGGGGCCCTTGATGTTGATTCTGCAAAAGAACAAAAATCCGAGAAATCCCGGATAAAGTTAAAAACACACCTCCATCAGCACCTTCCTCCCACAGGCAACCAGAGGAACTCACGTGTAATAACTATTTTACAAAGTCCCAAGGGGAGGGAGAAGTATATGCGTGTTGTCTTTGCAGAGCGTATTTCATTACAAACAAAAGCAAGTATCTATCAAACCATCAAACAATTTGATATGTGTCCTGTGGTTAGAACTTTCTGGTTGTTGTGAAAACTGGTGAGGTTTAATTCAGCCAAAGGAAGGTAGTGAACCCTTTCAAAGTGATGGTGGAGCTCATGAAAGGGCAGCTGTAATGGAGGAGGAAAAGGCTGGAAGTCGACAGTGGTGCATACAGACTTGGGTCTCACTAGCAGGCCATGTAAGCCTCGGTTATTGGTTAATAGGGAATACGAGATGCTGGAAAGTGAGATGGAAAGAGCAATCCTTGTGGTCATCACTGGGTCTCCAGGCAAGGACTCTTCCCAGAAATCATTCACTCAGTCTATTAAATGTGATGAAGTGCCTTCTGATAAAGTAGGTAACAGCTACTTGGCCTTTCCTTCTGCAGCGTTAAGAATACAAGATGCAGCCAGTGACTGCAATCTGCTATGGAAATATTCAGATCTCTCATCATCCTTCCATTCATCCACGATACCACTTGCTACAAGATTAATGAATGTCCAGGTCATTTTCCTTCTGTCCAGGAGGAAGGAGGACTTTCCACTGATGTTGAGTCACCAGGACCAACCAACTATTTGTTTTTGGTTGTGCTGAGAAAGCATGGTGGCCTATAAAGTAAAGTCACCTGCAGACCACACACAAAACCATCAGTCTTCACTTCTGATAGATCCATCGCCTCCTGACAGGTCAAGTCTTGCTCCACCATCTTAGCGGCCACTCTCATTTACCCATGACTTGTTCCTTGTTAGCCATTGGGTACCATGTTACTCACGGTTGGGCCAGGCTCAGCTCTG
Organism: Acomys russatus; assembly: GCF_903995435.1. Taxonomy (NCBI): domain Eukaryota; kingdom Metazoa; phylum Chordata; class Mammalia; order Rodentia; family Muridae; genus Acomys; species Acomys russatus. The sequence goes on along the minus strand of NC_067157.1, from coordinate 44,887,750 downwards.
TCTCACAAATACATCCACCATCTCATTCCTACATGTGCTCTGCCCTTCCTCCCTCTTGCCAACTGTCTCTGCCTCTGTGGTCTATCCCACACTTACCACTGGTCTTGGTCTTGTACCATTTGATGTTAGCCAGCTGATTCCTGAACTCCTGCCCCAAGGTTTCCAGCCAGTGGGTCAAACATATCCACACTTCAGTGACATTTACAGTCTTTTCCAGTTACCCAAAGGCTTGGCCTTGTTTTCATTACCAAACTGAAGAAAAAAAAAAAAAAACATTCCACCTACTGAGTACTGTCCTTCACACTCTGGCTGTCCAGGTGTAGTATGGGCCTTGAAAATGGAGTTGCGACTAAGGGAGTTTGTTTCTGTGAAAGAAACACGTGGGTAAGATCCAGTGTGGGAGCAGACCATGTTGCTGTGACCTCAAGCATCCTTCTGAATCACAAAAGTCAAGAAAGCCTCTGTTCAAAATGTCTACCAGTTCTGCATGGTTAATTCTGTGCCATCTTTGCCTGTCTTCAGTTGGTGGGACCACTCAGATGCACACTGTGTCATGAGTTTTATCAAGTGTTGAGTCATTAAATATATCGAGAGGCTGAAAAGGGGACTGGTGAAAATTTAAAGCCAGTTTGGGTAATGGAATGTGATCCAGCCACTCAATCAGTCAATCAATCACTCAGTCAATGAAAAATAAAAAGTCAGAAGGCAGAGTGCGTAGTAGTGTATGGGCTGTGGCCTGATGCATGACAGGAAGGAAAGTTAGGGGATGAGTGAGAGGGAAAGCTGGAGGGGTTGTGGACCTGAGGTTGAGGAGGGATGGATGGTTTATAGAGTACAATGCCTGCCGTCCTGCCCTGTGTCCTCTAGACTCTGTGTATCCTACTGCAGTGACTTTTCTCTCTGTTGTCTGTTTTTCTCTCTGTGACATTGGAAGGGAAAGAGTAGGATGCTGTCTGTTGTACAGAGACATGCTAGAGACAACCTTATGTCCTAGGGAACAGGGCACTAAATTGAGGCAGTGTGGCCAACCAGGAATCAGGCTCCTCCATGCTGGTCCCAATATCCAGGTTCCATGGACCACCTGGACTCACCTGTCAGACACCCAACCAGGATAACCAGTAGAACAACTGAGTGGAGCACAGAGCCTGGGTGCTATGACTGAACTTAGTCACTCATGCGCAGGGCATGGGTGGTTTCTTCAGACCCAGCAGACACCTGTGCTGAGACTTGAGCTGCCAAGGGAGAGCAATGCCCAAGAGGCTCTGACTCACAGAGAAACTCTTGCAGTTTATATTGTCAGAGTGTCTGGTATTTTTCCACAAGAAAGATCACCTCACCACTACCCCCCAACCCACAAACCACAACCCCACCCTCACCCCTGCCACAGGTCTCTCTTCTTTTTCTAAAGCTGTCTAAGGTCTCTGGCTCTGGTCCCCACCCAGCCACACCCTGGTCCTCATTCCCCCCACACTGCCATGTTCTCTTCCCTGAACTCACACTTAGGGCTGCAGCAGGACAGATGGGCAAAGAACACAGAAAGGCAAAGAAGAGGATGCCTGCTGGGCCAGGTGCTGTGCCTTCCCGAGCAGCACCAGAAAAAAAGGATAAAGCATGACAGCTGCTTTTCAGAAGCCTAAACATACTGTGAGAATTCACACATCCTTTCTCTCAACTCTGTATTTGACAGTTGTTGCTATTTTTAGCATGAAAAGGAGAGAGTTATGGGCTGACAGCATTTGTATCATTTTCATTTTCATTCCTGGCCAGATATCCTGATGCAAGGGCCTGTGGGTAGTCAGGCTTGGGTCTCTGCAGCATGGTGACGCCCCTTTCTCTGTAGTCAGGGTTATTACTGTTATGAAGAAACACCATGAGAAAACAAATTAGGGATGAAACTCCAGCTTGTGTCAAGTTGACACAAAACTAGCACAACTGTCATTTGTCACACAAACACAAAACTTTTCCTTTTCTTGTTTGGACGCAACGCTTTTCTTATTTCCATACGTATTTCTTTACTCCCTTTACAGCCTGATCCCAGGCCCCTGGTACCTAAACTACACAAAAGGGCCAACAAAGGGACTCAGAAAATCTCCCTCAGGAACATTGACCCACAAATACTCAATAAATTACACGCATACAGGCTAGGGCCCAGTTTCTGTGTGCTAACTCAGGAAACACTTCCCACCAGACTTCACCTCAGTGATTTTGTTCTCTCCTTCATCCCAGATGATGCTCCAGCCCCAGCTGACCAGCACCCACTGTCCCAGCAAAGCAAAGGTTTACTTTTCTTCTTCTGGTCTCTGGTTAACCACAGCTGATTCTTCATCTCCAGCTGACCAGACACCACAGATTCTTGCACCAATGGCTTGGTAGAGCCCTTGCTTCCCTCTGAATCTTCACTAGCCAGGCCGCCATCTTCTGCACTGCTCTCAATATTCTTCTTTCCCAAGCTCTCATAGAATGGCTCACTGAGCTCTCAACACTCAGTGACTGTTCTAGGCCATTGCAAAAATCTTCCACAATCCTGACCCTAGTTCTGTGACAGCAGGACCCTACAATCCTGGACCAAGTTCTGTGCTAGTTAGGGTGATTATTGCTTGATGAAACTGTTGGGGTATGGGTGACCTGCTGAAGAAAGACACCAAAGCAGTATGCAAAAAGCAAAGAGCATTCATTCTGCAGAAGTTCCAGCAAGCAGGGATCACCTCTCTCCTCATGAGGATGACCATGAAATGATCACTCAGGGTCACTTTATAGACAGTCAGAGGGATGTGTGACTAACTTTAATGGATTGGTCAGAAGTGATTCTGAATATATTAGGTGATTCAGGATTGGCTGTTTGATTGGTTACTGGGGACTTTTTGAGTTATTGAGATTTTGGTTCTTAACGCAGGAGTAAGCCTTTGATTTGATTGGATAGGACCAGTTGTGTTCTTTACCAAGGCCTTAAAGTAATAAAAACACTGTATCTGGTCATTTTGACCTGTAAGCTGAGTGGCTGCCTAAGAGCTGACTATGAATCATGGGTTTTCCAGGAATTGTTTTCCTGAAACAGGAAATCGGCCTAGGTAGGCAGAGTGAAATCTTGAAGCCTGTCACAGAATTGAACTAGGCGAGGAACAAACTGTGGTATCTTGTGGGATCTGGGTGTCCTGGGGGAGAATCCCCTCAAAACATCAGGATGAAAAGCAAGTTGGGGGCAAAATGCTTGATTTGTCTTATACTTCCACATCTTAGTCTATCATGAAGGAAGTCAGAGCAGAAAGTCAAGCGGGAGCTGATACAGAGGGCATGGAGGAGAGCTGCTGACTCCCTTCTTCCCATGGCTTCCTCACTCTGCTTCCTTATAGAACCTAGCAGTGGTGGCCATCCCAGGGGTGGCCCCACTGACAAGGGGCTGGAACCTCCCACATTAATCATTAAATTGCTAATTGGCTTATAAAACTGCCTAGAGCTCAGTCTTCTAGAGACATTTTCTCAACTGAGGCTCCCTCCACTCTCACAGCTCCATCTTGTGTAAAGGCGACATATAACTAGCCAGCACACCCTCAGAGCTGGCTTGTAGTCAGTTTTAGGTGCAAGGGTCCATAGTATCTTTGGTGTCAATCTGCAAAGCCATGTGGGCCATTTAGCTCTGGAGTGAAGCTGTGTGTCAGCACCTCAGTTCAGGAGGGTTCTTCTCTGAAGATGCCCAGAAAGGAGGCAGAGTTTGTGAGCAAGGGTGGAGAGCCTGGGTCTGATACCCTGATGGGCACTTTTAGGCTCACTGTTGTGACTCGGATAGGATCCTCTGTGGCTCTTAGATCCTCTCTTCTAACTCACTCCAGGATGTATTCTGAAAAACTGCCTAGATTTAATGTTCATATCACACTAAAGAAAACACTTACTTCCTTGTATCACAGTTTTTCTCTTGGACCCATTCCCAAAACGAGAGCACGGGGTTGCCAGTGACACATCAACCGTATCCTGTAATTAAACCTCTCTGGTCATGGTTCAGGCAATGGTTCTGTGACTCTTATAGCTGAGCTTTCATGGCTGTGTAACAGGCCCCTCAGCTGTGAGAGCATTGCCCTATATACTCAACAGATCCTCTCACACCAACCCCTGCTCAGATTCTGGCTTCTTTGTTAAAGGCTTCTCTCTGCTGTCCAGTCCTACCCTCTGACCTCTTGTTTTTTCCTCCCACCCTGGTCAGTCTCAGCCTGTAGGATTCTCTCACAGACTTTTTCTCCTGCCTAGATGTGTACTTTCCCTCACCTTTGCTGCATAACTCTGTACAGGAACTTAAGGAACAATTAGAAACTGTCCTCTCCCCCTCCAACAGTCTCTGATAATACTAAGGGAGTTTCTTCTGTAACCCAAGTCAACCTAAGAGTTTTACTTCTCAGTTCTTGACTTCACTGCACCCCTCTGTTGGTTCTTAATGAGCTCTGTACCTGAGACCCCATTTCCCCACTTTGTCCTGACTAAGTGTGCACTCTGATGAACACCAATCCTGACCCATATTCCTCACTTTTCCTATTACAGAGTAAGGAGTTGTTCCCATGGGTAAAAACAAGAAACCTTCCCTCAAAGGGATGAGATACTTTACTCTGGAGGTAAATATGAAAGACCATGGGCAGGCTACCAGAGTAACCTCAGATTTAGGCTCCCCATAATTTTATGTGGCAGCTGTTTTATGAGCTTGTTATAGCAAAGAAACAAGGAAAGTCATAAATCAATAGTCTTTCAAATATATCTGTAGAGACACCAGGCAGATGGGTCATAGCAAGTCTGAGAAATCTCAACTTTGGGCCTCAGACACTCTCTGATAAAATTATTAGCTATGTGGTTAAGGGAATCTAGAGGGCCTTTTCATAATTGTAAGAACATAACTAATAGTCACAATAATATTAGTTTTCTCACATACGGACATAGGCAGTAAATGGGTCCTAAAGAGACTAAACAATCTACCTGCTATAACCAGGGTTATTATCACAACCTGGTTTCTGCTGACATATCAAGTTCTTAAGCCATCTACATTCTAATAAATCCTTATCTTAACTCTGAATTATTCCCAGCTCTGAGCCTATCAACCCCTTTGCAGCCTGTATGGGAAACTTTTCCTCCACACCAACCTCTTACAAGGTGCAGAGGCTATTGTGTCTCAGTATATGATTGGACAGACACTCAAGGATGTCGCTGGATACAACCATAAGTGCAGCTGAAACTCTGGCCCCACGTTTTCAGGATAAGCTCCAGTTATAAAACCAGGGCAGTAAGTTTCCCTTACATTTCTTCCACAGGATGCAAAGCGATGCATGGGATATGTCTGGACCAGCTCCTCTCAGGCCCTGCTCATCCCTCCAACTGTCTTCATGGACAAGTCTTGTCACTGTGGGTTCATCTGAGAAAGGTAAGAGCACTCAGCCTGCAAAGGCAGACTGTGAAGATAGTATTGTGGCAGGGTGATCTGTCACTACCTTCTACCCCAGCACCTATCTGTCAGCACTGAGGACCTCTAGACCTCTGAGTGACATCACAGTCGGGCCTTCAACCTCAAGCAACAACCACCCTCCCCTTCTCCAAAGTTTGGTCAATCCTATGTTAAGTGTTATGGTCTATCACCCCATGACAGCTCAGCAACCTCAGCCAGGGCTCTCAGTGCCCCATTCTCAGCACTAAAGAAAGCCTTTCCCAAAGGAAGCCATCAACAGCATTTGTCCATGAATGATCTGCTGACCAGGAGGGCAGAAATGCGATTCAAAAAGGCCCTCCCTCGAAAATAAAATCAAAATATGTTCTTTTCTTACCCAGAACCTAATGCTTGGAGTCTCACCTAGTTCCTCGGGCTACCTCATACAATAAGAGGACGAATCCCTCAGGCCGGTGGTTCAACAATGGTCCTATAAAACTTATTATCTGAGAAGACATGAGCTATGCCCCTCCCCCTTAACTATTCAGATAGCAACATACAAATGGCCCAGTAGACAAGGCCAGGCCTTAGCTCATAACTATAATTAAAAACCCCCATTCCCTCTCAGTGGTAGTGTGTCTTGAGATGTCAGTTTCTGTTTCGGTTTACAATGTCTGTCCTTTTCATGAGTGTTTAAGTGACTGTGTAGGCTTGTGGAGACCAAACATTACCTTTACATGTCATTCCTCAGGACTCAGTGTGTACTGTGTTTGTAGCCTCTGGACTAGAACTCGTCAATTCTAGGGGGAGGGAGGGTGCTCACCATATCACTGAGTGATCTCTTTCTCCCTTTTTTTCACTAAGGCGTTTCCATCATTTTTGGTCAGCTGGATGTAAGATTTCTATGCCTATGCCATGGCCTCCTTGTAGTTCTTGGCATGGCAGTGCCCGCTGGGACAGTTATCATCACATGTACAGAACCTTGGCCACTGTGTGTTCTGTGGATCGCTAGAGGCAGCCTTGTTTTAGGATTTATCTTTACTCATCTTTCTTAACCAAGCTAGCTATCATTTTCTTTAGTTTTCTTTCATACAGTAGAAATTCTTGCCATAGGAGAATTCTATATCCAACGTACATAGAAATCATCATGAATGTGTGATCTGAGGTTTGCTCACTTTTTCTGACTTATTATTTACTTTTGCTAACCCAGTCCTCCTGAGAGGCTGGGGGATGGCTCCCCTGTTCCTAACACCTTGGGCAGATGTCACCCTGAACAGTGTGAGATGACACTGTGGTGTGAGGTACGCACTGGTCAGTGGAGCAAGCTTAGTCTCACTTGATGAGTGTTTGGTATGGATGCTGAATTTTATTTCTATCAGCAGACCTTTCATTTGTTTGAGGGAAAAAACAGTTTCTTTGCCAATGTACTGTTTTCTCACTGGACTCCTATAGTGAGAATGAATTCTGAATAAATGAGTAATGCCAAGAAGTCAATGCTCCTGTGTGAGTCTTCACTTACAGGGTCCATCCAATTCACTGCCTATAATTGGCAAGTACTTCCAATCACCTTTGACAGCTGGCATCTGGCCCACATAGGCTCTTTTACTCCAGTACTGAAAGGTGACATTATTTCCCAGGCTTCCCACTTTCATCTGTCAAGTTCTGGTACTACAGGAAGGTGCTACCCATCTCATATTCTAAAAGAAATCTTTAATTTAAGAATAGTATGTGTGAGTGTTGACTTACAGACTGTCAGGTATATATGTTGGAATGACATATTTTTATTTGTTTAATTTTATCTTGTATTTGGGTGGGGTGTGCACACGCATGTGACAGAGGACAACTTTTGAGGTTTTTGTTTGGTTGGTTGGTTGGATGGCTGGTTTTGGGTTTTTTGTCCATTGTGTGTCTTTGGGTTTTGAGGAGTAAACTCAGGTTTTCAGTCTTTCACAGCAAATGATTTTATCTGCTAAGCCATCACCTACCACAGATCTCAAGCTTTTAACATCAATTCAGCTAAGAGCATTACAGCTAAAGATTCTAGTCTCTGCAATGGAAACCTTAAAACAAGAAACAGCATGGCTGTTGGGGCCAGGGAGAAGGAAACAGTTTCTTCCTGGTTGGCTCTGAAGCCTGATCCACAGGAGGGAATTCATGCCTGGTTCTGTAAACCTGCAAACACCCACAGCTGGGCTGTCCCAGGCCCTACAGAGGAACCTACTATTCTCCTTTAAATGTTCACTCTGACAAACTGCTTCTAAATATTTACATTGACACCCTCGGCCTTTTGCTGCTTTCTACCTTGGTCAGAAGAACCTCTTTCCTGCACTGGGCGCCAGTTAACCCTGAGACCTGATCACAGTGCTGAGATAAAGTGGCTGTTGTTGTGCTGAGCCCTGAGTGGGACATGGATATTAACTCAGCTCCGTGCTCAGGAAGCACATCAATAGAGGGAGATGACAGAATGTGAGAGCCAGAGGGGGGGGGGGTGCTGTGACATGTCCCCTGGACATGAAGTGGACATTATGCTTTGAACTCAAAGCAGCTGTAGTTACCTGCACAAGGTCAGGCCGGTCAGAACTCAGGTGTGGATGGGGAGGATTAGGAGGCCCCACACTTAGCTGAGGAGCAGTTGGCAGCTGATGGCTGATGGGGGTTTGAGGGTCATTTTTCTTTGGGGTTATGGCTGCTGCTAGGTGTCCTGTGCACCAGAGAAAGTTAAAGGGCAAGAGTGAGACATAGATATGGTCAAAATACATTAATACACATATGAGCCTCTCAGAGAATGACTCAAAGTGGTTTACGGAAGGCATGGGCTGGTGAGAGGGCTTTTTGATAACAGTGCTTGCTGTCAACCTGATGACCTGAGTTTCATGTGATGCCATTGTCACTGAAGAGGTGGCCACATGAAAGACAAAGGATGTTGTAGGCATAAGGTTATTGTGTAATTCAATTCATGATTTCTGTACCCTCATATCTGGTTGTAATCCTTGTTCTGAGAATCTCCTGTGTCAATGTTGTATATGCATTGCTCCCCTAATATGCCAATAAAGCTGCTTATAGACAGTCCCTGAGCAGGGAAGAAAATAGGGCTCAACTTCCTGTCAGCCAGGGAAAAGTAGTTAGAGGAAGAAGAAAGAGATTCAGCCATGGGACAGGTCAAAGTGAGAGCGGCTAGAACAGGGAGAGCTACAGAGTGCAAGTATCTCTGAGATGTACACTAGGAAGGAGCCAGACTAGCTTACAGGGTTAAGAACAGAGTAATAACTGCTCAGTGATTGTGTTGTGAAGTTTATTGTTAAACAAATATAAATGAGTCTCAATTATTTGTATGATAGCCAGGTTAAGAGAAAAAACACAAACCAAACACAGTTTTCTAAAAATAACTATAGCATTATAGGCATACTTTTAAAACGTATTTTTATTTTAGTTTCTTATATATCTTTCTCCCTTCTCCAGTCCAATGCCTTCTAACACCTGAACACCAGGTAGGAGAGGAAGAAAGTTAGTCTGGAGGAGGGGTGTAGTTCCCTTTGGCTACTGCCTGCTGTTTTGGTTCTTTGTGTGTGGCAGGGCAATGCCATTCTCCATCATCAGGATACGCAGCCATCAAGAACTAATGCAGTAGTAGCCTTCTCTTCCTCCTCAGACTGGCTCCTCCAAGCATTCATCTCACAGCCTTCCTTCCTCTCTCTCTGGGCTCTTGAATGTCTTCCCACTGGCAAAGACCCCACCTCTGCATGAGGCATTAGCCTGTTAACACAGTTCCTGAGCCCTCTCAAGAGATAGTTACCAGCTGTGGACAAACGGGAGTAGCACGCACATCCCAAACCTGGAATTAAAACAAAAGCATGTTTATATAACATAACTGAGTTTTTAATGAAACCAAAATTTCCACCATAGGATGTAAATATCTCATTCATGTTTGTAATGGTTCCATGTTAAGGTCATGTTTTAGAGATACTTGGTTAAATGAAACATATTGCTAATTTTTTTAAAGAACCAAGAAAAAGTGTTGGTGTATGTCCTAAAATGGCCACTCTCAGACATGAATCCCAATGTCCAAAAGGCTAAATGCTTTTTTGTTAATTGTGTTTTGATTTTATTAGTATGTGTGTGTGTGTGTGTGCGTGTGTGTGTGTGTGTATGCGCGCACACACACGTGTGCGAGCCTGAGTGTCTGTACATGCAATGCATCTGTACAGACACACATAAAAGCCAGAATAAGGAATAGATTCCATGAAACTTGAGTTACACATAGTTGTGAGATGCCATGTGGGTACTGCGAATTGAACCTGGGCTCTCTGACAGAGCAGAAAGTGATCCTAACAGAGGAGCCATCACAGCCATTTGGCTGTCAAAAGACAAAATTCTGAAACGTGTTCATGTGCTTCCTGGCCTATGTGCTCTTTCCTGTTACTCACATGGCCATGTCTTTGGGTAAAGAAAGGTGACCTTAAGCCATATCTAACCCGAGGACACGGTTGATGAACTGCACTGAGATCTGACTTCATCAAGCACCTCCTGCAAGTTCACTGACAGTCCCTCTCTACTGAGCATGTCTGTGGAGCTGTGCCCTTATGGTCACCCTGCTGTCCAATAGCCAATCACAAGCCCTGGGAAATTCTCCTGCTTCTGTTATGACAGTAACAGCCTCAAAACATGAGAAATTTGCAGAGACACCAAACTTATATGCTGAGCTGAGGGAAACAGGACAACATGGCATTCTTGAGCTGCACTGAGGCTGAGGGTGACTAGTAGCTCTGGGGGAGGGGTGTAATCAACCTTGGAGGTCTGGATCTGAACTGGAGGTATGCTTTACATTCCTACCTACAGACAGGCACATCAGACTTCATCCTTTGTGCTGCACAAGTGCCCAGGACATATTAGTACAGATTTCACTCCAGTGTCCTGTTTGTGGTATTTCATGAATTAGCACATTGTGCTGTGGTTTGTGCCCAACACACACACACACACACACACACACACACACACACACACACATACACAGTGTGATCACATACATAGTTAAATCCCACTAAACTCCAGTAAATCCATGCCCCTTATATATAAATGTCACCAGCCACTCCAACTACATCTAACACAGAGGAACTATGAGACAGTGAGTTCAATGCAGTGATAACTGACCATGAGCAAGTATCTCTTGCAAATATTTCAGAACCACAAGTACACACAAGACAAGGGTGTCTGTAAAGAGCATGGCAGCTGGTCCTACAAGTGAGGCATGAGGAATCTTGTTTCATTCAGTAGATGGACAGACACTCTCGTGTCTGAGCAGAGGTCAGTTGTGCATTGGGCATGTAGCCGGACTATCCCCAGAATTCATCTGGAGGGTTGGGAATATGGATCAGGTGGTGAGACACTTGCTGTGCAACAATGAGGAATTGAATTTGAATTTCCAACCTCCAGGGCTGGGCATGGCTGGGTGAGCCTGTCCTTTCAGCCATACAGGAGGTAGAAGCAGGAGGATCAATGAAGCTTAAAGGTGCCAGTCTAGCTCTGATTTAGTGATAGACCTTGTCTCACAGGGACTATGGTGGATTTTGTTCTATTTATTGTGTACAAGGTGCAGAGAAAGTGCACACATGCGTGTAACACATACACACATATCAAACAAAACTGAAAGAAAACAAAGCCTGTTTGCAATCAAGGATTGATCTCACACTGTTGCTTCTCATGGTCTAGGCAGACACAGCAGCGGGTGGGCAGCGTCTGTGACGTTAAGGAGAATTACTGAGCTGCATCCTGTCATCCTCAGAAAGCAGACAGGTTGTAATCACAGTCTTGGGGAACCTTTTGTTGGGTTATGAGAAGATAATACTTCATTTCATTTTTCTTGTCCCTTGTGTGGATCCTTGGTCCTTGGACTCTCTGTCACCTCAGGAGGACTTTCATGTTTCATCCTCCCCTGACAGTGCTATGCTAACTCTTGTAGCCTCCTGTGCCCAACAACAGTCATCTCCACATCACTGTGGAGTGTGAGCTCACGCCTAAGAAGGAGCATTGCTCTAGGGGACAGATAGCCTCTGGGATGGACCGTGGATTGGATGAGACCATAGGGACCCGTCTCCTATGTCCTTACCAGACAAAGCCTTCCAACACCAAGAGTGAGAACCCAGCCTGTTCCTTCGGCATCCACAATCACAACCGACTACTAGAATGATGACTCCAAGGACTACTGCTGCTGCTAGAGAGAAACCCACGATTTTGGTCCATGAAACCTGGTTGGCTGATGAAAGTTGGGTACTATTCACTGCAGTCGGATTCTCAGTGGAAGATGCAAGTTGGGTGCTAGTCTCTGTAGCTGGACTCTGGGTGGCACAGACAGGCTGGTTGGTATCTGGGGTCTTCGTTGGAGATTCTTTAAAATATTCAGAAAAAAAGCATAAATGAGGCTTAAAACATGCTTGCATTAGCAACTTCTCTCTCTCTCTAGGCAGCACAAGGAGCTCATGTGTGATAACTAAGTTACCAGATCCTCGATAGAGAGACAAATAGGCTGTGTGTAAGATGTCCTTACAGAGTTGATTTCACTAACAAAGAAAGCAAAGGACCATTGAACCACCAAAGAATGTGACATTTTTACTGTGATTAGAACTTTCTGGATGTTGGCACAACTGGTGATGTTCAATAGTGGCAGAAAAAGATAATGAAGCTTTGAAAAGTGATGGTGAAGCTGGTGGAAGGGCAGCTATAATGGAGGAAGAAAAGGATAGAAGTGCAAGTGATACAGGCTTGGCTCTCGTTCGCAGGCCATGTAGAGCCTGGGTCATTGGTTAATAGGAAATGGAAAACATGGGGAGGTGAGAAGGAAACAGGAATCCCTGTGGTCACCGCTGGGTCTCCAGACAAGGACACTGCCCAGAAATCTCTCTCCGTCTATTAAATTTGATGAAGTGCCTTCTGATAAACTAGGTAATACCTACCTGGCCATTCCTTCTGCCGCCTTAAGAATTCATTGAGCCTTTGACTCCATTCAGCTATGAAATTATTTAGATGTTTTTTTAAATCCGCATCATCCTTCCATTCATCCATGATACCCCTTGGTCCATTAATCAATGTCCAAGTCATACGCCTGGTGTCCACAGAGAAGGAGGACTTTCCACTGATGTTGAATTGCCAGGAGGCATCAAAAACTTGTCCTTGGTTGTGCTGAGAACTCATGCTTGCCAGTAATATCAGGTCACCTGCAGACCACACACAAAACCATCATTCTTCTCTTCTGATAGATCCATCATCTCCTGAAAGGTCAAGTCTTGTTCCACCATCTTAGTGACCACTATAATTTACACATGACTTGTTCCTTGTTAGTCATTGGGTACCATGTAATTTGAGGTTGGGCCAGGCTCGGCCCCTCCCAGAAATACATTCACCATGCAATACCCATACGTGCCCTGCTCTTTCTTCATCTTGTCAACTGTCTCTGCCTCTGTAGTCTATCCCACACTTACCACTGGTTTTGGTCTTGTCCTGGTTGATGTTATCCAGCTTATCCCTGAACTCCTGCCCCAAGGTGTCCAGCTCCTGGGTCAAAGGTTTCCATTCTTCTGTGACACTTATCTTCTTCCCAAGATGACCCAAAGGAGTGGCCTTGTTTTTATTATCAAACTGAAGGAAAATCATTCCATCCACGGAACAGTTGACTACAATCCAGCGCTGTCCAATTCGGGTAGAACCATTGACAACAAAGTTGCAACTAAATGAGTGCAGATCTGTGAGACAAATATGAAGGTGAGATCCAAAGGGGGAGCAGACCATGTTTCTATGACCCCAAGACTCCCTTTCAAGCACAAATCTCAGAAAGACAAGCCTCTATTCAAGATGTCCACCAGCTCAGCCTCCTGAAGTCTGTGCCATGTTTGACTGTCTTTGGTTGGTGGAACCCTTCAGGTGCACACCATGTCACCAGGACGATGTATCTCAGAAGTACTTTCAGTCGGTTTGATCAAATGTCGAAGTATAAAGTATATCAGAGAGTATCTATGCTCTCAGGACTTAAAATCTAGCTGAACATACAGGGGAAAAGGAGGCACCATACAACACAGGGTAAAATGAATATGGAGTCTGGCTGCTCAGTAAATGCTCCTGGAGAAATGCTGCAACTTGGCATGGCAAGCTTGCCCCTGGCAAACACACTGTTCATCCATGTTCCCACTTGGTCACTTCACACAACAATGCTGGGCATCAGCTCCCATGCTCTCCCACACTAAACTGCACATCCAATTCACTCTCAAGCAGAGCTCTCTGCCTGTCTGTGACCTGCTTGAAGCCACGTCTCCCTCCTCTCCTTTAGGCAGTCCTTATTTCCCTGCACGCTTATGGCCCAGGGTTCCCCAGACATTTTACTCACAGCTAAACATGCTCAATGCTAGAGAACTGTTCTGTGAAGCAGACTGCACAAAGAATCAGAAAAGACCTAGCGAGGGATGGGCATATACTCTCTGCATGTGCGAGTACTATAACCTAAAATTAAATAGCATTGTTAAAAGCAAAAAGGATGTAAAAAAAAAAAAAAAAAAAAAAAAAAAGCAAATCAACCTCTTTCCTTTCCTCCTCCCCCAAACCTTCTGCTGTGAGGTAGACTGCTGGAGGTTTGGGGACTCCCTTCCTGTCACCTTCAACCAGCTTCCTCTTTCCCTTCTCCTCTCTCACACTTACACCTCATTCTCTTCCTGTCTCCATGGTCCCCCTCCTCACTCTGCTTTCCCTTCCTATCACTCCTCGGGCTTGAGTTAGTCCTTGAGTGGCTGGAATTCTTCTTCACCAGAAGACTTGGTGGAGATGAACCTGAGCCCCTTTAAGCTTGACAACTAACTAGCTTTGCTGTTGTGAACTAAAGGTCACCAACTCAGAACTTGGGTGGAAGAGGATGACATATGCATCAGGTAGCTCGAAGAAAAATCCCCTTGCAAGATTGAGGAAAGGCAACTGTTTTGCTAAATGAGGAACAGTGAATTATGAAGCTGATTTAATCAAAGCATCCCTGACTTCCAGATATTTGCCTAGTAAATAGTAATAGTAGAAGTAGCAGCAGCAGCAGCAGCAGCAGTAGTAGTTGTTGTTGTTGTCATCATCTTAGGATGCAGTATTTATATGCAGAGTTTTGTCTTTAGTCAGAAAAACATTTTTATAACCTCTTACAAGTATGCCATGGTAGTGCTGATTAGAAAAAGTCTGCAAACAGCTTGAGAGTCATGAAACAATCTACACAGGCTATCCAGTGCCCCAGGTTCTCCTGCCTCTGCCTTCCTAGTACTGACAATCAAAGCACACAGACCACACCTGGCTCTTTTACAGGTGATCTAGGGACCAACTCGGGTCCACATGGCTGTGAGCAGCCACTTAACAACTCAGCTTTCACCTCATGCTTTGGACATGCAGGTCTTTTAGGGGTCAGCAAACAGCCAGGACTTTCTGCAGAAGAAGCCCATGTGCTGCAGGAATGTCTTGTGGGAACCTAGTCAGAGGCTGGTCCACACTGCATGGAACACAAATCTAGACCCTCTAAAACTGGTCTCCCTCCAGCCCGCTTCCACTCCCCTTCTCCCTAGGGCTTCTTCTAACAATTTTTCTTCTCATCTCCACATTTTCTTCCAAGTCTACTTTCTATCTCTTACCCCTAAGATATGAAATGGATTCCTTTTCATCTCTGAGGTTCTTTCTCATCTCAATAGACAGTTTGATGGGCATGAACGTGAACCCTCTGCAGTCCCAGAACTCTCATTTGATTGTGAGCAAAAAGCCAACAAGGCCCACACAGCAAAGTGTAGATGATAAAAGGAGAATAAGGTTTCTCTAAGAAAAATCCATTTAGGAGCTGGGTCAATGGATGGAGTGCACATGGCTGAAGAAGGAGCGATGAATGGCAAATGCATGTCAACTAAAGCAACATGGCAGCATTGGGTACCTGTGCTTGGAGGAAGATGGAGCCAGAGCACTGTGAGTGCATTGGACAAGTGATGTGTCACTGGAAATGGCACCAGGTTCCACCAAAAGGAGAGGCCCCAGTGCCAGGGATGAGGAAAATAAACAACAGAGCTCCAAAGAGGACACCTACAGGAGACAGCACTACCTGAAGAGTGCTGAGCTCAAACTAGCACAGGAAAGACTCACAGCTCTCAACACCAACTTCAATTGGTCAAAACTGTTCTGCTCATAGGAAAACAGGCATAACTCACCAAAAAGGACCCTAGTCTTCAGAAGATATCAATGACAAAATGGAAACAAGAAAAGAAAATTGTCTTGTTTTCCCAAAGGGAAGTTGATCAATTTTGTATGTTTGGAATTTTTTCCTGAGGACTGACCAAAATCCCATCTTTAGACAAAGCTTCTTTATGTAAACACTATAGACAGGCCACACCTGCCAGAAAACCAGCCAGGCTGCCTGCTGGCCTTCTCTTCTCTATCTGTCCCCCAGATCCAATGCCCCAGTCTCACCCCCAGCTCTGCAGCAGAACAACCATGGCAGCCTTCCCTTCCCCCTCCTCCAGCTCCCATCTGCAGGGTATCCTACACATCCTCCACTTATAACCTCCCTTCCACAACTGGTTCCTTTTTTCCTGCCTGTTCCCTGCCCCCAACTCCAACAGGCTAAGCTGATGATCCCTGCTAACCCAAGGATCATTTCTCCCGGGACAACAAGTATGGATGAGGTGGACATATACATCTCCTATGCTCCTAGGACGCAATACACCCAGCCTCATCCCCAGCTCTGTAGAAAGAAACCAGCTGTGCTATGCCTTTCCTCTCTGACCCCATCCCCAAGGGATCACAGGGACTTTCTTCCCCAACCTTCCTTCAGCAAGGTCATCCCAGTATCCCAGGCTCCAACACCAACAAGCATTCCCTGTCAACACGCCAATGGAGTAGGTCAGAAACCAGACAACACACAGCCTTCACACTCTGAAATCCAGGGAGGAAAGAGAAACCAAGGAAAAAAACACCCACCAAAGACAAATCCAGAAATCAGCACCTGGAATTACAATCATCCCCAACTCAGATGCCTGGGAACCATAGCAAAAACACAATCAATAACAGGCAGGGCAGTGTGTCTGCAGGAGAGCCCAGCTATCCTACCACACCAGGCTCTGAATATACCAGCTTAGTTAAAGCACAAGAAAATACCTTAGAAGCAACTTGATGAAGACATAGAGGTCCTTAAAGGGGAAATAAAGAAATTCCTTAAAGACATTCAGAAAAACACAAATAGCTGAAGGAAACAAAGCAGGTCAAGGCCTAAAAAGGGGATCTAGAATTGATACAAAAAATAGAAACGAATGGAGTTCTAGAAATGATAAATTTAAGAATTTGAATAGGAACTACACAGGCAAGCATTATCAAGAGAAGGCAAGAGATGGGAGAGAGAATCTCAGTAAGTACTGAAGCTACTACAGAAGGAATGGAGACATTGGTCAAAGAAAATGTTAAATCTAAAAACAAAAAACAAAACTGCTGACACAAAACGTCCAGGAAATCTAGCCTCCTGATCATCAACTGAGAGAGGCAGATATAGTATGGTTTGCCAATTTGGATTTTTTTTTTTTTAATACAAGGTTTCTGTGTGCAGTCCTGGCTGTCCTGGACTGTCTTTGTAGACTAGGCTGGCCTCTAACTCCCTGAGATCCACCTGCCTCTGCTTCTCAAGTGCTGGGATTAAGGTATGTGCTACCACTGCCCTGCCAGTTTCCTGACTTTAAAAAAATAAATAAATAAAACTTCCGCATAAATGAATACCATTGTCTCAGGCTGCCTCAGGAGGCCTGGAGTACAAGGTCAGAGCATCCATATGGCCCCACTCTATACCATTTAACTGTCCTACAAAGTGGGAATGGTGCCAGGTCCTCTGCTCTGACTTGTGTGCTGAGAAGGGATGGGTTTGCTGGAGAGAGCCCTCAGTCAAGCCTATGTGTATGTTACCAGCTAGTGAAGGAAGGTTTAAAGCCAGTCCTGAGTGGAATAGTAAAGGGCGGTGAGCTGGGTGATGGTTCAACAATAACCCAAGGGGGTTGTATATCCTGCGGTGGCCACACAGGCTCTTATTTCTTACAATCAGGTGCAAGTTTCTAGCTTAGGCTACAGAGTGAGGTCAAGGCTAGCCTGGGCTACAGAGTGAACTTCTCCATCAACAGTCACAGACCTTTGTGTGGAGGGCTGAGAATGTGTGGAGCAGCCCTGGCTACATGTGGCAAGCCACACTGAGAAGTTTACAAGCAAAGAGGCCCAAGAATGGCCTAGACAAAGCTAGTTTGGGTCCAGAGGGGAAAGGCTAGGGTGAGGGCTAGAAGGAGCTTGGGATCCTCTTCTGGAAAGAGTCTCTGGACTGAGGAGGCCCTGTCCTCCCACATTGTGCCCCTATCACTCCCCCTCAGGATCACATGCAGGGAATTCACTGGCTAGTCCTAGACACAGACACCTGGGCCTCCCCCTCCCCTTGGAAACTCAACCTCTAGCCCTGAACACATCCATCCTTCCTGTCCTGTCCTGTCTCCCCAACCCACACCTCCTCCCTCAGTAGGCCTGCCCAATGGGATCCCCAGAACTCACCTTGTAGCCCTGAACCCAGACAGACAGACAGCACAGACAGAAAAAGCAGGGCTGTGGTCAGCTCCATGGTTTGGTTTTTTTTTTTTTTTCTGTTCCAGGGGTGAGATTTGAGCTGTCTGAAATGGAGGGAGGGAAAGCCCATCAGTCACTCTGTGATGATGGCCCCACCCACAGAAAGTTCTCAAGGAGCCCACTCACCAGAGCAGAGAGACCCTCTGCAGAAAAGCTGGACAGAAGGCAAAGAAAGTGGCCACAGGGAGCTGCAACTGAAGGGCCCCAGGCACAGCCAGAGCTGGCAAGAGGACTCTTCAGTGTGGCTGGCTGCCTCAGGTCCAGCTCCTTCTGCTTTGGCTCACTTCCCACAAAGCCAGGCCCTCCCGTGCCCCATCAGGAGCAGAGCACCTCCGCCAAAGCTGCCCTCAAGTGAGATTGTGCCGGGCCCTCTCTCTCCCCAGCTTTGCAAAGCACCGCTGCGCCCAAAGTTGCACTTTAAGGTCCCTAAAACACTGTCCCTGCCAACTCGCCACCGCTGCGCCCCGCCCTTCCCTCCTCTGCGCGGCTGCACCGCCGGAAGCACTGGAAGGCTGACTGCCAGAAGTCGCCTGGCTTGTACTCAATGAGTGAAGGGAGCAGGGTGACTCAGTCCCCTGCATCTAGGCTTGGAACTCCTTAAGGGCAGCTCTGATGAGGCTGAGGCCAACAGGCAGAGCAGGGGCCACGCTAGGGTCCTGTTCACTGCTAGCTGGGGGAAACTTGTTGTCTGCACTCACTTCATGGCAGATAGCGCTCCCTCCCCCTTTCCTCCAGGATGCTCCTTGAGACTCATTGCCAGCAGCCTCATTGCAAAAGCTCCCTGTCCCTTTCCTTTCAGCTCTCCAATGGCCACTGCCTGCTTCACTCTCCCCTGATTGTAGCCCTAGCCCTGCTAGAAGCTCTGAGGTAAATAAAGTTGCCTTTTCCTATACCTAGACTGCACTAGTTCTCTCCTCTTTATTTGTGCCTTTCTGGGACCCAACACAACCAGATAGGCAAGGAACACTGGCTACTGGCTACTGGCTGCAGTGTGCATCCTTTTGTGGTGTCTACTGTCCCCCCCCACACACACACACATAGGCTCACCCTCCACCCCACCACCTGTGCACCTCCAGCTGCCTGCTATCTCCCTAGGGATCCTTCTGGCACCTCTCTGGCTGTGGCTGTCCATCTTCCCAACCCCACATCCTCTCTTCCCATCTGCAGCTCTGTGTTCTGTCTGCTCTTGTCTTTGTTGTGGGTGTCTAAATTTTTTATTATTATTTTATTATTTTATTAATTGATTGATTTATGCACATTGCTGTTTTGCCTGAATTTATCTCTGTGTAAGGGTGCATGCCTGGAACAGTGGTTACAGTGAGCCTCCTTGTGAGTGCTGAGAATTGAACCAGGGTCCTCTGGAAAAGCAGCCAGTGCTCTTAACCACCAAGCCATCCCTCTAGTGACTTGTCATCTTTTCTATGTTTTAAAAAGCCTGAGGAGTCCTGCCCTACCAGGGAAGTGAGAGTTGTGCTGTTTGGCCTCAAACTGACTCACTCCAGTGACCTGCTCTAAGCTTCTGGCTCCTTCTCATTCTTTGCCTCATTCTGTCTTCATCTTAGGTCTCTCCCTCTGCAGCCTGTACCTCTCTTACTGTCCAGGTAAAAAGGCGCTCTCTCTCTCTCTCTCTCTCTCTCTCTCTCTCTCTCTCTCTCTCTCTCTCTCTCTCTCTCTCCATTACCCCTTAAGTACCTTCCCTTCCCTCTCTCTTCTCCTTGAGGATTTCCCAGATGATTTACCCAATCTGATGGGTCCTCAGCTGGAGCGATCTGTTTGTCTCTTGGGTCACACCAGTCATTGCAGAGCAAAAGGGTCTAGTTTGTATGGATTCATAAAGAACTAATTGTACCTTAACAAACAAAAGTCGAGTAATATTAGATGAAAGATATTGGATGGTGGGAAAAACTACTGAATTCCTCTACAAGCTCACAAAACCTGGGGATCCTCCTGTGTCTGGGATGACAGGCACAAAGCATCCTTTCTGAACTATTATTTGTGGGGGTCTATGGAGGATGAAATGTAGGCTTTCTTGCTGACAAGAGGTGCATTTTCAAAAGGAAAGCAACTTCTTAGCTGCTCATGGAACCACCTTTCATTGCAGCTCTTGGGAGGCAGAGGCAGGCAGGCAGATGTGTGTTGAGTTAAAGGCCAAGCAGAGCTACATGGGGCAATAGTGTCTCAAAAAGACATAAGTACACAAGCAAACAAATAATGCCTAAAATCAGTTTCATACACAATGTCCACCACTGGCAGGCAGGAGTTGAGTGACTCTGTCCACACTTGGTGTTTGTGTCTTCTTTTCCTGAGTGTGTGGTGAAGGGCAGGGGTGCTGTTCAAGGTCAGAGGTCATGCCCACACACTCTGTGCTCATGCATGGGCCCGAGGGGCCAGACAACAAGCAAGGCTGTGGTTCTTTAGCTGTTTTCATCTTTTGTTTGAGACAGAGGGGTTCACTGACTTGAGGATTAGCAAGAGGCAGGCTAGGCTGGCTGACTAGTGAGCCCCAAGAATCCACTGGTCTCCACCTAAGCAAATCTGAGATTCTCAGCAAGCTCCACCACAAGCCCCATTCTAAACTTGGGTCCTATGAGTCAGACTTGAGATTCCATGAGAGGCAAGCACTTTGTGACTCAGCTATCTCTCCACCCTCAGCTTCTTTCCACCTAAAGAATTTCTGGTAGGTGAGCTTCTCAGTTGTAGCATTCGTCCAGGCTACATGCAGCAAAGCAACCACTGGTCAAATACCATTAATACACCTCAAGTGCATCCCTGAGGCTGCTGTAGAGATGAGCCAGAGTGGGCTGTTGAATCTGGGACCTTCCCCACCCAGGGCTCTTCTGCGAGCGCGCGCGCACACATACACACTCACACTGGCCAGGGAACTTCCTGAAGGAAACTCAGAGGACAGTTATAGCTGTGTCCCCACAGGCTTAGCTTGAGGTCTACGTGATTGAGACTCGGATGTCCACTATGGAAACACTGTGATGAAACATTGTCATCTTTATGTACTTAGACTTTCCACTTAGAGTTTCTGTAGTTGTTCTAAGTGATTGCTTATGTGCCATTTGCTCTGCCAGGAAAGCTGCTAGCTGTATCTATGATTTGATGTACTTGTTATTTACCTTAACCCATATTGTGGTCTGTGTGATGTAAGTGTGTGTGTGTGTGTGTGTGTGTGTGTGTGTGTGTTTCCACAATAAGGTTCCCACCAAAGGGGTTAATACAAATTGGCTTCCATATAAAGATAAACATATAAATTTAGTCCACCTTCCTTTTAATTTGCTGGATCTAAGCAAATGTAACAAATCAGTTACTTTAACTTTGATCTCAGGTAAACTTGACCTATACCAACTATACAATGTCACCAGAGAATTAAAGGGAGGTGTTAAAACAATTAATCAATACCACTTCCTCACCCTTTGAAGCCATCTCAAGCTACATGTATAAATGACAGAAAATGGTGAGATGTGTGGCCTATGTCCAGGTTTTTAAGGTTTTAAGTGAAGAGCCTCCAAAATGTGAAAAAATTTACAAGAGAAAGTGAAACAGAAAAGACCCAGTAAATATGAGAAAGACATATGAAATATTGTACTTCTGAAACACAGTCACAATAAAAAGGAAATGCTTTTGAACAAAAAAAAGATTTCTGTGGTGAATGAATTTATTGGCTGAACACAAACCCAAACAGTTAGTCTATGTTACAAGAAGATTTGCTAACTTATAAAATGCTGCTTAAAAACAAAAATCAAACAAACAAAAAAAGTCTTAAAGAACAAAAATTTTAAGCCGGACATGGTGCCTCATTCCTTTAATACCAGCATTTGGGGAGGTGAAGGAAGACAGATCTCTGAGTGTTCAAGGCCAAGATGGCCTACAAAGTGAGTCTAGGATAGGCAGAACTACACAGAGGTCTGGAAGACCGTCAGCATCCTAAGAGGAGGGTCCTCTGTGCTTCCAAGGGAGGACACATGGACAGCAAGAGCTTTACCCGCCACAATAAAGGGCACAGGTAATAAATGGAAATAAAGGGAGTCCTCTCAAGGCCCCAGAAGTAACTGTTGGGACTTCAGCTGATCTCAACAAAACAAAGTTACTTTGTGACACATCCATACCCTTAAATGTACAACCAGAAGAGGAATAAACAACAACAACAATAACACAACATCACAAAATAAAATCCTGCAGTCTCTGCCTGGGATTCTCACCTGCTTAGTTTGCGAACCTGGTGTTTTAAGCCCTATCAAGAGTCTTTCCAGCAGCCAGATTTAAGCCCATGTAAAATTCTCACCAGGCCCCCAAGGCTCTCAAGTAAGGGGCCATCTACTGGGTGTCAGAAAACTGAATCAGCAAGTACCAGCCACTTCCCTTCCACACTGCAGATTCCTCTAGACCCTGGCCATCTTCACATCCTACCTGCTTTACTGCCAGGCATCAATGCTGGGGGTCATTTTGTGGTGACATGGTTCAGGCTCTTGTGGTACATGACTATGACCTTTGCAGAGGTTATAGAATCTGAGGCTCATCTTGAAAACTCAAGGTTAGATTCCATCTCCCCACAAACATCATGTAAACCACTTCCTGTCTGTAAGACTTTCTAGCTAATGTGTATGGGGGAGGGGAAGGTTAGTGGTTATGTGTATTTGTCCCATGGTTTCCATGTGACCCATGTACATGTCATCAATCTGGCTTGCAATACACTCAGGTAGCCTTTATGCATTACAAGGTTGACCAGAAGGACCTCCTGACATTTCTTTGAGTAGAAACCAAGCCCATCATTAGGCCAAACAGAGATTTTGACTCCACTCTGGGCTGCCCGAGTTCCCAGTGCCCTTCTCGCTTGCCTTCAATATACTCCCGAAGGACTCAACAGGCTTGAGAGTAGGACTCTGCAGACGTGACAGAGGGATGGTCACTGACACCATAGAAGAAGCTCTTGCTCCAGCTGATGTCATTCCCGCCAGCAGTCTGCAGGACACAGGATGGGAATCAGGAGTGGTGGCCTTCCATCTCTGCTGTTCTTGGGGATGACTTCCCCTTTTGTGTCCCAGGACACTCAGCTGGGACTCCCCTCAGCTGTCTTTTTTTTTTTTTTCCTGCAAGCTCTTACATTCTGCAGTTCCTCAGACTTTGTTCTTGGTGGGGTCTTTAGGTGTCTGGCTTCACCACAAGCTCTTGAGTGGGCCCAGGCCTAGTGGTGGAAGAACCAGTGACAACTGTGAATGCAAACCTAGACACAGGGTCCAAGGCTCAACAGCACATGGCCACTACAAGTGCTCAGGAGTCTCAAGTTCTTTCAGGCCTTGCAGGGTCCTCCAAACACATGCTGCTGCTATATCAAGGAAAATAGGTCAGGGTGAGCCTCCAGCTAGCCACACAAAGACACTCAAATTGCTGTCTTCTAAGCCCCGGGCCTGTCATACAATGTGAGACAGTGAGCTTGGGGTCTCATGCCTTCTCTAGAACAACAACAAATATCTTTTCTGAGGGCAGACAAGTCACTTGTCATCATCCCAGACACATTCATGTCAGGCGCCTCAGGCCTGTGTGTTCTGTCTGTCTGATGCTTCCCATGCCCTCCAGGCAGAGATCAGATAGCAAAGCCCATCTGATCCACCACTCTGCTCTAAGCCTTGGCCCCAAAGTTGGTTCAGCTACTGGACTGAAGTCCTTTTCTGCTGTCAAAATGATCTCTAACTGTCTTTGGAATTGTGTGGTCCCTGGGAGTCGGATAAAACCACGCGGGACAGGCTTTCAGGCTAGAGAGCAGCAGACACGAAAAGGTGAGTCCTCACTGAGCCCTGCTAACCTTCTCCCAGCACTTAAAGAAATGGTCCTTTCTGCTGAGTTTGCCTGGATGGATGTGTATGGTTTGGGGACTGACCTGCCCGGGGTCACAGGCAATGAATAAACAACAGAAACATGTTCAGAACAGCTAGGATCTGGTGGGATGTGGGCTCTTATGGTGATGCACCAGCTGCATCCAGGAATCTCAGCAGGGTTGTTGTGTGCATGAGGGTAAGGAGGCAGGTTAGCTAATCTGTAGAGGCCTCTGTAGGGGAAGAAGGCTCAGGCTGCAGTCATTCAGGGTCCAAGAGCTTCAGGGGACACTCAGTATACACACTGTCAACATTGACTGCCCACATCATGGGGAAAGGCCTTGCCATGTTTGACTCCCACCCAAGGCTGTCACTGAGTACTAGGGTAAGAACAGCTCCAGGTACAGAACTACCTCTTCAGAGTCACCTCCTTATGTAACCTAGGAGACTGAATATATCTTAAAATCCTCCCACAAGCCAAAATGACATTGGGCGCTCTCTGGATCAGACCTTATAAACTCTGCTTGGTCATGTTGCATAGGGTGTCACCATGGGCTCACCTGTCCAGTCTGCTACACCCCCAAAGCTGTGATGCCCTGATCCTGTGACAGACTGGCAATGCTAAACAGCCCTGCACTCTTTCTAAACAATGAACTAAGACCAGAAGAAAATGGATCTTTATTGTTTTCTTTGTCAGTGTTTGACTTTATGGAATTTTAGGGGCCTAAGTAAAGACAAATATGCCACTGTAATAATGAGACCCTAAGAGCTTAGAGCCGGAACCAGTTACTTGTGATGCCTTGTACAAACAGCTAGACCATAACCTCTAGTGAACCCTGGCACGTTATGCCAATGATCAGGAAGGATAAATAATGTTATATTTGCCACCTAATAGGCTGATGCCCACATCTAGTCTATTGGAGCAGAACCTCTTAAAATGTCCCAAAAGACAATGCAAGGTTATTTCTTTCAACTACTGTAAAAGATCCCCTCTCCTCTCAAGGGTGCAATTTTTCTCTCTGATGATGGCCCTGCTATAACTTTGTCCACAGAATATATTCCTGCAAGTGTACACGTGTATGGTGGTCATGTATGTGCATGTGGAAGACAGAATCTACCTTGGGGATCCACTTCTTAGGGTGTCATCCACTTTGGGTTTTGTTTATTTATTTTAGTCAGTCTCGCACTGATCCAGAACCCATAAATTGGACTGTGCTGGTGGCCATGAGTCCCAAGGCTCCACCTGTCTCCTCTTGGCCGGAACTACATGCATATACCAGCACCCCCAAGCCTTTTCTCTCTTCAGCATTGGTTGTTAAGATTGAACTCAAATCTTCCTGCTTTTATGCAAGACATACCTTACCATCTGACCTATTTCTCTGCCCAGCCTCAATTCTTTATGAAAAGTTAAATTTTTGATGTTCCATCCCAGGCCAACATGCTGTCAGTGTTGATGGAGATGTGGACCTGTCCAGGATGAAGGGTGGTACCAGGCAGAGAGGCCTGAGAGATGTAGGTAGGGGGTCTACAGGCCAGTGGAAGGTGGGTCCGTCTGCCTTAAGCTCCAGGGGGGCCAGCCTATTGTGTGTCATCACTGCAGAAGCATGCTAAGGCCCAGGTTATGGTGTTCCTTCTCAGCCTGCAGTAGGGACCAGAAGCGTTCTGCTGGGTGGGTCTGGTCTGCTTGTCATCCTCAGATGCACCCTCATCCTTCTCAGCCTCTTGCAGAAAGTGTCCCTCCTCCTCCAGGAAGAAAGCCCTGAGTTTCTTGTAGTCAGTCAGGGCTTTCTTTCTCTGGTCTATAACATGCCTCTTCGATACAGCAGCTGCTGATTCTGCCTAGCCATTCAGGTCCCAGGCATCATTTCTGTCCTTTCTCGTGATTTCCACAGACCCCTTTTTCTCCTTGCTGTGTGTCACCTTCCTCCAGTGGGGTTCCCACTTGGGTAGCTCCTGGCCAGGGGCCATACAGTCTGAGCACAGTAGATCTCTGCTGGCTCAACACAGAAACTACAAAGGGGCTTTCGCTGCCAGGAACCTCACATGAGGGCGCCCTGGCCACTTCCTTGAGCACCAGGAAGCAGCAGCTGGGAGGAAGGCAGTGGGACTCCATGGCCCGCTGCCAGCATTCCATGTCCTTCTGGGCCCAGAAGCTCACTATGCATGCCTGGCAGAAATGTGGGCCAACGTGATACACACTGGCTCCTAGGGCGCTGAGTCAATGCGCATGCTGACACAAGGCTCAGATGGCCTCAGCGTGACCTCAGGGAGCATCAGGACTGGTGGCAGCACCAAGAGGGCTTGGGCAGAGAGGGCGCAGACTGGCCTGGAATCAATCAGCCAGAGAGGTGTCCTGCTTTTGGTCAGGCCTATAGTTCCATTGTTCAGCAGTGTTTTCAATTTTCTTTGAGGGCATCGATGTGCTTAGGCCTGTACCTGTTCCCAGTAGAGACCAACCAGTCCTGGGATTCCTTTCCCAGTGTGTCCCAACCCTGCCTGAGACCACTTAGCAACTCCGAAGCCCCTGGTTCTTGTTTTGCCATGGCTCAGCCTAGTGTGGCCATGTCCCTCTAGTATCCAGGAACTAAACCTTGCACCTTCCCCTTTGGTGCCCATGACGGGGCTAACTCACCAGACATCCCTCCCTCAGCAAGGCTCTGGGGCATACCAGTTCCCTCTGTTAGTGCCAGGGAAGAGGGATACAGGAAACCCTGGGGTGTGGCTGGGACCCTACTTTTGGGGAGAAAAGAAGAGGAAGCATTCTCTGCCTTCCAGAGGGCTGCATCTCTCCCTTTGGGTCTTGCTGTGCCAGATCCTGGGAGCCCACTGGCTTTGCCTCCCAGGCCACCTTTCCTCCCAGCTTGTGCCTCTTGGGCGTCACAAGCATACCCAAAGTGCTCCCTACTTTTTTTTTTAACCACCTCTCATGAAAGGGGCCTTCTTCCCTGCAGAGAAGCAATAGGGGCGGCACCTCGAGGCCACCTGGTGCTTCACTTCGCTGTATTTTTGGCTTTTGCTCACCTCATACTTTCTCTAGTAGGTGAATTTCACAAAACTTGTGACATAGCAGTAGGGTGGTGCTTGCACCATTGTGTGTGTAGATAACTAGTGCGAGAAACAAAACCCAGCCATCATGCCGTGGTATATCACTCGTACAAAAAGACAACTGAGACTGGATCTCCTAGGCGCCTTTTAAAGCCAGCTAGGGATATTTCTAGCCATGGTTATTCATTCATCTTTGTTAGATTCCGTTGAGTTTATGGTAAAGGGTACTTGTATGTTCCTGATTGGTTCCTACATTTGGGAAATAACAGTCACCTCCTATCTAGTTTAGCCCCAGGCCAGATGTCGTTGCTGATTGGTTGCCTTTTTCCCCTGCCTTTTTCCAGAAGCCTGGCTGCTGCTTCTGGGAAACTGATGCTTAGGCCTAACATGCAGGCCCAATTTAAAATGCAGTGAGTTAGGACCTCTCAAAATCAGACAATGTTGACAAAAAAAGCACACAGAATTTCAGACATAGCTGCCTGAAGACTGATAACCACAGCCCAAGGGGCAGAGTTGTTTCCCCAGAAACCCCAACCTTGACTCTGCTGAGGCAGTGGCTCCAACCAGATTGGCCATGTCAAGTCTGCTCCTGGACAGGGACATAGAAAAGAAATTCCATTTTCTGCTTTTATTCAGACCTCTGAGAAAGGCTTAGGTCTGGCTAGCTTCCCACAGGTCCTGGGTATGGAAATTACCAGACTTAGCTGCAGGTGGATTTCCCTGCTGAGTCATCTCTTCAGACTCTTTAAAACTTTGGTATCCATTCTGGTCTGGGAAATATTTTTAGCTCTGTACATCCTTTTATTTCCTAGATGACAGCATCCTTGGGAGTTGTAATCCTAAATTACTAGTTTATCTCATCTTAATCTGACCTTTCACTCTATGGGGTGTCTGGGATCTCTAGAGGTCAGCTCCACTCTAGGACACCTCTTTTCCCTTGGTCTATCACTCATTTTCTTCTGTGAGCTAGAATGTTTTCCAAGATGTTTTTCTTCATTTTTATTTCATTTTCTTAAGATTGACTTTAATGTTTATTATAATTATTTGTGTGAGCTTGTGCATCTGGGTGCCATGAATCCAGAAGAGGGCGTCAGGTCACATGGAGCTGGAGTCACAGGCAGTTGTGAGCTTCCTGACAAGGGTGCTGCAGCCTAATTCTGAGCCTCTGAAGACTAGCAAATGCTCTTCAGCACTGAGCCATTTTCCAACCCCAGACACGTTTCTTCAGCCTGTCAGATAGTTTCTTGGTGTAGTGGAATTCTATAGTCTACCAATGTGAGGTCCAATGGTATGTTTTACATTTTAATTACTGTGCCTAAGAGACCCATGAAACACAAAGGTCTGTGATCTGTAAGCCCCTTGCCCAAGGATAGATACTTCCTGAAATGCTGGAGGCTGGCGTGAATCGGAGGTAACAATGCTTTTACTTCCACAGGCTTTTTTTTTTTTTTTTTTTTTTTTTTTTGAGTGTTTCATACTTTAATGTGGGAGAAGAAGGCATCATGCAGCCTGATTTACAAGCAAACTCTCATACAGTAACAGCTTTATTGGAAATTGGGCCTTCAAACTTGATGACAAGTGCCCTTAGAGTTACCTCCATAAAACATTTAAACATGACATTATAGAGGCAGAGAATCCCAACTCTCAGAAGGCATTTAAACAGGTTAACAAATGAAACTACTGGTCTTGAAATAGACAAAACAACAGTGTGGCTGAGACGGAAAATACTTGCTTCTGTACCTCGGGGAACAATGAATATCTTGATATTAATCTAGTGTTTCACAGGCATTTGCCCTTTCAAGGAAACTGATGGCTATTGTCCTATTATACCCAGAGTTTTCTTATCCTGTGGCTTCCTGTGATATCAATAAACTTACATTCCAGGGAAATTATGTTGTCATCTTATCTGAGGCCAGATATAGACCGTGTTGGATCTTACCCATAAATTCCAGGTGGTTTGCTTTGTGAAGAGGCCTAAATTATCCTCAGTGGATCCTTTTAGAATAAATGGGTATAATGTGACTTCCTTTGGTATGGCACTCAAGTAATAGGACAACAGGTTTTCACTTCTATAAACAACTACTGGCTCCTATAGGAGGGTGGATGCAGGCACAGGGAGGAGGGAAGTACAAGGGGGCAGGAGGGCAGCACGCTGGCAGACCTGAAGAAAAAAAAAAACAAAACAAAAAAAAAAAAAAAAAACCTACTGGATGTGCTTAGTCTCCTGGGGACAGGAGCATGTAAGCAGGAAACACATGTAAGCTTGCCCCTGACTGAATGTAGACGGGATTTTGTTTTTTGTTTTTTTTTTTAGTTCCTCCAACGCATTACTGAAGGCCGCTTTCCTGGGAACCATGGGCCTGGCCAGATCACATCCAGCTGGCTAGTATTTAATTAAAGCTTGCTCCAACTTTGAGCTTAAACTGTGATGTTGTTCTCATTCTCAGCCCACCTGTGTGAGTAAGCGGAGAATGGTGCTCTGAGGTTTGCTTCTTCCTTTCTCCTCTGTTTTATGTCTTTTTTTCCTTTTAAATTAATTTTTATTATCTACTAAAATTGTTCTTTTGGCATGCCCAACTAAAATGCACATGCAGACTCAAATTTCAATGCCATGATTATGTATTAAGAGCTGATAAATACATACTATTTATACACTTGAGTACTCTAAACATCTTAAAACAGATTAAAACGACATCTTTGGGAATGTTGAATGGTTCATAAGCTTTATATACATAGATTTTGATAAGAAGTTCTCCAAAACAGATCTTTGTTTATATAACGGGTACATAAATTCATATGAGCTGAAACCCTTTGCAGATAAGGCAGCGTGCCTTCCCAGCCCCCTAACCTCTAACTCTTGATCTTCCTGGAGTTTAGGCTTCCTTCATTCCAGCCCAAGAGTGAGGCAGCTCACTGAACAGTGTAAGGTCACACTGTAGGATGAGGTAGGCCCTGAGTCAACAGAGAAGTTCAGTCTCTGGATAAATTCTGTTTAAACTGTCAAATGGTTTAATTTGATTGGCAGAAACTTGTGGATTTCCCAATTACCTTGCCAAAGGCCTGTTTACTCATTTGATTCCTCTAACAAGTTTAGGATGCATAGAGTCACAATTGCAAAGTGTGCTCACATGACTTTACCGTGTACACAATCACAAGGACACCCATGTTTGGAAACATTTTTAAATAATAAAAGTAAGCAGCAACATGTACTATAGAAAAAAAAACCCACGCCTACTTACTACAGCTGGGAGGGTTCTGATTATTGGTCGTGTAGAAGGTATGCCTAACTGCCTCAAAAAAGTATACAAGGTTCATCTGAGCCTTATGCTGATTTCATAGTTTATTTTCTACCACTGATTTAAATTTTTATCATCTTTTGCCAAAGCTAAGTCCAAATCAGTGGGGCCAGGTGACGTCTTGACCTGGCAGCTCAACTCAGCTGAAGGATGTTTGACAACAGCATGTCACA
This sequence comes from Acomys russatus, assembly GCF_903995435.1. Lineage (NCBI taxonomy): Eukaryota > Metazoa > Chordata > Mammalia > Rodentia > Muridae > Acomys > Acomys russatus. The sequence goes on along the minus strand of NC_067157.1, from coordinate 44,857,389 downwards.
GTCATAAGCATCTGTTCGTTTGACATTAGCACTCCCAAATGGAGCAACTGTGTACAAGTGAAGCGAGCAATCCATAGCAACATGAGAATTACAGGGGACTGAAATTCCTAATTTTCATTATTTTTACTTATTTAGTCTTGTTTTTGAGACAGTCCAAGGCTGGCCTTGAACTAACAGAGATCCACATGCCTCTGCCTCCTTGTGCTGGAATTAAAGACATGTGTGTGTCCACGCCTGGCTCAACTCCTCACTTTCAGTAATGGAGAGAACAACCAGATATCACTAAGGAAACAGGGCTTGCATTCTACTCTGGACCATCCAGACCCCAAACTGTACACAGAACCATACGGCGTGCCTTGTTTTCCAAGTGTGCATAGGATTCTTCCCAGGATAGACCTTGCCAAAATATACAGTATTTAAATAAAGTTAAGATTAATAAAATGTAAATTATCTTCTCCAGAGAAAACAGACCAAACCAGAAATTAGGAAACAGAAACAAAATAGAGAAATCCACAAAAATAACAACATTAAACCATACATTATTTTTTAAAATGTCATTCCTGCCACTTATCAGCTTTATTGGAATTGTGCTGGTTTGTCTCCATATGGTAAGCCCATCTAGGACCCTATAGGTATTAGTACCTGTGCAGACTGTGCAGATCTGTGTATACCTGTGCAGACTGTGCAGAGCTGTGCATGCTGCTCCAGTCCCTGTGAGTTCATATGAGCTTTGCTCATGCTGACATAAACATCCTTGTTTTCTCTGTGTCCTGCATCCCCTCTGGCTCTTACATTCTTTCTGCCTACTCTTCCACTGGGTTCACTGAGCTCTGAGAGGAGGGATTTGTAGGAGACATCTCATATAAAGCTGGGTGTTCCAACATCTCTTGCTCTCTGCATAATGGCTGCCTGTGGGTCTCTATATTAAGACAAGACATTTCTAAATGCAGTACTTTATTCATTGAGATAGTCATTCCTGCATATATTTATTTTGATGATATTATGAGAGATAGATAGATAGACATGGCTCAGTGGCTAAGATCACTGGCTCTTCTTCCAGAGTTCCTGGATTCAATTCTCAGCACCCACATGAAGGCTCACAACTGTCACTCCAGTTCTAGGGGGTCAGATGTCTCTCTGGCTTCCGCCAGCATTGCCCGACATGGTACACATACATATGCGCAGGCAAAACACCCACAAATATATAATAAAATAAATATTAAAGCCCAGTGCAGTGGTACACACCTGTAATTCCAGCACTCTGGGAGGCAGAGGCAAGCAGATCTCTGTGAGTTCAAGGCCAGCCTGGTCTACAGAGTGAGTACAGGACATCCAAGACTTTGTGTACAGACAAACCTTGTATCAATAAGCCAAAAAATAAAAATAAAAATAAATAAACAATAAAGATGAATACATATAAAATAACCATAAATCTTTAAACTGAAGAAGGAAAAACTTACTACTGTAAACACTGAAAAAGGCATTTCTTCTTCAAGATGGTTCTTGAGCCACAGGGAATGGGATATAGATATCCCACTTGTGGGAAGTACTCTGCAGACACATAATCTCTGCACATTGACCATAAATGACACTATCATTATTATTATTATTATTATTATTATTATTATTATTATTATTATTAATTTTTCAGCTAAGGTGTCTATGTATAGTCCTGCCTGTGCTGGAACTCCCTCTGTAGACCAGGTTCCTCTACCTCAGAGATCTGCCTGACTCTGCCCCCAGAATGCTGGGATTAAAGGCATAAGCCACGAAGCCCAGATAAAAACACATTTCTAATCAATATGTACAAAATAAAACAAAAGGGAAATGCATAAATAATGATACGAGCACCCAATGTAAATCTAGAAAGGTGGAATAAATCTCAGCAAGAATTAAATAAGAAACAGAAACAATAAAGTAAATCATTGAATGAAAGCTAAGTTCTTTTCGAAGTTTAGTGAACATGACAGATCTTCAGACTGACTAAGAACAAAGAGAATACTACAACCATTTAATCTCAAACAAGAGGCATCGCCACAAACCTTGTGAAGTAAAATAATTACAAAAGAAAAACTGAAATTTTCAGGTAAAAATTGTATAATGTAGACATGCACACATTTGCAGAAATCTGAACATCTGTAAAGCAGTCATGTGAAGAAAGTGTAAAAACATCTAAATAGCAAGATGATTTTAAAGACACCAAGTGAGCAATCAGACAGCTCTAGAGAGGAAAATGGAGGATGGACATTACTGTTCTGAGGTATTCACCAGGGAAGACTACAGGGACATGTTTTATTTTTAATAAATTAGTTTATTTATTAACTTACATCCCGCCAGCAGTCCCCCCTTCCCCAGCCCATTTACTTCATGTTTAAGACAATAGAAACTCTTCATTATCTGGTGACTACTCTGAGTGCTCAAGATCCCAGTGTAGCACGGGGCCTTTCTCAGGGAGAGGTTTTAGGCACAAAAAACATGTTCTGGGTTGGCATAATTCAGTTAAACATGGACAGTTAGCCAAAAGCAGAGCTACAGAAGCCAAAAAGCAAGGTTAGTGCATTTAGAGACTTTCCCAGCACTATGGACCTTGATGGATTAGGCCTTTGTTTTCATTTTGGCAGGTGGTCCTGCAGATGTGCTGAGTTTTACAGCCTGAGTGGCACTTCCATCATGGCATCATGGAATCAGCTGTGCTAAGGTGTGGGGGCCCTGTTGTAGTTACCAGTGACTTCTACTAAACAACTAGTCCTCTGTTTCCATTTCCTGTGATTAGTTGTTGCAGGTTTCCTGTAGTGATGCCTCAGACACTTTAAGAGTGCCAGTCTGCTTAACGCCACTAAGTTGTACAGATTAACCTGGTTGAAATAGTCATTTTTAAAGCTCTAATACTTTACTAGCACACCATTAGAGCTTAAAATCCAATGACCAGTCAGGCACCTTTAAGCCTAATGCTGGGAAGGTAGAGGCAGGTGGATCTCTGTGAGTTCCAGGCCAGCCTCAAAAGTGAAACCCTGGGGATGGGCATGGTGGCACACGCCTTTAATTCCAGCACTCAGGAGGCAGAGGCAGTGGGATGACTGTGAGTTCAAGGTCAGCCTGGTCTACAAAGTGAGTCTAGGACAGCCAAGGTTACACAGAGAAACCCTGTCTCAAAAAACTAAAAAATGAAAAAAAAAAAAAAAGTGAGACCCTGCTTCAGAGAAATTATTTTCAACATTGAGCTATAACACTTTATATTCTCCATATTTTTAGGATCCTTATTTTATTGATATTTTTTATTTGGTGTCTCTACTGTGTGTATCCTATGTGTGTGCATCACATACATGCTAGAGCACTTGTGAAAATGTGCCCAAGTGGAGGTCAGAGGAAATATTTGAATTCTCTCTCCCCTCTGATACAGGTTCTGAATGTGAAAAGAGAAGCTTCTCTGAGCGCAGTGGAGAGCAGCACCAATAAAAACCTGATCAGAGGGCATGGGGTCAGTTGTGACAGCTATCCCCAACCTTCCAGCTCTCACAGCCAAGTACCTCTGCAGGGGCGGCCAGCCTGTGGCAGCACTGAGCAGCTACAGAGTTCTCTGCCTTTCCAATGTGCCTATGGCTGCCGCTGGACTACCTGCAGCATATCACCCAAGCCATTCTATAATAAAAGTAGTATTATAAAATATACCTTTATGTTATAAAATACTTTTTTCATAGTAGTCACAAATACAGCAGGTATATTTCTTCTTTTGAAGAAGACGAGGAGGCTGCATAGTACAGGCTCCTCTTAGTGTGTCTCACACTGACTGACACAGACACTGGTAAGTTGTATACACAGGAGTGAGAGCTTCACACTCCCACTAAGGAGATCCGCTTATCCTGTTTCCTGTGCTTGGCATGGGTACAAACTACTTCAAGTTCCATGTTAAGGGCAAATTCCCCCCCCCAACCCACCCACCCAGGGAGCACCAAGATAGAAGGCACGAGGTGGCAAGAAGACAAAGTGATTAGTACAGAGTGAAATACCATCAAATCCTGGGCCAACAGGATGATGATTCTTCTAGTTGAGGCTGACGAAAAGGCAGAGTGGCTGCACCAGATGAATTCTCACAACCATCTCTGGAACATCTTCAACCTACAGCAAGGGAACACATCTTTTGTAGGGTTCAAGGACAGACTGGGCCAGTTCTCCTGGGTGACCTATACCAGTCTTCAGCACCCCAGCCACCCTCCACGAGGGTCACTCATTTCCCCTCCTCCCACCACCCCTGCGCCCCACATCCTGCAGCATCCACTGTCTTCCTCCCTCCTTTCCCTGTTCTAGAGTCAGCCCCACACCCTGCTGCAGAGCATGGAGTTCAGAATAAAGCAGTGATGACTAGCTGTGCTCCCTGACTCAGGGCCTGATGGGAGGAGCCAAAGGAGCTAGGAGGAGCCCTGTGCAGAGAGGGGCCTGGGTCCTCACTGTCCAGGTCCCAAGTGAGATTCCAGACATCTCTTTCCCCTTCATTCTAAATCTCTCATTGTCTGAGTGTGGCACACATAGCTGTGGCTGTGGCTGTCCCTGCCTCACCTTGTCCCTCTGTGCAGTCCAGATGGGAGCAGTGGACTCCAGCAGTAGCTCTGTGCCACTGGGCTCCAGTGGGAACACTGCTCTAGCTGCTGCTGCTGCTGCTGCTGCTACTTCCTTTGTTTCTGGTTTACATGTAAGTGTTAGCCTGCATGTCTGTAAGTGCACTGTGTGAGTGCCTGCTGTCCATGGAAAAGAAGGGGCTGGATTCCCTGGACACTGAGCTGTCCATGCTTGCGAGCTGTGATGTGGGTACTGGGCATGGACCCTGGCCTAATGCAGAAGCAGCAAATGGTCTTGCCACTGGGCTGTCCCATTTTCACCTTCTTTGTCTTTGTCTGTGGGATGGAATCCTCTCCCCTCTACATAGTAAGAGGAACTACCATGTTCTTCTCTTGGGTCCCTGCTGTCCCCACATCTGCAGCACAGGAAGCTCCTGATTAGGAACCTGTGCTGACCAAGCACCTGCTGTGCTCCCTTGTCAAACTCACTCATCTGTGCCAAGATTTCTCTCCTGTCAGTCAAGGCTGAGCATACACAAGCCATTGCCAGCACGTGACATGAACTCGGAATCTCTCTCACCTCCTTTGTCAATAAGATGCTGCAGCTGAGGGACAAGAGCAGGTCTCCCCGAAACCCCTCCTGCTTCCTCACTGCCCACCCATGCCTCCCTGACCCCACTCCCAACACGGAACCTGTTTTTGTTGATGATTCTCCTCAGAAAAATAGGAGAAAGAAGCAGAGGAGGATCAGCAGCAGGACAGAAGTGTTCAGCTTGGTGGCCGCGGAAGAAAGCTGGTCCACAGCTGCAGTAGTGGCCTGTGAGGCTGAAGTGGAAACACAAGTTGGGTCTTTGACCAGACCTAAATCTGAGGAAATCTCACCTTAGATTCTGGGCCCTCTCGTAATTCAGGAGCACACAGATTTCCACCTGCTTTGCTATGAACAACTATTTGCAAGGGTCCTGAGCAGTAAGGGAGAGGGGATGCCCTGGTCTCAAAAGAGTCATGGAGCTATGGTAGGGGAGGCAGGGTGATGATGGGACCTCATCTTTCCCGCTGGCAGAAGAGGAGCTGACATGGGAGGCTCATGGCAGGGAAGAAGAAGGAGGTCAGGTGAGATGAAAAGGGACAGTGATTCTAGAATGAGGACAGGCCAGGAAATAGAAGGATGCCCAGACTGTGACAGCCAGAGAGAACCACAGGGAGCGACCAGTGTAAACACAATTAACAAGATAGGAGAGGTGGAGAAAGGAGATGAATGATGGAAAAAAATGGCCATTAACCCAAGACTCATGGTAATTAATTCACACATCAAACACACACACACACACACACACCTCATCTACAGAAAGGTTTCTCTCCTCTTCCCAGTTACCTGTAGGCTCCAAATTATCTTCCCAGTACAACTTGGCCTCCTCAAACCAGCTCTTGCATTCACCCCGCGACATCCGGTTTAGCAAGAAGATTACTTCCTTGATTCTCTCTAATGTCTCTTTTGTCAAGTTGGATCCAGAATCCACTTCAATCTCCCAATTAGTATTTGAGTCAACATGGAACATTTTGGGCCCGTTGAGGCTCAGGTCCCAGGATTTCTTGAAACGTCCGTTTCCTTCACAACCGCAACACATCGTGGCCTGCAGAGTGAGGGACTCTGTGCCCATTGGAAAGAGATCAGTCTCTGTCCTTGATGCATCCTGTCTGCCTACCTGCCCCCATCCCTTTCCATCCTCTGACCTCGCCCTACCCACCACAATTTGTTCTTCCAAATGAACGTTTTATGTGGGATAACTTTTTTCCCCCATCATGAAAACTTTGAATGTCCCTAACCTGGCTGTCACAAATCCTGTTCTTTCCTTCAGGGGATCATCTAATATGTTCTTTTACTTATTTTGTAGCAGTAGGGGGGGGTTGAACCTGGGGCTTCATGCATGTTAGGCAAGCACGCAACCACTGAGCTACATCCCCAGCCCTGTGGGGCCATTTGAAACTTACCTCGGATTGTATTAGTCTCCTTCCGTATTTCATACAGCACTTGTTTTAAGAGGTAATCTTCATCTTTCAAAGTTTTAAGCTTTTTTTCACAGTATTGTGGGACATTCAGCCTGTTCCACACAGGATATTCATTCGGTTGCCCGTGGACTTTGGACCACCACGGTCCAGATCCTGACCTGCCAATAGCAATGCTGCAGCAAAGACAGGCACCAGCTGTGACGGAAACATGCATTGAGGTTAGGCATAGTTCAAGGGACCCACAGACCATCTCTACCTGTGCCACCAAGAAAGTCCTTCTGGAAGGCTGGCTTTAAAAAAAATCTATGTCTGAGCCCCCAATGCACAGAGCAAAGTTCACTTATTCCCTCTTGCTTGAAGATGCAGATCAAGCTGTGGCCAACCCCTCCTCTCCACCAGGACAATTCTCTAATCTATTATCACATCCTCTTCCTGGGGACAGGCCCTGTTGGCTGTATCAGGCAACATTCTGGATTTATCCATCGTGGGTGATTTCCTGAAGCTGCCCATGGAGGCTTGTGTGGAGACAGGATGGTTTGTGAGGCTGCTGGGTCACTGTGGAGAAGGGTGAGGAGGAAATAAAGGATTGTATTGATGGGACCCCTCTCTCAGATTGCTTTTCCTAGTGAGCTTTCACTGTCAATTTGATACAGCCTAGAGTCACCTAAGAAGAGAGTCTCTACTCAGGGACAGTATTGATTGTTAATGGTGTAGGAATATCCAGCCTACTGTGGGCATTAACATTCCCTAGGCAGGTGGTCTCTGGCTGGAAATGAAATCTAGCTATGCCTGAGCTAGTGAGCCAGACAGCAAGTAGCATCCTCCATGGTCCTTGCTAAGCCTCTCTGCCTGCAAAGGGAGTTACTTCCTTATAGGTAGTACTGTGTAGAAACTGTATTCCCCATGTGGAATCTCACTAAATATGGTACAGAAAAATACCATCAGGTGGAGAGGTTAGGAGTCAAAAGCATCAAGGTCAGTGGTCCATTGATGAATAAGGGGACACGTCCTGAATCCTGACTGTTTAAGTGGGGAGGGGCATGGTAAATGGAATAAAAAGATCCTGAATACAGATAGATGTGGCTAGCCAGCCCAGATGTGGCTGGATTTTTAATAATTGAAGACAAAGCAGATGATCAAGAAGCTGAAATCCGCCCTCACAGGGCTCCTGTGTCCATTCTTTAAAACTGAACCACTGGGGCTAGAGAGGTGGCACAGCAGTTTAAGGGCACTTGTGGCTCTTGCAGAAGATCCAAGATTGATTCTCAGCAACAAAGCTTGGCAGCTCACCACTGCCTGCAACTGCAGTTGCAAAAAGATCAAATGCCATCTTTTAGCCTCCGAGAGTACCAGGTACAGACATGGTGCACGTACACACCTGCGGTCAAAACACTCATATGCATATAATAAATCTAACAGGCCCTTCAAACTGAACCGCTTCAAAGTCAGACCCAGGTTGCCTTCCTAGGAGAGCAGATCAGGTCCCAGGCAGAAAGGACCACTCACCCCTGCATCCAGTGCAGCCCTTCTCTCTGTAGTGCTTCGTCGCCGCCCTGTCACTCAGGGATGAAGCCCTAGATGCCACCGAGAATGCCTAGGGTGGTGGTTTGGGTGACCCTGTCTGCTATAGAGTAAGACATTTGAGTACTGGCCCCCAGTTGGTGGCAGCTACTTGGACAGTTTTAGGAAGTGTGGCCTTGCTGAAGGAAGTATGACAGTAGAGGTGTGGTTTTGAAAGCCATTGCCGTTTCTTCATCTTTGGACTTTGCTTGAGGTTTAAGATGTGGGCTCTCAGCTGGACATGGTATCCTATGCCTCTAAGTCCCATCACATAGGAGGCAGAGACCAGTGGATCTTTATGAGTCTGAGATCAGCCGGTTCTACATAGAGTTCCATGACAACAAAAACTACACAGTGAGACCCTATCTCAAAAAAACAGAAAACAAACAAACAAAACAAAACAAAAAAGAGATAAGTTCCTAGCTTGCTGCTCCAGCCACTATACCTGCCTGGTCCCATGCTTCCCTGATTAAAGGTGAGAGACTCTGGTCCCTCTGAAACAAAAGTTCCCCCACAGCTTTTTTTCTGCATGTTGCTGTAGTCGTGGTATTTTATCACAGCAATAGGAAAGCAAGTAATGCCACTGTCACAGAAATATTGAAGTGTTTGCCTGTCAGACTCTGCTCTTGTAGCATGAAAGGGTCAGAGACAGTTTCTCTATAAAGAGCAAGACCAGACCTGCATCTAGGGCTCTAAGACACAGGACAATCTGTCAGCCTGAGGCTTCAGTGCTAAGAAATGGCCCTGGGTGGAGTTCATAGCAGTTCCTTAGGTAGAAGCCAGCCTGGACCACCTGCAGCAGGGAAAATGTATTCTGTTTCAAGGTGGCTCTTGGAACCGCCCAGTTCCAAGTACTGGGCCCTGGAAGAGAGTGACCTCAGGAACTGGGCTATCAGAAAGGGCATCAGGCCTCAGGGAGACTCATGAGGTGAGTACTTTCCCTCTAGGTGGTTAAGGGGACAGGCCACAGTCAGACAAGGCATCCTGAAGTGACACATTGCTGCAGGGTCACAGCAAGTCACTGTGTGCTGAGAGCTGCCTAGCAGGGAGAGACAAGACTCTTATCTGACAGAGCATCTCCTGTTCTCAGGATAGTATTGGAAATCTTATCTCATCTAGAGGAAGTGCCTGGGGTCTCTTCTCAAGTCAGCTGCCACTTCTCCCTCTGCAAGCACTTCAGGCTTCAAGGGGAGTCCCCTACGTTCCTTGGGACCCAAGGAATCCACTGGACAGCAATAGATTGAACAAGGGCCTTAAATCCAGGCCGCCTCCTCCTATTGTCACAGGCAGCACAGAGGTCACTGCCACCTGGGAAACCTGCATCTTTCACAGGACTTTTGAAGACACTCTGGGGAGGATGGGCACCAACACTAGTACATGGAGTGAACCCTAATGTGACTCAGAAGACAAACCTGCTGTCTCATCCATCACCTTGTTGCCTTCTGCTGCTGTCACACCAGGTGCAGAATTGAGTATCTGATACAGTGACAGATAGAACATGACTTCCCAGGATGAGAATATTTAGGGCATGCCATTTACAGAAAAAAACAAACCCACTCCTTACTATATGAACAGCGTTATCTGAGGCCATCTCCCCAGGACATAGAATACATAAGCCTGGGGGCAAGGGTAGAAGCTTTCTTACCCTGCACCCAGTACCACTGCCAGGGTCCTCCATAGAGGACAAGGTGTTCCAGCCCCCACTAGCCCTTCAGGCATGAGCATAGAATAAGAGCTGATAGAGTAAAAGGCAGTTTGTTGTTGGGATGGCTCAGTGTACAGGGCAGGGAGCTGAGCAGGCTGGTGGTTTAAAGATCACTTGGGATGGAGACTGAGCTTGTTCTTACAAATGCACAATTTCAGAACTTGGTAGACTGAAGGAGAGAGGGAGTATTGCCCTGCCTCAAAACAACATAAAGAAGGAAGGAAATGAAAACAAAAAAGCAATAACAACAACAAATACAGGCACACACACACATACACACACGCACGCACGCACAGGTGCGGACGTGATTGTGGCTGCCTTGTCCCTAGCTGCATCTGTTATGGTCTTCTGGTAAAAACAGTGGGAATGTGGGAAAGAATGTTTAAGAGCAAAGAGGTCCCTGAATGGTGGAGGGCTTGTCAGGAATCCCCTGGGAAGGGAGTCTTCAGAGCATAGGTGTGTCTTAGGTCCAGGGCCTTATCAGCATACAAACTTCCCCAGTAGCCTGCTTAGGAATGTTAGCAGCATAAAGGCAAGGTCCACTAGCCTGCTTCTAGGTTACCTAATCACCTCTGATGTCATCACTTGCTGAAGCCAAGGAGCACGTCAGGCTTGCCTGCTAAAAAGCTCGTGCTCGTGCCCCCCCCCCTCTCTCCCACCACCACCCATTTCTCTCTCCCCCCTCCCCCTTTCTATACAAATCACGTATACCAACTATGTTGCGGCCTGTTTTTATTCATTATTATAACTCAGGGGAGCGGCCTGAGACTCCCCCCTTGGAGGGCTCCACGCTGCACCCATCACACCAGGTGCTGGTGAACGGGTTTAGGCTTCCAGGTGGAGCTGAGGGCTTCACTAGCTACTCCTTTCCGCTCCTTGGCCTCCCCATTCCTGTAGCCATTTTCCGCTCCGCCCTCGGTAACTTTCCCCTTAACTTTGTCTATGCACTGAAGAGGATGGGAAGGAGCAGAGTGAGGGCCAGAGCGCCCAGACTTAAGTCCCAGTAATAGGGAAGAGGAGAAGCCTGGGAGCTCCCGGTGAGAAATACCGCGACCTATCGGACTAGTAGGCGGCGCCCTCCGGATGCCCCCCCCCCGCCCACCCCCGCACTTAAATCCCAGTTAACTCACCATCCCGCAGCATGGTCCCCAGAAAGCTCAGTGAGACCAAAAGTCTCGGCCTCAGAGCCTTTGCCATAGCTCTTCCGACAGATGTGATTGATTTCCGGAGCTGTGGAAAGAATCGCGGAGTCCTCTGTACGGCCCACAAAGGAGCCCGAGAACTGCGAAAAGTTCCGGGCGCCTGGGAGGTGAATTCAAGCCACTAGGAAGGATCCCCCTGTGCCCCGCGACTCTGGTCCTCCCCCGGAACCATAGTCTCCCTCGGGAACCACGGTCTCCCTCAACCTCCGTGCAGGGACGGGCTAAGAACTGAATAGTGAAGACTATATTGTCCAGAGCCCCCACACCCCGGGTCCCTTCATCTCACTCACCAGCAACTGCACCTACAGGCTCACGCACGCCGAGCTAGTATCCTAGTCTGAGTCTGTTTTTTGGTAAACCCACTGGTCCTGGGCGCTGCTGTGTCAAAAGCACACCTCCCCGGAACGTTCCCTTCGCCAGGGATTGGCTGCCACAGAATAGCCGCTCCACCCCTGCCTTGCGCAGCGGCGAGCCAGCGGCCCGCTAGGGGCGCGCTAGCGGCCGGTCAGGGGCGGGCCAGCCGCTTAGAAGCCAGCGAGGCACACAACCTTGGCCCAGCCAGGGCGCGCCCAATACCGGAGTGCGGGAACGAAATTGATGCCATGTTCTATACATAATGTATATTCTACATTTAGTGCTGTGGTCTGAGAGTTTGTCCCCCCAGGTGACCCCACTCCTTCCTGCGTTTCGGAATTGATCGCCCACTGCCGTAAAATGGGCTTGCCTGCACTCTCCAGAAACTCCACCGGAACAATTTAAATACAGTTACCACCCTATGATTCCCTGAGATAAAACAACTTCCCTGGAGATTCAGCCTCCTGGACCCAACCTGCTTGAATTGAAGGTCTACATTCCTGAGACTCACGACCTCCGCTTATGGTTTTTTTCCTTACTTCCCTGTGACCCCCAACCCCTAATTACAGTTTTTCCTTATAAACCCATTACCCTTGAAGCTCCGGTATCATTCTTCTATCCTGCTGCGTCAGGAAGGACAGTGATCCGAAGCTCTGAGCCGGTAATACAAGATCCTGCGTATATTGCATCAGTATCAGGTCTTGGTGGTGGTTTTTTGATTGTTTGTTTGTTTTTTGTTTTTGTTTTGTTTTGTTTTGTTTTTTTAGTTTTATTTTCCAAACCATTTTATTGAAATGTGCTAAGATACATGGGCAGCACAAGTGTATGAACAGGAGAAAAAATTACACATGCAATTATCTTAAAAAGTGAAGGTTAGTCTTGGGAGACACCAGTTCCCCTCCCCCTCCAGAGCATGTCCGCTGTGGTTAAGCCTCTACTGACCTAGCATTTAAAAGGAAACAAGAACTGCAAAAGATAAATCGAAACAAAACCAAAGAAACCAGCGGAAACCAAAGGAAAGAAACGTTTTCCGGCTGGGATGGACTCTCCCTTCCCAGCATCTGGTTAGGAGGCGTGCTGTGCAGTGGAGAAACACAGCTTCAGAGTGCACGGGTACGGGCCATTTGGGTTTTTCATCTGGTAATGGTTCAGGAAGCCCAAGGTCTCCAGGAGGTCGCTCTTGGGGAGTCCCACTCCAGCAGTCCGGAGGAGCTGCGCTCGCTTTTGCCTGAAAATACTTTCACAGAAGTTGGCCGCTTCACTCCCAGCTCATCACAGATCTCAAAAAAGTTCTCCTCGGTCACCTCCAGAGGAGCGTTGAAGAAGTGCAGGACGTTGCTGGGGTGCTGGATGCGGTTCTTAGCCGCCTGCTCTGGGGTGGAAAACCGATTGTTCCTGGACTCGCTGAAGTCTTTGTAACTGCAGGACCCATCTTCTAGCCCGTAGGACTGGCCAGGCATGATGGCTGGTTGCTTGGAGACACATGCATCTTCTGCCCAAACATGAAGTTGTTTTTGAGGTGAGTGATGGCTCAGTCCACAGCATAGCCATCAGCCATCTCCACCATGGCGGCCCCGGCTTGCTTTTCATAAATTTCTTGGTGGTGGTTTTTTGGTTTTGTTTTTTGTTTTTTGTTTTTTGTTTTTTTTTTGGGGGGGGGGTTGTCTCTGGATCTGGGTAATCTAGGCATAACAGGAACACAGCTGAGGGTGTGGTAAACGCGGTCTGAGACAGTGGCTTTCCACACCTCAACCAGAACCAGAAGCAGTGCAGCTCTGGGGCGCAGAGGAAGAAGGGTTCCAAAGCAGGATGGTGTCAGGATCACACGGGACCCTGTCCCCTCACTGAGTCCGCTCTCTAGTTCACTCCCACCTTTGCTATGCCTCTGGCAGTTGCAAGTAAGGGGGAAGGGGAGGTGTGTCCTCTGGCCACAGTTTTAATCTTTTAACCCAAAATTATGTACAGATTACAAACAATGGTAATACTAACATTTAAATTGTCTCACTTAAAAATTCTTTTTTTCTTTCTTTCTTTTTTTTTTTTTTTGTTTGTTTGTTTGTCTGTTTGTTTGTTTTTCGAGACAGTGTTTCTCCGTGTAGCCTTGGCTGGGGTCCCCTAGCATCTGCCTCCCTGAGTGCTGGGATTAAAGGCATGACACCACCACCCCTACCGCCCCCGCCCCCACCTGTTGCTCCCAGATAGATCTCAAAAAAGAACCAGAAAACACCCCACAAAAACGCTGTAAAATGCAAGAGGAATCTTTTTATTCAGGCCCGGACGGGCGTTGGGTCGCATCCCATCCCCAATTCAGAGATCTCAGAAAACGACCACAGGCGCCGGCTGAGGGACTTCTTACAGTAGACAGGAGAAAGGGGAAGGAGGGTTCTAAAATCTACTACAAAGACGACAGGCTAAAGGAAAGGCGCCAGGGCCGCTTACAATTGAACTTTTTTTGTTCTTTCTTTTTTCGCCATTTGTTCCAGGGAGTATAATCCCATCTCCAGGGGCAGGTCAGTTGCCGTTAAATAGGACTATCTCTTAAATTCGTTTCAAAGAGTTTTATGGACTTCAGACAAGTCATTTGTACTGCTACCATCCGTAGTGCTAAAATCACCTGGAATTTGCTTAAAGGGCTCTGTGTGGGTTGTTTTGTTTGTTTGGTTGGTTGGTTGGTTGTTTGGGTTGGGTTTTTTTTTTTTTTTTTTAGATTTCCGCGCTCCCCAGGCAGGCGGCTGGGCACTTTTCGCCTGCACTTACTTCCCCAGCGGCCCCGCGTTCTGCTTTTAACGTTTCCCAGGCAGGCGCCTAGTCACTTCCCTAGCGGTTCCGCGTTCCTGTTTCCTGCTTTCCAGGAGGGCGCCTAGGCACTCTTCTTTCACACCCACCTATCTCCCCACCCCCTTCTGATCTCCCTGTCCACCCCACCCCACCCCCACGCCCAGCTACCTCAAGCCGATGAGACATGATTCTCAGCCCTTCCTTCTGCTTTCCTTACTTCAACCCAAGTGACAGCTGCCCACCTGAAGGATGCCAGACCAAGATCAAGGTTCCTCTAACCCTTGTCCTTGTCCCCTGCGTTCTGCTGGGCCCACAGATACTTCTGTGATATTGCCAGCCCGAAGAAACCGTCTAGACCTTCAGGACATCTCCTTTTCTGATCAGATCAGATCTTAACGCTTTGCCTTTCTCCTAGGACCATGAGTGAATTGCCCCCTTTCCTCTTTTGATTAAATAAGTAAATAAATAAATAAATGTCCTCCACCTACCTACCCAGACACCCTGCTGTCAGTGTTTTACACCCCTGTTGTGAGTGTTCCACTGGCAGGGCTGCCCTTGGCTGGAATGAATGGGGCCCACCATCTCCCTGGGATCTGCCTGTGCCATGGCAGCTGCCATCATCCAGACATACCCGACTAGAGACTTTTGAGACAAACTTAATGAGGCATAAGTGCCACAGCTAACAGCCTTGAACTCTTACCACAACAGATGAACTCTCTTGCTGGGTCCTGCTCCAAAACAGGAGCACTAGACCAAATGACTGCTATGCGTGGGGTGACTTGTACTGGAGGCAAAATGCTCTGTCTGTGTAAATGTACCAAATGCTGTTTGAGATCATTGTTAGCACCCTCAAAAAACAAACAAAGCAAAACTCTGAATAGACTTGCTCTTGAGATTTCAACCCACTAAGCAATTGAGTTGGTTCAATAATGTTTTCCTGCCCCCGCCCCTTATCAGCCTGACTGTGCTGTCAGGCTGTACAATGCCTCATCCAATTTTTAAAATGGCAGATGAGAAACATTACAAAATCACTGCCACTTGGGTCCTGAATCAATACCAAACTATACCCAGCATAAATGACAATGACTACAATGACACCTCTCTTTATAACAAAAAGAAAGAGTTGTGAGGCACATGGACTGTGCCACCAAGGGGAACTGGCATGGAATTGGTGAGGTGGAGCATGTTCTAGGCCTGGAAATCTCAAACTTGAGCTTACATTTGTTGTTTTTGTTGGCTTAGCTCTTACTGGTTATTCTCTGTTGAGGCTCAGGAAATGAGCGAACTTCTATGGTCTCAGAATGTGAAACCCAGAAGCTTTAGGTGACCCTCCCAGGCTACAGAAAGAAGAGACTCTGACTAGATTCCAAACCTGTCCTGAGGCCTGTAAGCTTTGCAGTTTCAGCTGCGATGTTTTGGGAGTCACAGCCTGTGTTGAGGTGGCCTCTACAGTGGTACAGCTGCTGTGACACCACCCAGCTGCTGTAAGTAACCCACCTCCCCTTCCTGTCAGTAAACCCAAAGAAAACTCAGTGGATCTCCAAGTAGTACCTTTTTATAGTTGGTACTCTGGTCTGTCATAGCTTCCATTTCTGGTGGGTGTGTGTGTGTGTGTGTGTGTGTGTGCGCGCGCACACTTGCATCTACCCTGGTAAAAACTCTGATACAACACCAGTTTGTATAAGACACAATTGGTTTATGTTATCACCTGTCTTGGCTTTGCCAGCAGCATCGAGACTGGAATAGAGTGAGAGGTATTGTCTGCACAGCTCTTGTCATCCTGTGTGTGGATGCTGGTTTTGTAAAAGACTCCTTAGCAATGTAGGAAAGCCAACCACTGACCTGACCAGCAGTGTGGAGTGGAGGTGCAGAACACAGGAGAGGAATCAGCAGTGGTGGGCTAGTGTGCTGGTTTGAAGAATGGCGCACCTAGGCTCACATATTTGAATGCTAAGTCATCAGGGGGTGGCACTACTTAGAAGGATTGGGAGGTGTGGTCTTGTTGGAGTAGGTGTGGCCTTGTTAGAGTAGGTGTGGCCTTGTTGGAGGAAAGGTGTCACTGGGGGTGAAAGTTGAGACTTTAAGCACTCAAGACAGGCCAGAGTCTCTCTCTCTTGCTCTGCCTGTGGATCCTGACGTAGAACTCTCAGCTCCTTCTCCAGCATGCTGCCATACTCCCTTCTTTGTTCACAACGGACTAAACCTCTGCAACTGTTAGTTCAGCCCCAATTAAATGCTTTCCTTCATAAGAGTTGCCATGGTTATGTTGTCTCTGCATACAATAAAATGCTAACTAAAACAGCTTACAACGCTTCTGTTCTTGGGAAGTGATGACTTGGCTCTTAGGACAATAAGTATGAAGTACACATTAGTTATCTGTAAGAAAATCCACTGACAAATTGCATGAATGAAAACTGTTTGGCTAAGTGAGGAACAGTGACTAATGATGGTGATTTAAAGAAAGCATTCCTGACTTCCATACATGTGCCATAAATAATAATAGCAAATAATAATAATAGCAAAAATGTCTTAGAAGGAAGTATTTACACACAGACCTCCAGACTTTAGTAAAGAAAACATTTTTATAACCTCTTACAAGTGTGCCGCAGGAGTGTGATCAGACGAGGTCTCTAAGATTCTCAGAGCTCACCGAGTAGGCTGTAAAGGCTTGCCAGTGATGCAGGATTCTCCTGCCTCTGCCTTCCTAGAAGTGGCAATAAAAGCACACAGCGCTATGGCCAGGAGGTCTAAGAATCAACTCGGGTTCTCATGGTTGTGAAGCAGGTGCTTTACCACTCAGTTTTCTCCTCATGCTTTGGACACGCAGGTCTTTTAGGGGTCAGCAAACAGCCAGGACTTTCTGCAGATGATGCCCATGTGCAGCAGGAATGTCTTGTGGGAGGGAACCTAGTCAAAGGCTGGTCCACACTGCATGGAACACAGAATCCAAACCCTGTAAAACTGGTTGTGACGGGCATGTGTAAAAAGGCTCAGAGAAGTACATATGTCAAAGGAGATGGGATATGAAATTAGGAGTGTTGCCCGTTTGGAGTAGGTATTGCCCTATTGGAGGAAGTGGATCATTGAGGGAGACCTTTGCGGTTCAGAAGGCTCATTCTAAGCCCAGAGGCTCTCCTTGCTGCGTTTAGATAGGGCTGTAGAATTCTCAGCTGCAAAACTGCCTGTGTGCCCTCATGCTCCCCAGCATGAGAAAAATGGACTAAACCTCTGAACCGGAAAGCAAGCCCCAATTAAATGTTTTCTTTTCTAAGAGTTGCTATGGTCACAGTGTCTCTTCACAGTAATAGGACACTGACCAAGAGAGATATGTTGGTACTGGGAAGTGGGGATTGCTGTGACAGGCCTGACCATACTGCTTGTGGTCAGAATGTGGACTTTGAGACTTTGGATTAGGAAAGCTGTTGGAATTTTTAAACTGGCCTTAAAAGGCCATACTAGTATTGTCCTTGGCTGGTGCCATAGTTTGAGCAGGACCCCTGGGCCCAGATCAACCCAACCTAATGTTCTTCTTGTAGGTTTTTAGGACCCTCTGTATCCTTCTATTTCCCCATTCTCCCATGCTTCTCTCACCTAAAGTCCCAATAGGATGTCCTCCCCTCTGACCCACTTTCCTGGTAAGTGAAGACTTTCATGGGACATGCCCCTTGGACTAGTGTCTAGATATAAGTGAGTATATACCATTTGACTCTTTCTGCTTCTGGGTGGACTCACTCATTATGATCATTTCTATTCCAATCCATTTGTCCACACATTTCAGGAATTCCTTGTTTTTGATAGCTGAGTAGTATTCCATAGTGTAAATGTACCACAGTTTCTTTATCTATTCTTCTACTGAGGGACACTTAGGAGTCCTGCTCAAACTGTGGCACCAGCCAAGGACAATACAGGCAGCAAATTTCAAACCCCTACCCAGATCTAGCTGATGGACAGGACATTCTCCACCATTGACTGGGGAGTGGGGACTGACTTTCACATGAACTCTGGTGCCCCATTTTTTACCACATCCCCTTGATGGGGAGGCCTGGTGGCACTCAGAGGGTGGATAGCAGGCTACCAAGAAGAGACTTTATACCCTATGATCATATACAGGGGGAAGAGGTCCCCCTCAGTCACAGACATAGGGGAGGGGAGTAGGGGGAAAGCAGGAAGGAGGGAGAAATGGGAGGATACAAGGAATGGGCTAAGAATTTAGATGTAATATGAATAAACTAATAAACTATTAAAAAATAAAAATAAAATAAAATTCAATTTGTAACTTAAAAACAAAAAGGCCATACTAGTAAGAGCGTGGAAGACATTGGTGTCTAGAGCAGTATGGACTAGGAGAGCCTGGATCTGGTGCTTTCAGAGGAGAATATTATTAAGGGGCCTAAAGATTATTCTTATAATATTTTGGTGTAGAATGTGGTTTGCTTCTTACTCCTGTCAAAAAAAAATCTGACTAAGGCTAAACCGAAGAGTTTTGAATTAATGGGTTTGGCTTAGGAAATTTCAAGACATCCTAGTATTAACTGGGTCCTGTGGTTGCTAGTGGTCACTCTTATGAAGATGGTATAATGAACAGGAACAAGCTGAGCAGGAACAGTTTGAGGAGAAAAAGGAGCACCAGGAAGTGTAATGTTGAAAGTTCAGTGCACTATAAAATAAAACATATAAAGAAATCTTGCTTTTAAGTGGAATAAAAGTAGTCGTGACCTCAGGTCAAGACCTGAAACAGCTAAGCTTTCAATCTGTCAAAATAAAGTAAAGAGATAGTTAAGAAATGAAGGAAACTATCAAAAATAGAAAGCTAATGAATGTATTTGAACAAGTGAACCATGTCCCAGCCTCACCAAGCAAAAAACCTTGACAGCTTTGTCCATGTGGTTCTGGCTTTAGAGTCAAGGATACAAGACAGGGTTTGTGGAGTCTCCTTTCTGGGCTACGTAAAGCTGCTGAGGTCAGGCATGTGTCAGGGGTATCCCTGCATGGAGGCTCAGAGATGCCCTTGTGTGACGTTATGAAGGTGGAGCCTGGATTACATTGCAGACTCCAAGACTTTGGAGATGCCAGAGTCATGGGAAACCTGCCAAGGAGAGCTGATAACAGGGTGTGGGGCACAGAACCAACCAAAGGGAGGGAAGTGTGCTGCAGTCAGCAGAGCTGACAGGGTTTAGGGAGCTGAAGAGCACTGTGATGTCACATATGGGGATGCAGAGTTTGGGGTTTGAGATGCTGGTTTCCATCTTGCTTTGGTCCAGCGTTTCCTCACTGGGCTCCCTTTTTTCCCTTTCAGAACAGCAATGCATATTCTGTGCCATATTATGTATTAGATGTAGTACATGACACTCTTTGAGTTTATAACTATGATTTGTAATCAGCTTTTATTATTTTTATATTTCTTATTATTTAAAACAATTTTTAAAGTTGAATATATCTTGATCATACTCTTTTTTTCTACGTATTATTCTTTTTTTTTAATTTTTTTTTATTAATTTATTCTTGTTACATCTCAATGTTTATCCCATCCCTTGTATCCTCCCATTCCTCCCCCCCCCATTTTCCCATTATTCCCCTCCCTTGATCATACTCTTACCCTCCCTCCAAGTTTATCCATATCCTCTCCTCTTCCCCACCCACCCAACTTTCAGTTCTTTCTCAAAACAAAACAAAACACAACACAACAAATGCCCCATAGATAGGGAACAAAATACAGCATCACCCCCAAAACAAAACCAAAACCAAAAAAAAATTACCCAACTGTAACCACATAAAACCACACACACACACACACACACACACACACACACACACACACACACACACAAACACACACACTGTGGCATCACTCATATAGCTGGCCAGCTGCTCCTGAACATGTGGTTTGCCCTGGAGTGCTTGATATGCCCAGTGTGGCTCCATTGGAGAAAACTGATTCCCTCTCTCAGCAGGTGTAAATGATAGTTTGTTGTTAACCTTCACCCTAGTGGCTATGTTTTCATTCATTTATTCATTCACTCATTCATTTTTTAAAAACATATAACAAGATTAAAAAAAAAACTATTACATCAATTGGGCATGGTGGTGCTCAGGAGGCAGAGGCAGGCAGATATCTATGAGTTCAAGGCCAGCCTGGTCTACAAAAGCATGTCCAGGACAGCCAGGACTGTTACACAGAGAAGCCCTGTCTCGAAAAATAGAAAAGAAAAACTATCACATCAAAGTCAGACAATACAGACCAACAGAAGGAAAAGGGCCCAAGGGAGGACACAAGAGTCAGAGACAAACTTGCTATCAGATTAGGAATTCCATAAAAACCCTGAACTGGAAGCCACAGCAGGGAGGACCTGGTGCAGACCTGTGCATGTTGCTCCAGTCCCTGTGAGTTCCTGTGGCAGTGTAGGTAGACAGCCCTTTCTCTTGGTGTCCTGCATCCCCTCTGGCTCTTACATTCCTTCTGCCTCCTCTTCCACAGGGTTCCCTGAGCTCTGAGAGGACAGAATTGTTGGGAACATCTCATACAGAGCTCAATGGTCCACAGTCTCTTACTCTCTGCATAATGTCTAGCTTAGGTCTCCAAATTTAAACAGACATTCCTCTTTACTTTTTCTTTTGTTTTTTATTTTTATCTTTTTACATTTTACATATTTATTTTTAAATAATTTCTTCAGATTACATCCTGATTGTTATCCCCTCACTTGTATCTTCCTGTGTTCCCCTCCCCTCCCTCTTTCATCCTATTCCCTTCCCCTAGGCCTCTGACAAAAGAGGACCTCCTCCCCCACCATATGACCACAGCCTATCAGGCCTCAGATAGTCTGCATCTCCTTTCTTTGAGTGCTGCCAGGCCTCCCTACCAAGAGGAAGTGGTCAAATTGGAGTTCATGTAAACAGACATTTCTAAACACGGTATTTTTATTCGTCTAAATTATCATGCCTGTATGCATGTATTTTCATTATCTTCATGGTTGATACTTTTCCCTCAGTCCTTCCAGATCTATCCTTACCACTTCCAACTTTTTTTTTTGTTTGAAAAAAATATATATATATATATAATTTTAGGGACTGGAGAGATGGCCCCATGATTAAAATCATTGGCTGCTCTTCCAGGAGACATGGGTCCAATTCTCAACACCTATATGATGGCTCACAACTGTCTTTAACTACTGTTCTAGGGGATCAGATGTCTTCTCTGGCTTCTGCCAACATTGCATGACGTAGTGCACATATATATGTGCAGGCAAAGCACCCATAAATATATAATAAAAACTCCAAAAGTCTTTAAAGAAGGAAACACTACTGTAAACACTGAATTAGGCATTTCTTCTTCAAGATGGTTCCTGAGCCACAGGAACAGTCAATGTGATGTAGAGGTCCTGTTTGTGGGTAAGCATTCTGCAGACACACATTCACTGCACTTTGACTATAAACAATACCACCTTCTCTTCCTCCTCCTCCTCCTCCCCCCTTCTTCTTCCTCCTCCTCCTGCTGCTGCTGCTATTGCTCCTTTCCTCCTCCTTCTCCTCTTCTTCCTCTTCCTTCTCTCCCTCCTCCTCCTGCTGCTGCTACTACTGTTGCTCCTCCTCCTCCTCCTCCTCCTCCTCTTTTTTGTTTTTTCAACACAAGGTGTCTATGTGCAGTGCCTGTGCTGGAACTCCCACTGTAGACCAGGTTCCCCTAACTCATAGATCTGCCTGCCTCTGCCTCCAGAACGCTGGGATTAAAGGCATGAGCCACCATGCCCAGCTAACAACACATTTCTAATCAATATGCACAAAATAAAACAAAAGGGAAATGGGTAAATAATGATATGCTCACCAAATGTAAGGCTAAAAAGATGGAATAAATTTCAGTAAGAATTAAATACAGGATAGAATCAATATGTACAAAATAGAACAAAAGGGAAACGGATAAATTGTTGGTCTGATGTATTTCGATGCTAATTAATAAAAGGTCTTCACACCTGGGCAGGGCAAATGGGATAGGCATGGCTAAGGTTCTTAGGCTTGGAGACAGAGAGAATCTTGGGAAGAAGAGAGACCTGAGGAGAAGAGAGGAGAAAGAAGGCTGCCATGAGTTAGCCGGAAGAGAAGCACATGGCCAGCGTGGATGGAGATTTGCTAGATAAAGAACATTAACAAGTATATGGGATTATGGATGAGAGGTAGCTTGAGAGAAACTATTAGATGCAGATAGCGTGGGAGTAGGGCACGTATCCCATACCTGCCCCACTATGGAACGTAGGTTAGGGTATCAATATCTGCCCTGACCCAGGTTAACAGAGGTTATTTTAAAATATAACAGTTGTCTGTGTCTTGATTGATTGTTAGCGGGTCGTTAGCGGGTTATACTGCCATAATAATAATTATAGGCCTGATAATAAACATTTTTAGGCTCTACTGTTAATTTA
Organism: Acomys russatus; assembly: GCF_903995435.1. Taxonomy (NCBI): domain Eukaryota; kingdom Metazoa; phylum Chordata; class Mammalia; order Rodentia; family Muridae; genus Acomys; species Acomys russatus. The sequence goes on along the minus strand of NC_067157.1, from coordinate 44,834,816 downwards.
ACAACAACAGTAAATAATGATATGCTCACCAAATGTAAGGCTGAAAAGATGGAATAAATTTCAGCAAGAATTAAATACAGAATAGAAACCATAAAGAAAATCGATTTAAACAAAGTTCTTTTAAACCATTCAGAATGTAAGATCAAAATTCAAGTGACAGCACATGCTAGTGAGCATGAGGAGCAAGAGGAGCACTTCTCCATTGCTGATGGGAGTGAAAACTTGTACAACAAACTATAAAATATTATCCTGAGTGAAATGACCAAAACCCAAAAAGACATGTATAGTATATACTCACTTATAATTGAATATGAGCCATAAAGTACAAGATAACCATGCTCTAATCCACAGACCCAAAGAAGTTAAGTTACAAGGAGGGCTTCAGGGAGGATGCTTGAATCTCACTCAGAATAAAACATAAAATAGGCATTGGAGGTAGGTGGAGGAAGGGAACTGGGTAGGAGAGGGGATTGGAGAGGGGATCAAGGGTGGGAATTAGGAGTAGGGAGATCTGAGGAGAGAGGACCAGGTAGGAGAATGGAAATTAGAGGTAGGGGCATCTCTGGGATGTGCCAGAGACCTGGGATAGAGGAGGTTCTAGAAGTCTATGAGGGTCACCCTAGCTGAGACTCCTGGCATCTGGGGATATGGAGCCTAAAGTGACCACCTTCTGTAGCCAGGCAGGACTTCCAGTGGAGGGGTAAGGACACCAACTCATCCACAAAACGTTTGATCCAAATTTTGTCCTTCCTCTAACATGTGAAGGGATAAAGATGGAGCAGAGATTGAGGGAATGGCCAACCAAAGACTGGCCCTACCTTAGACCCATCCCCTGGAAGAGAACCAATCCCTGACACTATTAAAGTTACTCTGCTATGCTTGTAGACAGGAGCCTAGCAGAACTCCTCTGAGAAGGTTCACCCAGCAGCTGATGGAAACAAATGCAGAGACGCACAGCCAAACATTAGACAGACCTCAGGGAGTCATATGGAAGAGCTGGGGGATGACTGAAGGAGCTGGAGGGCTCAAGGACACCACAAGAATCAACTAACCTGGGCCCATGGGGGCTCACAGAGACTGAACCCCCAACCAAAGAGCATGCACAGCTTGTTCTTCACATGGATCTCCCAGCAACTGGAACAGGGACCCTCTCTAACTCTGACACCTCCCTTTGGATCCAGTTCCCCTAACTGGGCTGTCTTATCTGGCCTCAGTGGGAGAGAATGAGCTTAGTTCTGCAGTGACTTAATGTGCCAGGGCAGGTGGTAGCCATGGGGGACCTCCGCCTTCTCTGAGGAGAAGAAGAAGGGAAAATGGAGGAAGGGATGTGTGAGGGGGGACTGGTAGGAGAGGAGGGAGCCTGTAATCAGAATAAGTGAATAAATAAATTAAAAACAAAAAGTTTACTGTCCTTGACAGGTCTTTATGAAAATAATGAGAATGCTACAACTATTTAATCACAAATGAAAGAGAGGCATTCCCACAAACCTTCTAAAGTAAAATAAATACAAGAGAATACTCTGAAAATTCCAGGTAAACATTGCATATTATAGACATGCACACATTTGCAGATATCTGAATATCCGTAAAACAACCACATTGTTATGGGGACCACTTACAGCTAATATGATTCAAACTCCATTTCAATGCAGATGACAAAAATGTATTGGAATCAAGCTGCTACTGATCAATCAGGGTTGCAGAACAGACTAGGGAACTGAACTGCAACACCCAGCCAGAATATCGCAGAATATTTAAACCTAAAAATCATAAACACCTGCACCAAGTTATTGATATGTTTTTCCATCAATCAGGGTAGGAGTTGGTTCCTGGCCTAGTTAGTTTAACCCTGCCAGCAAGAGACAACTCTCTCCTTAAAATAGAAGCTGTCCAGCTACTGGGAAGTCCCCAGCTCCCCTAGGACCTGGGACCTTGAACTTAGTTTCCCCCATTATTAAATGATATCTGAAAAGAAAATGGCAGAATTTAGAACAAGTTTCTTTTTCTTGCTACCAACAACATGAAGAAAGTTTGAAAGCATCTGAATGGAAAGATGATATTTTAAAGACACCAAGCCAGAGATGAGACAGCTTCCAGTAAGGAAAAAGGAGGGTGGGCATTACGGTTCTGGGCTATCCACCAGAGAAGACTGTTCCTGCATGGGGTTAAGCCAATAGAAACTCTTTATGAGCTGGTGATCACTTTAGCTGCTCAGGATCCAGGGTAGCATGGAGCCTTTCTCGGGGAGAGCTTTTAAGCACAAAAACAATGTTCTGGGTTGACATACTTCAGTTAATAGGAACAGTTAGCCAGAAGCAGAGCTACAGAAGCCAGAAAGCAAGGCTAGAGACTTTCCCAGCACTATGGACCTTGATGGATTAGGCCTTTCTTTTCATTTTGGCAGGTGGTCCTGCAGATGTGCTGAGTTCTACAGCCTGAATGGCACTTCCATCATGGAGTCAGTTGTGCTAAGGTCTGGGGCCCTGTTGTAGTTATCAGTGACTTCTACTAAACAACTAGTCCTCAGTTTCCGTTTCCTGTGACTAGTTGTTGCAAGTTTCCTGTAGTGATGCCTCAGACTTTAGTAGTGTCCATCTTCCTAATGCCACTAAGTTTTTCAAATTAACTTGGCTGAAATAATCATGTTTAAAGCTCTAATATTTTACTAGCACACCATTAGAGTTTAAAATCCAAAGACCAGTCAGGCATGGTGGCACACACCTTTATGCCTAATGGTGATGATGCAGAAGCTGGAGGGTTTCTGTGTGTTTCAGGCCAGCCTAGTTTACATAGTGAAATCCTGCTTCAAAAAAAGGTGTTTTCAATAGTGAACTATACTTTTTTCTTTTTCTTTTTAAAATATTTACTTATTTATTTATTATGTATAAAGTATTCTGCCTGCAAACCAAAAGAGGGCACCAGATCTCATTATAGATGGTTGTGAGCCACCATGTGGTTACAGGAAATTGAACTCAGGACCTGGAGAGATGGATCTGAGGTTAACAGCACTGACTGCTCTTCCAGAGGTCCTGTGTTCAATTCCTAGCAACCACATGGTGGCTCACAACCATCTATAATATAACATAATGCCCTCTTCTGTCCTGCAGGTGCACATACAGCCAGAGCACTGTATACTAATAAATGAAAGAAAGAGAAGAAAAGAATAGCCAGTACTCTCAAACTCTGAGCCATCCCTCCAGCCCCATGAACTATACTTTTTTTAATCTTTTAATTTTATTTAAATAATTTATTCAGATTACATCTCAATTGTGATTCCTCTCACTTGTATCGTCCTGTTTCCCCCTTCCCTCCTTCTTTCACCCTACTCCCCTCCCCTAGGCCTGTGACAGAAGGGGACCTCCTCCCTCACTTTATGATCACAGCCTATCAGGTCTCATGTGGATAGCCTGCTTACCCTTCCTCTGAGCGCCACCAGGCATCCGCACCAAGGGGAAGTGGTCAAATAGGGGCCATCAGAGTTCATGTCAGAGTCAGTCTTCACTCTCCACACAACTGTGGAGAATGAGCTGTTCATTGGCTAGATCTGAATATGGGGTCTAGGTTTACTGCATGCACTGTCCTTGATTGGTACAGTAGTTTGAGCATAACCCCCTGGGTCCAGATCTGCAAGCTTTGATGGTCTTCTTGTAGGGTTCCTGGACCCTCTGGGTCCTACTATTTCCCCGGTCTCCCATACTTCTCTCACCTGGAGTCCCAATAGAAAGTCCCAGCATCTGTCCCAATCCTCCACTGAATGAAGACTCTCAGAAGACATCCCTTTTGGGTTAGTGTCCAATTATAAGTGAGTATATACCATGTGTATCTTTCTGGGTCTGGGTTAACTCACTCAGCGTTATCATTTCTAGTTCCATCCATTTGCCTGCAAATTTCAAGATCTCCTTGTTTTTAATAGCTGAGTAGTATTCCATAGTATAAATGTATCAGTTTCTTTATCCATTCTTCCACTGAGGGACATTTAGGCTGTTTCCAGGTTCTGACTATTAGGAATAAGGCAGCTATGAACATGGTTGAGCATATGTCCTTATTGTGTACTGGAGCATCTTCTGGGTATATTCCAAGGAGTGGAATAGCTGGGTCTTAAGGAAGCTCTATTCCCAATTTTCTGAGAAAGCGCCAGATTGATTTCCAAAGTGGTTGTACAAGTTTGACACCCACCAGCAATGGAGTAGTGTTTCCCTTTCTCCACATCCCCACCAGCATGTGCTGTCACCTGAGTTTTTTATCTTAACCATTCTTATGGGTGTAAAATGGAATCTCAGAGTCATTTTGATTTGCATTTCTCTGATGACTAAGGACGTTGAGCGTTTCTTTAAGTGTTTCTCAGCCATTGGATATTCCTCTGTTGAGAATTCTCTCTTTATCTCTGAACCCAATTTCTTAATTGGGTTATTTATGTTGGTGGTGTTTAATTTCTTGAGTTCTTTATATATTTTGGATATTAGCTCTTTGTCTGATGTAGGGTTGGTGAAGATCTTTTCCCAGTCTGTAGACTGTCACTTTATTCTGTTGACAGTGTTTTCTGCCTTACAGAAGCTTCTCAGCCTCATGAGGTCCCATTTATTAATTGTTGACCTTAGAGCCTGGGCTGTTGGTGTTCTGTTCAGGAAGTTATCTCCTGTGCCAAGGAATTTCAGGCTCTTCCCCACTTTTTCTTCTAACAGATTTAATGTTTCTGGTTTTATGTTGAGGTCTTTAATTCACTTGGACTTCAGTTTTGTGCATTGTGATAAGTATGGATCTACTTGGATTTTTATACATGTAGACATCCAGTTAGGCCAGCACCATTTGTTGAAGATGCTATCCCTTTTCCATTGTATAGATTTGGCTTCCTTGTCAAAAATCAATAGGTGTATGGATTTATTTCTGGGTCCTCAATTGGATTCCATTGATCAACTAGCCTATTTCTATGCTAGTATCATCCTGTTTTAATTACCGTTGCTCTATAGTATAGCTTAAGATAAGGGATGGAGATTACTCAGGAGGATCTTTTATTGTACAGTATTGTTTTAGCTATTCTGGGTTTTCTGTTTCTCCATATGAAGTTGAGTGTTAGAGGTTGGTCTGATGTATTTTTATGCTAATTACTGCTTGCTGTCTCTATGCCCTACCTGTACCTTGCCTAAGAGTCTAACCCATTTGGCCAATAAAAGGCCAACACACCAGGGCAGGGCAAATGGGATAGGCAGGGCTAAGTTTCCAGGGCTGGGGGAGATGGAGGGAGTCTTGGGAAGAAGAGAGACCAGAGAGGAAGAGAAAACTGTGTAGAGGAGAAGGAGACTGCTCCATCATGGGTTCAGTGGAGGAGAATCACATGGCTGGCATGGATGGAGACTTGGCCCAGATGATGGAATTAGCAAGTATTTGGGATTATGGATGGGAGGTAGCTTGATAGAAAATTTTAGAAGCAGATGGCATGGTATAGGATATCTGCCCCACTACGGGAAATAGTTTAGAGGATTAATATCTGCACATCCCCCAGTTAACTAAAGCTATTTTAAAATATAGCAAGTGTCTATGTCTTGATTGATTGCTAGCTGGTTAGAAAATACTGTCATAATAATAATTATAGACCAATAATAAAAATTATTAGGCCATACTGGTAATTTAACTGCAACAGTTGAGAATTGATCTTTCAAGGTCTCTAAAAATTGTGTAGGTATTTTGATAGGGATTACATTGAATCTGTAAATTACTTTTGGTAAGATGGACATTTTTCCTGTAATAACTCTCCTGATCCATGAACAAGGGAAATCTTTCCGTCTTCTGATGTCATCTCCAATTTCCTTCTTCAGAGACTTGAAGTTTTTTTCATACAAGTCTTTCACTTCCTTGCTCAAAGTTACATCTTAGATATTTTATATTACTTGTGACTATCATGTAGGGTACAGTTTCCCCAATTTCTTTCTCAGCACAATTGTCATTTGTATACAGGAGACCTACTGACTTTTTTTTAGTTGATTTTGTATCCAGCCACTTCACTGAAGGTGTTTATCAGCTGTAGGAGTTCTCTGGTAGAATTTTGAGGGTCACTTACATACACTATCATATTATCTGCAAATAGGGATAAACTGACTTTCTCCTTTCCCATTTGGACCCTCTTGATCTCCTTTTGTTGTTTTATTGCTGTAGCTAGGACTTCAAGAACGATATTGAAGAGATATGGAGAAAGTGGTCAGCCTTGTCTGGTCCCTGATTTTATAGGAATTTCCTTAAGTTTCTCTCCATTTAATTTGATGTTGGCTATTGGCTTGCTGTGTATAGCTTTATTATGTTTAGGTATGTCCCTTGTATCCCTGATCTCTCCACAATTTTAAATATGAATGTATATTGGATTTTGTCAAATGCTTTTTTGTCATCTAAGGAGATGATCATGTGGGGCTTTTTTCCTTCAGTTTGTTTATATGGTGGATTACATTGATGGATTTCCATATATTGAACCATCCCTGCATGCCTGGAATGAAGCCTACTTGGTCATGGTGAATGATATCTTTGATGTGTTCTTGGATTCATTTTGTGAGTATTTTATTGAGTATTTTTGCATCAATGTTCATAAGAGAAATTGGTCTGAAATTCTCTTTCTTTGTTGGGTCTTTGTGAGATTTAGGTATCAATGTGACTGTGGCCTCATAGAATGAGTTTGGTAATATTCCATCCATATTCTATTTTGTGAAGTAGCTTGAAGAGTATTGGTATTAACTCTTCTTTGAAGGTTTGGTAGAATTCTGTGCTGAAACCATCTGGCCATGAGCTTTTGTTTGCTGTTGTTGGGAAACTTTTAATGACTGCTTCTATTTCTGTGGAAGAAACAGGACTATTTAATTTGTTTATCTGATCTTGATTCAACTTTGGCAAGTGGAATAGATCAAGAAAACTGTCCATTTCCGTTAGATTTTCAAATTTTGTGGCATATAAGCCTTTGAAGTAGGACCTAATGATTCTTTGCATTTCTTTAGTGTCTGTTGTCATGTCTCCCTTTTCATTTCTGATTTTGTTGATTTGGATAGTGTCTCTCTACCTTTCAGTTAGTTTGGCTAATGGTTTGTCTATCTCATTGATTTTTTTCTCAAAGAACCAGCTCCTGGTTTTGTTGATTCTTTGAACTGTTCTCTTTGTTCCTAATTTATTGATTTCAGCCCTGATTTTGATTATTTCCAGATGTCTACTCCTCTTGGATGTTTCTGTTTCTTCTTTTCTAGGGCTTCCAGGTGTGTCATTAAGTTGCCTATATGAGATGTTTCCAATCTCTTTATGAAGGCCCTTAGTGCTATGAATTTTCTTTTAGCACTGCTTTCAATGTGTCCCATATATTTGGGTATGTTGTACCTTCACTTTCATTGAATTTTAGGAATTCCTTTAATTTCTTTCTTTGTTTCTTCCCTGACCTAGTTGTCATTGAATAGAGTGTTGTTCAGTTTCCATGTGTGTGTGTGGGCTTTTTGTTATCTCTGTTGTTATTTAAGTCCAGCTTTAGTCCATGGTGATCTAATAGGATACAAGGTATTATTTCATTCTTCTTGTATCTTTGTGACCTACTGTATGGTTAATTTTGGAGAAGGTTCCATGAGGTGCTCAGAAGAAGGTATAATCTTTTGTGTTTGGGTGAAAAGTTCTGTAGATATCTATTAGATCCATTTGATTCATGACATCAGTTAGCATCATTATTTCTTGGTTTAGTTTCTGTTTCATTGGCCTATCCTTTGGTGAAAGTGGGGTGTTGAAGTTTTACACTATTAATGTGTGGGTGTTGATGTGTAGTTTAAGCTTTGTTAATATTTCTTTTACAATCCAGGTAGTAGTAGCATACGCCTTTAATCCCAGCACTTGGGAGGCAGAGGGAGGCAGATCACTGTGAGTTTGAGGCCAGCACAAAGCAGCTCCAGGATAGTCAAGGCTACACAGAGAAACCCTGTCTCAAAACACTAAAAAAAAATTATTTTACAAATGTGGGTGCCCTTGTATTGGGGGTGTATATGTTCAGAATTGTGATGTTATCTTGGTTGAATTTTCATTTGATGAGTATGAAGTGTCCTTCCTCATCTCCTTTGATTAATTTTGGTTGAAAGTCTATTTTATTAGATATTAGAATGGCTACACCAGATTGCTTCTTGTGTCCGTTTGATTGGAATACCTTTTTCCAGCCTTTTACTCTGAGGTAATGTCTATCTTTGTGGTTGAGATATGTTTCTTGAATGTAGAAGAATGCTGAGTCTTGTTTATGGGTCCATTCTGTTAGTCTGTGTCTTTTTATTAGAGAATTGAGACCATGGATATTGAGAGATATTAATGGCCAGTGACTGTTAAATCTCTTGATTTTAATGTTGTTGGTGGTGGAGTGTTTGTGTTGTTGTGTTTTGCTACAGTGAAGTTATCTATTTCCTGTGTTATCTTGGTTGTAGTTTGTCACTTTGGATTGGAGTTTTCCTTCTAGTAACTTCTGTAGGGCCAGATTTGTGGATAGGTACTGTTTGAATTTGTTTTTGTCATGGAATATCTTGTTTTCTCCATCAATGGTTATTGAAATTTTTGTTGGATATAGTAGTCTGGACTGGCATTTGTGGTCTCTTAGGGTTTATAAGACCTCTACACAAGCCCTCTGGCTTTTATGGTCTCTGCTGAGAAGTTGGGCATAATTCTGATAGGTTTTCCATTATATGTTACTTGGCCTTTTCTCCTTGCCACCTTTAATATTTTTTCTTTGCTCTGTATATTTTGTGTTTTGATTATTATGTTGAAGGAGGATTTTCTTTTCTAGTCTACTCTATTTGGTGTTCTGTAGGCCTCCTGTATGTTTATATGCATCTCTTTCTTTAAGTTGGGGAAATTTTCTTCTATGATTTTATTGAAGATATTTTCTGGGCCTTGGAATTGGGCATCTTCTTTTTTCTCAATTCCTATTATCCCTAGGTTTTGTCTTTTCATGGTGTCTTTGATTTCTTGGATGTTTCATGTCAGGAACTTCTCAGACTTAACATTTTCTTTGATGGTTGCATTAAATTCTTCTATTGTATTTTCTACACCTGAGATTCTTTCCTCTATCTCTTGAATTCTGTTAGTGAAGCTTACCTCTGTATTTCCTGTTTTCTTCTCTAAGTCTCTTGTTCCTGTCTTTCTTCTGTCTGTGCTTTTATCATTGTTTCCATTTTCATCCTTCAGATCTTGAACCATTTTATTGATTTCCTTCATCTGATTGTTTGCATTTTCTTGAATTTCTTCCAGCGATTTCTTCATGTCCTCTCTATAGGTTTCTGTCATGGCCTCTCTAAGGTCCTCAATATGTTTGGCTGCATCTTCCTGTATTTGTTTACAGATTTTATTCATTTCCTCCATTATCATCTTCATTATTAAGGACCTGAGGTCATTTTCTTGTGCTTCAGTTGTGTTTGAGTTTCCAGAGTTGAATTCTTTGAGAGAGCTGGGTACTGGACATGCCATATTGTTTTGGCTTTTGTTGTTTGTGTTTTTACACTGGCCTTTTAGCATCTTACTGTTTCTGATGTTGGGAGGGAGTTTCTGGTGTCCTTCACAGGTCATTGAGAGTAGTTCGTTGGTGAATATCTATAGTTCTAGATCCCTCACTTGTGGGGATCAGAAAAGCCTTCCCTGGATCAGGTAGGTGACTTGGTTTCAGCTCTGGGGGACTTTGCTCCACATCCTAGGCTCCCATCTGGGACAGCAGAGGCTGGTGCTGGTGTTCTGCAGCCCAAGGTTCAGTCCAAGATACTATCTGCCTTTGGCTGGACTTTGGAGACCCTGTACTCAGCCACTGGGGCCCTGGGACCTCAGATCAGTCCACCAGAGAGTGTGGGAGATGCCCACTGGCTTACACTTCCACCCACCTGTTCTTGCTCTGGCCCCAGCCACTGGACCTAGGTTCAGTCTGACAGAGAGTGTGGGAACTGTACCATAGCTGAGAACATGTCTGTAGCTGCCTGCCATGCTCACCCTCACCCCCATGGGTTCTGGGTCCCTCTGTGGACTGGCACAGTGATCTAAAGTCAGATCTATCCCAGATCCACACTCTAGGCTCCCCACTGAGATTGGTAGTCTGTAACCCACAGCTCAGCCAGAGAAAATTCAGGTACTGCCCGATAGGCTTGTGATGGCTTTTGGAGACTCAGTGTGGCCATAGGATCATGGGGCTTTCTGTGGACTGGAGCAGGGCAGTGTTCTGGGGTCAGATCTACCCATTCTCCTGGGTTCTCCCATGGGCCAGCAGATACAGATGCTGGCATTTCACTGCCCACAGTTCAGTCCCAGATACAGAGGCTTCTATATAGAGCACAGCTGCAGCTCGCAGTCAGGTATACAGCCAGTCTCTGGGCACTGGGCACCCGTCCTCCGTGGACCAGTTGGACGATCAGAGGATACACCCACCTGTACTCTGCACAGTATGAACCTTAGGATTCTCTAGGTCTTGTGGTTGGTAGCTCCCAGCCCGGTCTCTAGGCTCCGTCCTGCTGCTCAGACACCGTATGTGGTCAGCACCACCATCTTGGACCTCCTGCAGATCATTTCCCCTTGCTTCGTATGTCTGGCTCCTATAGTTGGGGGTGCCACAGCCAATTCCAGGTGCTCTGTGAAGGGAGTATGAAGCAGGGAGGAGCCAAACTACACTTTTTATACTTATAGAAAGTGGCTTCTGAGTTCTCTGCCTCTCCATGTGCATGTGGCTGTTGCTGAACTACCTAGAATATATCACATAAACTAATACATAATAGTAATAATATTATAAAATATCATTTATGTTATAAAATAGTTTCTATCATATAGTGTTAGAGTCTGTAACTCACTGAAGAAAACACCCCAAACTCAAATAGTAAGCAAGCAAAAAAGAGTGTTTATTCTGCAGAAATCCAGCATGCTGAGATCACCACTTAGACACAATGGCGACCCTGAGATAACCTTGAAGCCTCCTTTTAAAGACATTCAGGGGAAATCTAGGGCGGGAGTAGGTAATACTTAACAGGATTGGTGCATTTACACTGCAAAAGCATGGGCACACTGAAAAAGCACAGCCCACCTTAGTCAGTTGTCATGAGTTAATCATAAGACAAGAGATTTCTAAACCAGCAGTCAATCATCCTAGAACAACTAGACCAGCAGTAAACCAACCTTAAGCAATCTTAGCTTCTTCTGTCCTGCCGTCTGTGGTTGGCTGCCTATTCTATGCAGTGTTCCCAGCAGCCACCGAGCTCTTTTCTGAGAAATGAAGATTTAGGCCTATTCTGAGCTAACAAGAAAAGGAAGCCTGTCATGGAGTCATTTAGGCTTATTTAACCAGTCTCCTTCAATATAGTCATGTAAAATAGTAGATATGTTTCTTCTTTTGTTCTAGAAAGGCTCCCTAGTAAAGGAGTGGATATAATAAATATCCATTATAAACAAAATTTTTTAAACAGAACTTAACTTTCAGGCAAATACTCTTAAGTAGGTTGGATCTTCCTACTCTGGCTCACACTGACATAGATACTGATAAGTTGTATACACAGGAGTGAGAACTTCACACTCCCACTAAGGAGATCCGCTTATCCTGTTTCCTGTGCTTGGTACAGCTACAAACTACTTCAAGTAGTTCCATGTCACGGGCAAATTCCCCCCAGGGAGCACCAAGACAGAAGGCACGATGTGGTAAGAAGGGACCAAAGTGACTAGCGCAAAGTGAAAGACCATCAAATCCTGGGCCAACAGGCAGAGTGGCTGCACCAGATGAATTCTCACGACCATCTCTGGAACATCTTTAACCTACAGCAAGGGAACACATCTTTTGTAGGGTTCGAGGACAGACTGGGCCAGTTCTCCTGGGTGACCTGTACCAGTCTTCAGCACCCCAGCCACCCTCCACGAAGGTCACTCATTTCCCCTCCTCCCATCACTCCTGCGCCCCACATCCTGCAGCATCCACTGTCTTCCTCCCTCCTTCCCCTGTTCAAGAGTCAGCCCCACACCCTGCTGCAGAGCATGGAGTTCAGGAGAAAGCAGTGATGACTAGCTGTGCTCCCTGACTCAGGGCCTGATGGGAGGAGCCAAAGGAGCTAGGAGGAGCCCTGTCCAGAGAGGGCCTGGATCCTCCTTGTCCAGGTCCCGAGTGGGATTCCAGACACCTCTTTCCCCTTCATTCTAAATTGCTCATTGTCTGAGAGTGGCACACACAGCTGTGGCTGTGGCTGTCCCTGCCTCACCTTGTCCCTCTGTGCAGTCCAGATGGGAGCAGTGGACTCCAGCAGCAGCTCTGTGCCACTGGGAACTCCAGTGGGAACACTGCTCCAGCTGCTGTTGCTGCTTCCTTTGTTTCTGGTTTACCTGTGTGAGTGCTCACCTGCATGTCTATAGTGCGCTGTGTGAGTGCCTGGAGCTGTCAGTGGTTGTTAGTTGGCATGTGTATGCTGGGAACAAACCCCAGGCTTATGCAGTAGCAGCAAGTGATCTTGTCGCTGGGCCATCTCATTTTTACCTTCCTTATCTTTGTCTGTGGGATGGAATCCTTTCCCTTCTACATACTAAGAGGAACTACCATGGTCTTCCCTTGTGTCCCTGCTGTCGCCACATCTGCAGCACGGGAAGCTCCTGATTAGGAATCTGCACTGACCAGGCACCCGTTGTGCTCCTTTGTCCAACTCACTCATCTGTGCCAAGATTTCTCTCCTGTCAGTCAAGGCTGAGCATGCACAAGCCATTGCCAGCACGTGACATGAACTCGGAATCTCTCTCACCTCCTTTGTCAATAAGATGCTGCAGCTGAGGGACAAGAGCAGGTCTCCTGGAATTCACTCTTATGCCTCATTCTTCACCCATCTGTCCCTGACCCCACTCCCAACAATGCCCTCAGTACCTGTCATTGCCAAGGTTTCTCCTCAGAAAACATGCAGGAGGAAACAGGGGAGGATCAGCAGATCAGAGGGGTTGAACAAAAATGCCATGGACAGAAGCTGGTCTACTTCTGCAATAGTGGTTGGCAAGGCTAAAATGAAAACACAAGTTGTGTCTTTGACCAGACCACAAATCTGAGGAAGTCTCACCTTAGCCTCTGGATGCTCGGGGAACTCAGGAACACACAGATTTCCACCCACTTTGCTATGAACATCTATTTTCAAGGGTCCTGAGGAGGAAGGGAGAGGGGATGTCCTGGTCCTCAAAAGAGTCCTGTAGCTATGGTAGGGGAAGCAGCGTAATGTTGGGACCTCATCTTTCCTGCTGGCAGAAGAAGAGCTGACATGGGAGGGTTGTGGCAATATGAACGCGCTCAGGTGAGATGAAAAGGGACAGTGACTCTAGAATGAGGGAAAGCCAGGAAATAGAAGGATGCCCAGACTGTGGCAGCCAGAGGGAATCACAGAGAGTGACCAGTGTCAGTGTAAACAGTTAATTAGATAGAATAGGGGGAGAAAGGAGATGAATGATGGATAAAATGGCCATTATCCCAAGACTCATGGTGACTAGATCAACACACACACACACACACACACACACACACACACACTCACATCATCATCATCATCATCATCTTTCTTCTTCCCAGTTACCTATAGGCTCAAGCTTTTCTTCCCAGTGCAACTTGAACTCATCAAGCCAGGTTCTGCAGTCACCCTGTACAATCCTGTTTAAGGAGGCTGTTAGATCCCTGTTTTTCACCCAGGTATCTTTTATCCAGCTGAATCTAGAATCCACTTCAATCCACTTTCCAGTGTTTGCGTCAGCATGGAACATTTTGCTTCCATTAAGGCTAAGTTCCCAGTATCCATTGAAAATTCCATTTCCATCTCCTTCATACTGGCAACACATCGTGGGCTGCAAAGTGAGGGGCTCTGTGCCCATTGGAAAGAGATTAGTCTCTGGCCTTGATGCATCCTGTCTGCCTACTCCCCATCTCTTCCCATCTTCTGACCTTGGTTTACCTTTTGTCCTTGCTGTTCAACCACTTAGGTGGAACTATAAGTGACACATTTTTTTCCTCCATAAAAGCAATGAATGTCCCTAACCTGTCACAAATCATTTAACTGCATCCCCAACCCTATGGGGCCGTTTGAAACTTACCTCTGATTGTGTTATTCACCTGATTGATGTGTAACGCTTGCTCTTTGAATGAGTAAACTAGATCACTCAGAGTGTCCACCTGGTGTTCACAGATCTTTGTTGCATTTAGTCTGTTTCCCAGAGCACTAAAGACAAGACACTTGTTATTGCTGTAGCGAAGAAAAGTCTCCTCATTCAGTTGACCTTGGACTTCGTACCTCCATGGTCCAGACCCTGACTTGCCAACACTGAAGTTGTAGCAAAGAGAAGCAGCCTCTGTGAAGGAAACATGGCAGTGTGGTTAGGTGAGGGGAGCAAGGGACTCAGAGATGGTCTCTGCCTATGTCACCAAAGAAGTTTTTCTGGAAGAGCGAAGAGGGAGAGGAGAGGGGAGGAGGGAGGGAGGGAGAGAGAGAGAGAGACGCTTACCAAACTGAAAAAAAATAGTGTCTACTACAATTTACAAAACAACAACAAAACCCACACCTGCCTAATGAACACCATTGTCTGGGCCTTGGAGCAGGGGCAGAAGCTTCCATAGGTCCTCACCCAGGTCCATTGCCAGGGTCTCCAGAGAGGACAAGGTGTTCCAGCCCCTGACTAACTGAGGTGTCTTTGGGCATTTGAGCAGATTGCCACCTCTTGGAACAAGGGATAAAAGGCAGTCTGTGAGTGGAACAGTAGAGAAGGCTGGCTAGGCAGGGGAGGCGGGTTGGTGGATGAGGAATCACATGGGAATTGAAGCTGAGCCAGGGTCACACACTCTGTAGACCCACAGACAGAAGAGACTGTTGCAAATTCCATAGTGTGGGAAATGGTGTGAAATCCTGCCATAAAACAAAATGAGAACAGAAGGGGGAAAATGAGAAAATGGGTGGTCATGAATGCCTTGTCCCTGGAACCACCTATTGTGATCTGCTGGAGAAGTCCCATGGAAGGTGGGAAAGCTACTTCAAGAGCAAAGAGGTCCTGGAATGGCTGAGGGTTTGTGAGGATTCAGGGGTGAGCGCAATCTTCCAAGAATAGGCGTGTCAGTCCAAACCAGCTGTCTGCGTCACCCTCCTTGCGGATCTGGCACTGTGCACTGTGTGGACTTGACAGGCTTCCTGTGGATCACAGTGTCACCATCGATTCCCCTCCGGCATCTTGCTCAGATTATTTGTCCTCCAGGAGTAACTTCCTAGCCCCTTTCCAGAGCATGGAAGAGGGTGGGGCAAAGGAATATATATATATATATATATATATATATATTTTTTTTTTTTCTCTCTCTCTCTCTCTCTCTCTCTCTCTTAAGGGATGGTCCAGGAGCTTCCTTGGGGAGGATGCTACCTCACAATTTGAGAGTCTGGTGGGTCTCCCCCCCCTCCCCACCCCTCCCACCCCCACCCCACCATTTAGGCCATAACAACTCACCTGCAGACAGCAAAGACCACAGACAGCTCAGTGGAACCAAAAGTCGCAGAGCCAGGGTGGACGGATTATGCTCCGCGGCTGCAGTCTTTGCCATACCCCGAGCAACAGGTGTAACCAGAGCTGCCAAGAGACGTGGTGAGGATCCAGTGCTGCCCTACAAACGGTCCCGCTCAAATATTCACAAAATCGCCAGGCACCTTTGCTATGCACTCAGGCAATCACCCGGGTATTTCTAGCTTGCCTCTGGGAGAGAGAGATTATGAACTGGGCGGAGCTGCGTTGCTGTCACTACTCTGCCCTCTTGGACACTAGGTCCCTTAGCCCGTTAAACCGGCAAACAAGTCCTTGTCCTCACTAGGTGACGCTATAGCCTGCAACTAGAATGTAACTTGCACCACCTAAGTAAGGCCAGCCCCAGCACCGGGGAAGTGTTTGAGACGATAGCAATGTCCAGTCACCCCTGAAAGTTTCTGTCCCGAGTCATTCAGCTTCAGCAATACCACATGTCTCCCTCTCCACAGCCACTCCCTTCTGAATTCCACTCCAGCCGTTTTGCACCTTCCCACAACCCTCCATCTGAATCCCAAACTCATTTGCTCCTGCAGATCTGCTCCCACTTCATGTTGTCCTAACCCTTGCTCCAGTCACCCAGCCCAGCCCCCATCCTTATTCCTCTGTCATCATTGTCCCCTCCTCACACCTAGACCTCCTTCCTTTATCCCCAAGCCCCCACTGCAGACAATTCCTATCTTGTCAGCAAAGCTGTGCTTTTCTCCTTAGCTCTGTGACACTGGAAACAAAGATCTTCAGGAAGGTTCTGCTTCTGGGACCTGAAGAGATGGCTCAGGGCTTAAGAGCACTCACCGCTCTTCCAGAGCAGACACATGAGAATCCCATCCCCTCTTCTGCAATATCCCCTGAGCCACAGGTGTGGGAGTCATAGGTAGATGAATCCCTTGGGCCTGGGCTCCACAGCTCTGCATACCGATTGGTTGTAGTTTTATGTATAGTTATATACAGAATTACACTTGTTATATTTTTTAGGTAGATAGTTAATAGTGTGTCTCCTGTTGGCTTTTCCAGCCATCCACATTGTTATTATGTCTCCCTTCCTCCTTCTACTGCAGCTACCTTCCTCCTTCTTCCCCCAGAAGACCCTCAGTTTCAATCGTTCCCATCAATTTTATCGTGATATTCCCCTTTAGGCTCCTCCCTCTTCTGCCCTAAGCGCCCCTCCCCCTGCCCCTCTCCTATTATCTAACACTTAGAGATCTTACTAGGCCCACACTCGGGACCCTAGTTCTGCCCACTCCTCCTAGTTACACTCTTAATCCTGACTGTTTGCTGCTCTCCTTTGACCAGGATGCTTCCTAGATCCAGAGATTCATTATCTGCCTCAATATGTTTCATCACAGTGGCCAATCAAGAGCATCTGGAGCTACAGGATAAATAAGCCTTTTCAGTCACCTCCTCACACTAATGTGGGGGATTTGGTCTGTCTTCTCCTCCCATAGGACAAAAGGTCATAATAACTGTCTGAATTGGACCCTGTCAAGTTCTCACGAGTCTATTTGCGGTCAAGTGACAAGGCCTGCCCCTGTGGAGTCATCTGTCCAGCGGTAAGGCACTCCAAGCACTCACTCTCCACTGCCCCGTGCTTGTGAGCCTCTTGCACATCTGTTTCCTCTCCCAGTGAAACCTGACACACACACACACACACACACACCCCACACACACACACTGGCTTCAGAGCTGGAACTCTGGTGTCATCTGTCTTAATGTTTCGATTGCTGTGACTAAACACCATTATGAAAGCAACTCAGGGATAATCAGTTTTATATGGCTTATGCATCCTGCCAAAGTCTGTCTGCTTTGGCAAAGTCCAAGGTAGAATCTGGTGCAGGATGCAGAAACCCCATTCACTTTATCTCTTAGGTCACCAAGCTGATGGCTCAGGCAGCTGATCACAACTGAAAGAAAAAGGAGGGGAGGGAGGCCAGGGTTCCTTCTCTGGGACTGGCTGTGCTGAGGCTAAAAAAAGAAAACTGACTACCATTTCCCACAATCAGGGCTGTAAAAGTGGCTTTTAGCCACAAACTTCAGGGGGCCCTAAAAGGAGGCTCTTTGGTCTGCAGATGCCTGCATGTCTGAGAGGGCTAAAGGGGAGCCCTGAGTCTGTTAACTTATTTGTGAATATACCTGGAAATAAAAGATAAGAGAGAGATTAAAAACTAGATCATTGATACACACAAGCCTTCAAGAGAAGAGGGTGGATAAAGTTAAAAACTTTAACTTCAACCCTGTTTATTGTCTGTATTTATACTTCTGAGAAAAGGAATTACCTCACATTCAAAAAGGCAATTAATCACAAAAACAGATGAATTAAGAAAAATAACAGGTTATATTTTTTCATTAAAACTAAACATTCCTTAGCTATACATCCATTACATGAGTTCAGAATGAGTTCAGAATGGCAAAGATTGACAAGGCCTAAAGTTTAACAGGCTCTAAAAGTTACAGGAATGTATGTATTTGTGTATTTGGACATTAAGGTTTGTACTTAATTTAGACATTTCTAGGTAGCTCTAGAAATGGGTTCATGGGAAGTTTAAACCACGTTGCCTATATTTACGGTGTATTCCAGGGTTCATGGTGTCATCTGGAATGAAGGTTTATCTGAGGCCACAATTCTTCCTCAAGGCTGTCCCCTACTAAGGCATCTGGAGGTCGACAAAGGTATTTGTTGCAGCCAGAAACTTTCTAAAATTGCTTTAGAAGATCTAAAACCATTTAACCTTTAAAATTGTTTGAGTCAAATCAGGAATTCCCATAATTAGGAATTAATTCATCTACACAGAAGTACATTATTAAAGTTATTTTTATAAAAGCATTTCTTTCTCCTCGCTTATTTCTTAACCCAGCTATCACACAAATAATTGAATCCCTTTTATAATAAAAGGCCTTACAACACAATCTGAGCAGTTTACGTCTGTTCTTAACCCTCTATGCTATTTTGTCCCATTCCCAGCAAACATCCCAGCCACACTTGCACTTTGTAGCTTTCCTCGGCTCCAGCTCCTTCCTCTTGATCATGCTTGGACCTCTACCCATGGCTGAATCCCTGCTTTCTCTCTTGACTCCTCCTCCACTGCTGGCAGGAAGTCCAGCCCTATTCTTGCCCCTGTTCATGGATTGGCTGTAAGCTGATTTATTGACATAACAGGGGAACAATTAGGGAGCAAAGTTTACACAACATTTAGACAGGAAATTAGAATTTAAAGACACAATAACCTATGTCTGCCTACAGTACATCTTCAATAAGATCCCATAGGAAGTTTGATCAATCAGAGTGGGTAAATACCCGGAAAGCGATGGTTCACACAGTGCCAGATTTTACAGAGATGCAGGAATACACAAATGTTGGGGTTGTCAGAATTGCTGGCAGCAATTCTGGGGGTGTACCACAGATCCTTCCCAGAAAACCAACATGCCTCCTGAACTTCTTTAATAAGATGGCTCTTGGCAGTATCTTCAGCCATAGTCTTTCCTGGGAAGCCAATGCCAAAACTCAATCTGGGCACATACCTGGAGGGAGGAGCTGATGCAGAAGCCATGGAGGAGAACTGCTATCCTGGCTTGCTCCTCACTCCTTGTTCAGCCTGCTTTCTTATAGCACTCAAGACCACAATCCCAGGCACCACTCACAGTGGGCTGCGCCTTCCCACATCAATCACTAAATAAGAAAGTGTCTTAAAGGAACTTTTCACATTGCCCATGGCCCAGTATGATGATGTAATGGAGACATTTTCTCAGTTGAGGTTCCCTCCTCTCAGATGATTTTCGTATCAAGTTGACATGAAACAAGGCTGTGGGGGCCGGGCGCGGGGGCGGGGGGAGCAAGAGCTTTTACCCACTGAGCCATCTTGCCAAGTAGCTATTGTTTTAATTTGCTCTCTGTCCTTAGCCTCTGCTCTCTTACCCCAAGGCACTACTTAGTAGCCAAGACTCTCACCTTTCTGAATTGAGCGATTCAATTTTACAAACTCTCTTCTTCTATTCCCTTGATATCCTAAAGAACAACTCAGTTTGAATAATTTACCAGAGACTTGTTTTGTTTTGTGTGGCAAATTGTCTAGACCATTTCTATACCAAGGTTGCAACTCAAATCCCTGTTTCCACTTCTATACAAAGATGACGATATGGTGGTAGAATTGTATTTGAGCTTACTAAATGGCTCCTTACTCATATCACTCTATCTGAGAAATCAGTCATCCACAGAAAGGTAATTTCTCTTCCTAGTCTGGTTCTAAGATATTCACAGTCTCCCCCTTTGTAGTGGTTTGAATAAGGCTGTCCTTCATAAGCTCACTTACTTGAATGCTTAGTCACCAGAAAGTAGAACTCTTTGATAGAATTAGAAGGATTCAGAGGTGTGGCCTTGTTGGAGGAAGTGTATCACTGGGGGGGGGGGGGTGAGGTTTTAAAAGCCCGGGGAAGACCTAGTCTGGCTCTTTTTGTCTATAGATCAGGAGTTAACCCTCAGCTGCATCTCCAGCACCATGCTTGCATGCGACTAGGATCTCTGCCATTGTAATAATGGACTAAGCCTCTGAAACTCTAATCAGCCCCCATTAACTGTTTTCTCTTACAAGAGTCTCCATGGTTGTGGTGTTTATTCACAGGAATAGAGCAGTGACTAAGATGTCCTTCAAGGTGATTTTCTTTTCCCAAAAGCTGAGGTTGTCCTGCTGTGTGGCCCCTGAAAGCACTCCCCATGTTTACATGCCTCCTGACTAGAGCAATATCTAGGCTTCTTTTCAGGACAGGATTGGATTATCTCTTATAGCTCCTCTCCTTAAAAAAAAAAAAAAAAATCATGTTAGTCTGGAGAGATGGCTCAGAGGATAAGAACACTATCTGCTCTTCCAGAGGTCCTGAGTTCAATTCCCACCAACCACATGGTGACTCACAATCATCTATAATGTGATCTGGTGCTCACTTATGGCTTGCACATATACATGTGGCCAGAGCACTGTATACATAATAAATAAATATTTTTTTTAAAAAAAAGAATACTTGTTCTGCCAGAGGACACAGGTTCAATACCCATCACCTGTGTGATGGCTCACAACCGTCCACAACATTGTGGTGCACGGACACACTTATGAGGAAAGCACTCATAATACATACAATAAAATAAACAAATTTAAAAATTCTTTGACTATTGGAACTTTCATGTTTTTGTGTGAACTTGGCTATTTTTTCTTCTTTTCCTATGGAGAGTATTATTGATATTTCAAGAGAGATCACATAAAGTCTGTAGGTCATTTTAATTAGTATGAACATTGTAAGTAGAATTCTTATAATCAGTGACCACAGGCTGTATCCCCAGTTATTTGTGTCATTTTCTGTTGTTTTAAATGAAAATTCCAATAATTTTATTTTACCAATAAAGACTCAGGAGCCAGGTGCTGGGGTGGAAACCTGCTAGCTCAGAGAGGCAGAGAAAGCACCCAGCTGACCTTCCTACTCAGCACACATCCCGAAGGAAAAGACCCAAAAGGCTCACTAGCTCATCCAACTGCTGAATTCTTCAGTGTTTTCTAACGTTTACTATCATGTCATATGCAAGCAGAGATTCTTCAATCTTTCTATTTGCAGTCTTGATGCATTTTTAAGGGGGAGCCAATTAGCTAGGAAAAGGCCAAAAAAAACCTAAGACCAAAGGCTTGCTAGCCTAAAGCCCAAAAAGCCAAAGGACAAGGAGCTGAGGCACTCAAGAGTTAAAGAGCTTCTATATGCTGTCTTAAATATCCTTCAATTCGAAGTCCTATTCTTTAATCTCTGTCAGATAGATTCTTGCTGCACCATGTGAGCTAGAGTTCACTTTATTTAAATCTTATGTAAAGAAAGTTCTTGGATTAAAGGTGTGTGTTAGGGCTCAACCCCGTAAACAAGAGACAGGGTTTTACAATTCACAATCTCAGGGATCACAATGGGGTCAAACATCCTCTCTCCCTTTCATCCTCCTGCAGTTTTCCATACTCAGGTCTTTTACCCCTTCGCTGAGATTTTTTTTTTTTTATGTTATTGCCAACGAAGCAGTTCTCTTAATTTAATTTTCATGTCATATGTCGATAGTGTATGTCAATAAAACTGGGGTTTTTTTTTGTTTGTTTGTTTGCTTGCTGATTTTTTAATCCTACAGATTTATACTCAGTTTATTACTCCTAACATTATTTGCTGAATTCTTCACTGTTTTCTAAGTTTACCATCATGTCATATGCAAGCAGAGATTTCTTAACCTTTCTATTTCCAGTCTTGATGCTTTTTTTTTTTTTTTTTTTTTTGAGAGGGAGCCAATTTGCTAGGACTTGTACTGCCATGTTGAGCACAAGTTGTGATAGTCGGCACTGTCCTGGTTTCAACTTCTCACTGTTAATGATCCTGTTAGCTGATTTGTATTGTAAGTCTCTCCACCGTGTGTGTGTGTGTGTGTGTGTGTGTGTGTGTGTGTGTGTATTTTTCCTATACTTAGTTTATTGATAAATTTTATCAGAAAATGTGTTGATCTTTGACACATTTTCTGTTTCCGCCTTTATTGAGGGGATCATGAAACTTTTCCCTTTTGTTCTCTTCATTTGCTGCATCACATTTATGGACTTGGGTATCTTGACCCTTCCTCATTGCCCAGTGATGCCCAGCTAGGTCAGGGAGCTCCAGGAAAAAGGAAGCGGGGTCCTCATGAAGTTGTTTGTACTTCATTGCAGAGTGGACTAGGGAGCGAGCCTGCTCTCCTGCCTCCTCTAGACCCTGTGTATCCTACATCAGTGGTTTCTCCTGTCACTTTTTCTCCTGTGGTCTGGGAGGGGAAGGGTGAGGCATTGTCTCTAAAGAGCAATTGCCCAGAAGCATGCTGTAGAGAGCCACACTAAATTGAGGCAGTGTGGCCAACCAGGTCTCAGGCTCCTCATGCTGGTCCCTGTGTCCAGGCTCCCTCTGTCAGATCACCTGGACTCACCAGCCAGACAAGCACCCAGGCCAATCAGCAGCACAACTGGGTGGAGCACAGAGCCTGGGTGCTATGACTGAGCTTGGTGACTCCAACCCAGGCTATAGCTGCTTTCTTCAGAACCCTCAGGCACTTGACATGCCAAAAGAAAGCAAAACCCAAGTAGCTCTTGCAGGGTGGTCACTGCACTGACTACTCGTGGAACAGAAATACGGACTGTGAGTCCAGGCAGGTCCCAATCCTTGTCTTTCCTTACATGACCCTCAGGCTCAACATCTCCATTCTGAATTGCCATTTGTTTTTCTAAATTTCTGCAAGATAGTTCCAGACCATGTTGCTCTGGTTTCCATTTTGGGAGACCCTTGTCCTCTTTCCTTTCCACATTCTCAGGATCCCTCCCTGTCATCACCCTCTGAAACAGGATAGAGGTGTAAATACAGAAACGCAAAAAATAAGAAGATTCCTGTGGCCATGCCATGCAGTGCAATAAAAGAAACATAATGCAAGTTTTTTGAGTCCTTCCTCATCGCTCCCCCTCCCCGTGTCTGCCAGCTTTATGCCGTTTGCAGCAGTGAACCAAGACACCTAGAATCACCCCAGGGCCCTCTCCTCACTCACTACCTTGGAAATCGTTTTCCTGTGTTTTCAACTGTTAATTGCTGTGAAGTGCCAAGTGATGGCAGGATATACAGCGTTGTCATTTCTGTATCCCATAATACCTGCTTTCTATATGTAAAGGTTTCCTCACCCGCTCAAAAAATGATTTTCTGAGATCATGATGTTAATAGCAAGCTGCCCCAGGAGGGAGGTCACATAGCACTCGATCTGCACAAAAGTCAGCACTAAGAGTTGGACAGGGCATAGTCCTGCTGCTGACTCAGAGTGAGTAATCAGTGAAACATCTGCTGCTGCAGTAATAGCTTGTTTGTAATGAGGAAGGAATGTGGTTTTGTGGTTTTGTGGTTTTGTGGTTTTGGTAAATAAGAGCTGAATAGAGCTAGGACAGAACAATAAAGCAGAAGGGGAGCAGGCCAGGGAAGTAGAGCAGAGACAGCCATGAGGAAGAGACACAGTGGCAGGGAACTGGGGTTACACCAGATGGGCTGAGGCACTTCCCCAGCTAACAGGCTAACAGCCTTAATCTATACAGATGACTCCCTGTCTTTATTACTAAACCTCATGGGGGACTCCCGAAAGCTTTGCCAACAGGGCCATCATCACTAACAGCCAATGTGGACATTGTCTCCACCACTGCCTGTGTTTTCCCTATGCGCATGTTCCGTACTTCCCTGTAAAGCTCTCCATGAAAGCCTGAGCTAGTGCCATCTCCATCCCCTCTCAGAAGCAGCCATTTTGTGTGCCTCCCTCCCCAATAAATCTCTTGTGTGAGGTCTGTTGTGCGGTGTGGGTGTGATTTTTGTTGCATTTCTTGGCCCCTGCCAAGATACATTTTTTGATGAAAATCCCTTTCACAAATGTTCCTCATTGAGGGATCCTTTAGAGCCAACTTATGGTTGCTAACCGTCTCCACTTTTCCAAATGCAAGCTCATAATCGTGGAAAAATCAGAAGTTCTAGGAAGCAGTTCACCTCCTAACACTCACTCCTTAGTGGAAACCTTTTTATCATCACCCCCACCCCCTCTTTGCTTTCTTCTGAAAAAAATCACAATCCTTTCTAAGGTAGAGGTGTTTTGGATCAGGTTTGTGTGCTACTTTGGGGACTGGTTTTCTCATCTTTCACTCTCCACAGCATCCTTAGTTATCCTACATGTTTATGGAACATGTGTACTTAAGACACTGGCTCATTCAATCCTTATATCTGTCATCCCTAAGATGCCACAGAAGTTCCTTCTGTGCGCCAGGAATGTTCCTTATAAGGCTGTGGTGTGTGACAGATGTCCTCCTGCTACCTTTACTCTGTTTGTTCAGAGGGAACAAGGCCCTCTATCATCACTCTTTCTGATTTGTAAAACCCCTGAGCTAAAACTTATCAAGGTTGCAATAAGCTGGGAGAGCCACAGGAAACTCTTAGTCTTTAAGTATTAAGATAAACTATGAACAAAGTTTGTCTATTTAAATATTCTTAATATAGACAAGACTGTGGTCTCACTGCCATCTTAATTAAAAGGCTGAGGCTATTTCCTGAACCTCCATATAGGAACTGGTAAAATCTTTAAAACCTGAGAGGAGCCTTCCCAACAGGCTCAGTTACAGCAAAACTATACTCCAGGCCTTAGCCACTACCCCCTGAGGAAAAATACAGGCCTGCTATATGCCTTCCCACCAGGGTCCAGCCTGAGCTGGCTCTGCCAGGGAACTGTTTCAGATGCAGCAAAACTGAGCTTTTGCCTTCTCTACAGGAGATTTCTGTCCTCTCCATGTTACTGTTCCACAGAGGCCAAAAAGGCTTCTGCATTCCCTAAGCTAACCTAAGAGTATTTGAGCTTTTAACACAAAGTTCTTTCCCCAAGCCTCTGCTATATTATATGTCTACTGCCTTTTCCTACAATGTATACATGTCTAACAATGTGTATTTCACTGCAGATTATGAACAGTGATGATGCTAATGTGTCTAAAATTTATCTCCCTTTATGAACTTGAGAGGATTCTTGTAAGCTACAGGAAATCCATCTCTCATGTCAAATGGAGTCCAGATGAGTACTGTAATCCAAAGCCTAAGTTTCTCACCTATTGCTGATCTCTAAGGGTGGGATTCCTCCCCCTTTTCACTGGTTTTGGGACTCCCCTCACATAACTACCTGATTGCCACCTTTCTGTACCCAACACCAGCTAAATTCCCCCTTCCTAGTCGTGTAAATGCTGCCCTTTGTCTGAGAGACTCGTCGGCACCTCTCTGGTTGACAGGGAGTGGAGGTACCCAACTCCAAACCTCTTTGCTGACCTCCAACTAGGTTTGCTCTCATCGGGTGAGCTTTCAGACTTACCTTTCTTCCTGCAGCAGTCCTCACAGCTGCTGGCCTCGCTGGCCACAGCCGCTGGCCTCGTCATCCATAGCCGCCATCCTTGCTGGCCACAGCCACTGTCCTTGCTGACCGCAGCCTGTGGCCTCATGGCCACAGCCACTGTCCTCACTGGCCACTGCAGCTGTCCAAAACCCAGTCTTCGTGCCAGCTCAATCTGCTGTCAAGCTGTGCTCTTTTTTTGGTTACTGTCCAACACTGAGGAGCTGGAACAGTCTGTGCACTTCTTCTTTGAGCCATTACCCCTTTTGGGGGATGCCCTAACTGGTTACTGACTTCACCTCCCCATGGGAAACATTCAGACACTTCTTTCTTCTAACATGCCTTTGGGATGTCTTTTAGAGAATCTCAAATCCCTATGCCCACATTAAGGGCTTCTAAGCTTACATGCCTCTGCAACCAAATTTGGACAGATCCAAAACTAAACTATTTTGATTATTGCCAGCAATTGGGTAAAATGGAAGGAAGCTCCCTATATCCAGACCTTTTCTTTGCTCTCCCATTTTCAAGCCTTTCCTAGGGTAAAAACGGAAGGATGGATGTCCAAACCTTTTCTTTGCTCTCCCAAAGTTTTCACACATTGTCAACATTGTCTCAAGCCTTTTCTCTTTGCTCTCTCAATAGTTTCCAATGCACACCTAAAGGGAATTTTCTCCCTAACCTACTAACTTTGTCTTATACCGACATATATATTCCAATATCCTGCCAGACTTTCTACATCTGAGACATCATCAAAGCAGCTATCCACAAGTGCTCCTGTCCAGCCTCAGAAATCGTGCCAGCTGGACCTGCAATGTCCCTCCTAGTTGGACGATTACTTCGCCCTTTACCCATTTGCAAAAGGCTGAAATGGTGTGCTCCATGCCCGGGCCAAACAGCTCTAGGTTCTCCCAGCACTCCTTGGCCCCTATTTGCTGCAGGACATTACTGACATAGCCTGACCTCCACTTTAAACTTTAGGGCAGAACTTTTCCTTCCTCTTTGCCATATAATCTAGACATGTTGTGCTGTTGCTTTTTTTCTCTTTTCTCCCTTACCTACATTTAACTTTAACTTACCTTACATAAAAACAATCCAATGTTCCTCATTTTTTAATTATAGGAAAAGGTAGGAATGTTAGAGTTCTTCAGTCTGACTACCTATGATGTCGTTACTTACCTGCCATGGGGGCGTGGATCTGCCCAGGGCCATATGAAAGGACAAAGTCCATGTGGATCTCACTCTCTGTCCCTGCCTCTCTCTACCCTTATTTTCACTCTCTGTTCTCTGTTCTCTCTCTCTCTCTCTCTCTCTCTCTCTCTCTCTCTCTCTCTCTCTCTCTCTTTCTCTCTCTCTCCCACTCTTTCTCTCTCCTCACTCTTCCTGTCTCTGTCTCTCTCTGGGGTACCCCAACTCCCTTTCCTTCTCCCCTTATGCTCATTTAGTAAACTCCTGTACAGCATAATATCTGCTGCCTGGTACCTTATTATATCTTATTTTATATCTAATTTTTAAATATAACAGCTTCAGTGGTGATGAATCAAAACATTCCAAGAGCAAAGAACACCAAAGCAGACACCAAAATGCCTTCCAATGTCGAAAGGTGAATGGGGCAAACTATACCTACAGTCGTCCTAAAAGGAATGTGAGCATCCATCCACCTTATCCATCAGCCAATGCACCCTTGAAAATAGCATAAGACAATAAGAACACATAAGTAACATGGACATTCTGGAGTCTGAGTCTTCAGCTGCTACTGCCCTCTAGCCCTCTGTGCCTTCCACATGGCTCTGGCTCCTGCAGCCTTGTGCAATCACATGGACATCTCCATCTCTCCTGCTCTCTCCTGGCTATCTCTGGCTCTAGCCTGCAGTCCTGTAGCTTCATCTCTCGCCTCCTTCTCGGAGCTTGTAGGAATACTGCTCTGTGACTCCCTCTCTGGCTTCCTCCGTGGACTCAGACTTTTATTACAATAGCTTGGCCTCAGTACAGATCAATGACCAAAAAGCTGGCTCACTGGATTTCCAAACCCTCACAAATCATAACAAACAACTGAACATACAAATGATCCCTAAATATCTTGTATCTAAACTCACTGTGCTCTACACTCCCAAAGTCTCTGACTGTTAAGATTCTACTTCCTGTTCTTAAATATCTTTTGTGTCAATGGTTTCTTTTCACCCTTCTCTCAAAAGAAAAATCCTCTTTTGTTTTGTTTTCCAAGACAGGATTTCTCCATGTGTAGCCCTGGCCATCCTGGAACTTGCTTTGTAGACTGAGTTAGCCTCGAACTCACAGCATCCTAAGTGCTGGGATTAAAGGTGTGTGCTGCCACCACCTCCCCCATGCAAAAAAACAAAACAAAAAAAACCTCTTAAGATTATACTGTAAACTCTTATCTCAGGATTTGCAAATTCATCGGATATGGATTAATGCACCTCTTTTTTTTTTTTTTTTTAAGATTTATTTCATTATATATAGTGTTCTGTCTGCATGTGTGCCTGCCCTGCCAGAAGAGGGCACCAGATCTCATTCTAGATGATTGTGAACTACCATGTGGTTTCTGGGAATCGAACTCAGGACCTTTGGAAGAGCAGACAGTGCTCTTAACCACTAAGCCATCTCTCCAGCCCCTTGAATGCACCTCTTATGGGCCAAATGGACTCCAGATTAGTACTGTCATTCAACAACCAGTTTTCTACACATCTATCCTATTTATTTCTAAGGATGGGGTTTCTCTCCCTTTCCCTGGTTTTGGGACTCCCCTCGCACAGCTACAAGGACCACAGGCCTAACAGCTTCAGTGCATACATAAGAAAAAATTCTCCCAAGCTCCTTAATTTTATATTCCAGCATCCTGCCAGGTCCAAGGGTTCCAGATAGCTCTCCTGTGCCCATGCCACCAGGGCAAGCTCTCCAGCAGTGCCCTGTGAGTGGTGGGGCCAGATCTCCAGTGCACACACCATGAAGGCCAGCTCAACTGTCCTGCCAGGGCAAGGGGTGAGACCCACTCTCCCAAGGGCTGCCGCTGGGAAAGGATGGAGCCAGCTCACCTGCTCTCTTGTCTTTGGCTTCAACAAAGATATTCCTGAGTATGATCCAGGAGAACTCTATTTTGAGAGCCCAGGGAACTACCCCACCCCACCCCAAGTGGATGGTGGAGCTTTCGAGATGAGCTAATTTGCATACCAAAGGTGTTGGGACAGCACTGACTACACACCTTACACCATTCCATGCAGGTGTTGCGAAGAAAATCATAATCACAGAATTATTGTTCCTCAGATCTGGCTGCCTGGACATTGAGAAGTACTTCAAAACATATCAGACCCTTGCCTGACCTGCACTCAGGTAAATGCAAAGAAAAACATGTTCCCTCCAGGATAACAGAGTTAAGGTGCTGTACCTGGTGGATTTTGGTAAATGCCATCACTGAAGTCAAGCCAGGACTATATGGGTACAAATATCCGCTGGTCCTTATGGGTACCATCACATGTTGAGTAGAGGCTTTTCAAATCTGGATGGAAACAGCCCAAGCAGTAGCCAAGAATTGGCTGATGGAGATTATTCCCAGATTTAGCCTCTGTCTCTGGATTCTAGCAACGGTCTGGCCTTCTTGGCCAAGTTCCTCAGTTGCTCTCTAAGGCTCTTAACATAGACTGGAAACTCTGTTGTATGTTGTGGTTAATTATGGCCTAATAAATTTTATTATTAGGTTAATTATTATTATAGTGGTATTTTCTAACCCGCTAGCAATCAATGAAAACACAGACACATGATGTATTTTAGAATAAGCCTTTACCCCAGAGCACGGCAGATATTACCTCCTAAGCTGTCCTCCAATAACTCCCAGTCTCCATCCCATTCCATCTGTGTCTAATAATGTCTATTTGGGCTACCTCCCATCCATAATCTCAAAATACTTGCTAATATTCTTCTCCATCTTCTTCCATGAGGAACTTCAGAATTCCTCCTCTGGGTTCACATGGCTCTGTTCCTGTCCCATGGTGCTTTTCCTTCTTCCTCAGTCCAGTCTCTCCTTTTCCCCAAGATTCTCTCTGTCTCCAAAAGCCCATGAACCTTATCCACACCTATCCCATTTGCTTGCCCAGGTGTGTCGGCTTTTTATTGGCCAAAGTGGAATACATTTTTAGACAACATTATGCAGCAATATTTGGGGTACATGAAAAGACAGCAAGCAGTAATTAGCATCAAAATACATCAGACCAACCCCAACACTTGTATATATCATCCTCAGGGTTCAGGGAACATAGAAAGGATGAAAAGGACTTTAAAGGAGATTTTTAAACTGAGTACACTCTTGAGACTGGTGGTAACTGGGTCTGTCTCTTGCTTTATGCTCTTCTCAGCATCTACTGCACCCCTATCGAGAGAAGTTTACCTCCTAAGAAATAGTCTATGGGAGACCACCCACCATGGCCCCTCAGGTGCATGCTGGACTGTTATCAGACTACTCCACTCCAATCTTAGTCCTTAAAAGCACTGCAATAAACTTTGGATATGATTCCCTCCCCTCACCCTAGTTCAGACAGCTCAACCTGTTAGGTACCAGCCTGCTGAGCACCCACTCCAGCCTGGGAGATGCTGTACTGATCCAAGGCTTCAGGCTTGAGCCAGGTGGAAAAGACCATACATCATAATTCTCTGCTGTCAAAGTCACTGGTATTCATGCCTGGTTATCACTCTCCCCTTAAGGAGGCACCAGAGGACCAAGAAGACCTGAAAGACAAAAGAAAAGAGGTGGACTGTGAGGTAAGATTTCTAGGATTTAAGATTGGTCCTACTGCCTTGTAGCTGGTAGTCTTGTAGCTACAATTACTCTCTGGTTAACAATTATACTTCCATTTACTTTAGGATCTGATCCTGACTGCCTTTTAACTGCAGGAAAAGGATGTACTCCTGCTGTAGGAAATACCTTAATATTACTTTGTAAGACCAGGGGCTGTTTTCATTTTGGCTTATTTTGTTTTCTTTTTTGAGACAGGGTTTCTTTGTGTACCCCTGGCTGTCCTAGAACTCACTCTCCCAAGTACGATCTGCCCATTTCTACGCAAGGAAAGTGAACAACTTTCTCACAACTGTTATTTTTTTCTATATACAATCTGGGATTGAAAACTCAAAATTGTAATGAAGACTGCCAAAATTCTAAGGTTTTCATTATGATCTTAAGAAATTTTCCATAAGGATACCCTGGAAAAAAAATCTGGGTCTGTAGGTAGTGGTAGCAGCACATCCTCAGCTGGTCCCATAGAAGAAAGACAACTGAAACTGTCATGGTAACTGCTATGGACCTGTCATTCTACTGCTCAGTGAGCCAGCCAGAAACCAACAGATGAGGAATTCCCAACTGGCTCCCCAGCTTCAGCACAGCATGATCACCGCTTGACATGGGGTACTCTAATTGCCATGAGAAGCCCATTTGCCTGTCTGTCTGGCCCAATCACATGCCTCATCCAAGTGCCAAATTTCTGAGGCTCAAAGCTTGGACTCTGGCAATCCCAAGAACTTAAGCTCTGTACTCACCCTATTATGCTAATTACAAAGAAAAATAACAAATAAGGAGGTGTCCCAAGCCCCAAGATGATCATCTAGGTTCTGCCATGGGGTTTAGGTTTAAAAGATGGCAAGACGTCTACATAACTAAGTTGCCATATTCTGTATGAGGTCCCATCCATCCCTGACAATCTGCCTTGCTGGATGGTCTGAAAACTTGTCAGAGGTGTGGGATATCTCCTCCTAGGAAACAGGCTACTCCTCTGACAGGCATGAGGACACATCCTTGCCCCTTACCCTCTTTATCTCTTACCCACTTGGGGAAGAAAGGGCTTATGTGGCATTTCCACATCAGAGTCCATCATTGAAGAAAGTCAGGACAGGAACTCAAACAGGGCAGGAACCTGGAGGCAGGACCTGATCCAGAGGCCATGAAAGGAAGCTGCTTACTGGCTTGGTTTTGATGGCTTGCTTGCTCAGCCTGCTTTCTTACAGAACTTAGGACCATTAGCCCAAGGAATATACCTCCACAATGGGCTGAGCCCTCCCTCATCAATAATTAATTACAATGCCCCATAGTTGGGTCTTACGGAAGCATTTTCCCAATTGAGTTTCCTTCCTTTCAGATTGACTCTAGCTTGTGTCAAGTTGACATAAAACTAGCCAGGACACCCACCTTGCCCCTTACCCATCCTACCCCTAACCCACCTTAACCCTTACCCACCCTACCCTTAGCCCACCCTACCCTAATGCACCCTACTCCTAGCCCACCCTACCCCTAACCCACCTTAACCCTTACCCACCCTACCCTAATGCACCCTACTCCTAGCCCACCCTACCCCTAACCCATCTTAACCCTAACCCACCCTACCCTAATACACCCTACCCCTAGATCACCCTATCCCTAACCAACCCTACCCTAACGCATCCTACACCTGATCCACCTTGCATCTTAACCACTTTGTCCTTCTCCCAACATGAAATTCCTGGTAAAAATCCAGTCCCTTAGGAGTCCATTGTTTCAGTCATCTCAGTCTGATGACACAAATGTCTCTTCTTAAAACCTGCCAGCATGGTTACAACGTGATGGTCCTGCATCTCAGTCTGACACAGAATATGCCTCTAGGGACCAACAGACAGCTGTGAGCCACTCAACATAGATGCTAGGATTTGAACTCTGGTCCTCTGCAAAAGTTAATATTCCCTTAACTGCTGAGCCATCTCTGCAGCCACAAAATAGAGATGTTAAACTCACAGTCGAGCATCTATAATCAGTTTAGTTCCAACAATGTTGCCAAAGTAGGTCAATGAAAAACGAGCCAATGACAAGGGGAACTTAAGGTCCATATGTTACCTCCTACAAACCACCCTTCAGTGACATTGATTTTTAAGAGAGGAAAAAAGAGCCCAATAGCATAAAAAACCAAACCAAACAAACCCTAAGATGGCTTCTTTAACAGACCTTTATTGAGCGCCTTCAAAAGTCATCAGCATTGCAAATTCCATCACAACACCAGATGGCACCAACAAGCAAGGCTTAGCCCTACATGAAGTGAATGTAACTTCTTTCTCCTAAGTTACATTCTTGCTAGCTCCAGTATTTCATCAGTGACTTGGGAAGACAAATAGACTGATTCCCACTAAATGATTGAGAAGATAAAGGGACATCAGCTCCGAAGGGTCTGGTACCCAGAAGATGCTCAACAAACAGCCCTTCTCCTCAGTGTGACGAAGAGAATGAAAGGAGGGATTTTAAACTTCTCATCATCTTCTGTCCTCTGAAGAATCTTCTTTAATTAGTACCCGATCTAAGTACAGTCAGTTCTAATGTGGACTGCCAGGTGTGTTCAAAAACTATATCCAAGGTTGACCTCTGGCTTCCGCATACATGTACATACATGCATGTACACCTACACACAAATTAGTATAATTTGAAGGGGGATTGTTTTTTTTTTTTTTTTCCAAGACAGGGTTTCTCTGTGTATCCCTGGCTGTCCTGGAACATGCTCTATGTACACCAGGCTGCCCTTGAACTCAGAGATCTGCTTACCTATGCCTTCTGAGTCGTAGAATTAAAGGCCTGGGCCACCACTGCCTACCTATATTAGTATAATTTTTTTAATTCCATAACTAGAAGTCTTATGTATTTAGTCAAATGAGCCATTGAGGACTAAACGGGTTAGGTAGCTCCCGTCTCCCCATCTTCCTTTCTCAGGGCCACATTACTCAATTCTCCATTTGCTCCTCTGTCTACTCTTTTTCCTCCTCTGCTCTACAGACTCCTGGAGCCTACTGGAACCCCCAGCAGGCCTTCCCACACTGACTCAGCTTGTGTTATTCAGGCTCAGACACTGTGATCCAGTTGTGTGTGATTGGCTCATCTAGGCCAGGTGCTCACAATTGCTTCCAACATGAAGGTGGGAGCAGGGAGCCAAAGCTATTCCAGCAGGCAGAGCAGATTCCAAGAAAGGGATGCAGGTGAGGATGGGGGGCAGGGTCTAAGTATACTGACCACTTCTTTAGCATGTCCAGAGGAACATTACTCCGCCACTGGTGGCAGGAAATATAATCTTGGAGAAATTCTTTCCTTTCTTATCTGCAAAGTTAAAGAAAGGGAAGTGCAGGCATCATTGGAGCTGTCTGTGAGGCTGGAGTGCCTGAGCTAGTTGCTTTGGAGCTATCTAGGATGCAGACTCTGAGACATCATCTGGGGCTGGGGAGTCGATGGAGCTGTTGATTTGAAATCTGCTGGGACAGATAGACCAGGGACAGAAGGGAAAGTTAAGGAGTCCATGAGAAAAAAAAAATGATCTTGGATGTACATTTAAAACTTTTAGGGTCTTGGTCATGGTAGTTGGGAAAGGGGAGTCCCAAGAACAGGGAAGGAGGGGGGGCAGAGAAAGGGGGGAGTGGTCCCGGTGAAAGAGGGATCGATCTCTTCCTGAGAAACAGTCAGGTGGGGAAATTAAGGCTGTTGGCTGACAGGAGGACTTACCTGGAGTCCATTTGTCTTGTGACAGGTGGGTTTAAGTCAATTTTCTGAAGCTTATAAGAATGATTTTTAAGCTTAAAATTTTTAGATATGTTAGCAGCACCATTGCTTGTTATCTGTATTAAAATTTACATTGCAGAAAGGGCAGTAGATTTATGTAGCATAGAGAGGGGTAAGAAACCTGAAATTTTTAAAATGCACCTTAAATTACTTTATCAGATCCATAAATCACTTTCTCAGACACTCACAATTTAGTTAAACTTTCATATGCTCATACCTTAAGCTCGCATTTTATAACTTGCATTTACAGATTTTATAGGATAGGTTTTACATCTTCAGACCTTCATAACTTGTGTTTACATGCCTTAAAACATTTCCTTAGACTGTCATAACTTCAAATTTATATATAACTTGGTGAGTGGGAAACGAGGGGTCGTATAGTGGAGGTGGAGTTAGTTTGCTGACATACATTGTTGGTTTGGGTTCAGTTCTGGAGGAAAAAAGTCTTATCTGCTGGGGTGAGAATCAGGGAACTTGAGAAAGGAGAGGAAGAATTTTGTATTAGAGGGAAATATTTTATGTAAGTGGCGAATATTGCCCTGTGTTGAAGGAGGGCTAAGTATGTTGTTACCAGGTTATGTACTAGGGTTATCTGGGCTGGGTAGTGGTTATCTGGTTATGTAGCAAGGTTATCTGGTTAGATAGTAGGTTACCTGGGTTATCTAGTTATGTAGTAGGGTTATCTGGGTTGTGTGGTGGTTGTCTGATTATGTAGGAGGGTTATCTGGTTAGGTAGTAGGTTACCTGGGTTATCTGGTTTATGTAGTAGGGTAGCCTGGAGGGAAGTGAGGTGAGTCGTAAGGAAGGAAAGGGCAGCTTGCCAGCTGTTATGTTGGTGTGACCATCATCTTTATTGGTAAGAAATGTAAGTCTTTGGAAGGTAGGATCTGAGGAAATTAAGAACTGAAGTGGTGTCAGATTGGCTATCAGGTCATCTACATAGTGAAGCAGGGGGCAGGGGAAGGCCAGGTCCATATGGCCTGGAAGGGACCAAATGAAAAAGGACCATATGGTGGAGAGGGGTAATGGTAATGTTGATGGGGTCAAGGTCTTGTATCAGGTGGAAGGTTTTGTTAGTTTTTTTGTTTGTTTGGTTTGGTTTGTTGTTTGTTTGGTTTGTTTGTTTTGACTGTCAGTATGGGAGTATTGAAGGGTGAAGACATAGGTGGGGCATAGAAACCATTTGGATAAAAGGGATTGATTAATGGGTTTGAGGCCTCTGAGGCTGGTTTAGGGTAGAGGGTATTGGGGTTTGGATTTGTAGGCAGAAAGTCTCTGAGTGTGATAAAGAGGGGTCACAGTGTTCAGCAAGGGAAGGAGAGGCCGTACCCCACTCAATAGGGTTGACAAAGAAGTGGGCAGAGGGCAAGAGAGGTTTGGGGAATTGTGGAGAGCAGGAGAATGTACAAACAGAAGCCAATGAGAGGACAGGGCGGGATGCAGGGGTAAGAGGTAAGAGGTTAGGGTAAGGGGCTAAGAGCCGTTGTCAGCGTAGAAAGCACATTTATGTCAGTCTGGAAAGGACATCTCTTTTTAGTAAGGGAACAGGCGTGAAGGGATGAGGAGCGAGGAATGGAACCAAGAAGAGGCCTTTGAAGGAGCAGCTTAAGGTGGAGTCTTGGTGGCTTGGCAGGGGTGGCAGGTCTTCGGCTGTCACACAGGGCAAGGGGCCTTCGGCTGTCAGACCCAGGTCTGATGTTTTGTTGTTGGTTTTGTTTTGTTTTGTTTTGTTTTTTGTAGAGGTGCTTGGGAAAACTGACATGCATCACTTTGACTAGCTGAATAGGGAAATTAACACATAAGTGTCTACATTTTGAGCAAAGTCCTGGCAGCAGGCAAGGGAGGCATGGGCAGTTTTCCCCATGGAAACCACAATCCAGGTGGAGTCGTCATAGCTGTGGCCTCTCTGTCTTCTTTGGAGATCATATGGTTTGTATTAGGCATGGCTATGTCTGAATGGACCCTGAAGTCGGCACAAGGCGCCCCAGGACACAGGTTTCAGCACAAGGGAGATTTATTAGCCCCAGAGGGACAAAAGGCAGAGAATAAGAGATAAAGACAGGAGATAGAGGGTAAGAGAAAAGGGGGAATAAATTCAAGCCAGCCTGTGCTACATAGAGACTATGTATGAAGAAATAAGGTTTTTTTTCCCCACACACAGAACCGGGAATATATTTTTCGTTGTGATAGTATATGGGGATTGGTGTGTGCGTGCGTGCGTGTGCGTGCGTGTGTGTGTGTGTGTGTGTGTGTGTGTGTGTGTGTGTGTTTTCAAAGACGTCAATCAGCTCAGCCCTCACCCTTACAGAAAAGGGTATCTCCTTTCCAGATCACCCAGCCTTTTCTCCTCACAAGTTCAGTTTTTCATTGCTAAGTTTCTGATGTTTAAGCTCTCGAAGTGAGACTGAAAGGCAAATTAGAATTTGAAAGTAAATATTTTGTTTCCTTTACTAACTTCCGTAGTCCAAATCTTTTTAATAACGCATAACGCAAATGAAGTTGGCTGTCAAAAAACGGGTAAAATTGTTTGTGGTTCCCTGGCCATGCCTGCGGTTCTCCTTAGTAGCCCCTGACTTTTAGATTGATGGACTGATTCACTCTCCCCTCCAACCCCAAGGGCCCTGCCTGTGAGCCATGTCCTTGCTCCGGTCTGGTTGGTTAACGAGGCCTGCTAGGCCCAAACATCCACGCCGCCCACGGTGGGAGCCAGGCACTCCCGGGGAGTCCCCTCCTCCACCGCCAGGCGCGCCGGTGACCTGCGGACTCGCGGAAGTCCCGCCCCGGGGCCGCCCCTGCACGCCGGGCTCCGCCCCGCCGCGGCCGCTGTCCGCACGCCGGGTGCTGATTTTCGCTCGTTGTCCCGGTGCGCTTCGGCGGCGAGAGCGTACCGAAAGCTTGCAGCCGGCTGAAAGGCCAGGGCGGAGCCAGGCCCGCGATGCCTCTCGAAGCCCCCACGCTCGCCGCCGCGGTACAGCAGCCAGGCCCCGGGGCTGCCGCCGGGCTCTGAGGCCGCGCTTGTGCTAATGGCCGCCCGGGGAGGACGGGGCCCGGGTTCCCAGCACCGCGCCCTGCGCGGACTGCTGCTGCTCTGCCTCTGGCTGCCCAGCGGCCGGCCCGGGGAGCCCGCCGCTCCTCCGTCCGAGGTGGATAGGCTGCTTCAGGACTTTCGCCGGCAGCTTCAGCGGGCACGGCCGCGGGAGGAGCTAGAGCCCGAGCTGCTCGGAGGCCCGCGGGAGGATTGCCCGGGTGCAGGCGGGACAGCGGTCTACCGGGCGGTTCCCGATACCATCATCCGCACCCAGGACTCCATCGCGGCGGGGGCCAGCTTCCTGCGCGCACCGGGGACCGTGCGGGGTTGGCGGCAGTGCGTGGCGGCCTGCTGCTCCGAGCCGAGCTGCTCGGTTGCGGTGGTGCAGCTGCCCCGGGGGCCCAGCGTGCCCGCGCCCACGCCCGCTCCCCGCTGCTACCTGTTCAACTGCACGGCGCGCGGCCGCAGCGTCTGCAAGTTCGCGCCCCTCCGTGGGTACCGCACTTACACTCTTAGCCGCGCCGGGGAAGCAGCCGGCATCTCTCCCGGGCCAGGTAAGTGCCAAGATGGTCCAGTGGGACCGGCATCTGCCACCAAGCATGCAAAACCAGCTTTTCCAAAGAACTGTAGCTGGGGACGACCGGGAAAGTGGCTCGCTTCCCATCCCCACTCCCCTCCACCTCAGACTTAGGAAGAAAGTCCAGTTGCTGCTCAGAAGCAGGTTCTGTTGGGGTCGAGGGCGGATCCGGGAGGACTGGCGGAAATTCGATTTAAGAGGATGTCTCAGAGCCTCCTTTCCCCAGTAAAAATTATTTTAGTTCTATTTCGTCTCATGGGTTTTCTAAAGCGCGTTTTAGAGCAGGAAATGGCAAGGACAAGATTTGATTAGATGCAAAATTGCCCCTAACACCCACCTCCTGCTTCCTGGTTTGGCTCTCTGCCTGTACTTCCTCCGGATAAAAATGTGAAGGAAAGCTTGTCGCTCTGACTCCACTCTTCTCTCCCATCCACCGCCTACAGATTTCCCCCACATTCGTGACCTTTTTGTTTTTGTGTTTAACTCACTGAGTTTAAGCAGGGCCAGCTGTGTGCGAAGGGGTTTGGAACTTGGTAATGGGGCCTGCTGGGCTCAGCAGTAGGTACAAAGTAGGATTCTGTGTAAAGTGTGTCTCTTTAAAAGACCAGAGTAGCCTGCCCAGTGGTTTTACATGCAAGCGCTTTAGACGACCCCTGCCACCCCATTCCACACACACACCCCCCCCCCCGCCCCTGACACATCGAAAGAGCAAAATTAGTAGAGAAACGAAATCCATCCCCCACGTCCTCTTGAGCTCATTTGGAAGAAATTTGCATTGCTAGGAGAGCTTTCCTTAAACCTGGGGGAAGAAAAGTAGACTGAATTAAAAGTAAGGCCAGAGCAACAGCCATCCAAGCTGTTCTTTCTCCTCTCCCCTTTGTCTTTCTCTTCTCTAGGGGAAGTTTGCCATGACCCCTGGCATGGCCTCCTCTCTGAGGAGCATTGACATACGCAGACTTCTTCGGGTCCTCAGTAACCCGGGGATGCTGAAGGTGCAGCCTAGGCTCCCGGGCTGCGTTTGTTGGCCCAGCACGGAGGGCAAAGGGCATTTTACAGAACCCGGGACTCTCTTGTCCTGATTGAGCTCTTTATGTTTCTAGAACTACCTCCGTTTTCCGTTCTGGGTTATTACTATTATCTCTTTCCCCCCATTCTTGTGAGTTTTGTCAACATGTGCAGTTTGAGAATAAATGAGTCAAGTGAGTCAGCAAAGCTCCTTGTAGGGAGTCGTGATAGGTCCATTGGGGTAAACTAGGGGCTCAAGAAGACATGGGGGAGGGCTGTATGAGGTGGAATAGAATAGATTTGTAAGCCAGGCATGGTGTTGCATGCCCGTAATCCCAGCACTCAGGGAAGGAGAGGCAGGCAGATCTCTGTGAGTTCCAAGCCAGTTTGGTCTACAAAGCCAGTCCAGAACAACCAAGGCTATACAGAGAAACCCTATCTTGGAAGAAAAAAAAAAAAAAGAAGATTTACAATGTGCCTATCAGTCAATGTATTGGTCGCTCTCATTGAGTCTGATGTTAGAAGCTATTTTAAACTATTTGCACACATGAACTCACTCTTGCTACAACAGCTCAAAGGTCAAACCTGTTGTTCTTAAGGCTGACCTGGAAAGCAACTTGCTGAGGGCCACTCAGCAAGTAGTTTGCTGAGCTGGAGTGGAGTAGCTCACAGGGCTTTCCCTAGTACACGCCCCACCCCAGGGTCTGTTACCCTATGTGATAATGAGGCAGCTGTCAGGAATAGTGAGAGAATGTAGGACCAAAGCGCGGGGGGGGGGGGGGGGGGGGGGGGGGGGGGGGGGCATCTTGATGTGAGAGAACCTCCCTGCTAGAACATCTGAAGAAAAGTGAATGCTTGAAGTCCTCAGTCCTGCAGTTTGAGTCTAGGCTTCTCCCATCCAAGTCCCTGGTGATCATCTTGGGACTTGAATGCCTTGTGTTCTAGCTCGGATTGCCATAATGACCAAGCATGAGTGTTTCCTGTGAGTTATCAGGGCGGTACAGTTACAGAAGTTTGGTTGGCTGGTGTGACTGACTGGAAATGCAGATGGAATGCCTTGAGGAAAGAGGACTTGGGGTGGAGCTGGATCCTGATGGGGCTGAGAATATTATCTCCCAGGGTTCAGGGACCAGAACCTTTGCGCTGTTTTGACTAACTAGCCTGAAACTGAGTGTCTGTGGGTAGAACTTGGAAAGGCAACCCTTTGCCTGCTAGAGAAGCCAAAGCCTCAGGTGGAATTCTCCTGTCTTCCCAGCATGCCCCCCTCGGCGGCCTGTCTTCCACTACAAAGCAAGGGCTGACCTTCCCCTTCAAGGCTGATTCCCTACATTGCTGGCTGACTCAGCTCCACAGATCTGACTCATATTTTCATCTTCTCTCTTTTGCGTTAAGAGTGATCACTTATAGTTCATAAATAATACTAGGATTATTTGTTGGCAGTGTCTGAGAAAGTGCATTGAGACTCACAACCCTGACCATATGCAAATCCCAGATGGAAATTTGTTTTTACATCATTTATTTACTTAATGTTTATGGGCCTGCCTGACACAGCATATGTGTGGAAGACAGAGGCACATTTGCAGGAAGTCAGGTCTCTCCTTCCATTGTGTGGGTCTTGGGGGTAGAATTCAAGTCATTAAACTTGGCAGCAAATACCCTTATTTACTGAGCCATCTCACTGGCCCTATATACACATATATTTTCAATAGAAGCCATAGTCTTCCTCATAGTTAAGAAAAACTGGAAGCTAAACTTTGTATTACCTATCTGGGAGGAAGATGTCTTCAAATCAAGTAGATCTCATTAAAGAAAGACGTACAAATTCATAAAATAATCCATGTCAATAAATAAGGAATTACAAACAAAGGGTCTAGGAAATATGATCTTAAAACATTAACAGAGCTGAGGGTTGGTTTGCCAAAAGTAAATGAGCAGAGAATTTGAGTAAATAGTTCCCTGGTGAGGAAATGCAGTTGATAAACATAGGAACTATTCAAAGTTAAAGACAGTCACAGGCTAGGCCTAGAGCTTCCAGGTAGAGCTCTTAGCTAGCATATTTGAGGACCTACGTTAGGGTTAGGGTTAGGATTAGTATCCAGTGCCACCAAAAAGAGGAAAAAGTAAAAAACAAAAAGTAAAAGAAATCAAATGTAAATGTCAGCTTAGATTTACTAAATTGAAAAGCGAAAAATTTTTTAATTAGGCACACACGTGGGAAATATTTTATATAATTATATACTCATGGTCATTGACAGTACAAATTGGTACTAGCCTCTTGGAAACCAACTAGGAAATAGTAATGTATCAGAGATTTAAAATAGCCATTCTTCTAGAACAGTGGTTCTCAACTGTCCTAATGCTCTGATCCTTCAACCCTTTATGCACTTCCTAATGTTGTGGGGACCCACCCCCAACTATAAAGTCATTTCATTGCTACTTTGTTGTTTGGTTGGTTGGTTGGTTTGGGAGGTGTTGTTGTTGTTATTTTTGTTGTTGTTGTTGTTTGTGTGTCCTGGACTTGCTATGTAGACCAGGCTGGCCTCGAACTCACAGTAATACACCTGCCTCCTGAGTACTGGGATAACAAGGGTAGGCAACCACACCTTGGCCTCATTGCTACTTTGTAACTGTTGTTTCCCCATTGCTATGAATCATAATATAAATGTTTTTCTAGGTGTAGGGTTGCCAAAGGGGCTGAAACACACAGGTTGAGAACCACTGTTCTAGAATATTTTTTAAGGAGAATAATCTGTGCTAGAGAAACAGTATTAGCAAAAACATGTTTATTGTGGCAAAAATTATAATGATAAAGTTGGTGAAAAATAAAGGACCAGTTTAGGGGTTAAGAAATAAAAATGGACTGAGCACAGTGGTGCACACCTGTAAACCCAGTGCTCGGGGAGGCAGTAGCAGGTGGATCTCTGTGAGTTTGAGCCCAGCATGGTCTACAGAGGGAGTCCAGGACAGGCAGGGCTACACAGAGAGACCCTGTCCCCGCCCAAAAAAAACCATAAATAAATAAATAGATTCTCCAGCCTAAACAGGAAACAAAAAAGCAAACAAACCAAGGAATGCTATCTTTCCTCCATGTATCTACCTCTTTTCCCTTCTCTGGCCCATTCAGAGAGTGCCCATGCAGTCTCCTTTAACTTCCAAGCCAGTCTGTAGCCTTTGCACCACTTGGCCCAGATTCAAAAGGCCATGGTCCTCTCAAGAAGGTTCCATTCACAGCTTTGTGTTTGGAATGAGGCCAGCTAACGTTCTCTAGGTTAAATCCCACCTTGAATCGCTCACTCTCGATTGGTCTGAGTCTTATTTCACCTCTCTTAGCCAGTGTGGTCAGTTTCCAAGAGAAATCAATGTTTCCATAGTATTTAACCTGTTCAGTTATATTCTTTATAATGAAAATTCAACATGTATCTGGATCTGGCTAAGTGTTGTCCTTTGTTTGTTTGAGGACAGCCTCTGTGTAGATGAAGTTCTGGTTTGTTTCAAAATACATTTAACAGTGTAATTGGCCTGAACTAGAACCAGGAGAAAGTGTTATCTTAGAGGTCATCAGAGGTCAAGTTAGACTGTGATGGTTTCCCTGGGCTCAGAAAAATCCATCTGTGTCCTACTTTAACAAAAGTCAGTGACTTTTATTCCTTCAGGAGAGACAGAATTAATTTATTTCATAACAAGCAAGATATTTCAGTGCGTTCCTGACTTTTCCATGTAAAACCTTTGAAAGTTTTAAAAAATATTACTGGAGGCTGGAGAGATGTCTCAGCAGTTAAGAGCACTGGCTGCTCTTCCAGAGCACCCACATGGCAGTTCACAACTGTCTGTAACTCCAGTTCCAGAGGATCTGACACCCTCACACAGACACACATGGTGGCGAAACACCAGTGCACATAAAATAAAAACAAATCATTAAAAAAAATTAAAAATATATTATTAGTTTTCTATAGCTCCTGCAAATGGCTGGCATACCATACTTCCTCTTCTGCACGCGTCACAGCTAAATTTCTATATCAGAATAAATTGTTGTTTTGGTACTTAAACGGGACACAATGGAAGTTAACAGGAAGATAGATTTCAGTTGATTATTCTATTTGAGGTTTTTTGATGGACAAGATGCTGCTCTTCATAGGTTGGGGAATCAGGGGTCATGCGCTTAGGTCCTTTCTCTTTCACAGGGGAGGATGAGCCTCCACTTAGCAAGGCCGGGAAGGATGTGGTTTTGCATTTGCCCACAGACGGGGTGATTCTGGATGGCCGAGAAAGCACAGATGACCACGCCATCGTCCTGTACGAGTGGACGCTGCAGCAGGGTGACCCATCAGTGGACATGAAGGTGACTCGTGTCATTCTTGATAACAAAATCTGGTGTTTCTGGGAAGTGGTCTTCTGTAATGTCCTTTGCAGTTAGTTCCTAAAATCATGGAAATATGCAGAATGTGCATAAAATGGATGAAGTCTAACATCAATTATCCTAAAAATGGCGATTCTGTGAGTTCCCTTTGTGCTTAATGAACAGTCTTGATTGTTTGCTCTGAAGCTTGCCAGGGTTGGCTTCTTCAGCTCAGAGAGAAAGCCGTACACTGTGTTTGAATAATTCTGATTCTTTTTTAAAAGAGTTTTCTTTTTTCTTAGTATAAAACAAGAGTTTTCTTGGGTAGAAGTCAAGTGTGATGGCACATGCCTGTAATTCCAGTACTCAGCGGGGTGAGACAGGGAGATCGCAAGTTTCAGGTCACAAGTTCCTGGCTACCCTTGCTTAATAATTTTGCCTAGAAAGTGTGAACGAAAGGATAATAAAAAGGGAGCTAATAGTAGAATGAACTTTTTCTTTACTAGACCTGGAAGCATTGTACACAGCGGTTAAACCTACTTATGGACACTGTGCTAAGAAGTGAGGTGGACAGCATAGGGTTGTGCTGACCTCTGCTCTCCTGCTCTCCAGCAGGCTCACCCAGGCACAGCTAGATGGGCTGTGGATGGACAGGAACTATTTGTACAGGGGGTGCCTATATATACCACCCATGAGACAGTTGGAGCCATGTCCAGATAGGAGCACTTCCAGACTAGATCTCAGACACTTCATCCAAGCCACTCCCCTTAGGGAAGAGGTTCTCAACCCCTTTCACAGGGGTCGCCTAAGACCATTGGAAAACACAGATATTACCATACATAACAGTAGCAAGGGCCGGCTACAGTGTTGAATTTCAGACATCTTGCATACTAGATATTTACATTATGATTTATAATAGCAAAATTACAGTTATGAGGCTGGGCATGGTGGTGCACGTCTTTCATCCCAGCACTTGGGAAGCAGGAGCAGGTGGATTGCTGTGAGTTCGAGGGCAGCCTGCTCTACAAAGTGAGTCCAGGACAGCCAAGGCTGTATAGAGAAACCCTGTCTCGAAAAACAAAACAAAACAAAACACCATAAATAATAAAATAAAAAATTACAGTTATGGAGTAGCAACGAGAATGTGGTTGGTGGTCACCAAAACATGAGGAACTGTATTAAAGGGTCACAGCATTAGCAAGGTGGAACCACTGCTGTAGAGGGTGAGGTAATGAAACACCAGTTTACACTGGCCTGGACCAAAACAAAAGCAACGATCAGCTGGTCCCACTGCACTGATCTCAGTGTGCTGTTTTTGCACAGTGATTAGATAACGTTAGAATTGGACCTGCTCAGAATCATTCCGAGCCTGTCACTCAGGCAAGAGTTCTTCCTTGAGCACCCCACCCATTGTTCTCTAACTTTTCCAGAGGCAGAAACTCACTCTATACATCATGTCCCGGGTTGGCGGTTCTCAACGTTCCTAACATTATGACCCTTTCATACGGTTCCTCATCTGTGGTGACCCCGAATCGTAAAATAGTTTTGATGCTACTTCATAACTTTGATTTTTCTACTGTTATGACTAATAATGTAAATATCAGATCTGCAGTATATCTGATCTGTGACCCCCCAAGGAAGTGGGGACCCACAGGTCGAGAAGCACTGTCCTAGAATATGTTTATCAACTCTACTGCTTCTGCAAACAGTCTGTACCTCACTACATGCATGAACATTAGGTCTTCCCTTTGGAAAATGCTGAACAACATGTCCTTTTATTCTACATAAAAAAAAACCCTTGTATTGCTTTCCAGACCTCCTCCCACCTTCTAGCCTAATCTATATTTTCTTAGCTATATATACTCTTCATGGACTCTGAAA
Source organism: Acomys russatus (assembly GCF_903995435.1). Taxonomy (NCBI): domain Eukaryota; kingdom Metazoa; phylum Chordata; class Mammalia; order Rodentia; family Muridae; genus Acomys; species Acomys russatus. The sequence continues at coordinate 44,790,009 of NC_067157.1, read as the reverse complement.
CCCCTGAGTGAAATCCTCATGCGTGCTGCGGTCCCTTCCGGCCACTGCCCTCTCTTGTGAGCTGAACATTTGCCTCAGTGCCTACTGATGAAGCTAACCGCATGAGCTGTGTTAGTAACTGAGTCACACAATAGGTTCAGGCTGAGTCTTCTGTTAGCAAGGTCTCCTACCACGTGCCTCATCCGCCTTCTGTGTTCGTGTAAGTGACAGACTGAACCCGTGCGTGCCCTCTGTTTCTCTTTCCTACATCTCAACTTTTTGCTTCGGTTTGTAGATCAGAAGAAATTTCTAACTTTGAGTGTCATCTATTGTTTATCATTATTTCTGTTTCAAAGTTATCTATGTAGCATCTCTAAGGAGAAAAGAGGGGCTAGCTGATGGCTCGTTGTGAAGAAGGGGGCCAGTACACATGGTCATGTGTGCTGCTGGGCCATGGGCTCACATGTTTGTATGGCAGGTGCCTCAGCCAGGAACCCTGAAGCTGTCCCACTTGAAGGAAGGCGCATACATCTTCCAGCTGACTGTGACTGACACAGTGGGTCAGAGAAGCTCGGACAATGTGTCTGTGACTGTGCTTCCCAGAATCTACTCCACCGGAGGTGAGAAGAAACTCCTTACATTGAGTTCCTCACAGCTAGCCATAGAGGGATGGCGTCAGTGGGATTTTTGCATCCCGGTGACACATTTCAGGGGCTCTCCCACCTTATTTCTTGTGCTTGAAGTTTTTGCTAAAAATATACGAGCTCTATATTTAGGACAATTGGGCCCTACGGTTAGAGTGTCGAGAGTGTTCTCAGAGCATAGACCATGAGCTAATGGGGCCCGTGTGCCTTTCCTCTTTGGCCTGGATTTCCTAGGAGAGGGTTTTGCATAAAGAGAGGGTCTTTCTGAGGTGTGTGTGTTTGAAGTGTGCACCTGAAGACAGCAGTTTAAACAGTCCAGCCAGTAGAAGCAGAGGGTCGAATGGTGGTTACTAAAAGCTGGGGTGACTATGTAGGAAATGCTTGTCTGAATTCCAGTTAAATAGATGAAGTACATTTTAGGGACCTCTACTTTATAGCATGGTGATTATGGCTGAGAGTAGTGTGTATTCCTAAATTGCCAGAAGACAAAGTTTAAATGTTTAAATGTTTTTACCACAAAAAAATTAGTAGGTAAGGTGATAGATTTATTAACTGACTTAATCTCGTCAGTACTAAGCATATATATACATTTATTATATAATATATACATTAAAGTATACCATTATATACCATGTATTTATATACTATTATTATCCGTCAATTAAAAATGAAATATGGGGTTCAGGGAGGAAAGGCATATGATGGGATAGAAGAGAAACTTGACTATATGTAGGCTCAGTGTTCTTAATCAATATAATTTATTACAACTCATTAACCAAGCATACATCACTTATAACCTGACTAACCAAAACAATAGTAAAAGAGGATTAAGGAACACAATAACAAAACTGTAAGGTTATCAGTTCCGAGGAGTGATTCTCCTGGCGTAATCAGCAGGATTTCTTCTACTGGAACCTGGAGTAACCAGAACCCAGAACTTCAGCAGGACCCATAGCCCCGAAGCCTTCCTGAGAGCAGTTCTCTTTAGGAGCATCTCCATGTGGAGAAATGAACAGCCAAAACTATCCAAAGTCTCAAAAAATCCCGCCCCTAGTTGTGGGCTCATTTATATATCTCCTCCCAGAGTCTGTTCACAGGATCTTTTCAGCTGGCAACAATCAAGCTCCTGCATGAGGTGGTTGGTCTTCTAGTGGATTAAGCTCACCTGTTCTCTCATAAGACCGTTCCGAGCCTAAAAAACAGGTTTATCTCTCCTTCAACTATATCAATACTTCATGTAATAAATCATAAAGAAAAATATGTAGGCTTAATGAGTACCTTAGACTAAAATATGCAAGGTACAAGAGTCAGTTTCACAGAAGCGGATGTGGTGGTGCACACCTTTGATCCAACACTCAGGAGTCAGAGGCAGGCAGATCTCTGTGAGTTCAAGGCCAGGCTAGTTAACAGGGCAAGTTCCAGACCAGCCAGGGCTATACAGAGACAGCCTGTCTCAAAAGAACAAACAACAACAATAAAGACATCAGTGTGGTGCTATTCCTACATGCCCACTTACTGGTTCAGCTAGAGAGTGTGCTATGAAGTCATGTGAAATACCATGTGTAAGCAGTGGAGAACAGGTATGGAGACATAGCCTGGTGTTTCTTTTTGGTTGTTTGGGTTTTTTTATTTTTGTTTTCAAGACAGGGTTTCTATGTGTAGCCTTGACTGTCCTGAACTCACTTCATAGACCAGGCTGGCCTTGAACTCACAGAGATCGGCCTGCCTCTGCCTCTCTGAGTGCTGGGATAATGCCCAAGTTATGAAATACCCAAAGACCACTAAGAATCAGCTGGATGCAAATCACACAGAGTCTTGTTTATTTTAAGCTCAGAGCCTAGGCCATCATCCCCCTTGTGAGAAGCCCCTAGTCCTAGGAGAACAAGATTTTTAAAGGAATACCTGTAGGTAGGGGTGGGGGGGGGTGATGCAAGCCATTTCTAAGCCTTGCTGTGACATGATAGGTTAGAAGGGCCCAGGAAAGTTGCCTTTTGAACTGATTGGCTAGGGGACCAGGGCTAAGTGAGGAGATCAGGACCAGACCACAGGAGGGAATTTTTCATTTGCTCTGGTCACTGTGGTCTGCAGCTCTGATTGGTTGGCCCCAGGCACAAGCTCCTAGGAATAGTTCCTAGCTGTATGTTTGTGGCCCTCCCTGGAAACTCTGGGGCAGGAGGAGGGGTGCAGTGTCAAGTTCTCAGGCCCTGAAGACAAAATGGCATTGGTTTGGTCTCTACAGTCCCTCCTGACAGATTCATTGAAGACCCAATCATAGATCTTCATGAAATTAACGTTTTTGAATCAGCCTATTGTAGGGCCAGGTACTGTGTCTTCATGATTATTAGCTGAATGGTGCCCAACCATTGTTTGATATAAGGGGGAGTGCATAAAGCATGACTGGTTTAAACATAACTAAGATCCTATTTTTTAGTCAGTTGTCCCTCATGCCAGAGAGTTGCCCTTGTCTTAGCATCTCAGCCTGTAAAGTGGGAAAATGGGTAGGGTCACTCTTTTCTGTAACTTCTTCCTGCTGACATTAGGGGCACTGTTGTCATTATCAGGGCCTAAAAAGGCTGAAAAGCTAGTCAAAGGCCAATGAAGCACTTATGTTTAGCTGATCCAGTTGAAGAGACATAGAGTAGTCATCTCTGCGGGACTGGTTTACATCAGCTTACAGCAGGTCCAGATCCCAGCAGCTCTGGATGGAGTCTGTTAGCCAGGTGAAAATCTGTTGAGACAAATACAAACTAGGGGCAGAAGTTAAAATTGTGTCTATATAAGACAGCTGAAGTAAGCTTATATTTTTGAAACCCAGTACAAATTGGACAGACTTATTTTTTTATTAGCAGTAGGTCTAATTGTCCTCTAGCTGTCAAGCTATCGTTAGCTTAGCCATCAATGTAATCAGAGACCTGAAAAGGATAAATTGTAACCTAGATGCATTTATATATCAATTAAAATGACAGAGATGACTAGTTAAGTCATATCCCAGTAAATAGACAGTGTCCCAGTTGTCTCCTGTGGCAGCATGGCATGATGGGCAGAGACAGTCTTGCATCAGGCACAGAGGACAAGAGGCTATTTCTGTGGAAGAAGAACACAGAAGATACTGACCTCACCTTGCATTCAGCAACGTGAGACAATGACTCTCCGGGTGTCCAGTTTGTCCACAGTTAGGCTGATCCATAGTTGCGGGTGAGATGTTGGGAGCAGTTTTGCTCCATGGCCAGAAACCACAATCCAGGGGTTCTGTCCAAGTCTTCTGAGGCCTTGGGAACTACCGTTATGATCTGGAAAGCTCTGTTCTTATAATAAATTTACATATGTTAAATGCTATATTCAACAGATCTCTGACAAGCTTGAGGGCCAGTATATTTGAGCTAAATCCATGTCTGTCTTTAGCTATCTGTTGTAAACTGTATCTTATATAAAAATTTGAACAACCAAAAACTATCTACCCCACCTAGGGAATGGGGCATTATTTTTTGGAGTTGTTTTATTAACCATCAGGCAACTGGTTTATTGATATAGCTGACCATAAACTATATCAGTTGTTACTATAACTTTATATTTTTGAACTAATATTAAAGTAAAACTTTTAATCATAGATATAGTAAACAAAACCCAAATTTTAATAGTAGTCTATTAAGCTGAATCAACTTTTATAACAAGTAGAGAGTTTATTAGGACCAAGAGGCTCTAAAATTGTTATTTTATGTCACATGGCTATCTCAAGATGGTAGAGTAACAAGGCAGGCTAAAGACCATGTGGTCTACATGATTATTATTTAAGTTAACATTTTTGCTGTAGATGTCAAAGATTTTTAACCATGTCTAATAACCAATCATTTATAACCAAAATATACAGAACACAATAAATTTGTACCTTTAAATAAAACAAGTTGAATTAACTATATTATGGCCCATACATTAATACATTTAAGATAAACAAAAACCTTTATTTAGCAGCTATCGTTTTAAGGGAAAAGTACCTTATCACCTGCTGAACCCAATGGATACAGGCAGGCGCTGGGGCTTTCCAGCAGTGTTCCAGATCAGGTGACCAGTGTACTATGCTTGGGGAGGGGGGGGCAGGCTTGCAACCAGACTGCAAGCTGGATCAAATAGCATCCATGTTCATGGCAGGGGTCCCCAGAGGGCCTTTTATGCTTAGGACAAGCTCCTCTCCCCAGGACTCAGCAGCAGCTAAGTGTTCTAGCAGGAAGTAGGAGGCACCAGGCTCAAGCTACCACACTTTCAGCAAGTAATGGAAAGCATTGGCCAAAATGGCACCTGAGACCTGGCCCATTTCTAGAACCAAGACAGTTGCAAGCAAACAGAAACAGAAAAGGAGCACACAACAGAAATGTATGGCAAGAGAAAAGAACCAAAATTCAGAACAGCAGACTGTTCCAAGAATTAATGGGCTCCGTTATACTCTGCCAGAAACCAAACTCACCAGACCTGGTCTAGATGTCTTATAAAAGATTTTTAGTCACAAGAGCCACACAAAGACAAAGAAAACAAAGAACAAATCAGACTTCCTGGTGTGCACAGGTAGTGAGATGTTGGCATCTCACCACACTACTGGAGTGACCCGTTTGGTCTCCCAGAAAACTTGAGGTTGAACGAGGGCCATTTTGTTGAACAAAAAGTCATCATTTTTCCTTTTTCACTGTCCACTGACAAATTGTATGCTCTGGCTCTAACTTTCTTAAAGTGGACCAGAGAACTAAGTCCAGGGAGCTAGAAGTCATCCAAACATAGACCAGAGTATAAATACACATAGACACATTCAGCTAGTTACCAAGAGAAAAACTGGGCCAGCTGCCAAGAGAAAAGCTGAGAAGCATGCCCTCTCACAGAGCTGGGTCACTAAGCTGGCTACCAAGTGGAATCAGGTTACCAAGCGGGCTACCAAGGGAAAAGCTGAGAAACGCGTCCTCTCATGAAGCCAGGTTACCAACCTGGCTACCAAGTGGAGGCAGATTACCAAGGTAGCTACTAAGAGAAGAAGCTGAGAGGCAGCCAAGAGAGCTGGGTTAGCAACCTCCAGATGGAGACTCTCATCTCTGCCGCTGGGGACTGGAACGTCTTCCAAGCCCCCCATATCTGTGACCTTCTAGCTTGTCCGCTTGGCCACTTCTGGCTGTTCAGATACTGAGTCACCTGAGGACTCCTGAGAATGAAAGTAACATGTAACAAGAAACAAGGAATTCAAACAGAACAAAACAATGACAGGACAAGAGCACTCAGACACTTACCAGCTGGCCTTGGACCTGGGGGTCCTAGAGGTCTGGGGGTTCCTGGCCAATGCACCAAATCTAACGCCCAAGTCGTAAAACCCCCAAAGACTACCAGGAATCAGCCGGATTGCAAATCGCACAGGGTCTTGTTTATTTCAAGGTCAGAGCCTGCACCATCAGCCCCCTTGTGAGGAGGGGAGATGATGTTCCCTAGTGCTAGGGGAACAAAGTTTTTAAAGGAAAAACTGTAGGGGGTGTCCCAAGCCATTTCCAAGCCTTGCTGTTCCGTGATAGGTTAGTGGGGTACAGGAAAGTTGTCCTTTCAACTGATTGGCTAGGGAATCAGAGCTAAGCAAGGGGACCAGGGACAGACCGCAAGAGGGAATTTTTCATTTGTTCTGATCACTGTGACCTGCAGCTCTGATTGGTTGTCCCCAGGTACAAACTCCTAGGAAAGGTTATTTCATGTATGTTTGTGGCTCTCCCTGGAAACTCCAAGGGGGTGGGGGGAGGCGTGTCAAGTTCTCAGGCCCTGAACATAAAATAGCATTGGTTTGGTCTCTACACTGGGATTAAAGGCATGCACCACCATGCCTGGCTCATAAACAGGTGTTTCTGTGTCCTTTAATGCACACACACACACACACACTATAACAAGGCTCAGCTTTTGAATACATTGACATTTCTAATGCCTTCTGAATGCTTGGGAGAACCATCTTTTCTGATAGCAGGCTGGAGAGCCCCTCAATATGAGCTAGAACAGTGGTTTGAACTAGAGACAAACCCTGCGGGACTATGAACACATTTTTAGGGCAGAAAAAAAGACACCTGAAACTTTTTTTTTTTTTTTTTTTTAGACAGGGTTTCTCTGTGTAGCCTTGGTTTCCTGGACTCACTTTGTAGACCAGGCTGGCCTCGAACTCACAGCAATCCGCCTGCCTCTGCCTCCCGAGTGCTGGGATTAAAGGCGTGCGCCACCACGCCCAGCTAAAACTTTTATTTTTATTCATTATCAGTCTCCTGAAATTTTTCAGTGTATTTAATAAGGGGTATGATGTCTTTTATTCTCTGTGTGTGCATGTGTGTTCTTACAGTGTGTGTTTGCACACACACACACGTGTGAAGGTCAGAGGACAAGGAATTGTTTCTCTCTTTCCATCACGTAGGTTCCTGGAATTGACCTAACGTTTCCAGGCTTGGAGACAAGCACCTTCACCCACTGGGCCATCTTGGGTACAGTGTCTCAGAACACACACACACATATTATTTATGAGTAAATTTAAGATGTGTGTCTATTAATACTCTTAAAAAATTTGGAGATGACTGTTCCAGAAACAGCTAAAGTATGAATGCAGATCAGCCTCCAACACTACAGGGAAGTAAGGGGAGCCTTGCAATCCAGGATTTTCTATCACAGGTGTAAGATTGCTTGGCGAGCTACATTTCCATTTGCTCCCCCTGGTGGCTGTCGCCGACTCTGCAGGCCTAGGTTTACATCCAGGGGGCCCGACCTGCTCTGTATAAGGGGCTGCATTATTTCGCTTCCTTCCTTTCTTTCTCTAATTTCTTTCTTCCAGTTGCCTTGCACTCAGATACACTCACTTCCTTAGTCTTTTAGTTGATAGTTTTTCAATAAAATAAGTGTTTGACTCCATTTGTGCACATCAACCATGCTTAGCTTTTCCTGTTAGTGGAACATCTTATGTTTTGCCACTCATGTTCCTGAAAGAGCAATCTAGTCTATCCTGTCACTATCAAATTGTAGGACACCTGAAGACCTGCTTCTAGACCTTTCATATCTATCACACAAAAGTGACCTCTTTTTGTATTTATTTATTTATTTTCAATTAAATTTATTTATTTTTAATTTGTATGTGCATTGGTGTTTTGGCTGCCTGTATGCCTGTATGAAGGTGTTGGATCCCCTAGAACTGGAGTTACATACAGTTGTGAGCTGCCATGTGGGTTCTGGTCCTCTGGAAGAGCAGCCAGTGCTCTTAACCACTGAGCCATCTGCCCAGCCCCCACCTGATTCATACTTAGCAAAGTTGGCTTAATCAAGAGTAGAGAAAAATGCCTCTCATGAAAATATCTGTAGCTCCTACAGACTGGACCGCAGGCTAAAAGCTCCTGACAGCTCCAGGAGGGGAAAATGCCATTATTTCTCCCAAAAATATATTCACACCAGCCACCGGCTACAGATCGTCCTCTATGGCAATCTGGTCATCTGCATATACAGTCAACAGCAGAAAGGCAATCTCAGTTTTGTTTTGTTTTGTTTTTAAGACTTACTTGGAAAAAAAATTTGCTGTGCAGTGGTGATATACACTTTTAATCCCAGCACTCAGGAGGCAGAGGCAAGTGGATCTCTGTGAGTTTGAGGCCAGCCTGGTCTACAGAGCTAGTTCCAGGACAGCCAAGGCTACATAAAGAAATCCAGCCTTGAAAAACCAAAAAGGACAAAAAAGGAAAGAAAGAATGAAAAAGTAAAAAAAAAAAAAAAAATCGTTCAAGACACAGAATATATAAAATGGTGTTGCTACTCCTGAAGCACGCTAATCAAAGGGCTGGATGTCGTCAGGTGACCCACCTGAAAAAGAGGCACCACGATGCATGGATGGATGGATGGATGGATGGATGCAAAATGAGTAACAGGGAAAGTAACCAGGGCAACAAAGACTTGGATCTCGACTTTCAGGCAGAGCTCTGAGACAGCCCTGAGAGTTCAGTGAGGGGGTGGGAGGGGAGCCCTCTAACCTGCTGCTCCAGTTCTGTTGTGTCCTCATTATCACTGTCACTTTACCCTGCTTTGTGCTTCCTCTCCCCAGTCATCCTGACAGGGGATGTTAACTTGCCCTATGTCCCTGTGACCTGAGCCTTGTTCACAAACAGGATGTTCCAGTGTTTGCTCACGCTACCATTTCTTCTGTGACAATGGCTGCTGCATTGACATCACCTTGGCTTGTGATGGAGTGAGGCAGTGTCCAGATGGGTCTGATGAAGACTTCTGTCAGAACTGTGAGTCAGTTGCATGGTCTTATTAGACAGGGATCTCAAAGGGGTGGCAGAAGCTTCTCAGTGTTTCTGGGATAAAATGGAAACCCTGAGTTCTTCCACTACTCATTTCAAAAGTAACTTTTGGTGGGAAAAAAAATATATGCTTGAGAACTCATGGAGGCTAACTCTGAGTTGCAGACGACAAATTTTTGGCCATCATGTATGATTTTTTTTCAATTTTTCTTTTTTAGATTTATTTATTTATTTATTTATTTATTTATTATATGTGCCTGCATGCCAGAAGAGGGCACTGGTTCTCAATATAGATGGTTGTGAGCCACCATGTGGTTGCTGGGAATTGAACTCAGGACCTTTGGAAGACCAACTAGTGTTTTTAACTTCTGAGCCATTTCTCCAGCCCATTTTTTTTTCAATTTTTCAAACACTATTTTTGTCTTTAAAATATAGCATTTCACAAGGCAGCCAGCCAGATGACAACCCTTTTGTTTCCCAGATGCTAGCCACCTCTTTTTTTTTTTTAGGCAGAGTCTCTCACTGGACTAGAACCTGGAACTTATTAGGTAGACTAAGCAATAGGCTTCTGGGATCCTTCTCTCTCTGCCTCCTTAGAACTGGGATCCCTGCCACACACCACACCACTACACACTGCCATACACCGCCACACGCCACCACACACCACCACACACTGCCACACACCACCACACACCGCCACACACTGCCACACACTGCCACACACCACCACACACCGCCACACACCGCCACACACTGCCACACACCACCACATACCGCCACACACTGCCACACACTGCCACACACCACACCACACCACCACACACTGCCACACACCACCACACACCACCACACACCGCCACACACCGCCACACACCGCCACACACTGCCACACACCACACCACACCGTCACACGCCACCACACACTGCCACACACCACCACATACCGCCACACACTGCCACACACCACCACATACCGCCACACACTGCCACACACCACCACACACCGCCACACACTGCCACACACCACCACATACCGCCACACACTGCCACACACTGCCACACACTGCCACACACCACACCACACCACCACACACTGCCACACACCACCACACACCACCACACACAGCCACACACTGCTACACGCCACCACACACCACCACACACTGCCACACGCCACCACACACCACCACACACCGCCACACACTGCCACACACCACCACACACCGTCACACGCCACCACATACCACCACACACCGCCACACACCGCCACACACCACCACACACAGCCACACACTGCTACACGCCACCACACACCGCCACACACTGCCACACGCCACCACACACCACCACACACCGCCACACACTGCCACACACCACCACACACTGTCACACGCCACCACATACCACCACACACCACCAAATACTGCTACATTTGCCTTTTTACATGGATGCTGTAAAACTTGAACCTTGGCCTTTGCTTTCTTTTCTGAACTATGTTATATGTAAAATATAGCATACACCTTTTAGAAACTGAAGAAGGGCAAGATGACTCAATGAATAAAGGCGCTTACTTGCTAAAGCCTGATGGTCTGAGTTCAGTCCCCAGATACACATGGTAGGAAGAAAGAATCAGCTCTCGGAAGTTGTCCTTTGATCTCTACTATGTAGTATAATAAACTTTTTTAAAACCTGAAGTAAAAACAAAAAACTGAAGTACATGAACATTTTTGCTTTGATAATTGTGTGTGTGTGTGTGTGTGTGTGTGTGTGTGTGTGTGTGTGTGTGTGTGTTAGGGGTGTGAAATAAGTCTTGCCATGTAGCCAGGCTGACCTCACACTCACAATCCACTAATCTTAGCCTCTCAAGCTCTGCGAGTATAGGCATGGGTGTCTATCACACTTGGCAGTGCTTTTATAATTTTGAAGGACTGTTTATGATACATTGGGGTATGGCTAACTTAGACCTATAAATCAGTTTTGTAAAGTCATATACTTAAGAGTGCACCATAAGAAAGAAGAGCTGGACTCAGGCCAAGTGGTGTATGCCTTTAGTCCCAGTACTCAGGAGGAAGACGCAGATGGATCTGTGAGTTCAAGGCCAGCCTGGTCTATAGAGTGAGTTTCAGCATGGCCAGGGCCACATAGAGAAACCTTGGAGGGGGGGCAGGCTATAGAAAGTAACTCGCTGGTGTAAAGAAGGGGGGGGGGAAGGTTTAGCCCCTATTGCTGCCAAAGTAGAGAGATTTAAAAAAAAAAAAAAAACAACAACATAAGGTTTAATTCGTCCTTGCCCATGTTAGGAAAGCTAGGAGGAAAGAACACATTGCACATTTGAAAACTAAGTGATAGGTTTTTATTGGGTTCTGCATGTCTCAGCATAGTAGGATATTAGTCTTAAATACCCATGACTAAAACAACTGCAGATATACTCATTTTTAGTTAAAGTTCAGGAAAGAAAGCAAAGGCTGAGGTGGAAGTTCTTCAGCATCCATATAAAAGGGCAAGAGCAGCGGTGTGTGGCAGGATCCCAGTAATGAGAAGGCAGAGGCAGGAGGATCCCAGAAGCCTACTGCTCAGCCAGCCTAGCCTACCTGGTAAGCTCCAGGTTCAAGGCCAGTGAGAGACTCTCAAAAACAGAGGTGAATGACACCTGAGGAACAACAGGACTGTTCTCTGGATGCTATGAGCAATATGTGCACACATGCATTCACACACACACACACAGAGAGAGAGAGAGAGAGAGAGAGAGAGAGAGAGAGAGAGAGAGAGAGAGAAGGGAGGGAAAGAGAGAGAGAGAGGTAACTGAGCGACTTCTTCCACAGTGGGCCTTGACCGCAAGATGGTGACACACACAGTGGCTACTTCTGCCCAGCCAAGGACCACGGGACTGAGTGAAGGTGAAGGAGATCCCTGGTTGGAAAAATCCCAGAAAGCCACAACCCACAAACAAGCAGCCACCACATCCCACACAGAGAAGAGGATCCACTCCACCCAGAGGACACCAGAGAGTCAGATCCTTGCTGTCAAGCCAGGTAAGGACACAACGTGCGTTCGGCGCGGTAAGTCTCCATCTTCTGATGTTAATATGACCCCAGGTTGGAGTATGACTCACATGCTGAGAGACCATCAGGCACATGTACTCCAAATATGGAGTGCTGCAAACTGAAATGAAGAGTTTGGCCAAACAAGGCAAAAACAAGACAAAATCCAACCCTGACATTTGTACTAATCAGTTTACAGTTAAAGAACTCTAGAGCTGTAGAGATGTGCAAGAGGATGTGTCTCAAACTCAAACGCCTTGACTTGATTCCCCAGCACTAAAAAGGAATGAAGTGTTGATTTATGGAAAGGAATGCCTAGTGAAAACAGTCCTCCCGTGGTGTCCCCAAAGGCTCACTTCCAAGACCGGTGAGAACCAAATCCCATCTATAAAAGTAGCAATACAGAGCCATCGAGACAGCTCAGCAAGTGCAGGCACTTAGGACCTGCACTGCAGAACCTAATGGCCTGAGCTCCAGCCCAAGGACGCATTTGGAGGAAGGAGAGAGCCGAGTCCTTCCTGCAGGTTACCATCTGACCTCCACACAACATGGGCCTTGGCACACATGCATGCCCCCTTCCCACATACATACAAAATAAATTTTTTTAATGATGGCATTATATTTGCATGTGACTGACACACATCCACTTATATTCTATAAACCACTCCAAATTACATATAATTCCTTATAGATGTAAGTGCCAAATAGTTCTTGTTGTTGTTTTGGTTTTTCAAGACAGGGTTTCTCTGTGTTCTTTTACTGTATTTTTTAGGGACTAATGACAAGAAAAAATTTTTTCTGTGTGTGTTCAGTATAGGCATCATGTGTGTGTGTGTGTGTGTGTGTGTGTGTGTGTGTGCGCGCGCGTGCATGCTAGGGATTAAACTCAGGACTTTACATGTGCAAAACACACTGAACCACTGGAATACACTCTCAGCCTCAGGCACAGTTTTTTAAAGATTATATATGGGGCACGTATAAATGTTTGGTTACATAGTGAATGTGCGCTCAGAAATTCCTGAGCCCCCGGCAGTTGGGAATACAGAGCTCTAGTGTGGCCTGTGTTTGCTCAGCACCTCATGGCACAATGGCCGGACTGTCATTAGATGTGGTTGCAGCTGCAGGGCCTGTTCTCTGTGTGGTCCAAGTCACTCATTATCAAGGCTGTCTTCTTGTATCCAGCCTAGCTGGAGGAAGAAAATCTGGTTTCCTGGCCTGCGGAGTGGTACAAGGGAGTGTTGTGTGCCCGTGCATGGGCCGTAGTTCTTGGGAACTTAAGAATTCTTGGGTAGTGGAGCCGGTCAACCAAGCCCTTCAGGGAACTGGAGTAAAACATGTACAAAAAAATATTTTTTTCTGCATACAGGTGTGCTGTTCTGTTCTTCCTCTACTAAATATGCCAAAGCCTCGGGCCATAGCTAATCTTTGGGTAACTGTCATATCAAAGGTCTTTGTTTTCAGGATACTTACTTGTTTATATAACACTGGGAGTCAAACTCAGGGCTTCCTACAGTGTGAGCTACTCTACCAGCTTTAAGGACTTGATTATTTATTTAAGATTACTTGTTACTTTTTTTTTTTTTTTTTTTAAATACTGGAGGGGAAAGTTTAATATAGTTACGAGGGAACGCACAGCCAGAGGCAGGGACAGGAACATCTAGGACAGACTGAGCTGGGCCATGTGGGAAGAGCAGAGCAGCCAGTGCAGCAGCCCGGAGGCCAAAGGCACAAAAATGGTACTTGTTACTCTTCAAGACTTGTTTTGGACTGGACCCGAGCAGCTCTCGGTGAGGACAGCCTACACCCCTTGGCAATCTGTTGCTGGCATTTTTTTTCCTTTGGCTTCTTCATTCTCTTGGCCGCACATTTAGCAGCCTCCTCCGTGCTTGTCTTAGTGCAGTGTTTCTTCAGAGCAATATGTTAGTGTCTGAATTGCAGGACATGTGGAATAATGGATGCTAAATCTTGGGTGCTTTGGTCCTGGGCTTCTTATCCTCTTTGTTTCAGGGATTTCTGACAACATGTTGGTGACATCATCTTCTTTAGAAAGATCGAAAACCATCAGGTTCTATTAGCTCTTTTGGGCACCAACCACTGAGCACAGTTGTATCTGCCAGTCCAGGAATATCACCCCCTCTGCCTTTTAAAACAATAACCAAAAATATAAGTTGAGGACTCTCAGATGGAATCCACAATGCATCCTCAAACACACTTGCATTTCCTTGATTCAGTTATCCTTGGTCTACAAGGAAAATGCCCCTTAGTCAACAGCAGGCGCACTGTATCATGGGTCAAGACATCTTGCTCCATGGGAGCATCTTGTTTGTCATTCCCACCACTGATTTGGACCACATAATCCTTCCCTCTTCACTCAGCATCTGCAGCTACTTCTGTGGCCCTGTGCTTCTCACAGAGAGTACACCACTTGTGTTCACCGTACACTTGGGTGAGTTCTGACTGCCAGTGTTGGGGGAGGAGATGGTCAACTTCGTCTTGAAATAGCCAGCCTCCTAGGAGGTGCCACAGCAAAGAGTGTAAGGACGTGTTTTGAAAGGCTTCTCTCTTCATGTTCTCATCCATCTCACGTCTTGTGTAATGAAGGAACTGTTTGGAGTCCATTCGATCGTGGTTCTCAGGAGGTTGTTTAGATCTGTGGAAGTGTGATCTGTGCAACAGTTGTAAATGTTTGTGTCCTTCCAAGATGGTGCCAGGAGTCCAACAGAATGTCTAGTGTGAGGAGGTTCATTTATGACAAATTCCAAGAGCTCCTCCCCTAGTGGGACACTATAGACAGGACCCCACCCCTGGGAAGTGAATTCCCATCAGATGGTGTTGCTGGTAAGGTGTCGCCAGAGTGTTATCTTGCTCCCACCTTCTTCCCTGGCTTTTAAGAATAAGAGAGCCCAGCTTCAGGCTCTTGCTGTAAAGCTTCCCGGGCTTAAAGAATCACACGAGGCTCTTCTGCCACAAGGTCCCAGATTCTCCTCAAATCCCCCACCATGCCATCTGTCTCTGATACTGGAGACTAAAGTCTCCTTGGAACCTCCACTATTGCCCTTCTGTTTGTCTGTCTGTCTGTCTGTCTGTCCTGGGCATTAGTAACTCCTCTAAGAAACTCTTTAGTCTTCAGTAATCTAACTCAGTGTCCTCTTGAACTAGCCACCCCTCATCTAACCGTAAGACAAATGAGGATAGTCAAGGGTTCTTTCCATCAGCTTTGTTTACTCCTTCAGAAAATGTCATTTAAATCAACCAGAGCATTTCTTTACATATCCTCCATTTGGGCGCAGGAAGAGATAGATGGTGATCTTAGAACACTACAGGAATATATTTCAATACTCATAAGCAATGATTAGGGGTTGGGGGCCTTGTGCATGCTAACACAGCTCTGGGGACCTCACTATGTCCCCCACCCCAACAGTGTTATTATCCTCCCTTCATCAGTAGAAAAAAAAACATACTAATCAATGTAAGCTTGTTTAAATTGCTTCTAGACCATTTGGAGATCCTCTTCAAAGATTATTGGTACTCCAGCATGAAAATGCCTAACTTGCTGTGCAAACCCCTGAATTTTATATTTATTTGTGTGCTACGTGGAAACCTTTTCCCAAAGTTTTTACTGTGGTTAAATGTGTAAGAAGAATAAACCACAAGGTCAGATTCTGATAATTCTGACCCAGCGCCCTAAGTGATACTGACAAGTTTCTCTCTTCACTTCAGGTAGGGTCCCAGCAGAGATTCATCTTCCTTTGCCTCCCTGAGTGCTGGGATTAAAGGCATGAGCTGTCATGCCCAACTGGCCCACGTTTATTTAAAAATAAATCCTGCCACTCCTTTCTCTTAGCCCATAGCTTAAAAAGTAAATAAGGGACTGGAGAGGTTAATTAGTGGTTAACTAGAGAACCCAAGTTTGATTCCCAGCACCCACATCAGGCGATTCACATCTGGCTTCTGTGGGCACCGACAGAGACATCATACACTCAGACAGATAGCCATCTACCTAAGTTAAAAAATAAATGACGCTGTGATTTCATGCCCACTTCCTGAGGTTTTTAATGTCCCATTAACGTATATCTGCTTACTTTCCACAGACAGTAACTCCTCAGGAAAGAACCAAGAAGAAAGGAATTACATTTTCAAGTCTAAGAGTGATGAAGCCCAAGGGGACCACCCAGCCCCGGAGGCAGGTCAGTGTAAACCTTGGCAACACTAACAAGCAGTGAGGTGCACGGGGCCACCTGAGCCCCGCTGCATGTCAGGCAGACGGAGCCATGAGAGTTCACGTAGAAGTGGTACTCCATGGACCAAACTGTCTTCTCATCTTCAAAGTCACAGTGCATCATGGTACCCTTGACAGTAGCCTACTATCTTTGGCTTTTGCATACCCTTCCAGGGATCAGTTTGTGGGGAAAATTTGTGAGATAGAGTGTCAGTCTGGAGCCCGGGGTCCGTTTCTTCCCTTTGGGGCATCCAGGCATGGATGTGTACAGGTGCTACACTTGAAGGAATGAAACTTAGGCAGGGTGAGCAGGGATACTGGGTGTGGCAGTAAGTGTGTGGGGACGGGCACTGTCTCTGATACAGCTATAGTACAGCAGCTGGTTTAGCTCACTGTGATACAGCAGCCCTTTATTGGGGTGGGGAATAAGGGCTATATAAGCCTTGGGGGGAGGGGTTTTCAGGTGAGTGAACATCATTGGCTGGGGCTGACATGCTGGGAATGCTTCATTTGCATGGATAGGAACTACATGCGCTGGGGTGTACAGGCACAGAACAGGGAGGGAACGATCCTTACTCCCACCGGTCTCGAGATTTGAGATTTTCGTCCTAAGTTTCAATGTTTACAAGCTCCATGCTGGTCGTCCCAGTGGCACAGTCGCTGTGCCCCACAATAGAGGCTAAGCATATGAACTCAGTGGGCACTGTGACATACACAGTGTCCCTGCACTCAGGAGACACAGGCAGGTGGATCTCTGAGTTTTGAGGGCAGCCTGGGCTACAGGGTAAGTTCCAGGACAGACACCACAGTTCAAATTCTGGCTCTTCCACTTGGCTCAACAACCACAGCCAGGTTCTTATCTCTGGATGCCAGTGACTTCAGCCGGGGAGGTGACATAACTATTTGTGCTGCACAAGGTGGCTGCAGAGGGTGAATGCAACACCGTGATCAGAGTATATACTACACAGTTTGTAAATGGTGGCTGTTAAGACTGAGTTATTTGTGAGAAAGAAGAATGAGAAAGACATTATGTGCTCTTAATGACAACATGACAGGAGTGGCGGCAGGTAGACCGTTGACATGTGCAAAGACAGCTCCATCATTTGGGTTGTTTTTAACTGGAAGGGAAACACACTGACAGTCCCTTAGAAAGGCTTTAGTCCTGAATCCTGCACACTAAACCAGCAATTCCTAAATTACCAATCTAAACACGGAAAAAGCTGCCTTTTTGCCCCAGCATATTCTTTGTAGTATTTGAACAACGTGGCTCATCTCCTTTCATAGCTGGACAATATCAAAATGCAATGTTTAAACAGCTGATGTCTGAGCATAGTGCAGACGTTAGGCGCCTGTCTGGTCCCCCTGCAGCTGGCTGGCCTATTGAATTTGGCTTGTCTCAGGATGTTAGACTAAGACTCCTGGTCATCTGTCAACAGTGGCCACATGTCTCTGGAGATCAGCTCTAACTCGCTGCTGCTCTTTCCAGATGTTCAGATGCTCCGAATGTCATTCCCATTGGTACAAGCAGAATAGCTATTTCCTCAGCTTTTGTGTGGTGGCATTTGCCTGTAATATGAGCACGTTGAGGTAGAGACAAGAGGATCCCAGGGGCTCACTAGCCATCTATTATAGCTACATGAGTTCCAGGTGCAGTGAGAGACCTTGTCTCAAAAGTAAGATGGAGAGCAATTGAAGACACCTAGCATCAACCATGTACACACACACACACACACACACACACACACACAAACAAACAAAGTTTCAGTATTCTGACAAGTACTACATTACAGATGTGTGTATGTGGGGGTGGGATGGGGAGCGGCACCTTAAACAGGAATTAGCAACCTCATATGTGATTTGGAAAATAAGAAATTTTCATGAATGTCACATCTGTCTTGTCTCCCTAGGTGGACCTGAGCCACAAGGTTAGGATCGAGATTGAGATGTCCACTCAAACTTTGCTCACCACCTTTAGCCTAAACACTGGTTTTCATCTTTGATCAAGCCAGAGGACCTGGCTAACAGACCTCCCTGGCCAGGCAGAACTCAGGGCTCCTGTAGGGAGGAGAACAAAGTCTCTTTGTCTTGGTCCTGACACTTGCAGGCTGCTTAATTCTTTGAAAACTCTTTCTTCAGGGTGCCACTGAAGCCCCAGAGCACTGGGATGCAAGGAGAAGCAGTAGTTTTGGATGCTTCTGACTGGCCGGCTGTGGGGTGTGCATTTGTAGCAGGTTTCCTTGCCCTAAAATGTGATACCTGTAGACACTAAATAAACTTCACATCCCTTCCCGATGCTCACACACAGGGCTGTCCTTGGTATTCTGATACCCTCTATCAGCCCTTTAACGTGAAGTCAGCTCCAGGTCACATCTAAGATGTCAAGCTATACCGGGACCAGTCTTTTTTTTTTTTTTTTTTTTTGGTTTTTTTGAAACAGGGTTT
The DNA here is from genome assembly GCF_903995435.1 of Acomys russatus. Taxonomy (NCBI): domain Eukaryota; kingdom Metazoa; phylum Chordata; class Mammalia; order Rodentia; family Muridae; genus Acomys; species Acomys russatus. The sequence goes on along the minus strand of NC_067157.1, from coordinate 44,771,408 downwards.
CTCTGTGTAGCCTTGGCCATCCTGGACTCACTTTGTAGACCAGGCTGGCCTCGAACTCATAGCGATCCGCCTGCCTCTGCCTCCCGAGTGCTGGGATTAAAGGCATGCGCCATCACGCCCGGCACCGGGACCAGTCTTATGTGCCTAAAGTTAAGGCTGTCTTGGGAGAACTACCTCAGCTATCTACACTCAGTCTGTTTGCCCCACCCTCCCTTCCTTTCCTCCAGCTCTGACAAAAGGTGTTCCCTCTCTCCATGGCCACTTGGCCTGAATCTTGATATAGCCATTTCCTCGGCTGGGTTTGGCATCATCTGGTAATCCCCGTCTCTCGACTGGTTCATATAGTCTGTGGCTGCAAGCAATCAGGTCTCTTTCTGTGCACAAAAAAAAAAAAAAAAAAGAAAATAGTCCCGTCTCCTGTAAATAAATTTCCATGTGCTACTCCAGCAGACTCCTCAGGCTCCACCCTGAGCCCTTCAGAGCATCTTTTTCACTGGAACCACTCTGTGAAGTCTATTTCTGTTGCCTTTCTGTCTCTCTGTCCCGACCCTTGCCCTTTGGAGCCTGCTCCTGTTGCTTCTCCCTATCTGTTGATCTCACTTTCATTGCAGCAGCTATTAGCGCTGTGCTAACAGCCCCTAGGTATCTGGACCAGATGATCTAAGAGCCTCGGGGAACATTGCACCTGGAGCCCTAGAGCAGTGATTCTTGCCCTGTGGGTCCTGACCTTTTTGGCATTGAACAGAAGGGTTACCTAAGGCCATCAGAAATATGGGAGACTGTTCCCCCATCCATCTCCAGGCGGTTTGCTTACATACAGATACCCAGGGCTGTATTAAAGGGTCTCAGCATTAAGAGGGTTGAGAACCACTGCCCTATAGGCATGTTAATCAGAAGATGCTCCGAAGTATATACATATATTCAAGAACGAACATACGTAACAAACTTATCTTCCTCCCTCCCCCAAACTGAGCTCCCACATAAGATCAGAATCACTCTAGCAAAAATCTTACCAGCCAAACCCTTCTTCCCACCTTTAGATTTTAAACTCAACTCCTGTTATTATGACAATATTCCATTGCAGTCTTTCTGGTAAATGCCTGCTAAACAGATTGAAGTTACTCGGCTATGTCCTGACATCCATCTTAGAGCAATCAGCACCACAGGGACTAGACCACAGGCTTATTCTGAATGTGTGGGGGATCTTTCACCGCATATGGCACAGTGTTAGATGCCCCTGTTTCTATCATTTGTAAAATGGATACCATGCACCAGCCCATGTGCTTGTGAGCATGCAGTTATCTCAGCTATAAAGCTGGCTCTTAGTATTAGTTTATCCTTGAGGCTGGGTATTTTTGTGAACAAATAAAAAAAAATTGCTTATCTTTGATTAGTAGCACTTAGGCCAGTGACTGGCACATGGAAAGCTATCAGTCAACACATAATAAATAAACAAAATAAAATGTTTCAGTGTCAAGCTACACATGGAGATTCTGGCTCCTCTACTTTGCCCTGCTGCAAGAAGGTACAACTAAATAAAAATAGCCTCCCTATGTCATCAAACCTGGCCCTCCTCCAGTGTAGGTGACTAAGGATAAAGGCTGCTGGGCTTGCCAGGAAGCAGACCTGCATGCCCTTTCCAGACGATAGCCTACTCTGATCTGTCACCCAGGACTAGCTCCAAAGGAAAACCACTGGCCAAAGTTACACCAGCATTTCCCCCCACAGACAGGGTTTCCCTGTGTAGTCCTGGCTGTCCTGGACTCACTTTGTACACCAGGCTGCCCTCAAACTCACAGAGATCTGCCTGTCTTTGCCTCCCCAAGTGCTGGGATTACAGGTGCGCACCACCATGCCCAGCTTAGCATTTTTCAATATTAGTCTTAAACTATAATAATATCACTCTCTCCCCCCATTTATCTCTCTTCACTTCTCCCACATTGCTTCCCCCCACAAAATTCATGGCCTCATTTTACTACACACACACACACACACACACACACACACACACACACACGCACACACAGCCTGCGCAGTCTGTTTAGAGTTGCCTATATGCATGAGGTTTTAGGGCTGGCAGTGAATACCAGCATATTTGAAGTTAGTTTTCAATAAATGGTCTATTGGAGGACAGTAGCATCCCTGGATTTAAAAACAATGAATCAAAAAATAATAATTTTATGTATTTGTGTGTTTTGCCTGTATGTGTGTCTATGCATGTGAGTGCCTGGTGCCTGTGAAGGCCAGAAGGGAGCATCAGGTCCCCGGGAACTAACGTTACAGATAGTTGTGAGCTGCCAGGTGGATGCTAGGAATTGAAGCTGGGTCCTCTGGGAGAGCAGTACGTGTTCTTAACCGCTGAGCCTTCTTCAGAAGCCCTGGAAACAAATATCCTAAACTGCCAGAACCAGAAACCAGGGGTAGACCATAGCCAATGAGGTGATCCTGTTTGAATTCATTAAGGACCTGCGTGACTGTCAACGAGTACATTTCTCATGCTAACAGTCTCTAGGGTAGTTGGAGATAAGTGCCATTTCACTGCAGGGTTTTTACTCCTGATGCCAGGCAAATTCTCGAGGAACCTGGTCGAGAATTTAGTTTTTAAGAGGTCTATAATAGATAAGCACGCAGAGGAATTAACCGTCCTGCACATTTACGGAGAAGCAGCAGTAAGACTAGCACCAACTGGAGTTGTTCAGATGAGGTATAATGCATGCCCATGCCCGGGGGGTGGTGGCGCACGCCTCTAATCCCAGCACTAGGAAGGCAGAGGCAGATGGATGTCTGTGAGTTTGGGGCCAGCCTGGCCTACAAAGTGAGTTCCAAAGCTATATAAAGAAACCCTGTGTTGAAAACCAAAAACCAAAACAGACCTTAAAACTAAAACAATGCGTGCCAAGTGCTCATCATAGAATAGCCAGTAGCAGCCATTGTTGCCAAGCACTGACCAGCACTTTTTTTTTTTTTTTTCAAACCTTGCATAGGCGCAGTGCTACCCCTGGCATTGGGTCTGGTCATCACTGCTTTGTTACTTCTCATGGTGACATGCCGACTCCGACTGGTGAAGCAGAAACTTAAGAAAGCCCGTCCCATTACATCCGAGGAATCCGACTACCTCATCAATGGGATGTACCTGTAATAAAGCTATTTAAACAGCTGTGGGCGAGGATGGGCATCTCTCACAACTTGTTCTTTGGGTTCTATCGTCATTAAGATCTTTTGCTTTAAATTGTGCTAGAAGACGCTGCAATCTCAAGCCTTGAATGATCATGAAATCATTTTCCTGGGAGGTAAAATGTCTTCAAAGGTAGAGCGGAATTCATGAGATTCAGTTTGTAGTTTGCTGAGACATAAAGTCAGTATGTCATGGTGACAGATGGCAGTCCTGCCTTCTATGTGTGGACTGCCATCCTCTGGTCCCCAGCAGCCTCCCCTTGTCTTCTGGCCCTCTTCTCCAGAGTTCCCATGAGCTCCATCTTCTTGTCCTCTGCCAAATCTCTCTGAAAAGGGATCTTAAGTGAACTTAGACTTAGTGAGCTGGTCTGTTATGAGCATTCTGAAGAGGTTAGCAAAGTCCCACAGGAGAGGAATATGGGTCTCCACCCCACCCCATGCTTCTGACATCAAACCACAGTGGTAGCTGCCACATGTGGCTGACCATGGAAGGACCCCTTCAGGTTAAGAGCAACTCTAGGCGGTTATGGAATGAGATCAAAGTGGCCGCAGAGGACCTGGAGGCAAAGGCAAACAGAAGCGTAGCCTAGGGATAAGTGAGGACAATCTGCTCAATGCTGCCTCACAATGTGGAGCAGTGACTGCTTTATACACGTACCGGTTTTCAACATGAGCCTTTCTGATGAAAAAGTGCGACTTATCAATCAAAACATTGATGCCTGGGTATGGTGTTTGTACAAATGTCCCCATGTTCAAGTATCACAGGCTGTTCAATGGAATGAGCCAGATGCTTCCCTTTGTGTGTTTTGCAGGGCTGGAGGTGAGACCCAAGAGCCTGTTTGTGCTAGGCGAGAGCTCTACCATGGAGCTACACCTCTGTCCTTACTGTCTTTCGTGTTACTAAAATGTTAAAGTGTACAATCAGCTCATGTCAGGATGTATGTACAGAGCAGAAAACACTTTTGCACAAATCCACCCTTTAGGAAACCAGCATCCAGCTTAGCATCTTTCCTTTAAGTTTGTAGGGAGTAAAGGCAGATTTTTCCATCATCACTCAAGTTGTACACTGAGGGGATTGCAGTGTGGTGCCCATTTATAATCACGATATCCCAATTGTATTTACCGTAAGTGGCAAACATTACAAAACACTGAAAAACACTGTAGTCTCTTTAGTTTAGGCTGAATGTAAAGTAGGTGGTCCCTTTAACAAGGGGCTTGACTTTGGTGAGGGAATATAACCTATCAAAATGTATTAGTAAATGGGTAGTTCTAGAAAATGAATGTTTGCTTTTGTCTCTTGAGAGCCTAACTCTAGCCTTTTGCTGACTGTTTAGCGCTGGCAGTGATGTAAATGTCATAGCAGCAGTCTGAGAGATGGACTGCATGAGTGAACTTACACTCTGTGGTGTTTATAGATGACGTCACCTACAGCCATATCCAATAAAACAGAGACTGATAAGGCATGTTTCTTTCTGCAAATCTTTTATATATAAAGAAGTTAACTACAATCTAGTATTGCTATTGTTTTAAAGTACTTGAGAAAATGTCTTGTATGTACTATTCCTTTAATAAACTATTTTATTCTTATGCCTTAAAAAAATCCTTTCTTATAAATTGTAGGTTACTAACTTTGCCCAAACTGCTACCATAGTATTTGGATTTAATCATACCAACTGTTTTCACAGAGGGCAACTGAGTGTTGTCAAACTTGGAGTCACCCCAAACCTTATAAAGTCTGCTGCAGAAGATCAAGCCCCACCTAGGGTTCCATGTCTGAAGCCTGGGCGAGACCTCTGAGAGCCATCAGTGGCTGACTGACTCTTAAGCTCTCCTTCAGTTCAGGGAGGGAGCACAGTGGCCATAGTTTACCTCTCAAACATGATTTACCTAAAGCCTGGCCAGCTTAAAACTGACCTGTCAGCTGGGTGGCTGGTGATGGTGCACACCTTTAATCTCAGCACTTAGGAGCAGATGGAGGTGAATCTGAGTTCGAGGCCAGTCTGGTCTACAGAGTGAGTTCCAGGACAGCCAGAGCTACAGAGAAACCTTATCTCGAACCCCTCCCCAAAACAACCAACATCATCAAAAATGAAGAAACAAAAATGCTGCCTTGTCAACTTGGCTGTCAGGACAAACTGACAGCACGTACTCCCTACCTTCCATAAGCAATTTTGGTATTTGGTGCCATTCATGTCCCAGATATGGTCTCTTCAGGAGGAACTTTTTCCATCTCTTCTGTACAGTGACTGAGAACTTGTTTGGCCCCCTTACTCTTGTCACAATACCTTTCACTTGCCGACTTTGTTCTTTACCATACTTTCCCTCAATCCAAACATAGAGGCACAGAGGTCCATGAGTCTGTTTGCCCCTCAAGTTGGCAGTCCGAGGCAGACCCTGTTGGTGGCTTTGACTGGTCTTTTCATGTAAACATCACACAGACTGAGAGTCCTTTCCTTCATCTATTCCTCCAGAATCATCCCAACACTTCAGAAGCTTGACTCCAAGGTTTGTACATTTCTTTCTTTTCTTTTTTTTTTTTTTAACTTCAATGAGAATTTCTAACAAAGAAGTGCTCTGGCTATCCACCAGAGTGGGGAGCTCAGTGCTTTTCTCACAAATGGCCTCCTGAAGCTGGCTTCCTAAGCACCAGTGCTTCTACTTTCTCGCCTCACAGCTTTACTCTCCTAGCTCTTGTCCTATTTGAGTCTAGTACTGTGCAGATAAAGGGATAAAGTTACAGCAACTTTAGTAGCTAACTGCTTGGCTACATACGAAGACACTGATGACTGAAATAAAATTAGACCCAAAGCTGTTGTCTCAGAAATGGACTGATGTCAGAATAAGCCTCCTGTGACACCGGGACATCAGGAAGGTCCAAGCCTAGTTGCAGCCCTGCTAAATTTTCAAACCGTATTACATATTGTACAACTCAGCTTAAAGATATTTTTACAAAGTTATTTCTAAATTTAGGAAATGTATTGACAAACTGTAACCAAGTGTTCTGCTGCACTCCCGGACTACCAGCACTCGGGAGGCAGAGGCAGGCAGATCCAGGCCTGGATCTAGGACTACACTGTGAGATCCTGTGTGTGAACTAATAAAACAACAAAACATAAATGAAACCCTAATACAAAAATAAATCTTAAAAACAGCTGTTGGGTATAAAAGCTGCTTAGAGTATTTGTTTACATTGTCATCATTTATATGACTGAACCACCTCAAGTTCTAAATAAAGGGTGGTATTCTTAGACAGCTCTACTGAGGAAACTGGATTGGTATCTCTACATGTACCACCACAGATGCGTATGAATGACCTATGATGCCTCCAGCTCTTATTTTGTCAAGATATATGATGCAGATACAGTCAGACGCTCTATGTAACACCCACCTTTATTGTCCTGCCTGCTTTCTTCAACTCTGCTGCCCATCTCCTAACTCTTCACTGGAGCCAAGATCATAATGTGGTGTGCTGTGGTCAAAGCTGTGGGCACCTGCGCTCGCTCCATCCCTACATGATTTCTAGGTTAAAAAAAAAATCCTTATAACAAGAATAGGAAAATGCCTAAAATCAATAGTGATGGGGGGAAAAATAAATAAGGGGGGAAAAAGCCAAGCAATATATTTTGGAAGACATAGCCAACTGTGTAGGGTGCCTCAAGCCTGCCCACATTTAAAATGTCCTTCGTGCTGCCATACCTGACCTTTTTGACAATTGTCGTGTGTGTCATGCTCCTCCTGTTGAGACTATCTCAATGAGTTCTTCAGAGTCTCATCCTGAAGGGCCTTGAATGTTGAGAGATGACCCCAGAGGCTCCCAGGGTCCAGCACCCCACTTCAGCACCATCCTATGAGTACTGACAAGAGTAACAAGAACCATCCTGTGTTCCTCCCCACAAACTGGAAGGGGATTTCACAGAACCTTGATGCAAACACAAAGCACATTAAAAAGATGAAACCTGGGGGTAGGGGAGAGTTGGCTGAGAAGGGACACCCAATGATTACTGTTAGAGCGAGAGTAAAAGAATTTGAGATGAACAAATCATTAGACTTCATTTACATTTTATTATATTACAATGCACAGTTACACGCTTCCCTTAGCCTTTTTCAAGCGGACCCTTTTACTGACAGCCTTTAAGGAAGCTGGAGACAAAAGACGGTCAATCTTTCTGGAAAGTGGTAGGAGAAATCTAGAGGTGCAACCAGAATGCAGTCAGGGCCCATTTTTACCACAGAACAGGGTAAGCTGTTAGGTCATTAGGAACACAGTAAGCGATAAGAAGTGATTTATACACTGCAAGAATTTTCGTGCTTACCTAAAATAAGTTATCAGCCTGATGAATTTTAGAACAATTTATACATTGACCCATGCTATTTGTTTATTAGTGCTGGGTGACCATGCTGGCATGAGTTCCTTTAGTGCCACACTAAACGACTAGAAACTAGAAAAACCTATCTCTTCTAGACAGAGGGAAAAAGGCCTTACAAACTCTTGAGGAAGTACCTCCTGGGTGGAACCACAGCCAGGAGTAGCTTGAAGAGTTTACAAAGTTATTACTACAAAATTACTCTAGAGTCCACTGAATTTTTAAGATGTTTTAGTAAAGAGACACACAGTGGGAACTTCCTTTTTTGTTTTTAAGGCAGGGTCTCGTAGAGCCCAGGCTAGCCTCACACTAGCTGTGGAGCTGAGGATGACTTCTGATCCTTCCTGTCTCCACCTCCCACGTCCTGGGATTTCAGACATGTGCCACCATGGCCCGTGTGCATGTGAAGGGCAGAGAACATACTACAGGAGTCAGTTTTCCTATTCTGTGGATTTTGGGGGCAAAACTCAGGTCTTCAGGCTTGGCACCAAGCCCCTTTACCCACTGAGCCATCTTGCTGTCCCCTACAACCCCCAAACCAACCAACAAACAATGGCAGCTGCTAGGGGAATGTGGACGGTGGCTCTAAGTCCCTCTCCTCGGGTTCCTTGTGCTCCTGGATGGGAGAGAGCAGCAGCTGAGCGGAGACTGAACCCTGCCATGAGTGCACTGCCATGGAGTCTGAAAGCTAGGCTTTGGCTTTAGTAAGATCAAATCTGCTGGGGAAAATGCGCTACACTACCTAGAACTTCTCAAAGTATCTTCATTGCCCTTTATGTTATTTATATTCAGGCATACCTTCTGTTAAAGAAAATAAAATTCTCTGGAAATTATGTACACTAAATAGCAGGCTTTCCTTACCTCTCCTATACACATACATAAATCCAACTTTTAAAGGGCTCAGAACTCATTAAAACCACTGTTTCCATCTCTACCCACTTAGTGGCACTGTTAAAACTGGCTGTTTATTCAACACCTTAGTGTTACCGCCTAAGAGCATAAGGTCCAAGAACAGCACTTGTGCACAGCATTCTCTGTCCAATCGGGTACGGTTTATGGTGCCTGTTTAGAAACTGTCTCCTCAGCTGGACTAAAAGTTCCTGGAGTGGAAGTGCCCTTTTCTATTCCAAACGCTAGCAAGGAGATCTGCATATGGCGATCTGCATATGGTGATATAATGACTACCACGGTCCAGCCTCATGGGGAAGCGTAGGAATTTGTTTTAAAGCGTGAAGGGACACGTGGCTTTACACACACTTCAAATGACCATGCATCCTGAACACAGGGTCACTGCCGGGATTCTAAAGCAACAACTGACAGCAAATGAAAGCTGGTGAAGATTTTCAAGTCTGCAGGACCACAGACTGCTAGTTTCCTCGGCCCAAGACCTCAGCCGAGAAGGGACACTCGTGAGATGATGTCTGCGTGACTTTCAAACTAGTAACTTAAGACTTAAGAGTGGGGAACGGTTTCTCACACAATCTTGTCAGAATCATGTGCCCTTTCACAAAGAGGGAAGGCTTTGTTGGGAATGCTAGCCCCACTTATTGGGAGCTAGTAATCTTCCCAAGTTCTAGAATCTTCGCAAAATCTAAAGTCTTCTTATAAAACATAAAACCATATTTAACCTCAAGGTGTCATTTCCTTCACAGACACATACTTTTCAGTTATTGATGAATCTATTTATAGATGAGACATGGATTTCAGTATGTTTACTTCTCAACCACATTCTTCCCCACTCACTCACTCAGAGCTACTCCACAGCAGGCCCGGGCTAGGAAGGCAGAGAGAAACAGTGAACGCAGTGTCTGCCCTGAAGAAATGCAGCCACACCCTGTGGATCAATGCTAGACACGTTGACCTCCTAGGACTTTACAGGGCAGCAGCAGAGGAGAACAATTCCCCCATGACTGTGGGCAGCATCTGGACCTAGCAGAGCTGTGTTCTTCTAGATTCAAAGGCCACCAATGCTTCTTTTGCTTGTCATTTTATTTGGCAAAGCAGCACTGCATAAACTGTGCAGAGACGCAACAGCTTACAGTATTAGATGCAGATACATTATCAGCAGCAAACTAGAAACAGAAAAACGATGTTGAGCTACAGGCCTCCTCTCATTTTTCGAGAGGAAAATTACATCAGAGATGTCCAATCCGACCAGCTGAGTGTCTGGGGACACCACCTGCCGCCGTCTGAGGTTTCAGTATTTACAGACACCTAGTGTTAAGGTAACAGCAGCTGATTCTATCTACAACATGCTACCCTATTACGTCACATCAAAAGCTTTAAGAAGAAAGCTCATCTCTGCTTTCTTAGCAGCATCTAACAGACACCAGCTACCAAGAGACCTAAGCTTGTGAACGTGGTGTTATCTGATGCACAAAAGAAGTCGGATGAATGATATTGGAACAGAATTAAGTGTCCAAGAAAAGCAAAGCCACTCTTCAAAACTAATTCACAAATTAAGCTTTCTAGTTGGAGAACCCTTTCTTTTAATACTTTCAAAATAAAATGTGGGCAATGTTAAAAATAACACACAGTTACGCTTTGCAGCCCATCTCTACCAGTTTGGCTCTGTGCCTCTTTGAATTAGGAAACCCTACAAAACCACACGTTTTCATGCTGAAAATAAGAGTGTAACGAAGTCCAAAACAAGCTGTGATGCTGTTGGTTTTCAAATGCTTTAAGGACTGAGATGAGCAATCCACTGCAATGTGACAGACTGACTGGTCAAGCTCGTGTTGCTCTTACAGTTCATCCCTGGGGAGAAAAGACAGAACTCTAATTAGGAGTTACATGTGAACTGGTGCTGTAACAATTTAGACGCAACTCTCCAGTCAGTAAAACATGCAGATTCCAAGCAATACAGTAAAAGAAATGAATGCACATACAGCGCCAAACCAAAGCAGAACTAGACACCAGTCACACCCTGCATCTTTCATGCTACTCCAAACACAGTAAGAAAGCACACGCCCAAGTTGCTTCTTAATTCTAAAGGTAAAACCTCTGCCTGAGACAAAACACTCAGAAAATTTATAACTTCTCCCTAGAATTATCTTGCTAATCTTATTTATTATAAGATGATAATTTAAACATTTGGAGTTCACATTTATTTTTTAATACTTATACTCACAAAACTGGATAAAAAGAGTCGTCTTTTGTTTAGAGTCTGCTAGCACTTGCAGAATGGGCCAACTGTCAACCAAACTGGAGAAAATGTATCATCTGTAAGCATGTTATACCTGTCAGCTGATTTCATAAGGCAGCTTTATCAGCTCCAAAGAAACCATTCACTCAGCCACGTGCAGCACTGGGCCAGCAACTGCCAGTGAGAGGAAGGAAGGAATAAAAATGCAGTCTGAAGTAAACTGTATGGCATATAAATTCTACCTCAATGAAGCCGTTAAGCATGGAAGAAATAAATAAAACCACCAAAAGGCTCATCTGACGAGAAATTAAGTGACAAAACATCACTAAACACTTGATACTTTAGGGATAAAGAAGTGTCATTATGCAATAAAATCTCAAACAACTCGGGGGGGAAAAATTACATACTTATGTGTAGACAAAGTGTGAGCAGCAAACAGAGAAACAGGAACTGGCCACCGGCAGAAGCTCAGGATGTCTGTGTTCCTCTACCAACCTGTCTGAGCAAAACCTAAGATGAACGCCTTGCAAAAGCTGTGGGTGTGGAAGAGTCATGAGGTGAGAGCGTTCATATCCCAAGCAGGTAAGCAGGTGCTGTGTTTAAGGCTTAACAAATAATGTGCCTCTTGAGTTTTATAAATAGCACCAGAAAAAAATATTTCTCTAGTAAGCCCCCTTTTATGTTACATTACTGGTATGTGTCTTTGAGTGTGTGTGTGTGTGTGTGTGTGTGTGTGTGTGTGTGTGTGTGTGTGTGTGTGTGTGTGTGTGTACACACGTACTAGAAGCCAGAGGTTAGTGTCTGGTGTCTTCCTCAGTTGCTCTGCACCTTATTTTTTGATATGGAGTCTATTTCTGAATCTCGAGCTTCAAGGCTAGCTGGTCTGTAAGCCCACAGAATCCACCTGTCTCCCCCTTCCCCTAACCTCTTAGTGCTGGAGTTACAGACATGCCACCACAGCCAGCTTTTATGTGATGCCAGGAATCTGAACTCAGGCCCTTTTCCTTGCACAGCAAGCACTATATATGCCAAGTCTCCAGCCTTGGGATTATCTTTTACATGATATTTCTCAGCTCTATTCCTTCCTAATACAGTATTATTCTAACAACAGTATTGTAATTAGCATAGCTGGGTGTGGTGGCTCACACCTGTGACTCCAGCATTTAGGGAGGCAGAAGCAGGCAGATCTCTGTGAGTTCGAGGCCAGCATGGAACAAAGCAAGTCCAGGACAGCCAAGGCTACGCAGAGAAACCCTGTCCTGAAACCGCCCCTCCCCCAAAAGAATTAGCATAAAACAATCATTATCACAGTTTATGCAGATGTTAGAAAAATCAGTCTACAGAAGATTCATTTGCTCTATTTACACAGTTCACCTGTGCCTTTTAAAGCACGAATTAGGATACTAACCATAAAACTTGTAATTACTTCCTGCAAGGCACTAAATACTTAGTAAATAAGTCCTAATGCTCATCAACAAGATAACAGGTTTCCAAACACCCTCTCCATTACGTTTTTCTTTTGGGGGTGTACTGGGGGGGTGTCAAAATCAAGGCCTTGTGCACGCTAAGCAAGTAATATGCTACTGGGGCACTTCTGGAGTTTGTATAAATAGGCTCATAGACTGGAATTTTAAAATTTAGGGTACAAAGAAAAGCTGGCAGAAAAGCTGGCATTTCCCATGTATACATAGGCAACTTCCACACATCCTAATTCCCTCAGATCCATTCAACTTCCTAGCTCCTAAATTTTCTCCAATGTTCAACATTCTGCTCATCTTTCTCTCTCTCTCTCTCTCTCTCTCTCTCTCTCTCTCTCTCTCTCTCTCTCTCACACACACACACACACACACACACACACACACACACACAAACACACACACACTTGCAATAAAAAGTTGTACACCCAAAACTTAGAAAGGCTCTTTAAAATGGCTATAAATGTTCAAGATAGTCAGTAGGATACAGCCGTGGAAGCTTGCTGTGTTAAAGTCTTAATGGCCCTGTGTTAGTAATACTGAATTATGTCAGCTAAGAACGAATAAGATGCACTACCAGGAAATAACAACTCACCTACAAATGTTTCCTAACAGTTTAATAAACCACCTAAGGCAGCAAATCCACAATGATGTGAATCAGGAAGATGCAGGGGCTTAGGGGACAGAGGCTTCTGAAGCGTATATAATGGAAAGAAAAGAGTCTCTTTTATGGGGAAGTGGGAGGTGTTCTGATCTTGGTTACTTTCCAGAAGCTGTTGGTAAGACCCTATGCTGGCGCATCATATACTTCAGCCATAATATTTGGGGATTTCAAGCTGGTATTGATCTGGAAGAGTCATCCTACTGGGCAGCCTTCATAGTACTATAAAATGTTATGCTGGGAGGAGAAATCATTTGTCTTTATTTAGCTTGGGGATTCTGCAAACTACAATAATGGCGGCTTAATATACTCCATGGTACAATAGTGGCACGGATGTCATGGAAGTAGGCAAGCACATTCTAGTTAAACTTAAGACCCACTCCACGAGATGGAACTCATACCTGGTGTTTTTATCAGGACATGAAGCTCCAGTTAGACGGGTTCTAGGCCCTAGGGGAGAATCTAGTACTATTGCTTTAATATAGTATTAAATAGCTGCCTAATGGCTCCTTATTATACCCACAGATAAGTATCTTTCAAGCCTCATCAAAAAAACTCCTTTTGCAGTAGATGGTAATGAACACAGAGACGCACAACTAGTCAGCATGCAGAGAATGAGTGACTGTGCAGTGAGCTCTCGGGCCTGAACAGGACATCACACCTCCGCCCCAAGGCTATCATTGAAGAAATGAGTTGGGAAGTCTAAGAGTCGGAAGCAGGGAATGACTATATGGAGCCCGTTTTCCACATATAACAGAGCAGCTGGGCAGCACATATGAACTCTGAGGGACTGACAGTGTGCACAGAGCAACCACAACCACAGGCCAGACAAAATCCCAGCATGGAGAACAAGCGCTGGCTACTGTTAAACAGCTGTGGGGAGGTGGAGCGTTAGTTGTTTGTCTGTTTGCTAAGGATGTGGTTTCTGATTGGTCTACCATATTCACGGATGGCCACAAACCCAAGAGTAAAATAGTGCTTTAAGTAACTTTTTGCAATTAAAAATATTTGCAATTAAGCCGGGCATGGTAGTGCATGACTTTAATCCCAGCACTTGGAAGGCATAGGCAGGTGGATCCTGAGTTCGAGGATCTACAGCCTGGTCTACAAAGTGGTTCCAAGACAGCCAAGGCTATACAATGAAACCTTGTCTGGAAAAAAAATTGCAATTAAACACTGAAGGGCTAGTAAGATGACTCAATGGCAAAGGCAATTCCTGCTTATACTAAGAGTCTGAGCTCAATCCCTGGGTCCCACGAAGTAGGAAAGAACAGACTTCGCTAAGTTATTCTCTGAGCTCCACCACATTGCAGAGAAAAATTTAAAAGTCATTCAAAGGTGCCTGTCCTCTTTATAGAAAGCAAAATAAAAGAGTTCTGTTGTACTTAAAATTGCCACTTATTAAAAAGAAAAAAGCAAAACAAAAACCCTCTTGAAATAAGCATCTTGTCAATTAGGAAAGTTTCTAAGGCAAAGATACTGTCAGACCATGCTTATCTGCGTATCAGCTTCAGGCATCTAGCCACAGCACTCCAATATGCTGTCCTTGCTTCTCTCCACAGGGAGGAAAGCAGGAAAGAAAAGCGTCAGCTTCAGAGGACATGTTCAGTTGACACAGCAGCACTGAGCAGAAGCAGGGAAGAGCTTTCTGATGAGCCATGCCATAGAGCTGTGAGGACAGCAGTATGCACCACACCCCCCAGGCAGGATGTGAGGCCTGGCCTGCTTCACTGGACAGCTCCTGGAACCCCTCTCCTCCCTAAACTCAGCCACAAGAGCGCAGAAGTGGCTGGTCTGGTCTACAGCGTGCCCACACACTTACTTCTTATGGTGGCTTTGAACAATGGTAACACATCTAGAACTGATCCCACCCCCAAAAAAATCAACCCACAACGTAGACTGCCCTCTCTGAGATTCTGCATTTGTTGAAAACTGGGACAAATATCTTTTCCGTTTCCAAATACTTTTCTTTTTCCTTGTGACAATGATATCAGAGGGAGTGAAGAAGGTAAGAAATGATGGCCTCTTTTTCAGAACAAAGCATTTATTTCCATATATATATCAGCTATAAACATGCCTTATAAATATGCAGGAAGACAGTGCCTGACAAAGAATAAGGCCATCCTACAAAGTTCCACAGGACAGCTCAAACCCTCTTAAATCAGATTAGCTTGATAGTGAGGTCTCAGCCTCCCTTTTCTATCGGTAGGAGTCAAACTGAACAAAGGGCAGACCATGCAACACTTGCCGCACACTTAGTGGAGTGAGTTTCTGATGCTTTAATGGAGTAGCATGAAGGAAGCCATCAAAACAGCTCTTGCGGGCTAATGTGTAAAGTCCACACCCTTTCACCTTGAATGTGTGGAAGAAGAGAGAGCAGAAGAGAAAATCACTTCCACCTGGACCACTGCTTTTCTTTATCTGTTAAAGGCACGTATATCACCCCCATCAGAGGCTTCATTTTGACGCTGCCGTCTTGTAGCTTGTCATACTGCTCCAGCATTTGGTTTCCTCCTGCGGGACCGACTGGCAATATCAGTCTTCCACCAGGCTTTAACTGGTCTATCAGCTAGGAGAAAAAAAGAAAACCCACACAACACCCCAAGTTACAGATGGGAAACAGCCAGCACTATGTTACAGTGCTCTAAGTAATGGTCAACACCCACGGGCAGAAGCAGAAACACACTTCGTTTACTCCCTTTTTAGTGTCCTTGGGGGTTGATTCCTGGACCCCTTGAGCATAGCAAAACCCAGTGGTCACGTCTCTTACAAGCAGCATGGTACTCATGCGCAACACACTACACACCCACCTACACTCTAGGTTACTGGCTTTCCTAACAGAGGGCCTGGGCATCCCCCCACTGTATGGACTCAGTGCAGTTCTCAGTGACAGCAAACTTAAGTGCTGCTCTTTCAACTTTGGCCCTCCTCCCCTCCTGCATGCTATTGGCTAAAGGTAGAACAAGCTGTACACTTGTAGTGACCAACTCCCCACGTACCCCCTTATCCCAACCTTCCCTTCTAAGCTACAAGTTATTTGGTGATAGAAGCTATGTTATATTCATCTTTGCCATCACAGCACCTGAGAGGGTGCCTGGTCCAAGTAAAGAGCTCACTACGTTTGAGACCCTACTGTAACAGAATTCTAATGCCAGGGTAGTGTGCTCCAGATCCTTGTGGCAGGGGAGATGAAGAGGGGAAAAGTACAGAACACCAACAGGTAGCTGCTATCCTATTACTGTAGAATCTAGGGCGCCACTGAGACAATGGTAAGGCAATCCTAATGACATGGCTGCACGAGGGTTCCTGACACCAGAACAGGAAGGCAGAGCTGGACTCCTGTGCGATGATGAAGAAAACCCTATGAACGCAGAACCAGACTTCCTTTCCAGTCTGAAAATGCTTCAATCATATGCTACCCTTTGAACAATACAGCCATTTGTTATTCAAAACCAGCAAGAAAGCAAGCTGGCTTTGAATAGTATTGCCTCTGAAAAGGTTGCGTTCTGTTAAAACTTAGTCATTAGTTCTTATTTTTTCCATTTTTATTTGTTTGTTTAGTTTTTGAAACAGGGTTTCTCTGCGTAACCCTGGCTATCCTGAATCTCACTCTGTAGACCAGGCTGGCCTCAAACTCGGAGATCTGCCTCTCTCTGTCTCCTAAGATTGAGGATTAAAGGCGTGCAACACCACCAACTGACTTTTAAAATTTTTTTAAAGTAATACTTGAATATTGAGTTGCCCTTGAATTATTTTCCTGAGTTCAAACAGTTATAATGAAAAGAGAATTCTTCCTTTATCCCCAGTCTTGCTCCAAAAGCCAGTCCTTTCATCTATATTTTCTTGGCATCTCCTTTATGCTTCAAATCTCCATAAAGACCAAGCTCTTCCTATGCTGTCTCCTATTTCCAAGGCCAGGCAAGAGTAATCCTTATTAACCCACACTGAGCTAAGACTGTACGCACAGCCTGAGTACTCAGCTGGAGGTGCCAAAGAATCTTAGACCCAGTTCAAGTTCTCTCACACAGGCATTTCCCCTTCTATCTAATAAACTACTAGCATTTAGTGTTAACTAGAAAGCATCAGGTCTACATACATTCTGAACTCCATCTGGGACTCATCACCACATTGCTACATAAAAATATTTTAAGTATGTAAATCACATAAATACAAACACAAAAACTCTGCACTCACTGCCTGGGGCACCACTGGGGCCGCAGCTCCTACATGAATAGCATCATAGGGGGCTTCGTCGGCATAGCCCATCCTTCCATCGCCCACTGAAAAACAAGCCACATCTTGAAAATCTGTGCAAGTCAAAGTCAGTGTGAAGAACTCTAACACGGGAGGTTAAAAATGGAACAGGGGAGGGGACTTTCCTGACTTCATATATCCTTAAGACAGAGAAGGTACTGGGGGGCGGGGTAAGCCTCGTTACATTACAGTTAAGAATTTCTATTTAGCCCAGGGGCGGGGCTGTAGCTCACTGGTGCCTACCTAGCATGTGGAAGGTCACAGGTTTGAGCAACAGCAGTTGAACAACAGACAAAAGAACAAAGGGGAGGTGGCGATAAAATGACAATGCATAGCACTCAGGGGTGAGGACATTCATGTCAAGCAACAGAAGACCGCCCACTGCAACAGCTACATCAGAGACACACCGAGCAGCTGGACAGCTCACAGGCCCGTGACCAAAGGGAAATCCATATGGGCAAACAACCCCCCTGGAAAGCGGGAAAACAACAAGCTGAGAGAGACCGTACGCAATGCAATGCTACATGTCCAGGAAAATGGGCAAAAACAAGCTGCTTTTTATACACAGTATTTCAGTGAGGGCGAAGGATGTAATTCTTAGCTCTGAGCATTGCTCTTCTGCAAATGAAAACTCTCTCACAAAGAAGCAGTGAGGTGGTTTCCTGGTACTCACCAACCAGTCGCACTCGTCCTGAGGACAGAAGCATTGGGTCATCCTTTCTGACATTATTTATTGAGTCATCTACTAGTTCTTTAATATGATCGATTCCAATGACTTTTCCACTATGTCCAACCTGAAAAATAAAGATTAATTCAGGAATCCACGGACTAAATTTGCTTTTCTCGTGTCAGTAAGATATTGCTTAATTAAAACCATATTTTACATTGAGAAATAAAAAATAAACAGCTTAAGCTTTTCAACAGTTAAACTCCCAATTTATCATTATCATATACAACTTTTCAACTTCTTGAATAACTATTTAAGCAATTATAAAGTTAAAATAAATTACAAAAACTTATAATACTAAGAAAACTGCATCTCTTAGATTTTTAATTTTTAAATCCACAACTTAGGTGTGGTGGGTAACACAGGCCTCCAGTCCTTACACTTGGGAGGCAGAGGCAGATGGATGAGTGTGAGTTCAAGGCCAGCTTCGTCTACACAGTGAGTTCCAGCCAGCACTATGGTGAGACCCTGTCTCAGAAAAACTAAATACGGGCTGGAGAGATGGCTTAGCAGTTAAGTGCACTGACTGTACTTCCCAAGGACACAGGTTCAATTCCCAGATATGGGTTCAACACCTACATGGCAGCTCATACCTGTAACTCCAAGATCTGACATCCTCACACTGACATACATGTAGGCAAAACACCAGTGCATATAAAATAAAATGAAGTATTTTTTTAAACTAAATATATTTTCAAATCCAGAACTTTTTTTTAGAAGATTTTATTTATAGGAGTGCCAAATCTGCACCTGATTGCCAGAAGAGGACATCAGATCTCTTTACAGATGGTTGTGAGCCATTATGTGGTGTATGGGAATTGAACTCAGGACCCCTGGAAGACCAGATAGTGCTCTTATCCACTGAGCCATCTCTCCAGCCCCTCAATCCAGAACTTTGAGATTGGATTTAACAATCAATATTTAATTTAGATAAACTCTAGCTAAAAGGGTAATTTAAACACTACTCAGCTCTTAATCCTAGAATGGTACATAATTAATTCTATTAGCAGGCAGATCTCTGAGTTTCAGGACAGCTTAGTCTACAGAACAAGTAAGTTCCAGGCCAGCAAAGGATACATAGAGACCCACCCTAGCTCCAAAAAGTAAAATAAATTAAATTAAAAAGATGAAATACTGCACAAAAATTTAAGAAGCCAGACACTATGGTACTCATCTACCTATCCATAATTTGGAAGGCTGAAGCAGGAGGATGACCAGTCTGACTACAGAGGGAATTTGATGCAAGCCTGGGCTTTATTTGAGATCTTGTTTCTGTATCTCTTTTTCTATATGTCTATACCCAACTCTACTGCTATTAGTGAAGAATATGAAAATACACAAATACGGAAGCCAGGCCTTTAGTCCCAGCACTCAAGAGGCAGAGCCAGGTGAATTTCTGAGTTAGAAACCAGACTGGTCTACATAGCAAGTTCCAGGGCAGCCAGAGCCTCATGAGATCCTGGCTCAAAAGATAAAATACATAAATACATAAAGAGGGCTTAAGTGTCAATACTAATTACAAATGTTGACAGAATAAAGGCTCTGAACAAGCGCCTGGATCCTATCTCAATTTCATCAGAGTTGCCTGACATTAGACATGCAAACCCTTCACTCAGTCAGGCTCCTCAACTACAAACCAAGCAGAACCAGGGTCTATGCCACACAGAGGATGTGGGAAACAGAAGAACACGCGATGAGCACCCAGAACACTGACAAGTACTGGTGCATGCTTAGCAAACACTATCTTTACTTAAAGATAATTCGAGGACCTTTTTCTTAAAACTACTTTTTGATTTGCTTTGTTTTGTTTTCCAAGACAAGGTTCCTCTGTGTAACCTTGGCTCTCCTGGACTAGCTTTGTAGACCAGGCTGGCCTTGAACACAGAGCTCCACCCGCCTCTACTTCCCCAGTGCTGGGAATAAAGGTGTGTGCTACCACTGCCTAGCTAAAACTACACTTATTGAACTATTTCATGTGTCAGGGGCATGTGCTGTGGTGCATGTGGAGAGCTCAGAGAAGAATTTGTGGGTAGGTTCCAGGGATTGAACTCAGGTCAGGATTGGCACCAAGTGCCTTTACCTGCTGAACATCTTGTTAGCCCATTAATAATATTTTTAAAAGGAATATTCCTTTGAAACCAATAACACATCACCACAGAGAGCTACTCATTGATTAAATGCTATTTCTAGCTTTTTATAAAAGAATACCAAGTTCTGAGGGCTTGAACTCTACAAAACAAACAAAACACCTAAAGAGAAGCGCATGGCACCTCACAGTGTGCCTCAGTCTTAGAAAAAGGACAAAACTCCCACCTCTACAGAGTTACAATGCAGGAGCTATTACACAGTTAGTTATTTATATACAGATTCTAATCTGAGACAGATATATCTATCTCAACCTAAGAAGACCAGGACTCCCAATGTGGCCACTGAACACAGGGTTCCTCATAACCGGCTGGATGGACTCCTGGGCACAGGTGAACCTTCATCCTACAAGCTTACAACTCTGGGCAGCCTCACTAATAAGCCTCTAGGGCTAAACACTGGAACACAGTAAACAAGGCATTTACCAGCTCCTCTGCTAAGGGAAAAGTTCTACCTACACTCTTAAGAAACAGGTAAGATGGCTGAAAACCAGGCCTGCTCAGTTCTTTTCTGCCAGATGAGAACTTAGCAGGATGTAGCTTGAATCCTGGCTGCCATATTGGGATCACAGGGTAGAGGCTGTCTAATCATAATGCTGACATGCAGAAAGATTAAGAGTAAATCCACACCCAGTCAGAAAGCACTCATTAAAAAGCCTAGCCTAGCTGGGCATGGTGGCATACGCCTTTCATCCCAGCACTCAGGAGACAGAGGCAGGTGGACCTCTGTGAGTTCGAGGCCAGCCTGGGCTGCTTACTGAGTTCCAGGACAGCCAGAGCTGTGTAGAGAGCGCCTGTGTCCAAAAAACAAAATAAAATAAAGCCTGGCCTTCAAAATCCAGCCAACATGAGGAGCCAGGGAGGCCCCTACCTAGGCTTTTTCATTAGATAAGCTAAAGCATTCTCTCTGAGCTCTACAATTTGGGTTCTGTCACAATCATCTTAAATGATACATGCTAAAATTATCTTAATAGAACACAAACAAACAAAAAATCAAAACAACCATAAGAAGAAACCACAGCTAAGTCACATAATACATTTCTATTAGGACCCCAGGGAGAATAATGCTCTTACCATCCGGGCAAAGCAGGCGGTGAGGATTCCGCTTCCAGATCCTACATCAAGGGCTTTCGCACCTTCATGTAACTGGTCAAACAGAAGTTCTAGTGCATACGCATGCTGCCGAAAGAAAAGTAACCAAATGTAGATTTCTTCTTGAAGTCCATATACACCTGGTATAAATATAGCTGGCAACTTTCTACCAAAGTTTCTACTAGTACCACCTATGAAGACAATGGAACATTCCGACACCACTGTAATTACAAAAGATAGTTCTGTTGGATTAGACCTCCTACATTTAAAGTGCTCTGTAATTTTAGGTTAACTACTATATAAATTAAGATCTAAAGACAAAAGTTTTAAAAAGGGATTTTCAGTGAAAAACCCTCAAC
Organism: Acomys russatus; assembly: GCF_903995435.1. Classification (NCBI taxonomy): domain Eukaryota; kingdom Metazoa; phylum Chordata; class Mammalia; order Rodentia; family Muridae; genus Acomys; species Acomys russatus. The sequence continues at coordinate 44,750,013 of NC_067157.1, read as the reverse complement.
CCCTTCCCACTGTCCAGTTTTATTCTCTGAAGGTAGCCAACATTTCCAGTTTTCCTGTAATTTTTCTGGAAAAATATTCACTGTTTATGTACAAACAAATATTGTTTCACTTATATTTGGGGGGAATTTTAACACTTAAAGAGCCATGTGTTCTTTAAAATTTTTAGAGCTCAGATTGTATTTGCGTAAGAGCATTAGAACACATATCAATACTAAAAAGACTTAAGTTAGCCGCGATCTACCAAAACAAAAGTGAAATAATGCTACCAAATACAGCTGCACGATAATAGCACGCTTCATAAAGTCATACAAAGTGCTGGGCGTGCTGTTGTTCAATCAACGTGGTCTACGTAGTGAGTCGCAGGCAGCCAGGGCTCTATGGTAAGACCTCACCTCAAACAACAACAACAACAACAACAACAACAACAACAGACAGAACAACAACAACAAAAGAATTACCTTATGTTAAATTTTTCTTGGGTTTTTTGTTTGGTTGGTTTTGGTTTTTGCTTTTTCAGGACAGGGTTTCTCTGTGTAGCCTTGACTGTTCCTGAACTCACTCTATACACCAGGCTGGCCTCCAATTTACAGAGATCTGCCTGCCTCTGACTCCTGAGTACTGCGATTAAACATGTTCACCACCACGGTCTAGCTTATGTTAAATTCTTAGAAGCAAAATTCAATGGATAAAGTCATATGTTATGCTTATGTTTGCATGACTGGTGCACAGCTGGTGGAGATGTCTGGGGGGAATTAGAAGGTGTAGCCTTGATGGAGCAGGTGTGACACCAGATGGGCTCTGAGTTTCAGAAGCTCAGGCCATTACCAGCCCACCCAGTTAACTGTCTCCTCTCTCCCTCTCATTCTTATGGATCAGGGTACTGCAACAATGTCAGTTTCTAGGTGTTGGTAAGTGGCAATGTTTTCCTTTTTAAAGGAAAAGTTATTATGCCAGCAACAGACTCCCAAAGAACTCAGATATAAAGGGAAGTATATACATATCCATATATTTGGGAAGAAGAGAATAAAAGAGATCTGGTAAAATAACATTTGGAGAGCATGAGTAAAAGATATACTGGAATTCTGTTATTCCTACATTTCCCAAAGTCTAAAGTCATACTAAATGTTTAAGAATCACCATCAGAGGGGCTGGAGAGATGGCTCAGGCATGCAGGTAGTATGTATATATACATGCAGGCAAATACTCATTGACATAAAATTTAAAAGAAAATCATAACCACACTTTTACCAAATCAAAACAAAGTGTAGGCATTATGATTACCATTCTTGCTCCTAGATACTATATACTCACAAGTATCCTTATACCTCTATACTTCACGCCAAAACCCAGGACACCACACCCAGATTACCCCGTGCTACTTAAGAAAGTCATCAACTAAGAGTTCCCAGCACCTCACACACAACGTCTTCTCTTGTTCCCCAAATGTTCTTTACAGGTGTTCTCCAGACATGGGTTCATCTACTTGCCAAACAAAAATGTTCTCCACTCAGCTCTCCTCAACTATGGCCTGGTTGTATTCTTCAGAATGGACTCCTTTAAAAAGTCCTGTCTAGTTGTCCCATACTCTAGGCATCCTGGGGGCTAGATTCAGATGGAGGGCTTCTAGGCAGAGCCCATGCCGCTCCTGCTGCTGTGCCCTTCATGGCATCACATCGGGAAGAGTGCAGGCTGGGCTGCTCACTACCAGACAGTCTACAAAATGTGCCAATCCACCCATTGTTCTTGAGGACTATTTTTCTCCTTCTAATTAATAAGTAACGATGATCAAGAATGAGAACACAGGAGTATTTTCTGTCCCTTGACAGTCTCCCCTTTAACAGTTTTGGATTCACCAATGATCTTTGCCTAATTCAATCATTACATTGATAAATATATTTTAAAATTTACCATTGATTTCTCATATTATCTGGCATTATTTCTTTTCCATTAAAAAAAAAAAGTTTCCCTAAGCTGGGCATGATGGTGCAACCCACTTATCTGGAGTAGAAGCAGGAAAACTGTGAGTCCAAGGCCAGCCTGGACCATAAACAGACTCTGCCTCCAAAAGGGGTAAGGGTGATCCTAGGATGTGGCTCAGTAGCTGAGTGCTCACTAGCACACTCATGCTATAGGGGACAAATATTGGGACTGCAGAGACAGCTCAGCAATGAACTTCACTGACTGACCTTCCAGAGGGCTTGGTTTGATTCCCAGCACCCATGTTTGGCTAACAGCCCTCTGTAACTCCAGTTCCAGGGGATCACATATCCTCTCCTGACCTCTAAGGGCACCAAGCACACATATGGTCCACAGACATATGCATGCAGGCCGAAATATACATAAAAGAAATAAATCTAAATTTAAAAGTAGGCAAGTTGTTCTTTTTGTTTAATTACAGAAGGGTGGAGGAGAACAGCACCTGCCACAGTGTATGTAATATTACTTAACTGTAAAAGGGAATCAAGTATTGACTTACACTGCAACATGGATAAACTTGAAAACTTCTAAGTGTAAAAGCCAGTCACAAGAGGTCACATTTCATCATTTCAGTAATACTAAATGTCCAGAACAGACAAGCCCACACCAGGACCTGTACAGGGGGATGATGAGAATTTATTCCCAATGGGTTTCTTAGGGCAGGTGTGTATGAGTGTGTGTGTGAGTGTGTGTGAAGATGTCATGATGAAACAGCGGTGCTGCCTAGTCCAATGCAGAATAAACTAAACCCACAGGACTATGTGTTTTAACGGGACAAACTATCGAGTATGCTAAGTACTTCTGAGTAAAGTGTTGGACTTTTAAAGTTAATACACCCTCCTCTTCGTGGACTGCTTCAGTTAGGTAGTGAACTGGAACAAGCCTGGAGACAAGCTGGGGCAGGGCGTGGGGCGGCCCCTTTATTCCCTGGGAGCATCCCTTGTACTCATGTCCAGCACTCAGCCTATGGCCCAAATCTGGATGATTAGGTGCATACTGCAGCCATTTTTTTGTTTGTATTTTTCAAGACAGCATTTCTCTGTGTAGCCTTGGATGTCCTGGGACTCGCTATAAAGACCAGACTGGCCTCAAACTAAGAGACCCACCTGCCTCTCCCTCCCAAGTGCAAGGATATGAATCTTAAAACTGAGATGTCTCTGATACGTTTACTTCACATTTGGAAAGAAACCATCATACAGCCTTCCAAATACACTCTATTTTACTGTCCAAACACACACACACACACACACACACACACACACACACACACATGCACTCACATTCATATAGAATCTAACTACCAACTTCCTCTTTGCAATGTAAAGTATTAAAGATTTTGACTCTAGCAGCCTGACAGATGAAAAATGACCCTTTACTAACACTAATTCGAAATATACTTAATTTCCATGAAGATGATAATTTTTCTTTATTAGCTAATAATGATCATTTATTTCTCAGTAAACAGTCAATCTTGTCCCTTATCAATTTCTCTGTAGGACTTACTGGCCTTTTTAATTTCAATGACACAAATAAAAACATCTATTTCTTATACATACATTTATTGATATTTTCCCATTTTGTCATATGTGTTATAAATATTTCTCAGTTTTTTCTCCTTTTAGCTTAATTTCTAACATTTTTCTTTTCAATCTCCCTCCCCCTTTTTTGACTCAGAGTCATATTACATAGTTCAGGATGATCTTATCAATATTAGCTAAAGCTGATATCAAACTCACAATCGCCCTGCCTCCACCTCCCAGGGGCTGGGATCACAGGTGTGCACCACTACATCCAACTCTAAAAGCTCTGTATCTGTGAGTTGCAAGACATATCTAGGGCAGGCAGGATGGCTCAGCAAGTAGAGGTACTTGCTGCCAAGCCTGACAACTTGAATCAGTCCCCAAGACCTACACGGTAGAAGGAGGTAGGGCTCTATAAAGGTGGAAGGAGGTAGGGCTCTATAAAGGCGGAAGGAGGTAGGGCTCTATAAAGGCGGAAGGAGGTAGGGCTCTATAAAGGCGGAAGGAGGTAGGGCTCTATAAAGGCGGAAGGAGGTAGGGCTCTAAAGGCGGAAGGAGGTAGGGCTCTATAAAGGTGGAAGGAGGTAGGGCTCTATAAAGGCGGAAGGAGGTAGGGCTCTATAAAGGCGGAAGGAGGTAGGGCTCTATAAAGGTGGAAGGAGGTAGGGCTCTATAAAGGCGGAAGGAGGTAGGGAAGGAGGGGTAGGGCTCTATAAAGGCGGAAGGCGGAGGAGGTAGGGCTCTAAAGGCGGAAGGAGGTAGGGCTCTATAAAGGCGGAAGGAGGTAGGGCTCTATAAAGGCGGAAGGAGGTAGGGCTCTATAAAGGGGGAAGGAGGTAGGGCTCTATAAAGGTGGAAGGAGGTAGGGCTCTATAAAGGTAGAAGGAGGTAGGGCTCTATAAAGGTGGAAGGAGGTAGGGCTCTATAAAGGCGGAAGGAGGTAGGGCTCTATAAAGGTGGAGGAGGAGGTAGGGCTAAGGAGGTAGGGCTCTATAAAGGCGGAGGAGGTAGGGCTCTATAAAGGTGGAAGGAGGTAGGGCTCTATAAAGGCGGAAGGAGGTAGGGCTCTATAAAGGTGGAAGGAGGTAGGGCTCTATAAAGGCGGAAGGAGGTAGGGCTCTATAAAGGTGGAAGGAGGTAGGGCTCTATAAAGGCGGAAGGAGGTAGGGCTCTATAAAGGCGGAAGGAGGTAGGGCTCTATAAAGGTAGAAGGAGGTAGGGCTCTATAAAGGTGGAAGGAGGTAGGGCTCTATAAAGGCGGAAGGAGGTAGGGCTCTAATAAAGGCGGAAGGAGGTAGGGCTCTATAAAGGTGGAAGGAGGTAGGGCTCTATAAAGGCGGAAGGAGGTAGGGCTCTATAAAGGTTGTTTTCTAACCTCCACATGCCACTCCACACACCAGGACAAATAAATAATGTAATATGTAATAAGAAAAAGTAATGTAATATGTAGTAAAACATTTAAAAAATAAAATCAGGATTTTCAGCACCAGGGACGGTGGCACACACCTTTAATCCCAGCACTTGGGAGGCAGAGCCAGGTGGATCGCTGTGAGTTGGAGGCCTGCTGGTCTACAAAGTGAATCTAGGACAGCCAAGGCTACACAGAGAAACCCTGTCTCAAAAAAACCAAAACAATACAGCCGGGCGTGGTGGCGCACGCCTTTAATCCCAGCACTCGGGAGGCAGAGGCAGGCGGATCGCTGTGAGTTCAAAGCCAGCCTGGTCTACAAAGTGAGTCCAGGATGGCCAAGGCTACACAGAGAAACCCTGTCTCGAAAAACCAAAAAAAAAAAAAAAAAACCAAAACAAAACAAAACAAAAAAACAGGATTTTCTGTTTGTTTGGCTTCTATATTTTTGTAATGTTTTAAGCATCTGTTTTTCTTTTAGTATTTTCAGTATATTATAAATACATATGTATTAATAGAATTTATTTACAATTAAGCTTACACGCGAGCTTTTCCTACTCAAATACTTAAAAAATAATCAGAATGCTGTTTTCTTCACCAAAATCCAATGTAGTACTAATTTAAGAAACTGATTTAAAGCCCAAGAAAATTTCCAATATCCAATAGATCAAAAACACTAGACCACTTAAAATGATCTTTTCAAAGTCACAATATCTTTACAGCTGCCACCCATCACTATTCCCTAAAGACTTTTCCAAATATAGTGACAGCTTGAGATCCTGACAGCAGGGTGTTGTAGTTGTTTCTTCTGAGTTGGAGCATGGCAGAACCACAGGGCTACTACATGTAGCTTTTGTGCATTACAGCCATGCTGGGATGGCCCTTGCAGTGACACAGTAGCCTTTGAGTCACTATGCTCATGTAAGTAACTTCCAATAAGCTTACCAAGCCAACTGGCTGGAACTGTCCCTTGGTCTGCTGCTGGAGCCTGAATGCAGTGAACAGACATCTGTTCACATCATGCCAGGAAGAACCATACAGCAAGAAGCCACTGTACTATGTAAAATAGTCTCTCCCTTCCTTAACTTTTGCAATATTCTATTTCTGTGTCACTTAAACCTTTAATGACGGTAGCTTTTTAACAAGGAGAGTTCTTCTAAATACCAAGTATAAGATAAGACATTCAGGCAACCATGAGAGTGCACACCTGTAATCCAGTACTTGGGAGGTGGAGGCAGAGGCAGAGGCAGAGGCAGAGGCAGAGGCAGAGGCAGAGGCAGAGGCACAGTACCTCTTTGAAAGTTCCAGGCCAGCCTGCTCTACAAAGTGAGACACTGTCTCAAAAAAGAAAAAAAAAAAAGTAAGTTTATTACTCTTAGTAAAATTATCTCCTAAAATGTGACCTGTTTGTGAGCAAACAAAGTTAACTCACCATATGAGGAGCGCTGATTGTTGCTTGAAAGCCTGCAAGACAAGAAGAGAATATTGACAAACAGCTACAAGGACACAATATATAATGCACGGATCTCCTTTCCTAAGAGCCACACAATGTTTTTCACAATTCTTTTTTAATTTTGATGATATTAAAGCCAACTCTGTTGGAAAATTGATGGAGGGTAGGAGTTGGAAAACAGTCATACCAAAGGCTGATGCACTCATCTAGTGAACCAGCCCCTCTGCTTCTTGCTTCTAAAGATGCCTTCTGCACTGTCAGCTAACAGAGCCACCGCCGCCGCCACCACCATGGCTGTTTGAGGCAAGGTCTCTCAGAGCCGGGGCTAGCCCTGCACTGACTATGTAGCTAGGGCAGGCCCTGGACTCCATGCCTCCTGCCTTCACCTCACACGTGCTAGTTTACAAGCGTCATGCCAGCCTGGGAGCTTCATTCCTGTCTTCCTTCCTTCCTTTTTGAGAGGTTGTCCATGAGCCTAAGCAGGCCATGAACTCAGCATCGTCCTGCCTCAGCCTCCCACGTAGCTGGGATTACAGGAAGGATTTCAATACACTGAGAATTGATAGGTTCTTTCTCACTCATTTTCTTCAGATTTATAAAAGGAAAAATGTTCAACTAGTATATAATAAGACCTTTAGCAGAACTAATTTCACACTTAGGACAACAAACACTTCAGAGACTGGTAAACACTCCTACATGCTCCGCTGTTGCCATCCAGGGGTAAATCACTGTCTTGTGCTGGGCTTAGGCCATGTTTTTCTTCCTTCCGGTGTTACACTCTCAGGATTTATTTACCTGCTTCTGCCTCTGAAGCAGTTTTCACTGAGCGGTGGTAGCAGGTGCCTTCGGGGTTCAGAAGCTCCCCAGGATCTTCTTGCTGACTGTCACAGTGCTTCAAAAGAAGACATGGCAGCTGGCCCACAGAATCCTGAGGCACTTCTAAGCCTCAAAGGCGCCCACTGCCAAGGCCCAGCAGCTCAGCGAAACCTGCTTCAGGACAAGGAGTTAAATGCGGGACTTTCTACAGACAAACGAAAGCCAAAGCATCCATGGGGCCAGCTCAGCAGAAACGCCAATGATTTAGCTACTCACTCCCTTTAAATACTAGTATTAAAAAAATCAATGCGAATGTGCAAATTCAAAACTAAGGATCTGGGGCTGGAGAGATGGCTCAGAGGTTAAGAGCACTGACTGCTCTTCCAAAGGTCATGAGTTCAATTCCCAGCAACCACATGGTGGCTCACAGCCATCTATAACAAAATCTGGTGCAGAATGCTGTATACATAATAAATAAATAAATCTTAAAAAAAAAAAAAAACCTAAAAATCTTTAATAAAACTTATCACTCAGCTAAAACTCTTTTTTTTTTTTTTTTCCTGAGACAGCGTTTCTCTGTGTAACCCTGGATATCCTGGAACTTGCTCAGAAAACCGGGCTGGCCCCAAACTCACAGAGATCCACCTGCCTCTGCTTCCTGAGTACTGGGATTAAAGGCGGGCACCACCACCAAAGCTCAACTAAAACCCTTAGGCTTTCATTAATGTTTTGTTTTTCCTTAAAATATTCCCAAACTTCCTGATTCACATAATGTATTTTTAAAGTCAGAAAAAAAATGAATATTTTGTTGTTACAAAGGGAAGGTTAGGATTACAAAACTGAGTGACAAAACTTTCATTAATGGAGTTATCATCCATATTTGTATGCTGCTCTTTCCTTAATCATAAAATTACAGAGTAACTGATGAAATGTGTGACTTTTTAGAAATATAACGCTTACCTATTGATTGTGGAGAATCCATGTAAGGGTTAGATTTTGCATAGTGGGAGCGGTCTGTAGCCAGCATCACTTCAAATACTTTATCTGTCTTGATGATTCCATTTTCTGAAATGAATGAGACAACAGATATCCTAAGCAGATGTGACATCATGTATTTCAGAATTACCCTGGCTGCACTGCTGAGGTCAGAATGAAGCAGAAAAGACCACAAGTCCGCCATGATGCAGGCAGTGTCCCTGGGCTCTAATGTCAGCGGTCAGGATAGAGAACATGAGATGACTTCAGTTACATTTAATAGACAGTGCATACGGAGCTGACTGAATGACAGAACTAGGGTGGAAGTGGGGAAATGGATGACAGTCACTCAATGATGCGAGAAAACCTGGAAAGGCATCAGGGTGACTCGGGAGCTGGGGATCGATCACACACGAAGGAGTACTCAGCAATCAAGACACAGGAAGCTGAGGTTCAGGAGAGTGTCTGGGTTAGAAACTCACTCTCTATTCGCACACAAGGTAACCAGAGTGAAGGAAAAGTAGACAGGGAAGAGCACAGAGAGAAGGCAAATAAAGCCAGTGACGACAGATGCAGCATAAAGCAGAGCCTTCAGCAGGAAGAGCTTGGCTAGGGGGCTCAAGCCAGTAAATCCCAGCCTAGGGAAGGAGAGCTAGTCACACGGATTCAAGGCCAGCCTGACCACCTAGAGAGTCCCAAGCTAATCAGTGCTACATAGTAAGAGCCTGTCTCAAAAAAGGAAACAAACACACAACAGAAGGACTGGCCACAGATGCAGGGGCATGGCTTACTGTTAAGAGTCCAAAAGAGGCTGGGCATGGTGGCGCATGCCTTTAATCCTAGCAGAAGCTGGCAGACTGCTGTGAGTTCAAGGCCAGGGTGGTCTACAAAGTGAGTCCAGGACAGCCAAGGTTACACAGAGAAACCCTGTCTTGAACCCCCACCCAAAAAAAAGAGTCCAAAAGAGCTCTATCTTTCAAGGAAAATAAAGTCAGTCGTATGAGCACTTGCTTTCCCCAGCAATTGGTTTTAACATTGTATGTTAAAACTGCAGTGGGGTATGGTGGAACTTGCCTGTAATCCCTCAGGGAGCAAAGACAGGTAGATCCCTCTGCGTTCAAGGCTAGCCTGGTCTACACAGCTAGTTCCCAGTGAGGCTGAATCTATAAAACCAGCAAAGTGAAGCAGAAACCCTTCAATGATTCTCCTAAAGCCAGGCTCATGGTTACTCAAGCTCTTAGCTCTCTCTTTACAGTGTTCACTGGCTGTGGGACATGGCAGACCCGTTACCACAAAAGGACAAACAAAACAGTCTAGTTACAGATCCAAAAGCGCTAAGGCTGAATGCATGGTCTTCACTCCGACACTTCTTGAGAAGTACAAGTTCCTTGCTGGTTTTGTTCTGCTCTTTTAAGACAGGGTCTCACTATGTCAGTCCATGGAGGTCTCAAACTTACTATCCTCCTGACTCACCCTCAGAAGCACCAAGATTACATAAATAAGCCAGCAAGTTCAGAATAAGTAAAATGTTCAAACAAAACATGCTTTGCTTTATTTGGCTATACTATAAATAGCTATTTTTATTTATTTATTTATTTTTTATTTATTTTATTTTATTTTTGGTTTTTTCGAGACAGGGTTTCTCTGTATAGCCTTGGCTGTCCTGGACTCGCTTTGTAGACCAGGCTGGCCTCAAACTCACAGCGATCCGCCTGCCTCTGCCTCCCAAGTGGCTCCCAAGTGCCAGGATTAAAGGCGTGCGCCACCACGCCCAGCGAAACAGCTATTTTTAAATGAGACTTCAGTAAAAGCAACATGAGCAACTTGACTGCTCATGCAAACTAACGTCATTTAGTAGACAGTTGTGGAAATTTCAATTTCAGACAGCTAACAGTACTCACACAGCTGTTCCAAAAAGACCACAAACACAAAAACAAAACCCTAAACTGGAGATGAAGAAGGTGCAGAAACGAACAAATGTGACTTACAGCATCACTCTGCCAGGAAGAGAACACCACAGAAAAAGAAGCAAAGGACACAGATTAAGCCCTGATGAAATCGACCCCACCCCAACAAAAGGAAGTACTGTAGGAGACACAGAGGGGGAACCTGGAACATTAATTAGCACATAGAGGTGTTCCTTTAAGGGAAGGAATACTCTATCTATTGTGCACCCAGAAGGCTGGGTTTTTCTACCTGGTGACCTCTATGCTATCTGTGTGGTCAGAGACTTTCCCTAATTGTAAGCTTGTTTTTCTCAGTCATCTAAACAGCCTATCTCTATTGACTTCACAAAGAGTCCTGATGTAGTCATGTCTGACTTGTATTTATTTAGCTTACTTTATTTCTCAAGGAGATTTATGTATGCTTTGTTGTGCACTCAAGATTGAGTTAAGCAGCATCAGAATAATTTTCATCAAATTGTGCTATGCTTAAATATGCACAAAACAAACACTTGAAATCAGACTCTGGAAGTTTGAATCACCACTGGCTACTGTGTGGACCCAAACGACCCCCTGCCTCCCTTAGCTCATCTCTCTGCAGCCCTTTCAGACCACAAAGACTGCTCCCTTTCCCCTTCCCCTGACAGGTCCATGTCTGGGTTTGGAAGATCACAGCACTGGCTTTAAGGAATGTCTTACAAGCCATTGGTCTAAGGGTGCCAAGACCATTCAACAGTAAAAGACTCTCAATGACTGATGCGAGACAACTATGGAGCCACAGGCGAAAGGCTGAGCTCCAACCTTCCCTTGTGCCATATATAAAAATTAAGGGCAGATTTTTAAAAACTAAATATAGAGCCAAGTGTGATGGCCCACATCTCTAATCCCAGAACTTGGGAAGCAGAGGCAAATGAATCTCTGTGAGTTTGAGACCAGTCTGGTCTTCAACATAGCAACGTGAAGCCAGGGCTACATAGAGAGACTGCTACAAAACACACAAAACAAAAGGTAGAAACAATCAAAATGCCCATCAAAGGGTGAATGGATATAAAATGTGGTATGCCTGTGCACACATTACTTAGCCACAAAACAGGATGAAGTATTAATTCCTAAAACATGGATGAAACTGAAAATTTATGCTGAGTGAAGGAGGACAGTTATAAATTACTATATATTGTATGCCTTTAAATAAGATAGGCAAATCCACAGATAAAGAAGTAGATTAGTAGTTGCTTACAGTTGAGGATATTAGACTAGGAAGATGAGACAGATGTCTTTCTAGATAATGAAACTACTAATGTCAACACAGCGGCAGTTGTATGTCTCTGCAAACATAGCAGAACTCTTGAATGATAAGATTTAAATAGATAAATTATACTGCATGGGATATACTGTAGTAACACTGTGTACAGAAAAAACACTTTTCTCTGTGTAGCCTTAGCTGTCCTGGACTTGCTTTGTAAACCAGATTAGCCTCGAACTCACAGAGATCCATCTGCCTCATCCTCCCAAATGCTGGGATTACAGGTGTGTGACACCACATCCGACTGGGAAAAAAACACTTTAACGATCTGCTGCTCAACAGGGAGGGGCGGGGCTCCTTGGAGCAGAGGCGATGAAGGGAACGGACCAGGAGAAGCTTCTGATGGAGCCGCTGCCCCTTTCCTCTTCTTCCTCCCAGTTGTCACCTCAACCACTGACACCATCGCCTGCAAATCCCACAGAGTTCCTGAGGGAGGCCTGTCCACAAATGTCTCAAGACTGGACCAAAGAAAAGGTAAACTAGCCTCCAAAAAGAAAAGAAAGACCTAAACACCTCAGTGGAATGACACCACAGCTGATCTGAAGCCCCCCAGAAAGTAAGCAATCCAATAATAATCAACTTTAAGATATAGTTCAGAAAAATGATCCATTTTAAAGACAAAAGAAAATTGGACCTCAAGGCAGGTTTAAAAAAGGAAGTAAGAATAGGTTTTTTAGAAGAGCATTCAAAACAAAGCAAGAATGAAACAGTTTTCAAGAAATTCAGCTGAAGACCATCCAAGGCATTGAGGGATGACCACAGCTGCACTCAGCATGCTAACCTCCAGAGCTCCAACCCCAGCAGAAGGCAGACACCCAGCCTGCATGCCTTTCAAGGCCCATCATTCCAGCAGAGGGCTGATCTAGCTGCCTAAGAGGCTACATTTCAAACTGGAGGGAGCCACAAATGGACACAGGGCACTTTTTTAGGTGCACACTTTTGCAAAGGGCACAACAGGAAGCATTTTGGGATGTGCTGGCCATTTGGACTCAGCTGCTGCAGTGGGACAAGAACAGCCATAGACACAGTGTGTGCCCTTGTCTCCATAAATGTTTATAAAACCTGGAATCGGCCCAAATTTGGTCAGAGAGCTGTTAATACTTTACCCCTACCATTTTGGTTTGTTTGTTTTGTTTTTGCAAGTCAGGGTTTCTCTGTGTAGCCTTGGGTATCCTGGACTCACTCTGTACACCAGGCTGGCCTCAAACTCAGAGATCCCCCCTGCCTCTGCCTCCCTGAGTGCTGGGATTACAGGCATGTGAGACTGTGCCCAGATTACCTCTGTCTTAATTATGATTCGGTGATAGCTGTGAATTATATATTTGTCACATTTCTAGAATTGTATATTTAAATTGGTTAGTAAATTCTGATTCAATTGAAGTGTAAGCTGAGGATTCTATTCCAAGTCAGTCCTTCCTTCACCTATCAAGGCTAAGGGAAAATGTTTTGAATGTGCAAGAATTTAAGAATGGTGAACACACAACTCTTCCAGCTTCTTAAACTATGGGTTACAACCCTGTAACTACAGAGGTTAAGGAGATGGGGCAAACGGTAAAATGTTTCCGACAGCGTAAAGGGGGCTGGAGAAATGGATGAGTAGTTCAAAGTACCTGCTGCTCTTCCAAAGGACCCTAGTTCGGTTATCAGCACCAGTATCATATGGCTAACCAAGATACATTAAATAATTTTCTTATTTTTGGCAATCTATGATATATAATACCACTACTGTGCAGAAATAGCAATGATTTGTCTTTAGATGTGCAAAAAGAGTAATGTGCTGTTTGATTTGCATGTATAGAGTAATCAGAGTTTAAGTATGCAATTTTCATTAGCCTTTTTCAAATAGTGAACAGCTTGCAAACCACCCATACTCATCTGCTTGCAACCTTAGGGTACAAAGACCCTAATTAATTAACTATAAAAATGGCTATTGTGGGTCCAAATATACAGCTGATCCAAATAAGACATTAGAATTTTAAAGGCAAATGTAACAGATCTAAATTATAAGCCAAATTTTTAAAAGTTTGAAAAACTAAGGACCACATTAAGAATGTATACATTTTTCTTTCCAACTTGAGGTGTAGAAAGGGACAGAAGGTGGATCAAATTGAAGGGGGGAAATCACAAAATATTACACAAGAGGCTGGAGTGTGTGTATGTGGGTGTGTGTGCCTTCAACCTCAGCACTTAGGAGGCAGAGGCAGGAGGATCTCTGTGAGTTTTGAGGACAGCCTGTTTTATTTAGTGAGCTCCAGAACAGTCAGGACAACATAGTGAGACCCTGCCTCAAAAACTACATTATCACAAAAGCACCATGACTTATATATTAATTAAACTAAAGTGAGGCATAATTCCAAGCAGACAACAAGACTATAAGAGAGAAGGTTTGTTTTTTGGTTTGGTTTGGTTTGGTTTGGTTTTGGTTTTTCGAGACAGGGTTTCTCTGTGTAGCCCTGGCTGTCCTGGATTCACTCTGGAGACCAGGCTAGCCTCAAACTCACCGAAATTCACCTGCCTCTGCCTCCTTAGTGCTGGGATTAAGGCGTGTGCCACCACTGCCCCCTGAAGGGAGATACTTTATGCTTACTCTCAGGAGAATAGGTCTGTAATACTGGATGCAAAGAGCAGGGAACAAAGCCATAACTCACAACAAACTACACCGCTGCAAAGTGTTGACATGGCCTGGAATAGCGATAATCACTAGCTTCTAATTTTTAAAGTTGGCAGAACATACTTACTCAATTTTCAGAATAAAATGTTATTAACTTTAGTAAACAAATTGTTATTAAATTGGAAAGTTGAGGCTGAGAACTTGCTTATATCCTTTCTTTAAAAATGGAAGGGAGTGGGCTAGAGATGGCTCAGTGGTTAAGAGTGTGTGCTGCTTTTCCAGAGGACCTGAGTTCAGTCCCAGCACCCTCATCAAGCCACTCACAACTGCCTGTAACTCCAGCTACAGATGCTCTGATGCCCTCTTTTGCCTTCCTCAGGCACATGCACCCACATAGACACACAATAAGAAATAAATCTTTAAACCAACCGAGGTGATGCACACCTGTAATCCCAGCACTCAGGGAGGCAGAGACAGGAGGATTTCCGTGAGTTTGAGGCCAGCCTAGTCTACAGGACAGCCAAGGCTACACAGAAAAACCCTGCCTCAAAAAAACAAAAACCAGAAAGAAAGAGAAGGAAGGAAAGAAGGGACAGAAAGAAAGAAAGAAAGAAAGAAAGAAAGAAAGAAGGAAGGAAGGAAAGAAAGTAGTGTCAGATTACAGACCATACATAAAAAAATAGGAAAGTATGTAACTTAAAATGGCAGGCTCGGAGCACGGTGATGGAGCATTTGTCCAGCACATTAGGGGCCCTAGATTCTATCCCATCACCATTAAAACAGTCACAGAGGTAAACACAAAGAGAAACTAGGGATTATGATGTAACTAGGTGGGGGCAGGGAGAGTTTAGCCATTCTCATCCAAATGACAAGCCACAGCTGATATCCAAAAATGATACAATATGAAACATCAGTTTAATACTATGGTTTAGAAACAATAAAAAATCTTTTTAAAGGGGCCAGTGACATTACTCAGTGGGTAAAGGGCCCTGCCACCAAATGTGACCACCTAATGTCCATCCCTAGGTAGTCTTGCCACAGGTCCAAAACAACAGGGACAATCGAATATGATCTGAAGTCTTCAAAACTGTACACCAGAATATATGCCCTCTTCAAAGGTGGCAAAATAGCCACTGGGCAAAATGTCCTTGTTCCTGCCACAAACAGAATCTGCCAAAAATGGGCTACTTAGATGCAGGCAGAGTAGACGGCCGCACTCTGCCAAATCAGGGTAAGCAAGTCCTCAATAGTTCCTGCCAAGTCTGGCAGAGATATTGGGCCAGAAAGCTGAAGATAAGGCTCCAATGCTATAAAGTAATTTATACATTTTGGAAGCTGCTAACCCACACTGCTAGTTCACTCAGGAATTTAAGTTTTATTCCTTCTCAAGTCTCTGAGGGGCATTGAAGACAAGACAGTAGAGTTTTACAAGCAAGCTTAGTTGGTTAGGGGACAAGATCGTTTTAGATCAAGATAAAGAAGTTAAGCTATTAGAGTTGAGATAGGATAAATATTGAATCTCATTCAGAAATTTAGACCCAACAAGACAGGAAAAACACTTTCTTCAAACGAGACGAATGCAGATGGCCAATTCACTATGAATGTAACAAGTATAGAACTCATTATTCTCATGATTGTCACATGGTTCTCCCTGCTGTATGTAGTTTGTTCTATACATGTGTAATAAAATAAAAAATAAAAAAGGAAAAAAATAAAAGAATAAAAAAGAATATATGCCCTTACATAAATTATCTTGGGTACATATTTAAACAAGAAAAAGTTGGCTAATAGAAATTGGCATTACAATGTAGGACTGCTAACTACAGCTATACCTGAAATGATGCAATACAATTGGACCTGTCTTGGGAAGAATCTAAAAGCCGGAAGAAGCTAGGGAAAAATTAAGACATGAAAGCACAGTTTAGCATAAGGTTCTGGCAGAGGCTCAGGACTGGAATACAGAGCAGAAGACAGCAAGTGCTATGCCGACGAGGTTCTCACGAAGATGACTCTATTGGCAAATGGGCTAAACATCACCTTTGCTAACCCGTGGGAAACAGTTGGACTACATTTTATCATACCCTGAGACTGTGGGAGCCTGAGCTTAAAGACAACAGACCAAGATATCTTGTAGAGAAAATGCTAGACCAAAAGCAGCATTCAGGCTCTGGCATGAATATTACCAGCTGAATGCTTCTAGCCAATTTATAGCGAGAAGTAGGAGTAGAAAGAACAGAGCAGAATAATTTGAGGAACTTGTAATTTGGCCAGAAGAAACACCTATAAAAGGTGCAGTTGCTAAAAGGATGGCCAGCACTAAAAGGATGGCCACCACTAAAAGGATGGCCACCACTAAAAGGATGGCCAGCACTAAAAGGATGGCCAGCACTAAAAGGATGGCCAGCACTAAAAGGATGGCCACCACTAAAAGGATGGCCACCACTAAAAGGATGGCCACCACTAAAAGGATGGCCACCACTAAAAGGATGGCCACCACTAAAAGGATGGCCACCACTAAAAGGATGGCCAGCACTAAAAGGATGGCCACCACTAAAAGGATGGCCACCACTAAAAGGATGGCCAGCACTAAAAGGATGGCCAGCACTAAAAGGATGGCCACCACTAAAAGGATGGCCACCACTAAAAGGATGGCCACTACTAAAGGATGGCCACCACTAAAGGATGGCCACCACTAAAAGGATGGCCACCACTAAAAGGATGGCCACCACTAAAAGGATGGCCACCACTAAAAGGATGGCCACTACTAAAAGGATGGCCAGCACTAAAAGGATGGCCACCACTAAAAGGATGGCCACCACTAAAAGGATGGCCACTACTAAAAGGATGGCCACCACTAAAAGGATGGCCACCACTAAAAGGATGGCCACCACTAAAAGGATGGCCACCACTAAAAGGATGGCCAGCACTAAAAGGATGGCCAGCACTAAAAGGATGGCCACTACTAAAAGGATGGCCACCACTAAAAGGATGGCCACCACTAAAAGGATGGCCACTACTAAAAGGATGGCCAGCACTAAAAGGATGGCCAGCACTAAAAGGATGGCCACCACTAAAAGGATGGCCACCACTAAAAGGATGGCCACCACTAAAAGGATGGCCACCACTAAAAGGATGGCCACCACTAAAAGGATGGCCACCACTAAAAGGATGGCCAGCACTAAAAGGATGGCCACTACTAAAAGGATGGCCACCACTAAAAGGATGGCCACACTAAAAGGATGGCCACTACTAAAAGGATGGCCAGCACTAAAAGGATGGCCAGCACTAAAAGGATGGCCACCACTAAAAGGATGGCCACCACTAAAGGATGGCCACCACTAAAAGGATGGCCACCACTAAAAGGATGGCCACCACTAAAAGGATGGCCACCACTAAAAGGATGGCCACCACTAAAAGGATGGCCACCACTAAAAGGATGCCAGCACTAAAAGGATGGCCACTACTAAAAGGATGGCCACCACTAAAAGGATGGCCACCACTAAAAGGATGGCCACCACTAAAAGGATGGCCAGCACTAAAAGGATGGCCAGCACTAAAAGGATGGCCACCACTAAAAGGATGGCCACCACTAAAAGGATGGCCACCACTAAAGGATGGCCACTACTAAAAGGATGGCCAGCACTAAAAGGATGGCCAGCACTAAAAGGATGGCCACCACTAAAAGGATGGCCACCACTAAAAGGATGGCCACTACTAAAAGGATGGCCACCACTAAAAGGATGGCCAGCACTAAAAGGATGGCCACCACTAAAAGGATGGCCACTACTAAAAGGATGGCCAGCACTAAAAGGATGGCCAGCACTAAAAGGATGGCCACCACTAAAAGGATGGCCACCACTAAAAGGATGGCCACCACTAAAAGGATGGCCACTACTAAAAGGATGGCCACCACTAAAAGGATGGCCAGCACTAAAAGGATGGCCACCACTAAAAGGATGGCCACTACTAAAAGGATGGCCAGCACTAAAAGGATGGCCAGCACTAAAAGGATGGCCAGCACTAAAAGGATGGCCACCACTAAAAGGATGGCCACTACTAAAAGGATGGCCAGCACTAAAAGGATGGCCAGCACTAAAAGGATGGCCAGCACTAAAAGGATGGCCAGCACTAAAAGGATGGTCACTACTAAAAGGATGGCCACCACTAAAAGGATGGCCACCACTAAAAGGATGGCCAGCACTAAAAGGGCACCACTAAAAGGATGGTCACTACTAAAAGGATGGCCACCACTAAAAGGATGGCCACCACTAAAAGGATGGTCACTACTAAAAGGATGGCCACCACTAAAAGGATGGCCAGCACTAAAAGGATGGCCACCACTAAAAGGATGGCCAGCACTAAAAGGATGGCCACTACTAAAAGGATGGCCACCACTAAAAGGATGGCCACCACTAAAAGGATGGCCACCACTAAAAGGATGGCCACCACTAAAAGGATGGTCACTACTAAAAGGATGGCCACCACTAAAAGGATGGCCACCACTAAAAGGATGGTCACTACTAAAAGGATGGCCACCACTAAAAGGATGGCCAGCACTAAAAGGATGGCCACCACTAAAAGGATGGCCAGCACTAAAAGGATGGCCACTACTAAAAGGATGGCCACCACTAAAAGGATGGCCACCACTAAAAGGATGGCCACTACTAAAAGGATGGCCACCACTAAAAGGATGGCCAGCACTAAAAGGATGGCCAGCACTAAAAGGATGGCCACCACTAAAAGGATGGCCACTACTAAAGGATGGCCAGCACTAAAAGGATGGCCAGCACTAAAAGGATGGCCAGCACTAAAAGGATGGCCAGCACTAAAAGGATGGTCACTACTAAAAGGATGGCCACCACTAAAAGGATGGCCACCACTAAAAGGATGGCCAGCACTAAAAGGATGGCCACCACTAAAAGGATGGCCACCACTAAAAGGATGGCCACCACTAAAAGGATGGCCACCACTAAAAGGATGGCCACTACTAAAAGGATGGCCAGCACTAAAAGGATGGCCACCACTAAAAGGATGGCCACCACTAAAAGGATGGCCACCACTAAAAGGATGGCCAGCACTAAAAGGATGGCCAGCACTAAAAGGATGGCCACCACTAAAAGGATGGCCACTACTAAAAGGATGGCCAGCACTAAAAGGATGGCCAGCACTAAAAGGATGGCCAGCACTAAAAGGATGGCCACCACTAAAAGGATGGCCACTACTAAAAGGATGGCCAGCACTAAAAGGATGGCCAGCACTAAAAGGATGGCCAGCACTAAAAGGATGGCCAGCACTAAAAGGATGGCCACTACTAAAAGGATGGCCACCACTAAAAGGATGGCCAGCACTAAAAGGATGGCCACTACTAAAAGGATGGCCACCACTAAAAGGATGGTCACTACTAAAAGGATGGCCACCACTAAAAGGATGGCCACCACTAAAAGGATGGCCACCACTAAAAGGATGGTCACTACTAAAAGGATGGCCACCACTAAAAGGATGGCCACCACTAAAAGGATGGTCACTACTAAAAGGATGGCCACCACTAAAAGGATGGCCAGCACTAAAAGGATGGCCACCACTAAAAGGATGGCCAGCACTAAAAGGATGGCCACTACTAAAAGGATGGCCACCACTAAAAGGATGGCCACCACTAAAAGGATGGCCACTACTAAAAGGATGGCCACCACTAAAAGGATGGCCAGCACTAAAAGGATGGCCAGCACTAAAAGGATGGCCACCACTAAAAGGATGGCCACTACTAAAAGGATGGCCAGCACTAAAAGGATGGCCAGCACTAAAAGGATGGCCAGCACTAAAAGGATGGCCAGCACTAAAAGGATGGTCACTACTAAAAGGATGGCCACCACTAAAAGGATGGCCACCACTAAAAGGATGGCCAGCACTAAAAGGATGGCCACTACTAAAAGGATGGCCACCACTAAAAGGATGGCCACCACTAAAAGGATGGTCACTACTAAAAGGATGGCCACCACTAAAAGGATGGCCACCACTAAAAGGATGGCCAGCACTAAAAGGATGGCCACCACTAAAAGGATGGTCACTACTAAAAGGATGGCCAGCACTAAAAGGATGGCCACTACTAAAAGGATGGCCACCACTAAAAGGATGGCCAGCACTAAAAGGATGGCCAGCACTAAAAGGATGGCCACTACTAAAAGGATGGCCACCACTAAAAGGATGGCCAGCACTAAAAGGATGGCCAGCACTAAAAGGATGGCCAGCACTAAAAGGATGGCCAGCACTAAAAGGATGGTCACTACTAAAAGGATGGCCACCACTAAAAGGATGGCCACCACTAAAAGGATGGCCAGCACTAAAAGGATGGCCACTACTAAAAGGATGGCCACCACTAAAAGGATGGCCACCACTAAAAGGATGGTCACTACTAAAAGGATGGCCACCACTAAAAGGATGGCCACCACTAAAAGGATGGCCAGCACTAAAAGGATGGCCACCACTAAAAGGATGGTCACTACTAAAAGGATGGCCAGCACTAAAAGGATGGCCACTACTAAAAGGATGGCCACCACTAAAAGGATGGCCAGCACTAAAAGGATGGCCAGCACTAAAAGGATGGCCAGCACTAAAAGGATGGCCACCACTAAAAGGATGGCCACCACTAAAAGGATGGCCACCACTAAAAGGATGGCCACCACTAAAAGGATGGCCACCACTAAAAGGATGGCCACCACTAAAAGGATGGCCAGCACTAAAAGGATGGCCACCACTAAAAGGATGGCCACCACTAAAAGGATGGCCACCACTAAAAGGATGGCCACCACTAAAAGGATGGCCAGCACTAAAAGGATGGCCAGCACTAAAAGGATGGCCACCACTAAAAGGATGGCCACTACTAAAAGGAAGCCAGTGCTCTGCATCAGAACAATATGCACGTGGGGAATCAGTAAGACCCCACTCATTACAGTGAAAATTGTATTTCAAAAACTGTCCAAGCAGGGCTGGAGCAAGAAATAAAATAAAATTAATGTCTGTGGAGCTGGAGCTCCATTGGCAAATGCCTGCCCTGCAAGCACAAGGGCCTAGGTCTAATTCCCAGAACCCAAGAGGTGAAGAAAAAAAAAAAAAAAAGCCAGGCATGGTGACCTGTGGTTGTAATCCCACAGGAAGGCAGAGACAGGTAAACCCCTGGGGCTCAATGGCTAGCCAACCTAGCCCACTTGGTGACTTCCTGGCCAGTGACCGAACCTGCCTCAGAAAAAAAGTGGACATGTCTAAAGAGTAACACCCAAGGTGGTTCTCTCATCTCTCCATGCATATACACATACATGTAGCCACACCCACATATATTGTACTCACTTTCTCTTGCACTCTCTCTCTCTCTCTCCCTCTCTCTCTCCCCCCCCCCTCTGCCCCCCCCCCCCCGCCCTCTCTCCAATCCGGCAAAAACAAATAACACATAAAAGTTTTTTAAAAGAATAGAAGAAAAAGCTGGGTGTGGTGCTGCACGCCTGCAATCCCAGCACTCGGAAGCTGAGGCAGATGGATCTGGATCACTGTGAGTATGAGGCCAAGCTGGTCTACAAAGCGAGTCCAGGACATCCATGGCTACACAGAGGAACCTTGACTCAAAAAACCAAAGGGGGCGGGGAGAGAGAGACAGACCGAGCGACAGGTAGACACAGACCTAGGACAGCATGCTTACCCAGTACCACTTTAGGAATCATTTTGTTTGCAACCATCAAGACCCAAGAGGCCATGACAGTAGTGGTCCCACTGTGCAGAGAGGCAGATCTTGGCATTATCCTTATGATTGTTTTCCAGGCATTGAGAACGCCAAGTTAGGGCCTGGAGAGATGTCTCAGTAGTTAAGATCACTTTGCTGCTCCACAGAGGACACAGGTGTGGGTCCCAGCACCCATGTGCAGCTCATAGTGTCTCTAACTCTTGTAACAGAAGATCTGAAACCCAGGCAAGATGATGTTGGCACATACCTTTAAGCCCAACACTCTGGAGGCAAAGGCAGGCAGATCTCTGTGAGTTCGAAGCTAGCCCCCTCTACAGAGCTATTTTCAGGTAATCTAGGGTTACACAAAGATACCCTGTCTCAAAAAAACAAAACAAACAAAAAGAGCTGAAACACATTTTTGGATTATACAGGCACACTATGGTGCACATACATGCATACATACATACATGTGTGTTTGTGTATGCATACAAAATACTCATTAAGTAAACAAATATTCTTTTTAAAGAATGAAAATTATGTAATGGTACAGATAGCTCCTAAGAACATAAAGAAAAACCTAGGAAGCCAGGCAATGTGTGGCAGACTTAGAGGCCCCTGTAAGGAGCCCTGACCTATGTAAAAATAGTGAGGCTGAGGGAGTGAAGTGTAGGATGCAGTGAGGAACCAGGGAAGTCAGAGTGGCTAGCAACATGGAACGCCTGCCAGGGACTACTATAGGTGGTGTATATATCCTGTCTGAAAGAGTGACGAACTAAAAACTGGAGATGGGGCTAGGCAAACTCTCGGGTGTCCACATCTTGTTAGGGAGCATCCTGAACACCAGGCACAGAGTCCAGGGATTTTATTTGCCCTGCTGGGGGCGGGGGGTTGGCCTTGGTTTTGTCTCATCCCATCTTTCTAAGTCCCAATTACTCTCTCCTGGAATGTAAATGCATGCCTTTGCTTGTCCCACTACTGTTTTTTAGAAAGTGATATGTGCTTTTGTTATCTCACAAGGACTCAGAGCTAAAGTCTGTCTTGGGTCTCAATAGATTTTGGACTTCTGAGCATTGGTCTCCAGAACAGTGAAGATTAGGAACTCTCAGAGAAGAACTAAATGTATTTTTTTAAGGGGGACATGAGCCTTGGGGAGCCAGAGGCAGTGTTGGTGTGATGTATTTTGATGCTAATTAATAAAAGGCAGTTACACCTGAGCAGGGCATATGAGAGAGGCGTGGCTAAGGTTCCCGGGCCTGGAGAGAAAGAGATTCTTGGGAAGAGAGACTGGAAGAGAAGAGAGGAGGAGGAGGCTGCCATGGGTTAGACAGAAGAGAAGCACATGGCCAGTGTGGAGGGAGATTTGGCCCAGATGAAGAACATTAACAAGTATTTGGGATTATGGATGGGAGGTAGCTTGAGAGAAATGATTAGAAGCAGATGGCATGGGATTGGAGCAGGGATCCCATACCTGCCCCACTATGGGAAGTAGTTTAGAGGATTAATATCTGCCCTGCCCCAGGTTAACTAAGGCTATTTTAAAATATAACAGGTGTCTATGTCTTGATTGATTGCTAGCGTGTTTGAAAATACTGTTGTAATAATAATTATAGGCATAATAATAAACATTATTAGGCCATACTGGTAAATTAACAACAGACAGAATGCTATCGTTTGGGTCAGCAATTTGCCCCCAAAATCTTGGTCCCAGCTTGGCAACAGTGTGAAGTGAGAGAAACCTCAGAAGTGGGGATCAGTCGGAAGTCTTCTGGTCATTGAAGAGTGGTGGGACCCATTCTTTGTCTCTCACTGCCTGGCCATGAACTCACATGCCTTTGCCATGATGTGCTGCCTTACCACAGACCCAGAGCAACAGAGCCGAACAGTCATGGACCAAGACCTCCAAATCAAACCCAAAGCACCTCTGCTCTTTATAACTGATTATCTCATGAATGCTAACAGCACTAGAAAGCTAACAGTGAAAACACAGTAAAGGGTAGTCATTTGATGGCATCTGAAGGACTGCAGGAGGGGAGGATGGACACATTTTTATGGGATACAAGGAAACCTTGGAGAAACAAGAAGGACCAGTGTAGGTGTGAATTAGACAGACTTCAAACTTGGTAAGACTTTCTCCAAACTCACGAAGTTACAACCCACGGGCTGAGGACGCAGCTCGATGGTAGAGTACTCGCTTCTCCTATGAAAGCCTGAGTCTGATTACCTGCACCAAAAGGAGGAGGAGGAAGAGGAGGAGGAGAAGTTGTCTCAAAAAAAAATACTATCCCATTTTCTTAGTTTATATGAGTTAGATGTAAGCTGGGCGAGGGTGGCGCTCATCTTTAATCCCAGCACTCAAGAGGCAGAAGCAGGCAGATCTCTAAGTTCGAGGCCAGCCTGATCTACAAGGACAATAAGGGCTACACAAAGAAACCCTGTCTTGACACTCCCCGCCCCTAAAAATTAGTAGCCACTAATAATTTATCTCGTATTTCTTTTTCAAGTATCAACAACAAGCTAACAAAATTTACTTCTCATCCAGAATGGTTAAACGAGGCAGAAGTTAACTAAAACTCAAAACACACTGAGGATAGGAAGTCAAAGAGACTAGGTTTAAAGTTGCACTATAATCAAAATAGGTTATGTAACAGCGAGCAAAGCAAAGTGTGTTATCTAAGTACCAGATGTTATTCAAGCAGACACTGTTATCCTCTATACCTGCCCGTCTTAGCTGGTCTGTAAAAGTGAACTGGTTCAAACATCACTTTCCAAAGAAGGCTATGCTTCTGAGACTCTTTTTCATCCATATGTGAAAGTAGGTAACACTAGCAGTTAGTACCAAAATGCTTGCTTCTTTAAACAGATACCGAGACTCACAGCCAAACATTGGGCAAAGCATAGGGAGTCTTGTGGAAAAGTGGGGGGAAGGAAAGAAGGACCTGGAGGTGACAGGAGCGCCACAAGACGACCACAAGCCAACTAGCCAGGGCCCAGCGCGCCTTGTGGAGACTGAAGGACCAACCAAGGACCACGCAGAGACTGGACCTAGGCCTCCTACACAGATGTAGCCTATGGGCAGCTCAGGCTTTGTGTGGGTCCCCTACTAAGGGGGCCAGGAGCTGTCTCTGACATGGACTCTGTTGTCTGCTTTTTGATCATTTCCCCCGGTGGGGCTCCCTCACCAGGCCACAGTTAAGAGGATGAGCTCAGTCATGATGCCACTTGATGAGCTGGGGTGGGTTGGTGAGAGGGGGCCTCTCCTTTTCTGAGGACTAGGGGAAGGGAGGACTAGTATGGGACCAGGAGGAGAGGAGGGAAGGGGCTATGTTCAGAATGTAAAGGGAATAAATAATTAAATAGAACAGAAAAAAGTGCTTCCTTCTTTGTCTGGCTCCTGAAACATACATACTCCATAGCATTACATAATCTTTAATGCTATGAAATCACACAATCTTGGATTTAAAATATTCCTCTGAGAACTAGTGCATATTCAAAGCTGACAGCAAAGCCCTCTGCAGCGTCCCTTATCATTTGGTCAGCCATCCTCTGCTCGGCACACCCAGTGAAAGAAAGCCTCAGCATTCAAAGCCCTGGCTGTCTTGAAACTCACTCTGTAGACCAGGCTGGCCTCAAACTAAAGAGATCTGCCTGCCTCTGCCTCCCAAGTGCGGGGATTAGAGGTGGCCACCACTACTATCCAGCTTCCAAGCAAACTTGATGGTTAGGGTAGCTATGTAAGTTTTTTTTTTTTTAAATAATGATCCAAATCAGTCACCTGCTTTGATCCTCTTTTACATATTTCTTCCTGTATTTAATTATTCTTTAAAACCTTCACTATGCTAAACTGGACACTTCAGCCCATTAAAGCACCATCTACTGTGCCATCACAGGTGTTCAGTGATTCTTGGATTCACTGACACCTTTAAAAGCATCTCAGTCAGAAAACACAAACACATAACAGTACAATGCAAATTTCTCCTCCCACAGCTAAATTTCACTTTAAGTACAATGTAAGAGAGCCAGTCATCTAGACCCTGTAGACCTTTCTGCGACAGAGAGCATGCTGTATATCTATACTTCTCAGCAGGGTAGCCACTAATTCTTGGCTGTTACACCTACAGAACTACAAATTTAATTCAGCTTTACTCAAATTAAACATAAGTGGATACACACTAATTTTTTGGTATAGTACAGAGAACTAAATCCTCATTCTCATGCATGCCAGACACACACTCTACCACTGAGCAACATCCCTCGGCCACCTAATATAAAATTTTAAATAATGAAAAGTTAAATATTGGGCAAGCTTGGATGCAGGCAGAGAGGATGGCCAAACTCTGCCAAGACGGGGTAAGCAAGTCCTCAATAGTTCCTGCCTCACAAATACGTCTATCAGATATATTAAGCTAGAAGGCTGAAAATGATGTTCCAACATTATTATAGAAAGTTTTGGGTGACTGTTCAGGCAGCAAACTGTCTCTGTCATCTTCTCATTTTGGAAGCTGCTAACCTGCACTCCCTATATACTCAGGTAATCAATTTTATTCCTCCTCAAGTCTCTGATGGGGTTGAAGAACAGATAGTTTAGTTTTACAATTAAGCTTAGATGTTTATGGGTTAAGATGTTTTTAGGTCTAGATAGATGTTTTAAGTTGATAATGATGAGATAAGATAGATATTGATTTACATTCAGAATTTTAGACACACCATGATACGGAAATGTTTCTTCAAGGCTACCAAATATAAATAGCCAAAACACTATGAATCTAACACTTATATAATTCCTGACTGTTTTATGGTTCTTCTTGCTGTAGGTAGTTTATTGTATATGTGTATAATAACACAAATGTATATGTAAAAATTTTAATGGAATTATGATAAAAAGAAAAAAGTTAAATATTGTTCTATGTACACATCATGAGTTACTAATTTCTGCCAGTAACACTGCCGTGAGATGACTCAGTGAGTAAAGTGCTTCTGTCTGACAACCTGAGTTCGATAGCTGCGACCTATGCAAAGGGGGAGGAGGGAGGCAAGAACTGACTCTTAAAGTTGTCCTCACACACACACACACACACACACACACACACACACACACACACACAAACACACACACACAAAACACACACACACACAAACACATACACACACACAAAAACACATATACACACACAAACACACATACACACACACAAAAACACACACACAAAACACACACACACACAAAAACACATACACACACACAAACACACACATACTAAAATAGTTGCACTTTCTTAGGCTCTTATGAGCTGGTTATGGTTCTCCACTGTGCATGTAAGGAGTAAAGGGCTGTGGAAACAAAGTGTTATATGCCCTAGCTACACTACTAAGTAAGCATGGGTGCTGTGAATGGATCAGGAAACCACTGTATTCGCAAAGGTGACGTTAGGGCCGGGCATG
Source organism: Acomys russatus (assembly GCF_903995435.1). Classification (NCBI taxonomy): domain Eukaryota; kingdom Metazoa; phylum Chordata; class Mammalia; order Rodentia; family Muridae; genus Acomys; species Acomys russatus. Next base: position 44,722,856 of record NC_067157.1, on the reverse strand, counting down.
GCGCTGCACACCTGTAAACCCAGTGCCCAGGAAGCACACTTGCAAACATCTTAAGTTTGAGGCCATCCTGGAATATAGTGTGTTCATAAGACCTGACTCAAAAAAGAGGGCAGGGGCACTCACTCAGCATGCATGAGGCCCTAGATTCAATCCCCAGTCAGGAGGGTGGCAAGCTGAGCTCAGTCTCAATTACAAAGCAAGTTTGAGAACAGTTGAGGCTACCTGAGAAGCTTTCAAAACACCAAAAAACAAAACAAAACCAGAAACAACAAAATGTTTTTAGGACCGAGTAACTATGAATTATTATAATCTTGTATATTCAAATATCAATAAAAGTCTCTACCTCGGTACACCATAGTATATCAAATCTGTTCTTTTTTCCAAATAAATTCCTGATCTCCTCCTCTCCCTGAAAAAAACAAACCAAAATTGGCTGTTCACTCACTTATTTACAACTCAGAAAATGGCCAAACATCCCAGCTGCCATGTCTAAAACTTTGGTGTCATATACTTGTCCCTGGTCTTTTTCCCAAACCTCATATCCAAACCCAGCACTTGCAGGTCCTGTGTCTGAGCTGCTCATACCTCAGCTCTACCCTGAGGGCTGCTGGTCTTGCCCTCCACCAAATCTCTGCTCAGAGGATGCCTTAGTGAGGCATTCTCTCCTGCAACCACAAACTAATGCTTTGACAATGGTCATCCTGCCAGGTTCTATTTACTTTACTTAGCTGCTCAGTGTAGAAGAAAGGGTGTTTGTTTTGCTCTCCCTCTATGCCTTGTGACTGGCATCGAAGGTACCCCCCAAACTGGGTGCAGTGCCAAGTGCCTACAGGCCAGTTACTCAAGAGGCTGAAGGAGAATGATTGAGCCCAAAGATGCATGGCCAGCTTGGGCAATATAAGGAGACCTTGTGTGAAAACTTTGTTTTTGTTTGTTTGTTTGAGACAGGGTTTCTCTTTGTAGCCTTGGCTGTTCTGGACTCACTTTGTAGACCAGGCTGGCCTCAAACTCATAGCAATCCTCCTGCCTCTGCCTCCTGAGTACTAAGATTAAAGGCATGCAGCAGCACGCCCAGCTTCCCTAAAAACTTTTTCAAATAAATACAAGAGGAAGCATTCAAGTATTCATTGGGTGACTGATAATCCTACAAACGCTGTCTTTGCAAAATGAAGCATCAAGGATGCCAAGGAAGCATAGGCAGAAATAGCCATACATTAAGGAACTGGGTTTGAGGTTGTTTTTCTTTTTCCTTTTTACAAATCAAAATAAATTGAGAGGGGAAGGAAGAGAACTTGATGTTTTAAAGCAGCCAGTGCAGTATTTTAAATGGTAAAAGATGAAACTGAAATCCAAGGAGGAATTTCATGTCCCTCATAAAATGAAAGCAAAAAGGAAGCTCTGAAAACCAAAAAGGCACTGCTGAAAGGGATCCACAGGCACAGAATGATCAGTGGACTGCTCCCTCCCAGCAGCCCACAGCGCCCTGGTAAGAACACCTGCAGGAGAAGCAAGTCTGCCATCTTCGGGTGCCCCTGAGCACCAAGTCGGCATGAACAGAGTTCTAAACAGCTGGACTATAGGATTTTTCTAAAACTTTATGTTAAAATGTAAAGTTGAAATGGTGGCAGAATTTAGCTTTGTAATTTTCAATTCTCTGTGTCTATGTAGTACCTGGGTTGGCAGCTACACGTGCACAACCTAAGAGCTTGTTAGCTAGCCGGGCATAGGGGCTCGTGCCTTTAATCCCAGCACTTGGGAGGCAGAGGCAGATGGATTTTGTTAGCTACAGTCTCCAGCCTCTCCCCGCTCCCTCACCCTCATCTAGTTTAATAAGCTCTGTGGGTGATCCAGGATGGCAAGGCGTGCTCCAGCTGTAGAGAAACTGTTTAAACTTACCAAAGAACAGTTATCACCACAGAAGCCGATGGATGGTAAGATATCTATTACCCGGTCTCATAGTGTTCAAATCATGTATCAACTATAAAACCAAACGGCACACTTCTGCCTTCAAATAGAAACGGAAAAGTAAACACTTTCAATAAATTACAGTATTAAAATTAAGCAACCATGAGCATGTCTTTGTGGGAAAAAAATTAAAACTCTGACCTCCACTTACAATTTGCAGACCCCTTTGCTTCAATGTCAGCATGATCATATTCCTAAGACGTCAATTCAAAGCCCTTAACTTGGGAGACTGGCAGGGTGCTCAAGGGAGAGCACTTGTCTTGCATGTCCGAGACCCCAGGGTTAAATTCAAGCACCACAAAAACAAAATTTAGGAAAAATATAATGAAAAACATTAGAGTCAGAAGCAAGTACTGCCAAACAGTGTGCCAACTGCAATTTCCATACGGGTAAGAACCATTTTTAAAATAAACTAATACAAATGAGCTGTTTAGTTAGAATTCTCTCAAGTTTGAAGTTCTAAAGTGTTCAAGTGCTTTTTAAAGAAAGCTAAATAACTTGAATTGTCTAATTTCCCCTTATTAATCAATAGTGTATTTAGTATAAAACTAAATATCTACCATGTCAATATCCTGCATGCTAAATACTTCTTGTCTCCCTAGAAATTTCAGCTAAGAACACAATACAGTAAAGAGATTATAAAACCACTCAGAAAAGATCTCGCCTTGGGTTACCACAAATTTGACCGCAAAAGCCTGACAGATCACAAATGTCTACCACAACCAAGCGTCTACTGTGATAACCTCCTAAGGAGAAATTACTTAGTCACAATTTATGTTCAGAATGCTTTACACGGCAAAGGCAAGCACTTAGCTCATGTTAACAAACCTTATAGAGCATTTCTAATACTCAGCTCATGTGTAAGCCACAAGAACCTAACACTTTACACTACTGCCTCACCATTTGAACACCCACTTCCCAGCAGCCACACTTCTCCAAGTGAGTGTTGACAGCGGTTGATAACATTTTGCCGTCTAAACACACTTCATTGCCTTTCATTTCAAAACACTAAATATCTCATTTCTATTTAACTATGATTTTTTAAGTGCCATAGTGAATTTACTAAGTACCAAACGGTTCTATCTATTTCATTCATTCACCTTTTTGTTCCTTACACATAATGGACACTGAAACAGCATTCCTGGGGGGGAAAGAATGAGTATTGACTCTTTGAGAAAATTCAGATTTTTTTACATGGTTCTAGCCCTCCAGATGATTACAAATAGAGTTGAGAGGTAAGACAAATACATGAAAAACTTAAAGAAAACTTAAAGAAAAAAAAAAAGCACAAGAAAATTAAAAACATCACCTGTCAAAAGACTACGGTTAGTTTTGCAAAACTGGTGGCAAAAAGAACTGTGACTTCTGACCAGAGTGAAATTTAGCCCTTCCTGGTCTCTGAACCAGACCACTTTAATTTAAAAAGGAAAGTGACACAGCATTCATTCTTTCTACCCTGAAACTATCGTCAAAGCAAGGAGTACAATGACTACAAAGAATGCTAGTCTTTAGAAAACAAACAAAGAAAGAACGAAAGAAAGAAAGAAAGAAAGAAAGAAAAACTTTCCATACACGGTTAAAAGCCAGTAGACAGTCTCGGAAAAAAAGTTAGAACAATTTATATGCACAATGGTTTACTGGATTCAGGACCTCGAAAGGCTCCAAACAGAGTCTCTTAGGAACAGCATGCCCTACCAGACAATCCCTCGGCCCCCCGCAGAGAGTCTATACTCTGGACAGCAGCCCGAGAAACTGCTCCCCAGCATCCGCCCGCCCGTAACCGCAATACTCGGAACGTCCTCTCCCCTCTCTAGTATCAGACAGCAGCATCTCCCTCCAAAGGAAAAAACAGAGGGCGGGGGAGGCAGAAGAGAGAAAGCTCGCAGGGAATCCGCCGAGGACAGTGAGAGAGAGAGAGAACCCGAAGGCCGAGGGTGATGTCCCTTCGGTACCAGCCCAGTCACCGGGAACACAACCCGCACTTCCCCACCCCGAAGTCACGCCCCTCGCCGGTCGGACCGCAGACTCCAGCAACAGCCTTGCCGCACCCGGTCCCCGCAGCCCGCGAGGCGGCAACTACCCCTGTCCCACCCGCAGCAACCCCCCTTTGGGCTTCTCTGCCCTTCCCGTCCACTTCACCGAGTGACAGGTCCCGGGGGAGGAGACCGCAAACGCACGCCGTCCCGGGCTCCCGGTGCAACCGCGCAGCGACGCCCTCCAGTAGGCGCAGGGGTGCAGACCGAACGTTCCGGACGGTCGGGGGTGAAGGGGGGGTTGGGGGGGAACAGAGTCCAGGCCCGGCCCTGCTCCGTGGCCCACGCCGGGCGGGGGTGGCACTTACTGCGGAGGTTGTGGATTAGCTCCGAGTGGCTGGCGCCGCCGGATTTCCAGGCCATCGCGAAGCACACCCGGAGCAGGTACAGAACCACCTTCAGCGCGGCCACGGTCCCCAACAGTTTTCCCAAGAGTGAGACCACCTCCCACACGGTCACCGCCCCGCTGGTGTCCCCGCTCGAGCGGCCGCTGTTACTGCTGTCGCTGCCGCTGCCGCCACTGCGCGCTCCCGGCATCCCCCGCGGCACGCATGCGCTTTGTGACGCCGCGCAGCCCGGGGTGTGGCCGGGCGGAGCCGGAGGGGCGGGGGGAGGCCTGGAGTCGCCGGGTAGCGGGTGTCCGGTAACAGCCGCGAGGTCGGTCGAGTCAGCACTGCTAGCTGCCCCTTGCCGAGACCTGCGTCTGGCTCCGTCCTGAGGCCGGCGGGGTAGTACCCTGCGCGGTGGGACTCGTTCCTGGCCGCAGCTTCGGTTGACCCGAGCGCGGAGGCGGGATGTGGGTCCGACGTGTGCCTCCGCCGCCTCGGGCTCCGCAGTCGCCACTCCGTCAGCTGTTGCGAGCGACCCGTCTGCTCCTATGGCTGTCCAGATTGCTAGATGGCGTGCTACCACCTTCTTGCTTCACCCAACCCGGTGCACTAACATTTAGGCTAATAGGCTCAAGGCTTCTGTGATGGGGCCAGAATCATCATTTTAACAGAGCCAAAGGGCAAAGGCCTCCTCCAGCAAAAAGCTCTCCAGCCTCTGTGACAAGCACAGTGCTGGTGAAGCAGAGACTTTCGAACTCTGGTTTGTTTTCAGCTCTGAAAGTGCAAATCCAAGGTAGAAGAATGCTGTGACAGGCTTGGGGGTGCGAATGCTTTGTTGGTTGAGAACAAGAGTAGCTAGAGCTATGACTGGTTACAAAATACCACAGTATCCTATGGTGAAAGTATTATTCTTCCTGTGCAAGTGTGAGTTTCAACTAAGCCTTACAATTAGACTGGGCACCAGTTTTTGTTTTTGTTTTTTGGTTTTTCGAGACAGGGTTTCTCTGTGTAGCCTTGGCCATCCTGGACTCACTTTGTAGACCAGGCTGGCCTCGAACTCACAGCGATCCGCCTGCCTCTGCCTCCCGAGTGCTGGGATTAAAGGCGTGCGCCACCACGCCCGTCTAGGGCACCAGTTTTTTTTTAAAGTTGATAGGAGACACCTCTACCGCATCCAGAATGTGCTGATCCATCTGAACCATCACTCCAGTAAACTTTCAGGAAGGAAACAAAGTTAAGACACCTGTGCTGTGCTTTGACGGCAGGAGCAATTTCCAAATTACAATTATTTCATCAAATGCAACACTAAACAACGTTAAGAATCAAGCAGCCAGGCGGTGGTGGCCCACGCTTTAATCCCAGCACTTGGGAGGCAGAGGCAGGTGGATCGCTGTTAGTTCAAGGCCAGCCTGGTTTACAAAGCGGGTCCAGGACAGTCAAGGCTACACAGAGAAACCCTGTCTCCAAAAACCAAAACCAAACCAAACCAAACAACAACAACAATAACCTAGAGAGAGAGTTCCAGAACAGCTAGAGCTGTTACACAGAGAAACTCTATTTGAGCGTTGGGTGGGGGAATCAAGCAATGGCTGGACGTGGTGGCACACACCTTTAATCCCAGCACTCCGGAGACAGAGGCAGGTGGATCTCTGACTTCGAGGCCAGCCTGGTCTACAAAAACGAGTCCAGGACAGCCAAGGCTACACAGAGAAACCCTGTCTCTGAAAAACAAAACAACAAAAAAGAAGCAATGGGTTTTAGACTAATCCATTTGTTTCCTATCCATTTACAAAACCCACCATTTCAGTAATGGCATATTGTACGGGGGCAGAAATGGCAAGGTTGGATAATGCTCTTCTCGGTGAAAAACAATGGGGAAAAAAAAAACTCAAGCTCTTCACAATCTGATAACACTCATATCATGATTCCTTTTAAAGAAATGGCCAGCTGTGCTTAGTGGCCCACAGCTGTAATCTCAGCACTAGGGAGGTAGAATCAGGCAGATCTCTGTGAGTTGGAGGCCAGCCTGGTCTACAAAGCAAGTCCAGGACAGCCAAGAGTACTCAAAGAAAAAAAAAAGAAAAACAGCCAACACCGTCTTGAGTTCCTATAGTATAAATGAGAATAGAAATACCAGTAAGTCCTTCCTCTCATATAAGATTTACATCCTGGTCATGGAAATCTATGATTAGAAGGATGCCAGTGGACTGGGGGTGTGGTAGGTTCCATCCTCAGCACCACCACCACCAAGAAACAACAGAAGGGGAATTATAAATGCCATTAGTGGTCTACACAGAAGTGCTGGGTTTAGTTACAATGACATAGACTGAAGTTATCCGAAAAAGGCACACAAAGGTATTGATCCTTGAAGAATGGGTGCACAGGACTAGGAGAAGGAGTGAGTGGGAGGATGTTGCAGGTGTTACCAGCATCCCAGAAGCAACATAGAACTGGGGTTCATGGCCTGCTGACACTGTCCTCGGCAAACTCATTGTTAATTACATGTATAAACGAAAGGGCTAGGTTTACAGAGCAAGGAAAAGAAGGTATCAAAACTAAAGCCAGAGGGCCTAGAGAGATTAGAGTGATGGGTCAGCAGTTAGGAGCACTGGTTACTCTTCCAGAGGAACCTAGGTTCGAGTCCCAGCACCCACATAGTGGCTGACAGCCTTTTGTAACTCCAGTTCCAGGGGGATCCTATGCCATCCTATGACTTCCTTGAGCATCAGGTAAGCATGTGGTACGCACACGTGTACACACACACACACACACACACACACACACACACACACGTGTGCAGGCAAACATTCATACACATAAGGTAAATATTTTTTAAAAGTAAAACTAGAGTTCCAAATTCTAATCCAGACTCTTGCAGTGTGTGTCAACCTTGAATGAGAAGAGAAGGGTAAGATACTAAGTTAGTACCTTAGTTAAAATATTTCAGGATGGGCTGGAGAGATGGCTCAGCCGCTAAAGGCTAGCCTCACTACCAAAATATAAGATTCTTCCTGGACAGTTTAAAGATTATTTTCCCTGTTGTTGGGAATCTAACGCAGGACTTGGACTCCTAATCCTGAACTACACACTCAGTCCTAGCTGAGAGATTAAACACTTTTTAAGGTTTATGTGTATGAGTGTTTTAGTGGTTTTGTTTTGTTTTTGAGACAGGATCTCACTATGTGGCGCTGGCTGTTCTGGAACTCATCATGTAGACCAGGCTGGCTTTGAACTAACAGAGATCTGTCTGCTTCCATTTCCTGAGTGCTGAGATTAAAGGCGTGCACCACCCTACCCAGCCATATTTTTGTGGATATATATGTATGTGTACTTTATATATATTAATGGATGGTTGCGAGCCACTATGTAGTGCTGGGAACTGAATTCAGGTCCTCTGGAAGACCAGCAAGTACGATTAGTAGTTGAGCAATCCCTCCAGCCCTAAGGATTTTAAAAACATTTTCTATGTGCGATGAAGTACAACTAAGTGCTTAGGGCTGGTACAGGATATTTCTTCCTGCAATTTAAAAGCTTTTTTTTTTTTTTAATCTTAATTTTTCTCTGACAGGGCTAGAGAGATGGCTCAGCAGTTACAAGTATTTACTGTTCTTCCAGAGGCTAGAGTTGGCTTCTCGGCACCCACATGGGTATAGCTCACACTGGCCTGTAACTCCGGCTCCAGGACATCCAGAGTCCCCTTAGGCACATGCCCTCATCTGCACATATGCACATGCAAATATATACATAGGAATAATTAAAAATCATAAAAATAAAAGTTGTTTTTAAGGGCTGGAGAGATGGATCAGCAGTTAAAATCACATGTTGCTCTTCCAGAGGATCTGAGTTCATTTCCCAGCACCCACATGGCAGCTCCAAATGTTATGTAACTCAAGTCCTAGGACCGCCAACTCCCTTTTTTGGCCTTACTACCAGGCATGAACATGTGCAGTACACACATAATGTACATTCAAACAAAATATCCATATACATAAAGTAAAATAAATAATTTAAATTAATTTAAATAATTTAAACATTTTTAAAGAACAAGAAAAAGAATAAAATGCAATTTTTTTTTTTTTATTTTTGAGGTTCTTCAAATATATTTATTTACATTTTACTTTAGATGAAATGCTTTTTTTTAATATACATTTATTTTATTACATATGCATAAAACAAACTACATACAGCAGGGAGAACCATGTGACAAGCAGGAGTTCTATAAACGTTATGTTCATAGTGATTTGGCTATTTGTATTTGTCAAACTTGAAGTAAACATCTTTCCTGTCTTGTTGGGTCTAAATTTCTAAATGAAATTCAATATCTATCCTATCTCATCTCTATTAACTCCTTTATCTTGATCTAAAAAGATCTTATCCCCTAACCAACACAATTGCTTTTCTAGTTCTGAATATGTCATGAATTTTTTTGGTTTTGGCCGTAGATAAATGCACAAAAACATATTCAACAATAAAATAAAATATGTATTAGATAGAAAAAGTATAAAATTCACTATGAAGCTCCACAGCTTCCAAATGTCTGCGTTATATGTACAAAGTTCATTGGATTGTATCATCTTTGTGTCAGGTTAATTTCAGTGTGTGATGATTTTTTTATTTGCAACATTTTTATAATAAAGGGTTTTTTGTTTGTTTGTTTGTTTTTTGGTTTTTTCAAGACAGGGTTTCTTTGTGTAGCCTTGTTGTCCTGGACTTACTTGTAGACCAGGCTGGCCTCGAACTCACAACGATCCACCTGCCTCTGCCTCGCAAGTGCTGGGATTAAAGGCACGCGCCACCACGCCTCGTTTATAATAAAATTTTTTAAAAGAACAAAAAAATTTTTTAAATAAAACTTCTGGTATTATACGGCTGTTGCGTAAATATATTGTCAGAGTTCCTAGACTGAGTTGGCGTTAGGAGACCCCCCCATTGCCCAAGGGTTTAGGCGCCAGATCTTTATTCAGCAGAGCTGCCTCCAAGGGTAAGCATCACAGGCTCCTATAGTCTAGGGGCAGGCGCGTCCTCTGCGGAAAATTGGCTTTCTCCAGCCACCGTCTGCTTCATGAGGCCTTATCCAATCAGAATTGCGCAGGAAGGGGCGGGCCTGAGAAGCGCGCACTGTGCTTTCTGTTGAACCTTGCTGATTTCAGCATGGAGGAAATTTATGCTAAGTTTGTGTCTCAGAAAATTAGCAAAACCCGCTGGCGGCCGGTGCCTACCGGGAGCCTGCAGACCGCAGAGACCTTCGCTACGGGCTCCTGGGACAATGAGGTACCCCGTCCCGCGCGGGCCCCGGCTGCTCTGCTCCACGCCCCCAGCGCCCGCGCGCGAAAGCAGCTTCTGGCAAGTCAGCCTGTCTCCTGGTCGGCTGCTGCCTGCTACCTGAGAGCCCTGGCGGTGTATCTGCGCCTCCGATCCAATTTTAAACCCTCACCAAGTCTGTAGTCATTCCGTCCGAAACGGGCCATATCTCTGATCTTTTCAACTCTAACAATCTCTTTGTCAGAGATGCTGTCGAAGCAAGGTCGCCTGAAAGGCATTCTGTATTTTACTTTTCCTAGAGTTGACGTTGTCGTGACCTCAAGATAAAACTTTCTGCTTTGTAGGAAAATTCCGTTTCACTATGGTCGATTGGAGATTTTGGAAACTTAGATTCTGACGGAGGGTTTGAAGGAGACCATCAATTACTCTGCGATATCAGACATCATGGTGATGTCATGGATTTACAGGTAAAGCTGAGTTGCTCCCCAAAGCTAACTTTGGAAATTCGAAACTACATTTAGAGGTAATGTATCACCCTATAGTTTGTCTGCTCTCGCCCCTGGTTTACAGGACGCCATGAGTTATAATTTGCCATTGCAGCACTTAGTAACAGAAGTGGGGGGAGAAAGGGAATTCAGATACATCAGTTTTCCAATTAATTGCCCACGCCGGCCATGTGGTGCAAGCCTCTAATTCTAGACCAAGGGAGGTAGAGGCAGGAGTGATCTCAAGGCCAGTCTGGGCTGCATAATGAGACCTATCTTAAGTGACAGTAACATTTGCCCACCTACGTGCCAAGCGTTTGGTGAGTTTTACACAGGTATACTAATTTGCATTGCATGGCTGTGAGTCAGGTTTATCATTGTGTGTTGGTATAAGGATAATCTCAGGACCTTGCATATGCTAGGGAAATGCTGTCTGCCATTGAGTGAGTGTACTCCTGCCCTCAAGTCCTGTTCACTACTGCGCCAGTTAGGTAGAAAGATGGGACTGTTAGCTTTTGAACATATATAGTAAATATTGGGCAGGACTGCTTTTATATGATTCCTTTAACAACTTAGTAGAAGTTAGTGTTACCATTTTTAAATGTTTATCAAAATGTAAATCAGTTTAAGTTTTCAAAGCTGGATTGGTGATAGATGCTTGTAGTTCCCAGCTTCTTAGGAAGTGAAGGCAATAGGAGCTCAAGATGAGTTTGGGCAACAGAGACAACACACACACACACACACACACACACACAAATAATCTGTATGAAGCTGGGTGGTGGTGGCGCACTCCTTTAATCCCAGCACTTGGGAGGCAGAGGCAGGCAGATCTCTGAGTTTGAGGCCAGCCTGGTCTACAAAGTGAGTCTAGGACAGGCAAGGCTATTCACAGAGAAACCCTGTCTTTAAAAAAAAAAAAAAAAAAAAAAAAATGCCTACACTTAGGCACAACTTATTTCCAAACTTTTATATTGCAGCCCAAAATAAAAAATCTGGAGTCAAATTTTAAAGTTACTATTTATCCTTCATGAAAATACTCCCAATTTATATAAAAGTTTTTATTTTCAGATGTTAACACATTTAATTTGCTTAGTGCTTATAGGCTACCTGCTTCTTTAAATCCTTACAGGGTTTGCTATTAGTCAAGTTGAACCAATGGAATTTTTTTCCCTGTTAGTATTTCCAAATCTATAATAATATGCGGAATTTTTGTTTAGTTTTTTGACCAGGAAAGAATTGTAGCTGCTTCGTCAACAGGCTGTGTAACCGTTTTCCTTCACCATCCAAATAACCAGGTAAAGAACTTCAGTTGGGAAAGTAAACTTGTATTTTAATTTATTTCTGAGGAGGCTTACAGAAGATTGCTTAATAGTGTTTAAACATGAAGAGGGCACACTCCTGGAGCACCCACATTTCCAGAGGCTGAGAGCAAAGGGTTGTGTGGTCACAGTAGCTCCAGACCAGCCTGGGCAGCGAGTGCAGCACAACCTCACTGAATGAGGAGAAGTCATGGTAGGAGAAGACACTGCCCAGGTTTTAGGGGTTGCTGAGACTCTCAGACATGGTGAGCATGCATCCTTGCACTAAGCTTTACTCCCACCCCCCCCCCTTAGTACTACAGTCTTGCTTATGTTTGCTTCTATGGAAATCAGACATCTTTTAATATAATATATATTAAATATATACCTTAATATACAAACTGTGTTAGTTAGCTCACCAGAGTCATCTGCTGGTGGTAACTTTCCTATAGGTTTTTTTTTGTTTGTTTGTTTTTGTTTTTTGGTGAGCTTGTCTAATAGTCTTTGGCAGGCATGAAGGGAGAAAGCAACAAGTAAGCAAGTGTGCATGCTTGGCTTCTAGCTAAATAGCACAAAGAGCGGGGAGAAGCCACCTGAAGACCTTTCTGTTGGGGCTGGAGAAGTGGCTCCGCAGATAAGAGCGTGTTCTGCTTTTGGAGAGAACCCTGGTCCCATCCCAGCACTCAGATCCGGCGGTTCACAACAGCCTGCAGCTCCACTTCTAGGGCATCTAACTGGCCTGGGCAGGCCTCTACACACACACGTGCATATGGTTTTTATTTTTGAGACAGGATCTCACTATGTAGATCTAGCTGGTCTCAACTCCCTATGTAGACCACGCTGGCCTTAAACTCAGAGACCCACCTGCCTTTGCTCCCTGAGTGCTGGGATCAAGGTATGTGCCACCATGCTCAGCTTTAATTAGTTTTCTTATTCGTGTCATATAGAGGTTAGTCCCTTACACGTGACGCTATTCTCATAAAACTTGAAAGAATGTTTGAACATTCAGCTACTTGGTGACAGAAATCATTAGTTTGAAATAAATGTGAGTCGAATTCAGAATGTACAGAAATTTAATGGAAATAGTCTCTAAACATCATCTGTAAACACAAAGGAGAAGGGAGACTTGTTCGTTCTTCTGGAAAGACAGGAAACACGTGTCCTATAATCCCAAACACTTATAAATCCTGCCTCAAAAAACCAAAAGAAGGGCTCATCCATTAGAATTTTGTCCCGATTAACAGTGTGCTCATTTCTGATGCCTAGACTCTGTCAGTCAGTCAGCAGTGGCCTGCAGCTCACTACCATGCAGGTCCCGGCAGTCCTTCCTATAGCAGTGCGCCATGTACAGGGATTGTGTGTGACAACCCAGAAATTGTTACAGTTGGAGAGGATGGTCGAATAAATCTCTTCAGAGTTGATCACAAGGAAGCTGTAAGAACTATAGGTGAGAAAATGCTGTTTCTTCTATCCATTACATAGGGCTTGAACTAAATAAACATGCTCTTAAGTGTTTGAAGGGTGTGAAAATACAGACTGCGTGTGGATAAGGCCAGTATAAATGATTTATAACAGTGCAGAAAGATGGTGTTTATATTAGCAAGAAGGAATTATCAGATAATTAGGGAGCAAGTGACAGTAATAATACTAGAATATGACATACTAGAAAACAGGGGAATCATGGAGACAGTAAAACTAGACAGCAAATTACAAAGTATTCAGTGACCTGACATTAGATATTTGTTATTGGAGTGATGACAGGTGAAGGCAGAGGGGTAAATTGGGATCCGATTGCAGAGAGTACTGAATCCATAGTAACAGAAGTTAGAGCTCTTTATATGGCAAGCAAATTGCTCTTGAAAGTCTTTGAGTGGAACGACAGACTCCAGTGGTGTCTAGCCGGTGTTACAGGAAATGGGTCTTGATTGTGCTTCAGTAAGACTTGCCTGAGGAGGTTCTAGGTCCCCCACTGTAGACCCCTTGGATCAAAATCTCCAGGGACTGCACCCGGGCGCCAGTTCTTACATTCTTTGTTTAATTTCAGAGTTACAGCAAATGCTTAATTGCTAAGGGCTACTGCCTGCTGGCAGTGTACACAAGTGGCACAAGTTTAAGTTTGGAACTATCTATCTTGTGCCTCAAGTCTAAAGACTTCAGGACATCCAAGAAAAGAGCCATTATAAAAGCGAGGTACTGGGCACACTCCTTAATGTAAGCACTCTAGAGGATGAGGCAGGGGGATCCTGAATTCCAGGGGATGCTGAACAACATAGTGAGATCCTGGCTCAAAGCTTTCCCTAAAGACCACGTAGCAACAGTCATGAAGGATGTCAGTGAGGAGCTGCTGCTGAAGGTGAAGATAACATCTGCTGTGAGTGTCCAACAGCACAGGTCAGAGCAAGCTTTGTACCTGCCACTGGGTTCTAACCCAGGACAAGAAAGTTCTGTGAGAAAGAGTGATTCAGTACAGCAGTCTTAAGAGGAAATAGAAAAACAAAATGGCAAATCAGCCCTACATTTAGTGAACAGTTGCCCCGTGAGTGACGTGTTCTACCAGGGTGGAGGAGGGTCTAGACATGCATTTGACTACACGGTTCTCCATGCTGAGTCGTCATTAGAGACTGGATTTGTAATAGTTCAGCCAGCAGGGGAATGTGTCTCAAAGGCGCCTGCTAACACTACCCTTTTTCAACCTGTAGATAATGCAGACAGCAGTACACTCCATGCTGTAACCTTCCTTCGAACTCCTGAGATTGTAACAGTAAATTCAATTGGACAGTTAAAAATATGGGATTTCAGACAACAAGGAAGTGAACCCTGTCAGATATTATCCCTGTAAGTTTTGATTGGTCATTTCAGTAGCGAGATACAAAGTTATGTTTAATGAGTCATTGCAATCAACTTTGTATTTTTAAATTTTATTTTATGTGTATAGGTGTTTTGCCTGCTTGCATATCTGTCTACCACATGCATGCAGTGTCCCCAGAGGTCTCTTGGGACAGTTGTGAGCTGGGTGCTGGGATTGAACCCAGATCCTCTAGAAGAGCAGCCAGTGCTCAGAACTGCAGAGCCATCTCTCATCACTTTATTTTTTAGCTTTGTCTTTTAATGCATTTTGGAGACACTGATCCATGATTAAATTGAAAAGCAAGGATAACATAATGGAGTTGATTCTATCATATTTAGCAAGTTTTTGTTGTATTGATTCAGAGCCTTTATGCCTTTGTAGTATATATTGTTTCTGTTTATCAAATGATTATATCAATAGTGGGTAAAATACACTATAGACATGACTGTGGATAAAAGACAATTCAGGGATATTTTTTCAGAGCAGAAATCACCCTTTCTAGATGTGTAATCTTTGCAGCTTTCTTAAGCAACTAAAATGTAGTATCAGACTGGAAAAAAATTATATGAACTAATTAAAAGCATAAAGAATGGTTGCTGTAATTGATACATATTTTTATTTTTAGTTTCTTTCTAGTTAAATTGGCTATGTGCATGTGATTGCAGGTACCCACAGGACAGGCTTATGGAATGCTCCTGCAGCTGGAGGTAGAGGCAATTGTGAGGCCCTGCTGTGGGGCAGTGAACTCTAGAATAATACCTGCCTGTAACTGCTCAGCCAGCTCTCCAGCTTGACACATACTTTTTCATGGAAATCTTTCTTATGCATCTTACCTATGTAATTTTGCTTCCTGTGTTAACAAATTGAACAATGAGTAATTGTAGCCTTTAATTCTAAAATTTTATTATTCATAAATACATTTAATTAAAAACTTTTTGGCATCACTAAGGTTTAGTATCTCCATCGACATAATTTTGCCATTTAGTTAGTAGAATGAAATGTTTAGTAGGTAAAGATAATTGTCCTTTTCCTAATCTTTGATACTGTCTTGTCGTCTTTAAAAGGACTGGTGACCGAGTGCCACTCCACTGTGTTGACAGACATCCCAACCAGCAGCATGTTGTAGCAACTGGTGGCCAGGATGGAATGTTGAGTATTTGGGACGTTAGACAGGGCACCATGCCTGTGTCTTTACTCAAGGCTCACGAGGCTGAAAGTAAGTGTTGTGGAAGCGCAGAAGGTTTCTGTTGGATGAGTTATTCCTAAGCATGTAATGCTAGTCGGGACCGTTTCACATCACAGCTTTTATTATCTGAAAAGTATAAGCTAGATAATCCTTTCCTGTGTGTAAGCTCTTTACTGTTTCATCATATCTAGAACTGCAGGAACTATTACTGCGTGCTCATCTTACTAAGCTGATTTTCTTAGTGTTTTTTTTATAACTAGAACCGTGGGCTAAACCGTTATACTACCTCTTGTCAGGTTATTGATTGTTATGTATAAACTTATCACTTCATCTTTGCTGATTTGTTCATGAATTACTCTTGTTGAGTTTTGCCATAGGTCTCACATTGTAACCCAGGTGATCCTGGAACTTGCTGTGTAGCCCAAGCTGGATCTTACCTCACTCCAGTCCTCCTGCTTCTGCTGCCTCAGTGCTGAGCTTACAGGCATAGTCACCAATAAAACACAGTCCCGGCCCCCATCACTGGGGACGGAGACAGGGCCTCAAGACGTGCTCTGCCCCTGAGCTAGATCCCAAACTCCAACTGATCCTTCTGCTTGATATTTGCTTTTTGTGAAAGGGACTCTTTATCATCGTTCCATTATTCAAAAAAGCAAAACAAAACAAAAATCAGGGGGCTAGAAAGATGGCTCAGTGGGTTAAGAACACTGGCTGCTCTTCCCAACACCTACATGGTGGCTCATGACTGTTAATAATAACTCTAGTCCCAGGGGATCTGATGCCCTCTTCTGGCCTTTGCTTGACTAGAAGAAATACAAGACAACCAACATTTAGCCAGTACTGCAACTTGACCTGCTGAGGAAATGTTCAGCCAGGTATGTGTGACCTCAGCAGCTAGGAGACAGGCAGGAGGGTTAGGATCAGGGTCAACCTGTATCCCAGCTGCTGGGATCACACTAATAGATAAAAATTGAGCAGCTTACTCCTGTGCACATGAGCTGGGGAACCTATAAACTTTAAGTCAGTTGAAAATCAAAGGCTTCAAAAGTAAAGAGATGACAGAATATAACCTTTTGGTGACTATAATGTGCAGATAGAAAAAAGCCACTACTTGTGGAGTGGACCAGAAGATACCTGTTACATTGTTTAACGTTTATGGACTATTAAATTGACTCCCTCTGTCTCCTAGTGTGGGAAGTTCACTTCCACCCATCCAACCCGGATCATCTGTTTACTTGTTCTGAAGATGGATCCCTCTGGCACTGGGATGCCTCCACAAATGGACCTGAAAAGTCTTCTCTCTTTCATCAAGGTAAAGGTTTCTGTTTGCTGAATCTTTGTTTCAGGTCTTTTAAATGTCAAGTTGAGTCAGGATCTTGGTAAGTAGACCAGGCGTGGCCTCAAACTCATAGATCTGCCTGCCTCTGCCTCTTGAGTCCTGGGATTAAAGGTATGTGCCACCAAACTGGCCTATATTCTCTTATTATTATTTCTTTTTAGATGCACTTTTATGTGTATGGGTGTTTTACCTACATGTATGTATATGTACCATATGCAGTGCCCACAGAGGCCATCTCCCTAGCTCGAATATTCTCAGTGGTTAAGAGTACTGACCACAGTGGAATAAGACAGGAAATAATTGGGCAAAATACATAAACTTTCTGTGTAGAAGGGTAAGCAAGCCAGGGGGATAAAGAAAAGGTCAAGATAGGCCTAATGGTACCTCCTAGGATCTGAGAGGCAGAGGCAGGATAATCAGTGTAAGACCAGCTTGGGCTACGTGAGAACCTGCCCCCCCCCCCCCCGCCCCAAACCAAACCAAACAAAAACAAAGAGAAAGGGATGCAGAGATGGTTCAGCACTTAAGAGCACTGGCTGCTCTCCCAGAGGATGGTGTTTCAATTCCCACCAGCAACATGGAAGGTAACAACCACCTGTAATTCTAGTTCTAGAGGATCCAGTGCCTCTTCTGGTCCCCATGCACCAGGCACACACATGGCACACAGATAGACAGGCAGGCAAAGTACCCTAAACACAAAATAACCAAAGGGGAGCAAAAGGAAAGATTCCTTTTATTTTTAATTATGTGCTATTTATAAACATTCATATCCCAGTATGTGTATCTGAGTGTAGCTGGCAGCCGAAGCCAGAAGCCAGCATCAGACCTTCTGGAGCTGCAGCTCTAGTGTTTGTGGGCATCTGTCGTGGGTGCTGGAAACTGAGCCCAGCCCCTCTGTGAGAACACTGTGTGTTTTTCACAGCTGAACCATCTTTTGGGCCCCTATAAGTTCATTCACATGAACTAGGAACTTGCTTCTTTTGTTTATTTGGTTGGTTTTTTGATACAGGTTCTCTATGTAGTCCTGGAATTTGCAATTTAGCCCAGGCTGGCATTGAACCCACAGAGATCCTCTGCCTCCCAAGTGAGGAACTCATATTTCTGTGCACCTCTTGGGTTCTTTTCCCTCATTTTTGGTTGTTTATGGCACCTCTCTGAGAGTTTCCATTAGAATATTAAACAGAAGGATTGGGAACAACTAAATTTCTGTTCCTTAAGACTGCAAATTTTGGTATCCATATTTTCCCTTCAATAGTTGAGCTTTTACTAACACTGAATAAGTTTTTAGCCAAAAGATGACATGGTGGTGAGATGGCTCAGTGGGGAAAGGCACTGCCACCAAGCCTCACAACTGAGTTTGATTCCCAGAGCCCACATGGTGGAAGAGAGCACTAATTTCTACCAGTCCCCTTCTGGCCTCCACACGTGTGCTGTGCTATCATGCACGCATGCGTGCTTGTGCATGGGGCACGCACACACAAAATAAGTAAGTAATAAAATTTTTTAGGATAACTGGAGGCAGAGGTAGGCAAATCTCTCAAAGTTGGAGGCCACCCTGATCTACATAGTTAGTTCAAGACAGCCATGACTACACAGAGACCCCCGTCACGAAGAAAAAAAGACATAACAGAACCTTTGCATTATCTTGGGCTTACCACACCTCCACCCCCCCCCCCCCCCCCCCCCCCCCCCCCCCCGCCCCAGCCTGCTTTAACTGGGTTAAATCAGAAGCTTTATGTTGAGTGATACAAAGTTGGAGAATGGTTGGTCCGCAGTTGGTAGACCAGTTTGGGAAGGATTAGGAAGTGGCCTTCTCAGAAGGGATTTGTCACTAGGGGTGGGCTCAGAGGTTTCAAAAGCCAAGGCCATTCCCAAGCAAGCGTCTGTCTCCACCTTGTGGATCAGGAAGATTCTCAGCCACTGCTCCAGGCCTGAACAGTTTTCATTACGAGTTGCCTTGGACATGGTGTCTCTTAAGATCTGCTTCTTTTCCCTTCTGTCCTCTCCAGGAGGAAGAAGCAGTACTTTCCTGACTCACAGCATAAGTAACCAGGCCAGCGTTCACCAGTCTCTAATAAGTTCCTGGCTCAGCACAGATCCTGCCAAAGATAGAATTGAAATCACAAGCCTGCTTCCCAGCAGGACTCTGTCTGTAAACAGTTTGGATGTTTTAGGTCCCTGTCTTGTTTGTGGAACTGATGCAGAAGCTATTTATGTTACCAGACAACTATTTTCATGAAAGTGAAAAAACTCAGTTATCATCTTATCAAAATGCAAAATTTTATCATCAGGAAAGCGTTGTATTTGCAAGGGAACAATAAACTGTTGTTAACGGTGGTGTCCAGTTTTGGCTTGATGATTGGCTCTTTCCTCAACACTATTAGACTCTGATGGGGAAAGATCATTGGAGGGTCCCAGTGCTGTTCAACTCATGCCTTCATTTAACTTAACATTTCTTCAAATAAATAACCATGTAGAATACAAGCAGAAGTGTGTGAATTAAAACTGCATAGCTAGGGGCCAGAGACAGCTCAGCAGTTAAGACCACTTGCTACTCAGCCAGGCAGTGGTGGCACATGTCTTTAATCTCGGAGGCAGAGGCAGGCAGGTGGATATCTGAGTTCAAGGTCAGACTCTAGTATGCAGAGCTAAGTCCCAGGACAGCCAGGGCTACACAGAGAAACCTTGTCTGGAAGAACAAAAATAAAGAAAAAAGAAAAAAGCACTTGCTACTCTTGCAGAGGACCCAGGTTCAATTCCCAGCACTCACATGGTGACTCACAGCCAACTGAAACTCCAGTTCCAGGGGATCTGGCATCCTGTTTTGACCTCTGGAGGCACCAGGCACCCGTAGTACATACATTCAAAAATACGTAAAAAGAAACAAACAACCCTATATAGCCAACAAACAGGTTTAAGGTGGTTTGCTGTGCACACAAGGCAGCATAGGGTTCAGGTATTTCAAAGGATGGCAAATGTTGGCTTCGCCTTGAAAACTAGCCATATCACATACCAAGATACTCCAGCTGTCAGTGCCTGCTTAAATGAACCAAACTTATTTCTCTCTCACACACACACACACACACACACACACACACACACACACACACAAAATGTTTCACATCACCACATTCTAGAATTATAATTTAACTCTTCAGCTTAGTGATAGTTTTCTAACATCTAAAAAATTGTGCTGATACGGAAAGTGTTTCAAAAGTAGTTATTCTGCTTAAAGGTTGAAAATGTTAACAAGATAATTTCATATAATCATTGCTAAATTGGTAATGCTGGTGCCCTCGCAGCCTTGGCTCCATGCTGGAGGTCTGTGGTTGGGGACCTGCAGCCTTTGCCCTGGCCTCCACTCCTCACAGCCCTGCTGCTTTCCCAAGGATCTTTCACGCTTCCACCCTGGCTTGAAGCAGGGGCGTAAGCCTCCTTCCCAAGAAGCAACTCCAGCTCCGTAGTTTAGGTTTTTTTTCTTTAAACCGGGTAATGGTGACGCACACCTTTAATCCCAGCACTGGGAGGCAGAGACAGGCAGATCTCTTTAAGTTCGAGGCCAACCTGGTCTACAAAGTAAGTCCAGGACAGCCAAGGCTACACAAAGAAGCCATGTCTCAGGAAAAAAAAATTTTTTTTAAATGGTTCCAATCAGCCAGACATGATCTATTGAGTTGCATGTCTCTTAAAATGTTAACTATGGGGGCTTGGGGGGCTCCAGAGATCGAGAGATGGATCAGAGGTTAAGAGCACTGGCTGTTCTTCCAAAGGTCCTGAGTTCAATTCCCAGCAACCACATGGTGGCTCACAGTCATCTATAATGAGATCTGGTGCCCTCTTCTGGAGTGCAGGCACACATGCAGGCAGAATACTATAAACATAATAAATATTTAAAGTAAATAAAATGTTAACTACCCGCCAAAGCACAAGATGTGGACTTGGATTTGCCGGAAGCCTCCAACAGCTGAGTGGGGTGAAGCCATACTAAGGATTTTACTATGACAACAGATCTAAAGCAAAGGCAGCACCACACTAAATACTTCCCCAGCCTCCAAATTTGATCACTATAGGTTTTCACAGCTGAACTGTTGGATACAGTACCCAGTAATTAACACCCACCCACCCGGTGGGGGCAGGGAAAACAGAACTGAGCCTGTTATCTCAGCTACTTCAAAGGCTGAATGAGGCATGGCTTGTCTGGGCTACCAAATGAGTTCAAAGCCAGCCCATATAACTTAGGCCCAGTCTCAAAATGAAAACTATTAAGATGTTCCGAGGATATAGCTCAGTGGTAGGGCACTTGCATAGCATGGGTTAATGCCTGGTTACACAGGGACGTCAATATTTTTACTTTTTAGCCTAACGCAAAAGAGATTATCTGAAAAATAGTGATTGCATGTATTTCCTATCGGCAAAACTGGGGTAGGTGTTCATAATTTGCAGGGGGTAGACAGGCCTGTGTTGGCAGGCAACATTTAGAAGAATCTCAGCACTCGGGAAATCGAAGTGAGGCAGGAGATCCAGCCCACCCAGGGCCGTATGATGGGCCCTATCTGGACCAAATCCCCACAAAGAGAACAATCCACTTAAGTCCTAAATCAATGATGCATCCCGAACGGCAGATTCAGCTTCATAAGAAACAGTACTTCTGACCGGCCCGTTACTCCAACCATGGCTACAATGACCTCTGCGGCGGATCCGACTGACCGAACTCTGCTAATCAATAGGTCCAGTTTCAAGAATACTCCATCTGGCTGATTCCAAAAACACGTACGCTCCAAGCTCCTGAAGACTCGGGTTTTATTCAAGCCCTACACACATCTTGCCTCGTGACGCCCGCGGTCTCGGAGCGCCGCTCGCCACCCTTTTTCCTGGTGGGACCCACGCTCGCCGCGTCTCGGTGCGGAGCCAGAAGGCGGTGGTACAGACTCCACTCTGGGGATAACGCTCACCCAGACTCAGGGCAGCGGGCGAGGGGCCGGGCGGGAGTCCACCGGTCCTTCGCTCGCTCCGGGCCCCACCGGGGCGGCCAGGAGCCCCCAGTCTTCGGCCCCCGCGCAAGCGACGCCGGGAAATGCCCACATCCGGGAAACCCGCGGCGGACTGCGGCGGCGGCGACACGGAGTGGAAGGCAAAATGGCGGCGGCAGCGACGGCCTGGTGCTGAGGGGAGAGCCAGGTCCTCGCGACCCCGCGTCGGGCCGCGCTGGCCGGCCACAGTCCCCCGGCCTGTGTCCCCGCCCTGTCCCATCCCGAAACCCGAGCGACCCGAGGGCCCCGGGGACGGGCGTCCGGCCGCCGCGCCGCCGGCCCTCGGGCCCGTGGCCGCTGTCCAGGAGCCCCGCTCTCCCCGGCAGGTAGGTCCGGAGCCGGCGCCGCGGGTGGGGCTCACTGTCCTCGGGAGCCCTAGTCCGCGAGGCGGTGGCCGTCGGGGCCCACGCCCATCCCCGCTGGCGGGGTCCGGGGGCCGCTGTGGACCGGCGGGCTCAGCGGACCGGGTCGGGGCCTGACTGGGCTGATTGCCCTGCCCCGGGGAGGTGAAGATTGGCCGCACCCGGCGCCGCAGGAAGAGCCCGGGGCACTGAGGCCTCGGAGGTGCGAGCTAGGCTGGGATGAGCGGGTGGCGGCTCCCGACCACAGTCGCCCCTCCCAGGTTTAGAGTGGAGATAAGCGAAAGGTGTTAGGTTTTGTTTTCTTTTCTTTTCTTTTCCTCACGGAAGATTGCACCAGACCAGCCACACTTCTTTTGCTTCCCAGAGGCCCTCGGGTCGGGGTCTACCTTGAAGCTATCCCAGGAATCTCTCTAGCCGGCTGCAATAGGTTAGGTCACCGCTAAGTGGCAACGGCTGGGGGAGACGGTGTCACTTAGCCAGGAGTGTGTGTGTTTGAAGTACGGAAAACGAAGGAAAGACAATTGTTTATTGTCCCTCTTTTCTTTGTTTATTGAAAAAGAACTCCGAGGGAAAAAAACAATGACTCTCAGGTGACTATCCCTCTTCGTTGATAATCATTTTCCAAGGGAACAAGGATTAAAACGGTCTCCATTTGGAAATACGGCTTTTAAAATGTGTATCCTTTACAAGTTATAAGCCCGATGAGCTATAAGTACAGTCTCACGCAATATGGAATCGCTTAAAGTTTGGAAATTAGCCTGAATGCCAGGCACCAGGAAGGTTGTCAGACGTTTATGGATTATTTATTGAAGGTTATTATGATTTTCTTTAGACAGGGCCTCACTATGTAGTCCTTGGCCTGGAACTCCACATGTAGACCAGGCTGACGTGGAACTCAAAAAAGATCTTCCTGCCTCTGGGATTGAGTTGTGTGCCCCCATCCCCCGAAAATGTTAAGGCTTTTGGTTTTTTGTTTAAATCAGTTTTCCTCTACAAGGAATAAAAAGTTATGGCCCTCTGCTAAGATAGCTTGAGTTTTTATTGCCTTAACTAAGGTTTACCCTTATCTAGTGAGTAGACAGGTAATATGGACTTGGTGATTCCCTGACGAGGGCAGCCGGAGGAGCCTTTGCATTTCTCTTATTGCAAGGTGTTATTGCAAGAAATTAGATCATGGCACATGCTGGGAAAGGCGCACTCTTTCTGTGCCTGATTATTGATTGAGTATGACTTGAGAGTCTTCAAAGCAATGAAAGAATTCTCGTAAGCTATGTGTATGACACTTGGCTTTATTTCCATCTGAGTTTCTGGTTTTCATGCTAGTGTTTGTTCTGTATGCATATAATGTTGAATGGTTCCTAATCTGATGATTTCATTTAGATGTGATATTTAGATGACTTTTGTATCCTGCAAAAGTTTAGTAATATATGAAGGAGAAATGGCCACTTTTCAGTTTCAGTATAAAATATAAATGGTGGGTTTCCCTTGGTTTTCTGGTACCGAGACCTGTGTATAGGTAGGCCTTAAGTGGGGGCTAAGGGAGCCCTCTCCCAGCACCCTCTCTCTCTGAGACAGGCTCTCACTAAGTTGCCTGGGTTTTTGCCACAACATTCAGCAGCTTCCTTCCTTTCTTCCTTTCTTTCTTTCTTTCTTTCTTTCTTTTTCTTATTTATTTTTGAGACAGGGTCTCTGTAGCCAGGCTGCCTAGAATTTGCCATGTAGCTAAGGATTACCTTAAATTTATGATCCTCCTAAGATTACAGTCATATACCATCAAGCCCAGTTTTAGAGTCTAACCCTTTGCTAGGTATATAATCCTTGGCTTTGTGCATGCCCAGCTGTACTCTGCAAACTGACCTACACTCCTAGCCTCAGTTTTCACTTTTGGTCTGTTATTAATTCTTCTTTCTCCACCTCTCCTTCCTCCTTCTCTTATTTATTTTATGTGTATGGGAAGGTTTTACTTGCATGTGCATCATGTGTGTGTGCCTGGTGCTCGCTGAGGTCAAAAGAGGGAGTTGGCTTCTCTGGAACTGGGGCCACAGACAATTATGATCTGCCAGTGTGGCCCTGGAGTTGGAAATCATGTCCTCTGGAAGCCACTTAGTGCTCTTAACCACTGAGGGCCCCTTGATCAGTTAGTTCTCAGAAAGTAATTGGGAGAAAATGTTAGTGGACAGATGTCTCAGTAGTGCTCTCTAAACACTGAGACTGCTGCTAAGAAACAATTCATATCGCTCTTCACCAAGTATTTTAGCAGGTTGTCTTTATAAAACTTAATCCAACCCAAGGTAACACTGTTTTTGTTTCTGAGCCTGGTTCTTACTCTATAGCCCTACCAAACCCTTGAACGCTCAGAGATCCTCCTGCCTTAGCCTCTGGCATTCTGAGATAAAGTTGTATGCCACCGTGCTTCAATGTAAAGCTTTGAAATCTTACTGTCTATATGTAGCTATTTTGCTAATAGACCAGACAATGCATTTTTGGGAAAGTTCCATTTTTTTTAATGGAATTTTTTTTTCTCTTCAGTCTAAAGCACTTCAACTGTCTTTTCCAGCTTGAGTTTGATCTAGAAAGCTTAAAATATAGGTGTGGTGAAAAGTACCCTCAGCTAATCCATTCTGGCATTACCTCCAGCCTACTACAAGATAACCTTACACAAGGCACTTACTTTCTAGAGCTTTTTCTTTGTCCGTTACGCAAACACGGAGACATCAAATCGTCTGTGAACCTGTGATCTAGGAAAAAATAAGACTAAAGCAAAAACATTGTGTTTGAATCACGGAAAGTGCATCTTGTGTTTAGGGAATAAAGTAGCTGTAGAAGAGATTTGATGTTAGGGGGCATTTGAATGATGCCTTGAAAATTGAGTATAAGTTGTACAAGAAATGGAGCAGAGATTCTCTCAAGCACACATTAAAGAGTAAAGACATTAAAGTAGAAAATCATGCAGTATGTTAGCAGAGAGGCAGTCATTGGCTTGGCTAGAGTGCGAGGTGTGTAAGTATAGAGAAAGAGGTATGGACCTGAGGGACAAAGTTAAGAGTGAGTACTCCTCTGTGGACAGAAGCTGACCAGGTGCTTGTTGAAAACATGGATCACACTTAGTTGATGTTCAAAACAACTCTGTGAGAAAGGTCCAGTTTTTGCCAACATTTGAAGATGAGAAATAGGCACGGAAGCTAAGTAGCTTGCCCAAGATCACACAGCTAGTCAGTTTAAAAGTGGAGTCTGGCTAACGGCAGAGACTGGCTAACGGCAGAGACTGGCAAATCTTTGAGTTTAAAGTTAGCCTGGCCTGCATAGGAAGCTCCAGGCCAGCTAGGGCTACACAGAGACTGTGGAGAGGGCTGGAGGGCAGGCTAGGCTTCCTACCTGGGCAGTGTGCTGTTGAGTCATTTATGCTAATGGAGTAGGGACATGGACCATGATAGGATTGCTCTTTAGGAATACTAATCTGCACTGTTGTTCCTTGAGCTAAGGCAATAAGCTGTTTTGTCTTTAGTTCTTTTTAAAATTCTGTTTGCCTATTATTGAGTTTTCCTATGTCATAGTAATAAAGATGATGGAGACTTGATAGTGTCTGTGTTAGCCATACTTTGTTGAAGGGGTTGTTAATTGGTATACCTTTCTGAAAGGTGAGCTGACACTACTAGAATTTAATTAACTAATGTTTGTGGTGTTGTAGATCAAAACTGGGCTTTAGGGCATGCTGGACAGTTGCTCTATATCAACACTGAGGTATGTCAACAGCCCAGGGGCCTTATTGTAAATATTTTTTTTTCACAAACACATGTATATCTGGGGTTTTTTTGTTTGTTTGTTTTGCAATGCTGGATCTAGAACCCAGTACCTCTCAAATGATAAAACACTGAACTACACCTATAGCCATGAGTTCTCTTTGATCCAGCACTTCTGCTACTGAGCGTTTACCTTGAAGACTACTCAATAGAATGTGCACAAGGACTTTTACTGTGTGGTTGCTGGTTGGGTTTTCTTTTGGTTGAGGCAGGATCTTGCTGTGTAACTCAGGCTGACCTGGAACTCATGATCCTGCTTTCAACTTTCTAGTGCTGGGGTTGCAGACCTGCCCCCACTGTGTCGGGTTTGTAGAATATTTATATTAGTGGATTTTGATACATTGAGGGAATATGCTGTATGCATGTAACCTATAAAGCATAATAAATGAACTAGCTTCCTCCATTCTCAGAACTAGAGTAATCATGTAATTGAAATTATCAGTCTTGAATAGTAGAGGCTGTTTTGAACTCACTATGTAGCTAAGGTTGGGCTTGGACTTTGATTAGATATGTACACTATACTTGCTTTATGTGGTGCTGGGGATTTAAATCAGGGCTTTGTGCTTGCTAGACAAGCAGGCTATCAACTATTTACGTCATTTTATTTTTTAAGGCAGGGTCTCCTTTCATCTGGCCTCAGATTTCCTACAAAGCCACAGGTGACCTTGAACTTCTGATCCTGTTGTCTCTACATCCAAAGTACTGGTACCAGACCAAGGTACCATCACACTCAGTTTAATCTGGTGCTGGGGAGAGAACCCAGGACTTTACCCAATCTAGGCCTTCACTCTACTAGTTGAACTCTATCTACACCCCATTTGTTTGTTTGTTTGGGTTTTGAAGACCTCTGTGTAATACCCCTGGCTGTCCTGGAGCTCTCTTTGTAGACCAGGCTGGCCTTGAACTGACAGAGATGCGCCTGCCTCTGCCACCGAAGTGCTGGGATCAAAGGTGTGAGCCACCACTGCCATTTATTTATTTTTGAGACAAATTCTTTATAACTCATACTGGCCTGGAGCTCAGGAGATGTCATGAACGGAAGTTACATGAGGGCCTCAGCTGACACACTGAAGCTTTGTTTGTTTCCCATTTATTTGTGTGTATATGCTACAGGCAGATGTGGGGGTCAGAGGACAACTTGGGGGAGTTGGTTCTACCATGTGGGTTCTGGGGATTGAACTCAAGTCTTTAGACTTGGTTGCAGGCACCTTTCGTGCAAAGATATATTGCTGGCCCTTAGCATACAATAAACTTTGGTTTTTAATAAGTACCACATCCTTGCCACAGCTTGGATCCAGGAACCCTAGTGAGGGATGACGAGGTGCAATGAGGGAATGAAGAAAGGAAATCACAGAAAAGCTGAGATTTGGTGGTCTGGGCTCTCAGAGAAGCTGAAGTACCCCAAAGCTCAGTGTGTTCATTCTATACAGCTGAACAAGGAGACCGGGTTAACCAGTCTTGTTAGGAGCAGTCTCTGTAGGGGAGCAGTCTTCAGGCTGAAAATATTTCTGGGGGTGGGGCCACTACGGTGGACATTTTTCTGAGCACACTGTCAACATTCACACTCAGAC
This sequence comes from Acomys russatus, assembly GCF_903995435.1. Taxonomy (NCBI): domain Eukaryota; kingdom Metazoa; phylum Chordata; class Mammalia; order Rodentia; family Muridae; genus Acomys; species Acomys russatus. Next base: position 44,695,348 of record NC_067157.1, on the reverse strand, counting down.
CAGAGGGAGGCTTTGCATCTCTCTTGAGCCTCGCCTCCTATGGGTCTGAGGCATTGCTCCTTCACATGGCAGTGGTCATGTCAGCAACACATAGCCACTCCCTACCAGTAACGATAAGCACAAGTAAGTGCATAACCCAGCAACATCATCTTTATCTTCATGGTCAAGTATTATATACTGAACATAATGATTAGTGTTGTCATTTTGTACAGCTGTCAGCATAGTAGTTTGTTTACATCATCTCCTCAGGGTTAAGAGTGATGCATTGTGCTATGGCATTCCTTGGTGATAGGGAATTTTTTTAGTAGCTCTGGGAGGATAGTCATATAGTCTGCCTTTTGTTGGTTGAAAGATCAATATATGACAAATGACTGTACATTATTAATTAGTTAATAGCAGTCATATAATCTTCAGAATCTCTTCTAAATTTTTTCCATAAGACTATAAGGTAACGTTCTTCGTCATCATGTTAGCTATTAGAAGCAGCAGATATTTTGTTTCTAAGAGGGTATTATGTAGACCAGGCTGGACCAGTACTGGAAATCCTGCTTCAGTCTCCTAGCTGCTGAGGTTACATACATGCTCCAGGTACCGTTTGGTACCAAATCACAGCTTGTTCAAATACTTTGTCACTAGGAAACAGTTGTCCATTTTCCCAGCCTCCAGCATTACTTCATAATCAGAGAATAAATATACAAGCAACAATGGCAGGATCGTATAGAGTACTAGAGTTGTAACCACTGTAGCTGGTTACAATCTGACCTCCTGCCTCAGCTTCCTAAGAGCTGGAGTCATAGGTGTGAGCCACCACCGTGCATGTCTTAGCTTCTCTGATTATTGTGCCTAGTTCTAACTCAGGACCAGTTTTTAAAAGTCAGGTATGTTCCTCACACGAATCACACTCAATGCTTACTTCTTTCTAGCCTGCCTGCATCTTCCCCTTGCTAACGACCTGCAGTTAGAGTTCACCTAAAGTCTTCTTGTGTTTAAAAAAAAAAAATATTTAACTCATGTGTAAAAGAGTGCTTCTCTTGCATAATATGCACATGCCTAGTGCCCAGAAGACGGTGGTCAGACACCCTGGAAGTGGAGTTAGGGATGGCTGTGAACCTCCACCCTGTGGTGGTAGAAACTGAACCCAAGTCCTCTGAGAAAGCAGCAAGTGCTCTTAACCATTAAGTCATCTCTCCCGCTCCCTTTCTTTTCATTATTTTCATTATTCATATTTTCTCACTCCCTGCTTGCCTTTTTATTTTTGTACAGTGGTAGTGGCTGGCTGACTCTCTTCCTATGGAAATTTTTCAATGAGCTTTGCTTTTTCTTATCTGGGAAGTCTTTTGTTTTCCACATTATTACTAATATTTGTTACACTTTCATCCCTGATAACATACCTCAGAGAAACGGGGAGTTAAGCTACATTGTCGCTGTGGCTTTAAAAGTCTTGGACCATCATGATGAGGGCACAGCAAAACAGCTCACATCATGACAGCTAGGAAGCATTAGGGTAAAGACAGAGTTACAATCCCCAAGACAAAACTAGGTGACTAACTTCTTCCATCTAGGCTGTACTGCTTGAAGTTTCTGGAACCTCCCCAAATAGGGAGCATCAGCCTGGCACAAAGGCTATAATGAGTGAGCCTCCAGAGGCATTCCCGAAGCCAGCCCCCAAAGGCTTGTGGTCATTTCAGAATGCTGTCAGGTTTTCCCAAGTGTGTCCATAGTGTCAAAATCCCCAACCTTGTTTTAAGAAAAACCTAAAGTCTTGCTGGGCATTGGAGGCATATGCCTTTGATCTCAGCACCCAGGAGGCAGAAGCCGGTTAATCTCTGAGTTCGAGTCCAGCCTGGTCTATAGAGCAGGTCTGGGTCATAGAAAGCAAAACCTCAAGAGTGTTAGCTACAAAGTGAGCCCCACTGTTTTTTAGAACAAGAATCTTAAAGTTCCATGAAGAGGTGACTGCCTTGAGGTACTGCAATATCAGGGCAGTGTGTGAGCACCAGTTCTGTATCCCAGGTCCAAAAAAATCTATCTAGTATATTGTTCTCAGAGGAAGAATCAACAGATACTATCTTGATCTTAGTGAAAGGGCCCAGAGGTGATTATAAGTAGAGTTAAAACGTTCTTATTTCATGCTTATGTGTATGTGTATGCATTTGCACACGCCGTGGCACATGTGTGAAGGCTAGAGGACAACTTTATGGAATTGATTGTCTCATTGCATAGTGGATCCTAGGAATCAAACTCAGATAATCAGGGTAGACAACAGCAGCTTCTCCTGCTGAGACATCTGGCTGGCCCCCCTCTTACTTTTGATCACAGTGACAAATTACTTCGGATAAGTTAAGAGAGGAAAAATATATTATGATTAATAGTTCTGGAGGTCCCAGGGATACATGACAGCCACTAAGGACAAAAAGGGATCTGGGAAGAAATACAGCTCCCTACGGATGTTCCTCCAGTGACCTACTTCCTTCATTTAGGATGCACTTTCTAAAGTCTCTGGGACTTGTCATATGCAACCTATAACAACACTGCTTTTTAGAAATAAAAATATTTATGGCTTAGTCCAATGGAGATGTGTGTCTTGTTCACATGCCCAGTGGGAGTCAGTAGGAGCTCAGTGCAGTGATTCAGACCCACTGTCCCTCCCTGCTATAATCCACCATTTCAGAATGAGTCTTGTTAATATCCTTGAAGCAAAGAGTGCACCCAACTTTTAACTGCCTTAGTTCAAAACTGAGACATGTGACGCCTCTTCATTAGGCTTTTGTGGGAGCTACCCGGAAGACAGAAGGAAATGCAGAAAAGCAACCTCTGCATCAGTGCACTTATTAAAACAATTGGAGAGACAGTGAAACGGCTCTGCAGGGAAGGGCGCACACTGGCAGCCTGAACCCTAACTCCAGGATGTAGATATCCTTAGTCACATCTTGCAGCTTGGGGAGTAAACCCAAACGTAGGTTTTGAGTCTTCTGAAAAAGTAATGCAAAACCTTTAAAAAGCACTAACATCCTTCTAAATAAATCTTACACTGAAGACTAATTTCTAAGATTTAAAATTGAAGAGGGAGGTTGCTTAGTAATCCTGTACATTTATATAAGCTTTATATACTTACTAAAGCAGTTTTAAGATTTGTTTTTTCATCACAAGTACTACGAGTTAGAAATAATATAAATAGGTACAGAAAGGTGAAGTAACTTACCTTGATCCTATAGTACTACTGGATGCAATCTGAGCTTCAACTGGGAGCTATCAACTCCCATAGCAGTGGGGGTTTCCACTAATACAAGGAACTGCTTTACTTATTAATCACTATAGCTTTATTTATGTATTTTCTTTCTTAGGTTAGTTACTTCGATCATAAAGGATCTTAACATTCCTGGGAACGTGCCTTTCACCTTTGCTCAGAAGGAAGCTCTGAGCCTGTGGGTTAGCTCCTGAAGAAGTGTTTTGCAGGGGCCCACATATAGATGCTTTCATGAAGAGGGGTGAGAAGCCAGAAGGGTACAGACAGATGAGGCCTAAGACCTTTCCTGCCAGTAATTACCCTGGCAGCAGCCGACAAATGCTGCAGGAGATCCGAGAGTCCCTTAGGAATTTATCTAAACCATCTGATGCTGTGAAGGCCGAACATAACCTAAGCAAGATGTCAACGGAAGATCCCAGGCAAGTGAGAAATCCACTCAAATTTGCCACACATCATAAAGCCTTGCAAGAAATTCGAAACTCTCTACTACCATTTGCAAACGAGACGAGTTCTTCCCGGAGCCCTTCAGAAGTGAATCCACAGATGTTTCAAGATTTGCAGGCTGCTGGCTTTGATGAGGTAAGAACTTTTGTTTGTTTGATTTGGTTTTTGGTTTTTCGAGACAGGGTTTCACTGTGTATCCTTGGCTGTCCTGGACTCGCTTTGTAGACCAGGCTGGCCTCAAACTTACAGAGATCTGCCTGCCTCTGCCTCTCCAGTGCTGGGATTAAAGATATGCAGCAGGGCTGAGGTAAGAACTTTTAAAGACAAAACAAAACAAAAACCCAAATGGTTCTTCTTGTCCAGTGAAGCAAACACCTTTCAGGAGAGCTCATAGGGAAGTGTTCCTTTGAGAAGACTTAACTGGGCATACAGATTTGTGCGTCCCATTAATAAAGAATACTATGTTTATAATCCTGCAAAGTAGTATAACAAAATGAGTGTTATTTCTTTAGTTTCTTCTGTGCTAGTCCTAAATCCTGGAATTTCTCTCTATTTTAAAATTTACCTTATGTATGAGTGCTCTGCCTGCATGCATACCTGCAGGCCAGAAGAGGGCATCAAATCACATTAGAGACAGTTGTGAGCCAACATGTGATTGCTGGGAATTGAACTCAGAACCTCTGGAAGAACAGACAGTGGTTCTAACTGCTGAGCCATCTCTCCAGCCCCCATAAATCCTGGAATTTCTATAGGTTAGATGGTGAAACTAGAGTGAAGGTGCAGTTGAAGAAAGCCCCAAGTGAACACAGGGGCAGGGAAGCTGTTTGAAATATGAACATCATGGTCTCGGTTGTTACTGGAGAAGTGACAACTCCAAGTCTATGAAGTGTAGATTTGTCCTAGGGAGTGAGAATTATAGTAACTACCTTAGTATATTCATACAATTCAGGCCCAGTTTTAGATTCCCCAAACTGTTAAATCTTAGTTCAGACTACAAAGCCATGTCTTTACTATGTACTTTAGAGCTCCTTGTGAGACCTCTTCATAACACAGTTAATCACATTTTATTTATATTATTAATAAAATTTTCTTCTCACAACAATATACTTTGTGAGTGAATATTTTAGGTGGCAGAAATCATTTTAGATCAAAATTGGCTGTGTTCAAGCTGTAGACATGGCTCACAGGTTAAGAGGCTGTACTCTCAGAGGACCCCACATGGAGGCTCACAACCATCTACAGCTCCAGTTCAAGAGATTCCTTACCCAGATATACACATAGGCAAATATTCATATGCGTAAAGCAAATTAACTTAAAATTTGGCCATGTACATAAATCAGATAACAGACTTATTCTAAACTTACTTTCCCCAAAAATCAATAAAGCAGGATGATCACAAGTCCAAGGCAAGCCTGGGCTACAGAGTATGTTCATTGCTAGCTTGGGCAATTTTTTGAACTCAAAAAGTAAAAAAAAGTACTGCCTTCCTGTACTTGGGAGGCTTAGACAAGAGAATTGCCAGAAGTTTGAGATTAGTTCCAAACCAGCCTGAGCTACAGAGTGAAATGTTGTTACCCCCAACTCACACCCCAGAAAGAAAAGTAAAAGGAAGGCTTGAACACCTCAGTGTTAGAATGCTTGTCTAGCACAAATCAGGCTGTAGGTCCAATTCCTAATAATAAAGAAAAAATTCAGTACCCTTTTTGCTCTCAGGTCCCTACCACCTTCCTTTGGTTAGTTAGCTCAGGTACATTCCAGTCTACAAGAGAAAAGTATTTATCAGTAGTCTGCTCATTCAGTATCTCTCTAATCTATTTTTCATTGTCACCTGAAATACTAAGTATTTTAGGACAAGTGAGTAACTGCCTCCCTCTTGAAGAATGTACCTCCTGTGCATTCTGAGTGTTATTGTATTCTTGATGTTTACAATGAATATCAAAGGAATGCAGGAGGACTGCCACTACCTGAGGCCCCCACCTTGCACTCGTACGCTTTGCTTGCTTTCTCACTTAACTCTTGAGTCAGCCCTGTGAATTTGTTACACTTGAGAAGGTGGAGATCTGAAGTTAAATAGGTAGAAAATCCTCACCATTCTGAAATGGAGCTTCTGGAACTCAGATATCATTTGTTAGGGCAGGAGAGATAGTTCAGCAGTTAAATGCACTGGCTGCACCCATGGTTGATTCCCTGCACCCACATGGTGTCTCACAACCATCTGTAATTCAAATTCCAGACAATCTTGACAGCCTCATCTGCCCTCTGCAGGCACCAGGCACACGGGTGATGCATAGACATACAAATGTATTAATAATAACAACAACAACAGTGCTGGAGAGATTGCTCAGTGGTTGAAAGTCCTGGCTGCTCTTCCAGAGGACCTGAGTTCAATTCCCAGAACCTACATGGCATCTCACAACTGTCTATAACTCCAGTTCCAGGAGATTCAACACCTTTACACAGACACCATGGAGGCAAAACACCTATGCACATAAAATAAAAATAAATCATTACTTTTTAAAATTATACCAAAACATGTGTGTGTGTTTGCTTCAGCTAGTATCCAACCTAAAATTCTCCATCGTAACTACTCTAAATAGTTTTCTTTAATTTTTCCTGAATTTATGTCCCTGTAAATATACTTCTTTGAAATGTAAACCTAATTTTTAAAAATTATGTGTATGGGTTTTGCTTACATGTATGTCTTATGTACCACATGCATACAATGCCTGGGGAGGCCAGAAGGGGGCATGGAATCCCCTGAGACTGGAGTTACAGACAACTGTGAACCACCACATGGGTGCTTGGAGTCCAACCGCAATTTTCTAGAGAAGTCAGTACTCTTGACCACTGAGCTGTTCCTCTAGGCAGTATCCCAACCTCCTTCTTTTTCTTTCTTTAAGACAGAAGTTAAGCTATTAGGGTTGAGATAAGATAGATAATGAATCTCATTCGGAAATCTAGACCCAACAAGACAGGAAAGACACTTCAAATGCAGATGGCCAATTCACTCTGAATGTAACATGTATAGAACTCACTATTCTCATGACTGTCACATGGTTCTCCCTGCTGTATGTAGGTTGTTTTATACACGTGTAATAAAATAAAAGCATTAAAAATAAAAAAGGAAAAAAGAAAAAGAAATGATAGCAACACACACACACACACACACACACACACACACACACACACACACACACACACACAAGACAAGAATTCACTATGCAGCCCTTACCATGAATTTGCTATATAGTCCAGGCTGGCCTCAGACTTAGAGAATCACCTTTCTATATCTCAGTGGGAATACAAGGGACAGGTTTTTTTTCGTTTCAGATTTTATTCTGGTTGCCTGGTGGCTTGGCTTTGGTTTTTTTGTTTTTGTTTTTGTTTTTGTTTGTTTGTTTGTTTGTTTTGGTTTTGTTTTGTTTTTGAGACAGGGTTTCTCTGTGTAGCCTTGGCTGTCCTAGACTTGCTTTGTAGACCAGGCTGGACTCGAACTCATAGCGATCTGCCTGCCTCTGGTTCCTGAGTGCTGGGATTAAAGATGTGCACCACCACATCTTTGGTTTTGGTTTTGGTTTTTTTGAGACAGGGTTTCTGTATGTACCTCTGGTTGCCCTGGAACTCAGAGTTCTGCCTACCTCTGCCTCCTGAGCTCTGGAAATAAAGGCATGCACCACCATGGCCCAGCTTGTTATCATTACAATTATGTGTACATGTGTGCCTGAATATGTATTTGGCACATGAATACAGGTGCCCTCTGAGGCCAGAGAAGGGCATTGGATTCCTTAGAACTGAGGTGGCTGTGAGCTATCTGATGTAGGCACTAAAAATCACACTCAGGTCCTTTGCATGAGTCCTGGGATTAGAGGCTTTCACACCATGCTTGGCATATGTAACCTCTTAAGAGAATAGAAACTAGCTAGGAATTCCATTACTGTTAGACATATTGACAAAGGTACTTAATAAAGTGCTTTAATGATATAAAAAGCCATTTCTAGGGTTTTAAAGGTTTATGCATTTTTTTATTGTTGTTGTTTGAGGCAGGCTTGTGCTCTGACACACACTTGGAGGACAGACAACAACACCATGGATTCAGTTCTCTCTTTTCTGGAGACTGATTTCAAACTGCCAGGCCTGCATGGCGGGCACATTTATCGTGTGTGTGTTTCCAGCATTTGCATTGTTTTCTGAAATATGATAATCATTGTTTATCTAAGAAAATGAAACATAATCAAAACCACATTGCTGTATTTACTCTAAAAAAGTTAATACTAGAAGCAACAAGCATGCTACCTAAAGATGAAACTATTAAAGAAACATTTCTAAGATTAGAAGGTTTGTTTTGTTTCTTTATAGCTTGAGATATATGGGGCTATTTTAGTAAGTACAAAGAAAACACTAATAACAGGCTGTGGGGACTGGCTAGTTGGCTCAGTAGGTAAGGTGCATGCTGACAAGCCTGAAGACCTGAGGCTGATCCCTAGGACCCTTGAACAATGAAAAGACAGAACTACTTCCTGCAAGTTGTCCTCTGACCTCCACACACTCACCTTGGCATTCTTGTGCACACACGTACACAAAATAAAAGGAAAGAAAATAAAACACAATTAGGTTTGGGGCACTGTCTTTCATAACTAGGGATTTCTCTTGTGCTTACTACTTTTGTTCTTTCCTTCTGCTAATTATATTTAAATTGTCTTTTTTTTGGTTAAAATTTTGGATCAGGACATGGTCATTCAAGCTCTTCAGAAAACTAATAACAGAAGCATAGAGGCAGCTGTTGAATTCATTAGTAAAATGAGTTACCAAGATCTTCGTCGAGAGCAGATGGCTGCAGCAGCTGCCAGACCTATTAATACCAGCATGAAACCAGGTGATTCATCTTTTTTTCCTTATCTCTTCTTTCTTATGGTATAGCATAGAACACCTGAATATGTCAAATTTCTGGTCTTAGAAACTGCTGATATTATATTGCCAGGCATGGTGGCACACTACTGGCAGAATCAACATTTGGGAGATGGAGGCTGGGGAATCAGCAATTCAAGGCCTACCACAGCTACATAGTGAATTCAAAGTCAGCTTGAACTACAGGAGATCCTGTCTCAAATGAAACAAACAAAACAAAACAAAACAAATGAAGGAAGAGGGAGGGGAGTGTGGAGAGACAAACTGACAAGGCACTGCTGTTAGCATCTGTATTAGTCAAGATTCTCTAGAGAAAAAGAATTGATAGAAATGAAAGGCGGAGTAGGGGATGGAGGGGGAAGCTGGAGAGATGGCTCAGCAGTTAAGAGCACTGGCTGCTTTTCTAGAGGTCCTGAGTTCAATTCCCAGCAACATCATGGTGGCTCACAACCATCTGTATGTGATCTAATATGCACTGTATATATAATAAATAAATCTTTTTTTAAAAAGTAAATGAAAGGGGATATATTTAAATTTTAATATTGTGTGCCTGTGTGTGTACGTGTACACCACATGCATTCCTGGTGCCCATTGGGATCTGGACTCTGGAGCGATTGTGAACTACCAACCATGAGGGTACTAGGAACTCAACTAGGTCCTCTGCAAGAACAGCAAGTACTCTTAGCCTTTGAGCCATCCCTCTAGCCACCTCCTGTAGGCTCAATTTTCTTAACAAAAAATTTTCTTACAAACTTATTAACTGTGAGTACTCACTTATAACCTGACTAACCTAAATGATAGAAAAAGGAGATTAGAGAATATAACAACAAAACTGTAAGGACATCAGTTCCGAGGAACAATTCTCCTGGCATAATCAGCAGGATTTCTTCTGCTGGAACCTGAAGTAATCAGAACCCAGAACCTCAGCAGGAGCTCAGAGCCCTGAAGCCTTCCCAAGAGCGGTTCTCTCTAGAAGCATCTCCAAGTGGAGCGACGAACAGCCAAAACTATCCCAAGTCTCCAAAGGCTGCCCCTCTTGTTTCTGGCTTATTTATATATCTCCTTCCAGAGTCTGTTCATGGATCTTTTTACCTGGCAACAATCAACCTCCCACATGAGGTGGTTTGTCTTCTAGTGGATTAACCGCACCTGTTCTCTCACAAGACTGTTCTCCATCCCATACTTGGGATCATAACAAAAACAGGTTTATCTCTGCTTCAACCTTCTCCAAGGGAATTTATTAAAGTGACTTTATAATATGTGCTCTGGCTACTCCAACAATTGCTGTCTCTCCTGATTGAAAGGTCAATCTAGTTGTCCAGTTGACTCTGTTGGAATCCCACAGAAGTAGGTTCTAATACCAGCAAAGAAATGCCTCAGCCACAGGATACATGAATTTGCCAACAAGAGTGAGGGCAAGCAGACAAAAGCCAAAAGGTTTTTTTCTTCTACGTCCTCCTGTGTGGGCTGCCATCAGGAGATGTGACCCAGATTTGGGTGAGTCTTTGCACCTCAAATGATGCAGTCGATCCCTAACATGTGCCAAGCTGCTTGGGTTTTAGTTGATTCCCGATAAGGCAAGTTGACAGCCAAGATTAGCATTATAGCATCCAATAAAGGGAGGGTTCAAGTCTTAAGTTAAGAAAATGGCATATGGGAGTTCTAGTCTAGCCAGAACTACACAGTGAGAACCTGTATCAAGATAAATAATTGAACAAACAAGTATCTTTTAAAAAATCATGTCACTATTAATAACTACAATATTTTCCCCATGGGAAACCTGAGTGGGTCTGTCTATATGATGGTTCTTATTTAGGAAATAAATTTGTAAAGCAAAAAAAGGAGAAAAACATCATTCTAAGTCCTGCTTGTTCATTTATTCTACCATGCATAACTTGCCTTGTTACTAAATATTCTACAAAAATTATTTTAGTGATGCTAAGGACTGCATGGGCCTCAGGCTGATAAGCACACATTCTAGAACTAAGCTAAAGCTCCATTGAGATTCCCTGCATGTTTTATTTAACTACTATCCCATTTGCTCAGATAGTGCCCACTGCTAGGGTCTGAGCTTGGGCATGCTCTGTGGGCATATCACTGTGCTATATCCCTAAGTATCCTTGCTTTAAAAATAAACTCCAAAAATCCTGCACATGTAAGGCTTTCAGCTTTCTAACAGTAAATTTCAAAGAACTTGGCAATTTTTTGAGATTCTTTATAGATACTGCTATCCAGAAAATGGTGGGACCCTATCACTCTATAATGAGAACGTCTATATTTGTAAGGCCTGCATAAGGCCATTTTTATCTGTTTAGTGGCTTTGAAATACTATATCCTTTTTAAAATTATTTTGTATTATACTTTTTTTTTGAGACAGGGTTTCACTATGAAGCCTTGGCTGGTTTGGAACTTGCTATATAGACTAGACTGCCCTCAGATTTAGAGATTCATCTATGTAGAATGATCATTAATAATTATTGATTCAAGCTGGGTGTGGTGGCACATGCCTTTAATCCCAGCAATCGCAAGGCAGAGGCAGGTGGGATTGCTGTGGGCTTAAAGCCAGCTTGGACTACAAAGCGAGTCCAGGACTGCCAGGGCTACACGAGAGACCCTGTCTCGTAAAACCAAAAAGGAAAAAAAATTATTGATTCATAGTATTAGTTATCATGCAGTTACTTTTTAACCAGCTATTTACCCAAGTAACAACACATGGAAACTATGATTTATTTAATTAGCCTAGAGCACAATTCTGAGCAATAATTACTCTATCCTAAACCTCCAAGCTAGTCTAGCTACTCCCAGCCAAATTTCCCACATTATACTTGCTTTTTAAATCATTTCCTGGATCTGGATCATTCCTCCTGGTTCTTCCCTGTCCTCTCCTTGTGGCTCAATCTTCTACTTCCTTTCCTCTTTCTGCTCCCCTCGCTGGACCCGGACATCCCAACATTCCACCCTTTCTCTGTATTGGCAGTATAGAGAACAAATGGTGGACATGTTTACACAAACTTGAGACAGGAGATATTTAGAATATACATTACACTGCCATGTCTGGATTGAAACTAGATAGTGGGGTAGAAAACTCAGCGTTTGAATGAACAAGACCTGTACACAATCCACAAAACTTTGTGCCAACAGACCTATCTGAGCCTTCAGGTGCTGGGAGTAAATACATGCACCATACTGCCTGTCCTCATTTTCTTTCTTTCTTTTTCTTTCTTTCTCTCTCTCTCTCTTTTAACTTTCGGTTTTTTGAGACAGGGTTTCTCTGTGTAGCCTTGACTGTCCTGAACTCGTTTTGTAGACCAGGCTGGCCTCAAACACACAAAGATCCGCCTGCCTCTGCCGGCATTAAAGGCATGTGCCATCATGCCCGGCCTTATCTCATTTTCATTCACATTGCTTTGAGAATTGATGAGCATTTGTTTAAGGGCTTTGTTGTGTGTGTGTGTGTGCGTGCCAGAGGCCAGAGGCCAGAGGTGGATTTCAGATGTCTTCCTAAGTTGCTGTTCACCCTGTATTTTGAAACAAAGTCTCTTCCTGAACTTTGAGTCCATGAGTTTCACTAGACTGCCTGGCCAGCAATCCCCAGGGAGCGTTCATTTCCATCTCCTCAGGCTTAGATTACAGGTTCCTGTGCATCATCCAGCTTTTACATGGTGCTGTTATGAGCACTCTGCCAATTAAGCCATTTCCTCAGCTCTGTATAATGGCTTTTGTGGGGTTTGTAGTTTGGTTTTTGGTGTTGGGAATTGAATTTGAGACCTTGCATATACTAGTAAATATGTACTTATTAGCTGTTTTAATCATGTGTTTCTCTTTGCTATTGACTTAGAAGAGGATTTTTCCTTTTCTTCAACACAGTTTTTGGTCAACCACTGTTTGAGACTTTTCCTGCTAGTTGAGTATGTGCCTGGTAATTTTCAGAACTTATATTCTAATATCAGAATGTTGGGTCTGGAGTTGTGAAAACAAGACACCAAGGATATCCTGTAATGGAGCAAAAGATTATTTTTCCAGGCAAAAAAAAAAAACTGGTTTCCAGAGATGCTACTCTAATAATGGAATAGGGAACCACTCATTACAGTCTTTTTAAAGCAAAAATCATTGGCAGAATGGCAAGTACAGGAAGAGAGAAAACAGTCTTGTCTGGGCTGGTCAGTACCAGGCGGACTCGTTACTTTTAACAAGGCAGGGGACGGCAGGACCTACTAAGGACCAGGGAGTTAACAGTGTGTGGACTGGGAACATCTGTGTGTCCTTTACTAATAGGTGGTCTTTCTGCTTTCCCAAAATTGAAGGCCTGTGTGTATTAAGAATTGGGGGGTGGGGTGCACAGGCCCAAGATGGAGTCTGGGTTGTTAGTCTCTTCAAGAACCCAAATAACAGCTGGGTGTGGTGGTGCACACCTTTAATCCCAGCACTTGGGAGGCAGAGGCAGGGGCAGGCGGATTTCTGAGTTCAAGGCCAACCTGGTCTACATAGTGAGTTCCAGGACAGCCAAGGCTACACAGAGAAAGCCTGTATCAGAAAAACAAACAGAAAGATCCCAGATACCCACAATACATGTGGCATAGTTGTGTGAGTAAGGAGGGGAAAGGTACATGGCACTGGATTCTTTTGAGAGGAATGTTTGCTTTAATCAAGATCAGAGCTGCATTTGGTAGATCACATCTGTACTCCCAGCAACTCATGAGCTAGAGGCCAGCCTAGGCTGCATACCAAACCTGTCTGAAAAAACAAAATGTAGATCAAGGTCACAGGAAAACTCTCCAAAAACTGGATCCTTTTGTGTGTGTGTATGTGAATGGAGGGGGGGTCAGTTGTTTTCTTGTTTATTTGTTTTGAGACAGAATCTTGCATTGTAGCTAAGGCTGGGCCAGAACTCAATATAGCACAAGTTACCTTGAGCTGGCAATTGCTTCCTTTTTTATTAATTTTAATTTTTTGATTGATTGAATTAATGTATATGAGTGTTTTATCTGCATGTATCCCTGCAGGCCAGAAGAGGGCATCAGATCACATTATAGATGGTTGTGAGCCACCATGTGGTTGCTGGGAATTGAACTCAGGACCTCTGGAAGAGCAGGAGGCGCTCTTAACCACTGAGCTATCTCTCCAGCCTGGCAGTAGCTTCAAACTTCCTAAGTGCTAGGATTACAGGATGACTGTTTCATTTGTGGGATCATAATTATAGCTGAAGCTGACTTGAGGAGCAAAAGTTAAAACAACTCTGAGAGATGTTTTTCTAAGGACATACTGAAGACATTGATGAAAATAATGCAAATCAAAGTGTGTGTGTGTGTGTGTGTGTGTGTGTGTGTGTGTGTGTGTGTGTTGGGGAGACCTCAGGTTCCTTCAATTTTCAGTTAATGATGAATTATTAGGCAGGCCTGGAACTCTAATTAGACTAGATTGGCCTTGAATTTGAGATCCACCTGCAAAATAATGCAAATCAAAGTGTGTGTGTGTGTGTGTGTGTGTGTGTGTGTGTGTGTGTGTGTGTGTGTGTGTGTGTGTGTGTGTGTGTGTGTGTGTGTGTGTTGTGTGTGTGTGTGTGTGTGTGTGTGTGTGTGTGTGTGTGTGTGTGTGTGTGTTGGGGAGACCTCAGGTTCCTTCAATTTTCAGTTAATGATGAATTATTAGGCAGGCCTGGAACTCTAAGTAGACTAGGTTGGCCTTGAATTTGAGATCCACCTGCCTCTGCTTCTCAAGCACTTGGATTAAAGGTATGCACCACCATGATCAGCTTAATAATTTTATAAAGTACAGGAGTTGATGAAGCTGAGATGAAGGCAATAGATAGTCATCTTTATAGATGTAGAAATTATATGATGACGGCATATCTTGGGTAAAACAAGTGCCAGAATTATGGGCGAATGAAAGAGTAAAGCTGAGCATGATGACTCAGGTCTGTAATCCTAGCACTCAAAAAACAAAGGAAGGCTTGGTGCAAGTCAAGGCTAACTTGGGCCATCTTGTAAAACCCTGTCTCAAAATACCAAATGTGAGCCCCTGAGTTCAGGCCCTAGTATTTGAGAGGGAAAGAGGAAAGGAGGAGAGGAAGGGGAGGGTATCAGGTGAGAAAGTGTAAATATGTCCCCCAGGTAAGGATCACTTCAGAAGAACTAGCCTTTAAAAAGGAATTGAAAGCAAAAATAGAAGCTCAATTTGGAACCCATATTTTTGTTTGGTTTGGAAAAAAAGAACATCAACAAAACTTAATTTTGCGTTGTTTTGAGACAAGGTCTCCAGGCTGGAGAGATGGCTTAGTAGCTGAGAAAGTGTACTTTGGGGTGGGAGAAATAAAAAAGAAATTAGCATGTCAATACCTAGGGTTTATTGCTGTGAAGAGACATCATGACCAAGACAACTCTTATAGAGGAAAACATTTAATACATTTAGTAGCGCTGGCTTACGTGGTGGGAAGCATGCAGCTGAAGAAGGAGCCTAGAGTTCTGCATCTGGATCGGCAGGCAGTGGCAAGAAAGAGGGAGCCACTGGGCATGGCTTGAGCTTCGGAAACTTCAGAGTCCGCCTCTAGAGACACTTCCTCCAACAAGGCCACACGTCCTAATCCTTTCAAATAGTGCCACTCCCTATGACCCTGTGGGGGCCATTTTTATTCAAACTAACTACATCAAGATTAAAAAAAAAAAACATGTGTACTGCTTTTGCAGAGGACCCAAGTTTTCATCCCAGTACCCATGTCAAAAGGATTACAATTCTAGCTCCAGGAGATTTGATGCCTCTGATCTCCAAGGGCTCCTGAGCTAATTAGGTACACAGACACATACATATAATTAAAAATAAATAAGTAAATAAATAAAGATAATAATAAAATTTAAAATAAGATTAGTAATAAAAATAAGTTTTTTAAAAAAATAAAGAGACAAGATCTCTGTAGCTTTGGCTAGACTCAAACTTGGTAAGTTCCTTTTTTTTTTTTTTTTTTTTTTTTTCCGTAAGTACATTTTGAGTTCTAGGTCATCTTGATGCCTCAGGGGGGAAAAAAAAATCCTCCCTGCCTTCTCTTCCTCCTCCAAAAATAAAAGTAAAAATTAAAAAATTGGAAAAGTCAAATAAGGGCTGGTAAGACAGATCATTGGGTGAAGCACTTGCCACCAAACCGAGGAACCCAGGTGGATCCCTGTGACCTATGCACTGGAAGGAGAGAGCCAGCTCCTTCAAGTTGTTTTCTGACCTACACATGCGCACTCTGGCACATGTATATCTACACATACAATACAAAATTAGTAAGACGTAATAAACAGGTTTTTAAGTACAACCACTTGGTGAAATGTTACTTTAGAACCTTTGTGGCTAGGGGCGAAATCAAGCTCACTAACCTCACCTATGCAGGAGGGCTTGATGGGAATAAAATCTACTCTGTTCCATCTGGGCCGGGTGGTTTACTTTTCCCAGTACATGAAAGTCTAAAGCAGGAAGTTCAAGGATTTGAAGCCAGCCTGGGCTACAAGACAAACGCAACCCTTAGAATAATTACTGAATTATTTTGGGCAGTTTCCAAGAATGCGTTGGTTTCTTGTTATTTTTATGTGTCATGAATGTTTTTTGTACATGTATATATGTGGACCCATCTATCTAGTTCCTATGTAGTTCAAAAGAGGGTGTTGGATCCCCTGGAGCTGGAGTTACCATTGTGAGCTGCCATATGGGTGCTGGGAACTGAACACGGGTCCTTTATAAGAGCAGCAGGCTCTCTTAAGCATTGAGCAGTGTCTCCAGCCCCAAGAATATACTGTAATTAACTGTGGTCAACTCAGGGTTATAAAGTTAAGCTCTTGGCTTAGTCCTTTTTACAATTTTTAAACTTGGCTATCAGTAGTATCAGAATTCTGAGATAAATGATTGTAAATGAGAGGTTAAAAACATGACTCTTCTCTCTTTTATAATCACAGGAAATGTACAACAATCAATTAACCGCAAACAAAGTTGGAAAGGTTCTAAAGAGTCTCTAGTTCCTCAGAGACACGGCCCACCTCTAGGAGAAAATGTGGTCTACCATTCGGAAAGTCCCAGCTCCCAGGCAGATACAGGAAGACCTCTGTCTGGATCTGGCATCGCAGCATTTGCCCAAGCTCACCCAAGCAATGGACAGAGAGTGAACCCTCCACCACCTCCTCAAGTTAGGAGCGTCACCCCTCCACCACCTCCACGAGGCCAGACTCCCCCTCCACGAGGCACAACACCACCTCCTCCCTCATGGGAACCAAACGCTCAGACAAAGCGCTATTCTGGGAACATGGAATACGTAATCTCCCGAATCTCCCCTGTTCCACCTGGGGCATGGCAGGAGAGCTACCCTCCACCACCCCTCAACGCTTCGCCTATGAATCCTCCCAACCAGGGACAGAGAGGCATTAATTCTGTTCCAGTTGGCCGACAGCCAATCATCATGCAAAGTAGTAACAAATTTAACTTTCCACCAGGGAGGCCTGGAGTTCAGAATGGTGGTGGTCAGACTGATTTTATCATGCACCAAAATGTCCCTGCTGGTGCTGTAAATCGGCAGCCACCACCTCCATATCCTCTGACCCCAACTAATGGACAAAGCCCTTCTGCTTTACAAACAGGGAGTTCTGCTGCTCCTCCATCATATGCCAATGGAAATATTCCTCAGTCGATGATGGTACCAAACAGGAACAGCCATAACATGGAACTTTATAATATTAATGTCCCTGGACTGCCAACAACCTGGCCCCAGTCATCTTCTGCTCCTGTCCAGTCATCCCCAAGCAGTGGGCATGAAATTCCTACGTGGCAACCTAACATACCAGTGAGGTCAAATTCTTTTAATAACCCATTAGGAAGTAGAGCGAGTCACTCTGCTAATTCTCAGCCTTCAGCCACTACCGTCACTGCGATCACACCAGCTCCTATTCAACAACCTGTGAAAAGCATGCGTGTCCTGAAACCAGAGCTGCAGACTGCATTGGCCCCTACCCATCCTTCTTGGATAGCACAGCCAGTTCCGACAGTTCAGCCTAACCCTTTCTCCGAGGGTGCAGCTTCAAATGTACCTGTCATCCCGCCTGTTGCTGAAGCTCCAAGCTATCAAGGTCCACCACCACCTTACCCAAAACACCTGCTACACCAGAACCCATCTGCTCCCCCGTATGAGTCGGTAAATAAACCCTGCAAGGATGATCAGCCCAGCTTACCCAAGGAGGATGATGGTGAGAAGAGTTTGGACAGTGTTGACTGTGGAGATAAAGAAAAGAAACAGATTACAACATCACCTATCACAGTTCGGAAAAACAAGAAAGATGAAGAACGAAGAGAGTCTCGAATTCAGAGCTACTCCCCCCAGGCTTTTAAATTCTTTATGGAGCAACACGTAGAAAATGTCCTGAAATCTCATCAGCAGCGTCTGCATCGGAAAAAACAACTAGAAAATGAAATGATGCGGGTAAAACTTTTAAAAATATTTTCATATTTGATCATATCTTTCCTCGGTATTTTAAATTCTTGTAGCAAATGTAATGTGTTGCCAATAACGTGAGTAAACTTTGTGAGAATTTATTATAGCATTTCAGTGATTTATTCAGTATTTCATGTAATAAAATTCTTATGTAACCTTCAATTACATACCTTATAATAAAGTATGGGATATGGGAATTGGGACAAGGTTAATTTCTAGGGTTTTGGTTTCCATTTTTGTTTTTGTTTGTTGACTTTTCAAGACAGGGTTTCACTGTGTAATCCTGGCTCTGTAGACCTGGCTGCCCTTAAATTTACAGAGATCTGCCTGCCTCTGTCTTCCAAGTACTGGGATTAAAGGCTTGTGCCACCACCATGTCCTGGCAATTTCTACGTTTTATACATTATTTTACAACATACAAAAATCAGCTAGAAATACCTGGGTTATCTTTTTTTTTTTTTTTTAATGTTGTAGAAGAGTTTATTAAATGAGCATGGGGGGAGGAGGAAAAGAGGGAAGAGTACCACAGAGACGACAGAGACAGGAAGAGAGAAGAGGAGAAAGCCTGGGTGATCTTTTATACATATAAAAAACATTGCTTTTTACTTGAGAATTTGGTGTTTATTCTTCACATACGCATTATTAGAAAGTGTCTGGTGGCATACACCTTTAATCCCAGCACTCGGGAGGCAGAGGCAGGTGGATCACTGTGAGTTCAAGGCCAGCCTGGTCTACAAAGCAAGTTCAGAACAGCCAAGGCTACACAGAGAAACCCTGTCTCAGATTTAAAAAAAAAAAGAAAGAAAGAAAGAAAGAAAGAAAGAAAGAAAAGAAAGTGTCAATATCACCATGCCTGGTGGTACATACCTTTAATCCCAATACTCAGGAGGCAAAGGCCAGTGGTCAGCCTTGTTGCTTCCCAGGCAACCACAGCTACATAACAAGGCACACACATGGAAAAAAAACTTCTAAAAAAATTGTCAGTTGGCTGGTGGTGGTGCATGGCTTTAATCCCATCACCTGGGATGCAGAGGCAGGCGGATCTGTTGTGAGTTCAAGGCCAGCCAGGACGATTTCATAGAAAAACACTGTCTTGGGGAGGGCGGGGCAAAAAAGAAAAAAAAAAGGTCTTTATCACTTCGCAGTTATTTTCCTCTTCTAATTATATTTGAGGAAATTATGCTGAAATTGTTGAATGCATGAAGGAGATCAGAGTACTGAGCCCTCCCTTTAGGTTGGGTGCACTCTGCTCCCATGCAGATGTCTTTGGTACTATGGTAGAGCTGTCACATCATGGTTGTATCATATGCTCAGAACGCAAAGCTTTGAATCCTCCACCCTTCTACACCTACCACCCAAAAGTGTAAGAAGATTCTGCTTCTCGTGATGAAAGAAAATGATTTTTTCAAGTCTCACTTTATAGTTCAGCACACTATTTTCTTACTATAAATAATTGTGTTAAATGAGAAATACCACAAATTCTATTTGTATTGTTCTTAGAATTTCTTACTAAAGTCTATGTATTTTCTTAGTTTATTTTTCCTTTTTCCTCTTCACTTTCACTAATAGCTGACTTAAACTTTCATGGTGTTGGAAGCTTTGCTGACTTCTGTAGCCTCCATTACTGTGTAGGCAAGTAAGATTTTAAGAGAAAGAGTTCTGTACTAAGTCTGGCATGCTACCACTCTGAAAAGACTTTGCATGCAAATGCACATCCTAACAGAAGCATGAGGTTGCTGTATTGAAATTAGTCTTGCATTTCTAAAATTAGGCTCTACTTTTCCAAGTCTTGTCCTTTTAAACTTTAGTGAATTCTTTATTAGCCAAAGAAACCCCCTGCCTTCTAAGTCAGGTATTCTGTTGCTGCTTAGAAGTTGACCTTTGTGTTTACCTGGCTGTTGATAATGTCCTTATTCACAATAACTTTAAAAACTATTTCAGAATATCTAAAATAGAAGCACAGTTGTCCCTTAGAGGTGCACTAGGAGTCTCATGGTGTTCTCTGAGAAAGAAAACGAAGGTCACCATGCCTTCTGTAAATTTTTTTAGCCTCTGAGAACATGTAGAGGTCAGAGGACAACATGAAGGAGTTGGTTCTGTCCCCTTGTGAGTTTTAGGGATCAAACTGGGAGAGTCAGACTTGGCCACAGGTGCTTTTACCAGCTGAGCCATTTATTAGTTCGCTTGCTCCCTGTCTCTCTCCTTCCTCCCTCCCTCCCTCCCTCCTTCCTTTCCCCCCTCCCCCCTCCTCTTTTATTTTGTTTTTAAGAATGATTGCACCAGGAGTGAGTGAAAATTTTTCTTCCTGTGAAAGATAAAATCAGGGGGAAAATATCTGAGGCTAGACATTCTACAGAAAAGGTTTAGTGAAGGCACTCTAATCCTATAATCCCATGCATGGAGAGAGTTGAATGCATGGACACAGACACTTGTTTATTGTGTATGGGGAAGCTATTTCCTGAGTGCTTTAGAGAGGGATAGAAGCCTGACTGTTGGTGCCCTCTTTCTTCCTGCTCTCCACAGCTGGATTTGCATATATTCTACTCACCTTGCATATTGTTTACTATCTCTTAAGCTTGACTTTGATCATTAATTTTTCTCTGAAATACATTCTAGAATTCTAACATGCTTTATTAAAAATCATTATGCATTTAACTTTCAAAAATATGCCTGAACTGTTTTTTTTTTTAAGCTGTGTCTTACTATTCAATACAATTCCTTATTTAACCTCTAGTTTATTTACCTAGGTTGGATTATCTCAAGATGCCCAGGATCAAATGAGAAAGATGCTTTGCCAGAAAGAGTCTAACTATATTCGTCTTAAAAGGGCTAAAATGGACAAGTCTATGTTTGTGAAGATAAAGACATTAGGAATAGGAGCATTTGGTGAAGTCTGTCTAGCAAGAAAAGTCGATACTAAAGCTCTGTATGCAACAAAAACTCTGCGAAAGAAAGATGTTCTGCTTCGAAATCAAGTGGCTCATGTTAAAGCTGAGAGAGATATTCTAGCAGAAGCTGACAATGAGTGGGTAGTTCGCTTGTATTATTCATTCCAGGATAAGGACAATTTGTACTTTGTGATGGACTACATTCCTGGGGGTGATATGATGAGCCTATTAATTAGAATGGGCATCTTTCCAGAAAATCTGGCACGATTCTACATAGCAGAACTTACCTGTGCAGTTGAAAGTGTTCACAAAATGGGTTTTATCCATAGAGATATTAAACCTGATAACATTTTGATTGACCGTGATGGCCATATTAAATTGACTGACTTTGGTCTGTGCACTGGCTTCAGATGGACACATGATTCCAAGTACTACCAGAGTGGTAAGTGAGCTTCCATTTAACTCACCATAATATCACTTATTTATGTAGTACAATTTAAGATGGCTTCGACACTTAATGAGACCAGTAGACATAAGTTGGTTCTTAACTCTCTTATTAAATTTAGGTGAATCCCTTAAGCATGTACATTTATAAAGTCAAAGAGTGTTTAAAGTTTACTTCTAAATATTATTAAAATTTTTAAAGTAACTACTACAAAAATTTGTCACTTTTTAAATGTGTCAGCTTTTCACTGGGCGGTGGTGGCACATGCCTTTAATCCCAGCACTCGGGAGACAGAGGCAGGTGGATCACTGTGAGTTCAAGGCCAGCCTGGTCTACAAAGTGAGTCCAGGACGGCCAAGGCTACACAGAGAAATCCTGTCTCAAAAAAAAAAAAGTGTCAGTTTTTAAAATACTTTTTAAATAAAGTTTCTCTGCCCACCAAGATAACCAGTAGTAGTTGTTAGATGCCCTTAATTGTTATTTCCCCTTCTCTCCTCCAGAGACATCCAGTATGTATAACTTTGTAATCTGTTCTTTTTTCAAATTCGCTGCTGCTGTTGTTTCCCAGGCCCCTTGCCTCCTAGATAAGTACTCTACACCTGAGGTATAGCCTCACTACCTATATTTTTTATTTTGAAACAAGATCTCAGTGGGTTGCCTAGACTACAATTGAACTTGCACCAGGTAGCTCAGACAAGCCTTCAGCTTGGGTTCCTCCAGCCTCAGCCTCCTATGTAACTGTGCTACTAAGCCTGGACCTCATATTCTATAGCATTATGTGTTATATTTGTCAGCAATATATCACTTCATTTTTCCCATTCTTGACACTATTTAAATATAATTCTCTATGTATTCTTTTTTGCTTACTACTTTTGTTTTTGAGGTTTTTCCATTGTTTTTATTGCTATTTAGAGTTCCGTACATGACTGTCAAACAACCTATTTAACCCTAACCACATGCACATGATTCTGTTTAAATCATATGACACTGAAGCAGAATGAAGACATGAGACTTAGGAGAAGTAACTTGCCCAAGGTCAGACAGAAGTTAAGTGTAAGGGCTAGGATTTGAACCCAGGTTTGTCTGATTACAGGGCCCATGTTATCTCTACCAAACTGCCTCACCAAGAACCCTTCAAGCGCTAATGGAAGTGTAAGTTGACCTAATGCTTGTTAAATACTTACTATAACCCAGGTGCTTTACATATAGTCTAACTTAGTGCTTATAAGCATCCTCTAAGGTTCGCTTTCTGTGAGCACAAGAACATTGACTTCCTTCTTTTTCATGTATTTAATTTTGAGACGGGTACACTACGTAGCATAGGCTATCCTAGGGTGAGTTCAGACCCACAGTTCTCCTGCCTCAGCTTACCAAGTTTGGGAATTACAGGCGCCCTCTTCAATACTCAGCAGTCAGTGGACAGAGGTAAGAGGTCCCCCACATCTAACTCTTATTTCTGATTCTCCTCAAAAATAGAAATCTGAAGCTCTGTTCCAGACTTTTTATTGAAAAATGTTCTCTGGAAATGAGAACTATATTTTTAATATTTATTTTATGTATGTAAGTGCTCTATCTGCATGTACACCTGCATCCAGATGAGGGCAGTATAGAGATGGTTGTGAGCTACCATGTGGTTGCTGGGAATTGAGCTCAGGACCTCTGGAAGAGCAGACAGTGCTCTTAACCTCTGAGCCATCTCTCCAGTCCCCAGGAACTATATTTTAATGACATTTTCCAGATGATTATTACAGTTAGGTTAATTTCAGATATTGTAAGTGGTTTTAAATATCCTATATGTGTTAATGACTTTCATGTCTCTCTTTCTAGAAATGGTCTCTCCTGTTTCCAATACATTTCAAGTAGCTATGAAAACTTACAGAACTGCCACAGCTGTCTGCCCAGTTCCATCCTTCTCTGTTCTGGAACACTGTAGCACTGGCCCTTGCCCAGCTGGCTGAGCCTCTGCAGCTCCAACCTTACTGTCCTCAGCCAAGCTTCCCGCAGTTACCTAGTTGGCCTGTCTGTCCTGTTCTTCCACAGTCTACTTTCCCCAGCACAGCAGCACGGCTCTTCCTGCTACAGCCTCCATATCCTGTGGGGGCTTCTTTCTTCAACCATGTATCACATCTTTTTGTTCCCTTGCTTCAGGCTCTGCTGTGTCTTCACTGTACATCTGTTGTCGCCCTTATCAACCACACTGGACTGCCTTCTGTTACTGCTTCTTTGTGGAAAGCCTGGTCTTGACTTTCATATGATCAAGTTCTTTTTTTGTTTGTTTTGATTTTTATTTTTTGTTTTTCGAGACAGGGTTTCCTGTGTGTATCCCTGGCTGTCCTGGACTCACTTTGTAGACCAGGCGAGCATCAGACTCACAGGGATCCGCTTGCCTCTGCCTCCTGAGTGCTGGGATTAAAGACATTTGCTGCCATGCCCAGCCCCATGATTGAGTTCTTACCTTTTACATTTTACCAAATATTACTTTCTCATTCAGGCACCTTTGCCATCCAGTCTAATGGAACTGTCAAGTCACTTGTATTGTCTTTATAGAATACTCAGTGTGTCGTCTTTTCTGTGTTCTCTAGACTGGTCTTGAGTACCTGAGTTCAAGTAATCTTCCTGTCTCTGCCTTCTGTATAGCAGATACTAAAGGGGGCTATAAATTCATGCCATGCCGTGTGTGTGTGTGTGTGTGTGTGTGTGTGTGTGCGCGCGCGCGTGTGTGTGTGTGTGTGTTGCTGGGGACTGGCACCCTGGGCCACTTCCATGCTAAACATGTGCTCTCCCTGAGTCTACCACCATGTATACCCTCATATCATCGTTGTGAGTTTTTTGGGTTTTTTTCCTTTCATGTGTATGTGGTCGTGGTGTATGTACAGTTCATGTAGTTATATGAACATGTGGAGGCAGAGGTCTATGTCAGGAATCTTATCTTTTAATCTTTACTTATGTTTATATGCTGTAATTGTCTATGGATACAGTTTGTACATGGCAGGATGTTTGGAGATCAGAGGACAACTAGTAGGAGTTGGTTCTTTGTTTCTACCATGTAGGCTCCAGTGATCCAGCTCAGGTGGTCAGTTTGGAGGAATGCTCCTTTCCCAGCTGACTCTTCTCCACAGCCCCTGTCTCTGCCTTCCCTCAGGTGGGGTCCCAGCACCTGGTTTTTATAGGGTATTAGGGATCCAAAGTCAGGGCTTAAGCTTGTGCAGTGGTCGATCTACCAACTGAGTTTTTTTTTTTTGTTTTGTTTTGTTTTTTTTGTCTTGTTTTTTAATTCTTGGTTTAAAAAAAAAAAACTCTTATTTTGTGTATGTGTGCATGTGGAAATCAAGGACAACTTGCTGGAGTTGTTTCTCTCAATCACCACATAGTTCCTGAGGACTAAACTGAGGTCCTGAGGATTGGTTGTCTTGCTGGGTTCTGTTTAGTTTCCAAGACAAGCTCACTACTACCTAACTCCTGTTTCCTGGACCTCACTATGTACACCAGGCTGTCCTTGAACTCACCAAGGTCTCCCACGTGCTGAGATTCAAGTCATGCTACATAGCATTGGTTGAGGCCAGTCTGGGTTATGAGAAACATGGCCAAAAAAAAAAAAAAAAATCAGGGCTAGAGACATGGCTCAGCACTTCAGAATGCACACTACTCTTGGAGAGGACCTGAGTTCAGTTCCCAGAATCCGTGTCATTAGATCACACCTGCCTGTATCTCCAGCTCCAAGCTGACCCTCCAAGCTGACTTCTGAGGGCACTGTACTCAGTCTTGTGCATATGCCCACACATATACACACATTTTTCAAATCTTACAAAGAATTAGAATTACAAGGGACCAGCAAAACTGCGGTGTGGTTACAGGTGTATTCCACCAAGCCAAATTATTGCAGTTCTGGGCATGGAACCCAGGCCTAGGAAAACACTTAAGCAGCTGAGAGCCACCCCAACCCATCATCACTGGGTTTCTTTCTTTCTCTTTCTTTCTTTCTTTCTTTCTTTCTTTGTTTCTTTCTTTCTTTTTTAAAGATTTATGTATTATGTATAGAGTTTTCTGCCTACATATATACCTGATTGCCAGAATGGTTATGAGCCACCATGTGGTTGTTGGGAATTGAACTCAGGGCCTCTAGAAAAACAGACAGTGCTCTTAACCTCTGAGCTGTCTCTCCAGCCCCCTCACTGTGTTTCTTATATGTATGTTTGTTTGCTGTGCTTCTTCCCCATCAGAGTGTCTGAGTGAAGACTTATTTATTTCCATCTGTTGAATTGACCAAATTGATCAAATGTGTTTAAAACTACCCCCAGGAAAAAACAGCAGGGTAATCTGAATGAGATACTTTCTCCTACCTACTCATTACATTGTTATAATTTAGCTTTGAATAAAGCATTGAGTTTACAATTTTTCCTATTTTAAAACTTTTCTGTTGATACCTCAGCAAACAGGCTGTCATCGGTGATAGTAATGCTGCCAATGATTTGGTGTTCTTTGTGCATCATTTCAGGGAAAGCATTTTTAGCTTTAACCCTGATAGACAAACTTGAAGCGTACTTATATCCCTCTTGCTTTGTACAGGGGATCATCCACGGCAAGACAGCATGGATTTCAGTAACGAATGGGGAGACCCCTCTAACTGTCGATGTGGAGACAGGCTAAAGCCACTAGAGCGGAGGGCTGCACGCCAGCACCAGCGATGCCTAGCACATTCTTTGGTTGGGACTCCCAATTATATTGCACCTGAAGTGCTACTACGAACAGGTAAAGCATTTATTTGTTTCATAAAAAATATCAGTGGTCTTTTAAATCAGCCAAACTCACATTAGAATACAACTTATTTCTTCAGGTTTAAGATAAAACTGTTCATTTTGCATGATAAATTGTTGACTTAATGCTAATATTTGTATTCTGACCATTTCTAAAAGCGTTCTTGTGAATAACTATATAACTTTGGTACTTTTAGGCTATACACAGCTGTGTGATTGGTGGAGTGTTGGTGTTATTCTTTTTGAAATGTTGGTGGGACAACCTCCTTTCTTGGCACAAACACCATTAGAAACACAGATGAAGGTAAGGTATAGGACCTGCACAAAAGACTGTTAGCCCTTACACCACAGACCTTTATGTGTGCTCTAGGACCTAAAAGGGCATCTTTCCCAAAACACTTGACACAGGAGTATTTCACATTCTTTCAGATTTTGTTTTATGTAGAGACATTATGTCACCCTGGTGACCTAGAATTCACCATGTAGACCATCTGGCTTCAAACACTGAGGTTTCTTAGGGACAGCTCCTGGATTTAAGCATGAAACATGCATTCATGTGTTAAACAGCCTGAAGGTAATTTTATATAATAGTTGTAGTGCTGTTTGGTTTGTTTTTCTTGAGTGTTAGGGTTCAAGCCCAGGACCTTGGATATGCTAAACTAGTGCTCTACTCCTGAGCTGTAGCCCCAGCTCCCTGTCAGTTCTTTTTGGATGCAATCAATACAAGGCAGGTATAGAGCTTCCTATTTATAACATATCAACTTCAAGATTTTTTGTGGGGCTAGAGAGATGGCTCAGCAGTTAGGAGCACTGACTGCTCTTCCAGAGGACCCGGGTTCAATTCCCAGCACCCACATGGCAGTTCACAGCTATCTGTAACTCCAAGATCTGACACCCACAGACATACATCCAGGCAATACACATAAAATTTAAAAAAAAAAAAAAAAAAAAAAAGGATTTTTGTGTTTTAAAGTTATTTCAGATTTTGAATTTTAAGCCTAGCACAATCTTAATTCCAGGACTTGATAGGCAGAGGTAGATTTCTGTGAGTGCCAGGACAGCCAAGGCTACTACACCCTGTCTCAGAAATAAAACAGCCAGCTAGGTGGCAGTGGCACATTCCTTTAATCCCAGCACTCTGGAGGCAGAGGCAGGCAGATCAGTATGAGTTCAAGGCCAGCCTGGGCTACAGAGTGAGTTCCAAAACAGACATGGCTACAAACAGAAACCCTATCTTGAAAAAAAACAAAAATCAAACAAAACAACCTTACTGTGAGTCTTCTCAAGAGGAAAATATAGGAGAAAGTGACTTATTACTAAAGGTAAAATACCATGCAAATTATTCAGAAAACCAAGTAACCCAGTAAGACATTTGGCATAAACCTTGGGAAGTTGTCATTTTTCATCTCTCCCTAATTTTTAAACTCTTCTCTAGGTTATCAACTGGCAAACTTCGCTTCACATCCCTCCTCAGTCTAAGCTGAGTCCTGAAGCCTCTGACCTCATTATCAAACTTTGCCGAGGGCCAGAAGACCGCCTTGGGAAGAATGGTGCTGATGAAATAAAGGCTCATCCATTTTTTAAGACCATTGATTTCTCTAGTGATCTGAGGCAGCAGTCTGCCTCGTACATCCCTAAAATCACGCACCCCACAGATACGTCCAATTTTGACCCTGTTGACCCTGATAAGCTGTGGAGTGATGGTAATGAAGAGGAAAGCATCAGCGACACTCTGAACGGATGGTATAAAAACGGGAAGCACCCTGAGCATGCTTTTTATGAGTTCACCTTCCGGAGGTTTTTTGATGACAATGGCTACCCATATAATTATCCAAAGCCTATTGAATATGAGTATATGAATTCACAAGGCTCAGAGCAGCAGTCTGATGAAGATGATCAACACACTGGTGCTGATGTAAAAAACCGTGATCTAGTGTATGTTTAACACTCTAGGAGACATTTGTAAGAATTTACAGAAAGGCCTGAAATGCAGGGTATTTTGAGGTTTTGAGAAGATTATGCAAATGTGACAGAGTTTGCTCTGTGTACAATATTTTATTTTCCTAAATTATGGGAAATTGTTTTAAAATGTTAATTTATTCTACCCTTTTAATTCAATAATTTAGAATAAATTGTTATAAGGAAAGTAAATTATGAACTGAATATTATAGTCAGTTCTTGGTACTTAAAGTACTTAAAAAATAGTGCTCTGTTTAAAAAGAGAACCCTGGTATCTATTTGTATATATGCTAAATAATTTTAAAATTCGAGAGTTTTTGAAGATTTGTGAAAGACAGTTTTATCTTGCTTTAACCAAATATGAAACATATCCATATTTCCCTTATAACTTTGGTTTTAGATCACCATAAGCTAAAGAAATCAAGCCATCGCTTCTGAAGTATTCCTAGGTAATGCTATTCTGGAAGTATTACCCTGGATTCACAGATAGAGAGCAGAAGCAACATGTTCACTAGAAGTAATGCAGTTTACCCCTTCCCTCCACATACATCTTTAACCTAGAATTTTTCTCTCAGTTACCGGCTTTAAAAGAAGCCAGAGCACTACTAGTCTTGTCTCCCTGTTGGTATTAATGCTGCTTCCAGTTTTTGTCTTGTTGTTTTGTTTTGTTTTGTTTTGTTTTGTTTGAGACAGGGTTTCTCTGTGTAGCCCTGGCTGTCATGGAACTCCCTCTGTAGACCAGGCTGGCTTTGAACTCAAAGAGATCCGCCTGCCTCTGCCTCCGGAGTGCTGAGATTAAAGGCGTGAGCCACCACTGCCATAAACTGAATTTTCAAATACTGAAAAATAGGGTCTGTAATATTTTTATCTTAAGCTTAGAAGAAAAATTTCCATGTCCTAAGCAAAGAAGTTATTTTCAGTTTATAAAATTTGGATTAGAATTTATGTGGATATACTCACTAAGAAAGTACTTTTTCCAGGGGCTGAGGATATAGCCCAGTAGTAGAGCACTTGCTTAACATACACAAAGCCCTGGGTTCAATCCCTAGCTCCCTGCCCCCTAAAGGTACCTTTGAAGTACAGTGACCAATCTTGATTGTATTATCAATGCTGTAGATGTCCTCTTTCAGAACAGTGCTACAGCATGAATTGTTGGCAAAGGAAAATGTAACTATTTGGCACTATTATACCTAAGAGTAGATTAATTGGTTAAAAATAATTACTAATTAATTCTTAATTGGGTTGACCATTCCTAATTAGAAGATACAAAGTGGTTTAGAAAGTTAAGACCTCCTAAGTTATTAAAGATTATTGTCCTATTTATGTAATGTTTAGGTTCTAAGGAACAGTTGTGGATTCATAACAAAATGCATAGTAACATCTTTTAGGAAGAGTTGGGCTGTATTCTGACCTTAGTAAAGTTTGTATATTATTTCATTTTATTATCAAACTTAATGTTAATGGATAGGAATGATATTTACCTATCTAGCTTTCTTATAAAAGATGATTTGTTTAAAACCATATGTATAGTAAAATTAAAGGCAAAGCTATTTGGTTGAATTGGAGAAAGAGAAAAAAATTACTAGCTTACTCTTTCATGTTGAGCTTAGAACCTGTTACAGTGTAAGAGTGTGCCCTTGGGGCTACTGGTTCTTTTGAGATGAAGGCTTTGTGAACTCTGGCCCTAGTAGAAAAAAAGAGCATATCAACCCATACACAGAAAGTGCTGCATGTGTTTTGAGGAGACCCTGGATGTGATAAAACCTCACAGACAACAGGCTAAAGACCTAAATCCTATAAGTAAATTGCTATATTAAACTGAGAACTTTATTTATTGCACAGTACTCAGATGAGCACATTTATAAACTAATGACATGTTATTGGAAAGGTTTGTAGCGTGCGATATGATGACCCTGTGAATACTGGCACTACACTGACATGTTTTAAACACTATTTTGAGGGCACTGAAATATCGTGTTTCTGAAAGATTTCTAATGAGAACTATAAGAGAATGTGCTATCACGGAGCAGTTGAATAGTCTTTAAAATCCTATGCAAAACATATGTATTCAAGAATGTTTGACTTGGCTCCCTCTTATTAAGATAACCCTCTTCTTCTCTGGGTTTCTTCACCCAGATCAGCATTTTCATTTAGTGGTTTTACTCCTGGATTATGGTGCAATAGAATAGAAAACCAGCTTCAACGTGTTCACCCTGCAGGACAGCTGAGGTGCTGTCTCTTCCTCCCCACACCCACGCTTCCTCAGGTGTAAACACTACAGGTCCTATGTCCTTCCACGCATTTGTCTGAGGCAGTAGACAAGCATTTGGTATCCGTGGTTTTAGTATTTTATACACAATTTTAATATTTTGGAGACTCATACTGGTTATTTTACTCCCTGACTATATCCAGTTCTTCCAGCATAGAAGCTGGTGCTTTCTGAGAAAACAACGAGAACAGCGTAAAAACCTGGACACTCTTAACTGAAACGGGCAAAGACACTGTTCTTCCTCCTCTCCCTTAAACTGGCCGTCTCGTGTTCTCGCCCCCATGATGCGTATCAGTAGTATTTATAAAACGCGTTATGTAATTGTACATACTGTTGTGTATTGTTCAGTGACATCCTGAGGCAGGCCTTGTTGCTGTATCTGTCCTATCTTCCTATTTGTAATAGAAACTATAGAATGTATGACTAAGAAGTCACTTTGAGATGACTTTTTTAAAAAGTTATTACCTTCTGCTGTTGAGAAGTGCAAAACTGTGAGTGGAAATGTTTTATTTTGAGTTAATATGTTAGAAAGTAGAAACACAGTGGGAGGAGTTTTTAGATATGCTGCTGCTGTTACCCAAGGTACTTCAGAAATTTTTCTATAATGAACAAAAGAATCCCTTTGATATTTAAAGTAAAACAGTCTTTTTTTTTAATCTAAAGTGTAATTTGGGTCAACATATTGGTATATTTGTAAAGTGCCTTAGTATATTCCTTTGTGGAGGGCACTACCCAGTTTACTTTTATATTGTATTATGTATATACGTATTTTGTATTAAAATGGAATCAATGGCAACACTACCACTTTATAAAATAATGCTTTGCTAGGGAAAAATTACAGCTTTGCAATATAACAACTGTTTTTGCATATCTCTGAATGTAATAGAACAAATAATGAGTCTGTTTTTAATGGATCCATATGCATTTTCCTAATCATTTCCTCTAGTGTAACACTTGCTGGGATAATAAAAACTTCAGATCTTTTAACCATGTGTGGAGAGCTGAATTACATTGTTTCCACTTTGCTTTGTGGGGGCGGGGCCTACGTGCGTGAGGCACAGGGCAAGCTTCAGGACTCATTTCTCTCCTTGATTGTGTGGGTGCTGAAGTCAAACTTGTACCTTCAAGGGTGGTGGCAAGAGCCTTTACCCACTAAGGAAAGTTAGCAGCCTGCCTTTCCTTCTCTTCTCCACCCCCCGCCCTTCACATTTATGTGTTGTGTGTATGTGTGTGCACATGCCACAGCATGCATGAGAGATCAGAGGATTTGTGAGATTCGGTTCTCCCTATCAGCCACATGGCTCCTGGGGATTGAATCCAGTTGTCAGGCTTAGAGACAATCGCCTTTACCTGCTGAGCCATTTTATCATCCCAATTTTTAAATTTTTTTTTGAGAATTTAATTTTATATAATTTCTTAAGTTTTTAAAAAATTAGAAAGAATTCTATCACTTCTCCCTTCCCTTTCCTCCCTCCAATTTGCAATGTACGCCCCACTTGGCATTCTCAAAAATCCATGGCCTCTTTTCATGTGTGTGCTTGTTCCTAAATAAATAAATACAACCTTCTCAGTCCATAGAATATTATTGTATGTATGTGATTTCAGGATGGACCTTTTTTTGGATAACCATTTAATGTGCTTTCCCTGGGAAAGACTTTCTCCCACTTGCAGCATTGCTTACTTACCTATAGCTCTTTGTCTAGGTTTGAGGCCCCATGAGATTCGCCCATCTGTGTTAGTATGTCTACTGATGTCATCCTTGTTCCAGCCTAGTTTCCTACATTCAATTTCCATTTTGTTTAATCTTAGAAAATTTATGATTAAAAACTTTGATGCTTTGGAATTGATGTGTAGAACAATGATAGTACAGTTATGTAGTTAAGACAAATCAGCTGTAGGATGTAGGGGACATTTCATTTTCTCTAGTGGAAGTAAAAATCAGGGTCTAAAAATTAATGTGTTCCTTTATATTTCCTTTTTATTTATTTTTGGTTTTTCGAGACAAGGTTTCTCTGTGTGTAGGCTTAGCTGTCCTGGACTCACTTTGTAGACCAGGCTGGCCTTGAACTCACAGCGATCCGCCTGCCTCTGCCTCCCCAGTGCTGAGATTAAAGGTGTGCACCACCATGCCAGGCTTTCCATTTTATTTTATACATTTAAAACAACGTATGTATATACATGTGCAAAGGTGCCCTAAGGGTCCAGGAAAAGGTGTTGGGTCCCCTGGAGCTAGAATTACATGTAGTTTTTGATGTGCCTAATGTGGGTGCTAGGAATTCAACTCCAGTCCTCTGAAAGAACAGCAAGTACTTTTAACCTCTTACCCAGTTTCCAGCCTTGTAATTCCATTTTAAAACTTTTCTTTTTGTTTTTTTAAGATTTGTTCTCATGCAACTCAGGTTGGTTTGTAATTTAGGGAGCTGAAGCTGGCCTTGCACCTCTGAGGCTCTTGTTTCTACCTACTGAGTGGTAGACACATGTCTGCTGTTCCATCCAGACCCTAAAACATTTCCCTAAATAAACTCTACGTTAGTATCATTAATATGTGTATGTATGTATGTATGTCACTGGGCATGGTGGTGCACACCTGTAATCCCAGCTCTCTGGAAGGCAGAGGCAGGCAGATCTCTTGAGTTCGAGGTCAGCCTGGTCTACAACGCAAGTCCAGGATAGCCAAGGCTACACAGGGAATCCCTGTCTCAGAAAAGCAAAAACAAAAACAAAAAAAGTACGTGTGTCTGTGTATAGGTTACATATATATCTATTGAGGCCTGTTCCTTTTGAGGAGCATAACTATAGATATTTTTATTTTATTTTAGGCCCACCAGCCACATCATATCAGCTCGTTGCTGATGGAAAAGAATCTCTATACAAGGTCAGGCTGACCATAAGCTATGTTTATGATCAGCATACCCTATGGCCTGATTAATCAGCAGAAATTCCCCAACCATAAGCCCAGCTGCTCCCAACTGCCAGGCACACCTTCAAGGTCAGCGAGAACTTCATGTTAGCAAAATAACTTGAGTCAGCCGACTACCCTGTTCCACCATCTACCCTCCTGTATGAGATAATTGCAGTTTTCACCTTTAAATACGCAATACAATTTCCCCTCAAGGACAAGATTCAGATCCCAAACTGGATGCCTCCCTGAGCTCAGAAAATAAAGCTTTCATTTTAAGCTTCTAGATCTGAAATGAGTTTTCTTGGCTTCCACTCCAAACCTAACAATACACATACACACACACACACACACACACACACACACATTGGTGTTTTGAGACAGGATTTCTCTATGTTGCCCAGGCTGTCCTGGAACTTGCTCTGTAGGCCAGGCTGGCCTTGAATATAATTTTTATATTATATATATATAATTATAATTCTTAGATGTTCTCTCAAATCAGTTGAACACGAAACATTTCAAATGTTCCCAATCTGCTTGTTTCTCAAAAAGGGAATAAAAGTTGCCAGATATGTTTGAGGCATGGATGGCTACTGTCCCCAGCATCCAGTGTTTCATCATTCATTCTGCTACCCAGATACCCAAAGCATCTTCCTGGATTTACAATCTGGGCATAACTCTAGGTTGTCTACTGGGGAAGGTTCAGTTTGCTCAGCAGGGGGAAAAATCGTTTTCAGTAATAGGTTTTGAAGGGAGCCGGTCGTTCAAAAGAGCACAGATTACTGGGGATGAAGGAGTTAATTAGAGTTATGCCATGGACAGACAGATGGGGAAAAGAATGGCATGGGAGTCCACGGAGAGCTTAGGACCCAGTACCACAGACAGAGAGACAGCACAGTATGGTCCCTAAAGAGAATGGAGCCTCCTCTTACAGCTTTTGAGGGTTGAGAGAAGATCATAGGAGCCTGAAGGCAGGCTCCACTTCTCAAGTTGGATCCAGGAAAGGCTGCGCGTACTGGATAAGACAAGCTCTTGATGTAGACTCAGTAGCAAGTCTGCTAGCCCTGGGCTCTGGACAGTGACTCGGCAGGGTGCCTGCCAGTATCAGTGAGGGGATCCCTGATCTGGATTCTCGTAGTGCATGCTTATTCCTCTTGATCTGAGGCTGGATGACGACAGAGACTCTTCTTGTGACCTTGTGACCAGGTCATCTACGAGAGCAAAAAGTGCTCCAAACTGTTGAGACATCAATGTTTTCTGGCCATTGTAAATGCAATGGCCAGAATTGTGTTTGGAAGGAGGTAGTTGTTCTAGGTATTTGTTGAACTGGGAGCTGGGGGTATCACTCCTATAGTAGTTTGTCTAGCGTGTACAAAGCCCTGGGTTAGCTCTCTAGCACCACAAACCACATGGGGCCGGGCATATGCTTAACTACTGCCCTGAGGAGGTGGGAACAAAAGGATCAGAAGCTTGGTGTAATTTTTAGCTACAGATGAAGCTCCATGCTTGCCTGACCCCTCTCTCTATCTTGAAAACTGTATTTGTATTTATTGAGCTAGTGGAATTCTTTTCCTGAATTGCGAGTGAGCGTGTGTGTGTGTGTGTGTGTGTGTGTGTGTGTGTGTTTGTGTGTGACTATGTAGCCCTGGCTGGCCCAGAACTCACAGAGATCCATCTAACCTGCCCAAGCACTAAGATTAAAGGCAAATACCCATGGCTGGCATGTTTTAATGTTAGAAAGTGAAGTACATTACCTGTACCCTGACAATGTGTCAATGACTCTTTTCTCCCCATAGCACTGTCTAGTACGTATCTATAAACCGTGAAACACACATTACTTTTTATGATTATATTAAACGATATGATTATATTAAAACGATAGTCCCCTTTTTAAAAAAATCAAGGAAATAAAAGTCCACCGGTAGCGTGTCTTGAGGGTATTCGTGTTGCACGGTGGCATGGGTCCCAGGCTACATATTCTAAGTACTGGATTCTAAAGCAAGATTTGTCATAAACGAACTGTTTGACCACTGACACACACCTGTAAGAGAGCCCCTGACCTCCTAACCTCAGAGCAGCTCAGTGAAACTCTACGAGGATGCAACGCCAGCGCCTTGGGAAGAGATACTTAGGTCCACAAGGTAAGTACTGAAATAGGAGAGGCAGCACGAAGCCCTTCGCCACGCCTACTCCTATTCCTTAGCCGCGCGGACTGCGCAGACGCACCCGGAGCCTGGCCACGCCCCCCACAGGTTCCGCCTGCGCGCGCACGCCCGCATAGCCTCACTTCCGGGGCGTGGCCCCGCGGGTGCGGGCTTGGCAGTGGGCGCTGCTTTAAGTGGGCCTGCCGGGTTTGACTTCAAATTGGCTGCGGAGCTGGAACTGCGGCTCCCGCGGGCCTCGGCTGTGCGGCTCCGACTTCTTTCCCCGCCACGCGGCGGGCAGCGTGTCCCGAAGCCTCGGGCCGCTTCAGGTGAGTGCTCGGGCCGGGGAAAACCCGGTCCAGCCTCGGTGCACAGCGCTCGCCCGACGAGCCCTCCTGTGAGGCCACCTCCGGCCCGGGTCAGTACAGGTGTCACCCGACCCACGAAAGCGTTTGAAGCTTTCACGCCCCCGCCCCGAAACCTCCGCCCTGTAAAAAATGCCCAAAGCGTGGACGTTGGGATTCGGCTTCTTTGCGTACAGTTTGTTATGTTGTTGTGCTGCTTTTTAGTGGCTTACTTATTTTTGTTCCGTTTCTCCTTTGTATTTGTCTTTATTTTTAGTTTTGAACTTTATTGCTAATGTGTGAGTGTAGTCTAGATAGACGTGGGCGCGCGAGTGGAGGTCAGAGGACAGCTCTGTGGAGTTGGTTCCTTCTATCCACCACTATACATGGGTCTCAGGGTTGAACCAGGGTCGCCAGGCATGCTGGGCAAATGCCTTTACCAGCTGAGCCAACTCACTGACCTTTGTTTGCTTTTGTTGTTGTTTTTTAAGTGTGATAATATTGATGTTCGTTCTTTCTGTCTTCTGTGTTTCTTTCTGTCTTATTTCGAGACAGGGTTTCTCTGTGTAGCTCTGGCTGTTCTGGATCATATTCTGTAAACGATACTGACCTCAAAATCAGAGATCCGCCTGCCTCTGCTTGCTAGTGCTGGCATTAAAGGTGTGCACCGCCAGGCTTGAAGTTAATTCTTATTTTAGCCCAGTGTTCTCCCATAGACTCATATATGGCCCTTTCCGTTTGACAATGTAGAAAAAATTTAACCCTGGAAGCATTTGCTTCATTCTATATGCGGCAGCAAAATTGCGTCTAAACGTGTATGCACGTTGCCAGCCTTATTTGTTTGAGACAGTAGCCAAAGCTAGCCCTGAACTCCTGATCCTCCTTACTTCTGCCTTGTACTGGGATTACAGGCAGCTTCACCACACCTAGTTCAGACCTTTATTTAGTAACCATTAGTACTTTTTATGTAATTAACTCCCAACAGAACAGTGATGTCCCTCTCTCTTGAACATGTCCACTTATGTCTTCCATTTAAATCATACTGTTGTGTTTAAATATCTGTATTATTAGTATGCCCGGCTAGCAGTCAATCAAGACCCAGACTTATTATAAATATAACACTTGTTATATTTTAAAATAACCTAAGTTATTTTAGTTAACCTAAGACAGGGCAGACATTAATTCTCTAAATTACTTCCCATAGTGGGGCACGAATAGGATACCTGCCCCAGTCCCATGCCAACTGTTTCTCATAACTTCTATCAAGCTACTGCCTATCAATAACCTCAAATACTTGTTCCTGTTCTTCATCTGTGCCAAATCTCCATCCATTGCCGGCCACATGCTTTTCTTCCATCTAAGCCATGCCAGCCGGCCGCCTTCTCTTCTCTTCTGGTACTTCTTTCTCTTACCCAGGATTTTTTGTCTCTCCAAGCCCAGGAACCTTAGCCACACCTATCTCAGTTGCCCTGCCCAGGTGGGGTGGCCTTTTATTGGTCAAAAGGTGGGTCACAGAGACAGTAAGCAGTAATGAGCATCAAAATACATCAGACCAATCCCCAACATCATACCTTTAACTCCTGCTTGAAACATTGATGTTTCAGAAGGTGTGCACTTAGCAGGTGTCAAAGATTGCCACACACTAATGGGCTAAATGTAGCAGTATCCTGTTTTCATTTCTGAAGGAGATAGTTTGGTAATTAGTAAGTTTTCAAACCAAGAAATAGCAAAAACTGCCTCCTACCGACATTGGCAACCTGTGACCTGTATCATGCTTTGAAAAAATTATTCGTGTTGATGTGTTGATCAGCTTTCCAGTCTCATAGAGCACAAAAAGCTATGTGAACCTTTATGGCATTTATTATCCAATGAGGCTGTTAGACGTGTGTGTGTGTGTGTGTGTGTCTGTAAATAAAATCTTCTAAGGATTCTGTATCTGATTTTGAAAATAGTATCAAAAATTCTGATAAGTAGTAAGGATCAAAAAATCTCATTGAATTGACTTTGTTGTGTTTCTGTTCAACAACAGCATGTTGGCTTTTTTTTTTTTTTGTCTGCTTGACTGTGAAAAAAATAGCATGTCAAATCACTATGGTCCACGTCAGTAGTATGCTAAGTGGATTTTGCTGGTGCTGTCTCTTGATAGGGCTTGAGTGTGGCTTTTAAGTTGTTACACTTACTAATCTGTTTCATTCAAGATGAACTGAAGGGTTACAATACTATAGAATGGGTTTTGTTTTGTTTTTTCTGAAGAGGTTTGCATGTTTATGCATGGGTCTTTTAGTAATAATAACTTTATTGTGCTTGAATATACATCATATGATTATAAAGGTTTTTTTAAAAAAAAAAACTATGCTATGCTTTAATTGTTCTTTGGGGGGACCTGCCAATTTTTGGGCTGATTGATAGTTGTTAGTGACTATGGAAATTATCATGTAGTTGTTTTCATGTTCCAGAGGTAAACGTCCTGAAGTTGCTCATCTGTCTCTAGCACCTTTCAAAGTACTTTGTTAGGCAAGTCTGACAACCCAATTTCAAATCCTAGAACCCAGCTAAGGGTGGAAAGAGAAAATTGACTCTTCTGACCTCGACACATGTTTTCTCTCTCTCTCTCTCTCTCTCTCTCTCTCTCTCTCTCTCTCTCTCACACCTCGACACATGTTTTCTCTCTCTCTCTCTCTCACACACACACACACACACACACACACACACACACAAATAAAGTTTTTTTGTTTTTTTTTTGTTTTTTGTTTTTTTGGTTTTTCGAGACAGGGTTTCTCTGTGTAGCCTTGGCTGTCCTAGACTCACTTTGTAGACCAGGCTGGCCTCGAACTCACAGCGATCCGCCTGCCTCTGCCTCCCGAGTGCTGGAATTAAAGCTGTGTGCCACCACCGCCTGGCTCTTTCATGTGTTTTTAAGTTTTCTTTTTTTCCCAGGGAATGCATTTATAGATTGATTATTTAACTTCTAATTCTTTTTAATTTTTGTTTTGACTTTTTTGCAGTACTGTAGGTCAAACCCAGGGCCTGGTACATGCTAAGCTGTCACTCACACACTGAGCTACATCCCTGGTCTATGCAGATTTTAGAACTCCTCCTATTCCAGAGGTAGACTTCCTAAAATTGCTTGTTTGTCTCCAGCTGGTTGAGAGTACTGTGCCAGGCAAAGCTGACTACCTGAGTTCAGCTCCTGGAACCAGCTTAAGGTAAAAAGAGGATCCACAGGTTGTCTGTCTGCCCTCTGACTGCCACACATATGTCATGGCACACATTTTCCCCCTTATGAGTTTATTGCTAGTATTTGCTTATTTTTGTGTGTATTTTTGTGTTTATTTTGTGTGTCTTGGACTTACTTTGTAGACCAGGCTGACCTCAAACTCACAGAGATCCACCTGCCTCTACCTCCCAAGTGCTGGGCTCTACTTCTGTCTTTTATCTTATAGGAAATTCTTTTCAACCTGGTGCTCCTTAAATGTTTCTTGAATGGGTGACCTGTGCATTACAGTAAAAATGGCAGTTCTCAGTGGAGCCCAGCCTATGATACTCGCTTTAGATGTAGATCAGCAAGGGCCTCAGCTGGTTGGCTACATCTTAGTGCTCCTCTTTTGGAGGTCTTTAGTTGCTGGTTTTTCCAATTGTACATGCATGGAGGAGTTACTTTGCTCTTTGTAGAGGGACTTTTTCAGTCACATATTAAGTTTGATTAAAACAGCTATAAGTTTTTGTGTGTAATTAAATTTATGCTTGAATTAACATTTCCTGTTTTAGCTTGTTCAATTTGAATAAATTTAGTCATTTGGCTAAATTATAATCAAGTCTTATAAACAAAACAGCATGTTGGGTAGTGTACAAGAAGGGCTTGAATAAAATGAAGCAGCAGATTGTCTTTCTAAGAGTTAAGATTCTGAATCTTGAGGCAACTTTTTTGGAGGCTGGTGGCGTTACATTAACCTTGAGACAGTAGGGAGTGTTAACAATTAATAGTAGTTAATTTTTCTCTATTAGCCTTTTCCCCTTACATAGACTCTCTTCCTCAAATATTGCCAGTTTCTATGCTACATAAACCCAGTTTCTGTTCTCCTGCACTGGAATTTCTGCCATGATAAAGAAAATTGAAGAATGTCATAAATACAAGTATTAATATTCTGGCTTAGATATTGCTACAGTAATAGAAAACAATTACTTATATCTGACAGTATATCCATAAACAGTTTGTTTTCTTTGATACCCAAAGACTTAGCATGTCATCTGTTAATTGAATTGACTTTATATTATTTGTTAGAAAATATCAAGCTGGGCATGGTAACTCAACACCTGTAATCCTGCCACTTGGGAGGTTGAGCAAGAGAGTTATTATGGGTTCTAGGCCAACCTGAGCTAGTATGAAACCCTGCCACTCTCCTCCCTGAAGAAAAGAAAAAGATTTGGTTTGAAGCGAATTCTATCTGACTAGAAAGAAAAATTCAAAACAGTATACCATTGAAGAAGGCTAGGAATAACTCCTATGATCTTTGAGCCCTGAACCATGACCATTAAAAAAAAAGAGAAACTTGCTATCCAAGGCCAATGTCTCCTGGTGAAAAAGCCTAAGACCCAAGGTGGCTCTTAGGCCATATGAATAAAGATACCAAAACCTATTAATATTTCAAAGCTCAGGCCTTAGCTGGGCAGACTCTCAGCTCATATAAGTTAACCCTACCTACCACCTAGCCCCATCCAGCCACGTGGCCAGCTATACCTTCCAAGCCCATAATCACAGCTGTCTCCTCTCATGTCTCCTGGCAAAAAGGCTTTCCTCTTTCTTCTTCCCAGAGTTCTTCTTTCCTACCTAGAAGTCTGTCCTTCCTACTCCCTGCCCTCTTGGCTGTCAGCAACTTTTATTATCCAATCAGGGATAATTTGGGAGGCAGGGTTTACATAGTATCATTTTAGATATGTGAGAATTTGCTCATGGGACAGTAAGGATGGTGGAGGGCAAGCAGTTAACATTTGAATACATAGTAGCTCCAGACCAACCCCAACAATCAGCTGTGCGCTTCCAGAGCCGTCCAGACTCTTCTCTTACCATGCTGCTGCCCAGACTAGGCATCACTGTAGGGCAAAGGTGGCTTCAGAGCAGAAGTCATCACACAAGAATCAAACAGGCCCGGAGAGATGGCTCCTTCTTCCAGAGGACCCAGGTTCAATTTCCACCACCCTTGTAGCTGCTTACAAGTGTCTGCAACCTCATTGTTGGGGATCTGATGCGTCCTCTGTCCTGTGGGCACTGTATGCACTTGGGGCACATACATTCAGGCAAAACACCCAAATTCATAAAATAAAAATTAAAAAAAAAGAAAAAAGAATCAAGTAATAGTCCCAGCTTGGTGGGATGAAGGAATGTAAGAGTTGTGGGGATCAGAAGCTAGATCCAGGGATGAGGGTTGTAGTTAAGACAGCCCTAGCAGCAGTGCTGCATTGAAGGTTAGCTAATTCTCTTCAGGGTTAAACCTTGTAGATCGTGTGTGTGTGTGTGTGTGTGTGTGTGTGTGTGTGTGTGTGTGTGTGTTTTGTATTGAAGGTTACCTAATGTTTAAGATTCCTACTTGTAATGCACCTCAGATAGTTCTTTCTCAGAGGCCTGGATATTGCTCAGTAGTAGAATGTGGAGCACCTTCAAGGCTCTCTCTCACTTTCACCAGCAGGAGCCAAGTGAGAAAGAGGGCGATTGCTCAGTTTTCCCTTGTTTTCTTTATCAACTTTGATGTGACTGGAATTCTTACTGTTTAGAAGTTAGGTAAAATGTACCCACACAGGCTAAGGAGATGGCTCTGTTGGTAAAGTGCTTGCCGGGTGAGAATGAAAATCTGGGTTGGGGGCTGTGTGTGGTGGCGCACACCTTTAATCCCAGCACTGGGGAGGCAGAGGCAGGTAGATCTCTCTGAGTTCAAGGCCAGCCTGGTTTACAAAGCGAGTCCAGGAAAGCCAGGGCTACACAGAGATACCCTGTCTTGGGAAAACAAAGAAAATTATGATTGGATCCCCAGAAGCCACTGGGTACTTAGGGCACATGTCTGTATAATGTTAACGCTGGAGAAACAGACAGAAGGATCCCTGAGACCTGAGACCTGCAGGGCAGCCAGGCTAGCCAGTCAGCAGTAAGCCCTAGGTTCGGTTAGAGACCCTGTTTCCAAAAATAAGGCAGAGAGCATTTAGGAAGAACTCTAGGCTGTGTTCACTCTCTAACGCTGATACCTCCCCCATCACAATCCCCCGCCATCCCAACCCCCATGTAAAAACCATTCTAAACTTTTTATTTTTGTTTGGTTTGGTTTGGTTTGGTTGGTTCAAGACTGGGCTTCTCTGTGCAGTCCTGGCTATCCTGGAGCTTGGTAGGCACTGCCATACCTGGCTAAAATGTTATCTTTTTAATTAATTTGTTTTATGTATATGAGTGCTCTATCTGCATGTACACCTGCAAGCCAACAGAGGGCATCAGATCCCAGTGTAGATGGTTGTCAGCCACCATGTGTTCGCTGGGAATTGAACTCAGGACCTCTGGAAGAACAGACAATGCTCTTAACCACTGAGCCATCTCTCCAGCCCTAAGTGAAAGAAAGAAAATATTCATTTCCTTTCATCTTAAATTGTGTTATATATTCATTTTTACTTAGTTTTTTATTTTTTTGCTTATACATCTTTTTGTTTTTTTCATAATCAGAAACATAACAAATAATTTTTCTCAATTTTTCAAAGATTCAGGTTTTATAATTATTTTCCAGTTTAGGGGATTTTCTCTGTTTTTAATAAATTTGGCCATTAACTTATTTCTATATTTTCTTATGTTTTTAGCTTGCTACTAGCCTTTTTCCAGTTTCCTGAGTTGGTAGCTGCTAGTTGTGTGTGTTCTTTCTTACAGTTTTGGGTATGGAGAATTTCTTACTTGGTATTAACTCCACCCCATCGTTTTGATACTGTGTGCTTGCCCCAGGCTGGAGCACCCTTCTCTAAGCACTGGCTTTCTCAGTTGTCCTGACAGAGAGAGCTCCTGAAGAGTTGCTGCACTCCTGCTCTTATTAGCCCCACGGTGACGGTCCTGCTGCCTGTGTCCGGCACTGACAGCTGCTGGGTTTCGGCCCTGTGCTGAGCAGAGGGGTGGGGAAATAGATTGCCAAGAAAGTGGAACTTAGAAAATTCACTTAGTTCTGTTTCCTAGGGGGCTACTGTTCCTCCTCCCCCACACCAGGACCCAGTCCTGTCATTTTGCTGGTTTTCAGAATGTTCTGTGGTGCCAGGTCTGTGACCCTGCCTTAACTGTATGTCACTCCCTAAGGTTGGCTCTCAGAAAGAGATTGGCATCTATCTTGGCTTCCTGTCTCTTTCTTGTGCTTGGAACCTGAGTCTGGTCATTAGATGAAAGGTTTTGAGGTTGATGATTCTAATACAGTGCCTAATACATAGCCCACGGCGTGCTTCAGTCAACCCTGCTGAGAAAAGGAGCAGCAGTTGTTCTCTGGCTGGGTAGAGGATACGAACCCTAGGGGACAGCAGAGAATGTGACTTGAGGTGGGTGTGACCCTAACGTCCTTTCTCTTCAGCCGAGGTTGTAACACCTCCTAAACCTCCTGTAAGGTTTCTTTTGTAGAACACAGTACTAGCCTCGTGTACTCTGGCAAATAGAGTTCATCCTTAGCTCTTCCCAGCTAACATTTTTCTATTGCTTCCATAATTGGGCTACTTGGCAGATAATCTTTGTAGTCCAACAGTGTAGTTGGTCTCACTGATTCCTGGGATGCCTGCCCACCCACCACCATCGTCCTTGCCCCTGCCCACTGACCAAACATTCTACTTAAAATTGTACTGGAGAAATTTATTTGATTTTTTTTTTTTTTCCTCAAAGAGGTCCTTTTCCAAAAGTAAAGAAAATAAGAAAGATTGTCTTTAGTCTAGTGAGGCATGGTGGCACATGCTGGAATTCCCACCACATGAGAGGCTGAGACAGGAAGACTTCTAGTTAGGGGCTGGGCTACATAATAAGTTCCAAGCTTGTCTGTCTCAAAACACTAAAAAGAAAAAAAAAAATCATCAATTAACTCGGTCTTAGCTATGGACGACATGACTCGTCAAGAAGCACAGTTAGTGTGGATAGTTTGGATAGAGTAAGCTGGGGTCAGCTCC
This sequence comes from Acomys russatus, assembly GCF_903995435.1. Classification (NCBI taxonomy): domain Eukaryota; kingdom Metazoa; phylum Chordata; class Mammalia; order Rodentia; family Muridae; genus Acomys; species Acomys russatus. The sequence continues at coordinate 44,651,445 of NC_067157.1, read as the reverse complement.
TACATGGAAACTACCCTGGTCTTAAAAATATTTATTTTATGTGACTGTGAGTGTGCATGCATGCACATGTCTATGCAGTGACAGTGAATGGAGGTCAGATGCGGGCATTGGCTCTCCTGACACTGTAGTTAAAGCCAGTTTGTGAGTGTGCATGAGCAGTAGGTGCCCTTAACCACTGAGCCACGCTCCAGGTCTGCAGTTATCCGTTACTACCCAGGAACTCCCATTTGGATAGTCTACTGATGTACAAAGGAGTAAAACACATATCTCCCTCATACTTCTCCCTCCTCTCAGTTTTCCTGTGATCCGTCTTGGTCATCTTGCTACTTCCCCAAGCCTGAAGTGCCACTCATTGTAGCCTAGCAAGCAGCTGGCATTCTTTCCCTACAGTGTTGCAGATTTGCTTTTCTAGTCTCATGGCCACCACCCTCATCCAGATCATCCCACTGCAGAACATGCAGCCCCTTCGAGCTGTCTTCCACTGTTATCTGTACGTAACAGAATAAGCAGTCATTGCCACCATTATCAACGCTGGCATTATCAAGTGCCTAATTCTAATGCTTTATTTATGTCCATCTTCACATATCTATGTCCTCCTACTAACTGCAAATAACTTAGTTCTTATGTGCAGAGACTTTTATTGAAGACATACTTATCTGCAAAGTAGCCCACTTTGATTTCCAGCTCAGGATCCTCCTTCCTTGGACCCCAGTTGCTGGTGTTAGAAGCCTGAGTTGTCATGCCTGGTGCCAAGTTACTTATTTTTATTTATTTACTTGTACTGAGGATTAAGTGTAGGACCTCCTGAATGCTAGACAAGTACTCCTCTGTTGACCAGTATCCTGAGCACCCACATTTTTGCTTGTTTGTTTACTCAGTTATGTGGTTTGACTGAGTTGCTCAGGCTCACATTGAACTTGCTGTGAGGCCAGATTGGCCTCAAACTTGTGATCCTGCTGCCTCAGCTCCCAAGTAGCTGTGATTACAGGCATGTTGTTTTAAACACAATCCCAATTGTTCAGTTTCACCGATGAAGACTCAGGAGCCAGATTCTGGGGTGAAAACTTACTAGCTCAGAGAGGCAGAGGAAGCACCTGCTGACCTTCTTACTCAGCTCACATCTCCATGCTGTCTTAAATACTCTTCAACTCAATGTCCCCCTTTCTACTTCCTGTGTGTCTATTTTTCTACTTCCCTTCCCATGTTCACTTCCTGCTAATCTGGTTGCTTGTTCCACCTCTTGACCTAGGGTTAACTTTATGTAGCTCTTAGATTAAAGGAGTGTGCTATGGCTGAGCCACACCACAAGTACTTGTTTACAGTAAACAGAAAGCTCTAGGATCAAAAGCTAAGCCCTACCCAAGATGTTTCCTTAAGGATGGAATTGTAGGTGTGATTGTAGAGATGGTGTCACGTGTGTTATTATTGTAAACTTAATTTTTAAAAAATTAATTGTTCAGACTGGAGTAATGGCTCAGTGGTTAAGAGCACTGGCTGTTTTTCCAGAGGGCCTGCCTGGTTCAATTCTCAGCACCAACACTGTGGCTCACAGCTGGCTGTCACTTCAGTCTCAGAGTTACCATACACCTTCCCTGCCCTCTGCACACACTGCATATACATGGTATATAAACATACAAAAGACAAAATACTCAATACATATAAAATAAATGAATTATTTAAAAATTTGTTATTTTGTCGATGTAGGGTAGGTATATCTGTGTATGTGGAAGTTAGGAAATTTGATTTTCTTGTTTCACCTTTATTTGAGTTCATTGGATTAAAGCTGGGTGATCTGAATTGTCTCACTGGACCCATGTAAACTTCCTTCTTAGAGGAGCCCTACAAAGCATGGTTTTAAAACAACTTTGTGCTTACTCTTACAAGATGTATAACATGAAAATGCTTCTTGCTTCTTCTTTCTTAGCTTACACATGAGCATGAGTCTTCTGATGATTAGTGAGAATGTAAAGCTGGCTCGTGAGTATGCATTGCTGGGAAACTATGACTCTGCTATGGTCTATTACCAGGGAGTTCTTGACCAAATTAACAAGTATCTATACTCAGTCAAAGACACGTACCTCCAGCAGAAGTGGCAGCAGGTAAGAACTATGGCTACATGTTTAATTTTCAGAGAACTTAGATTAACTTCCAGTGATGTATACACATACAGAGAGTATAGCATTATTTTGTTCATTTGTTGGGGGGTATTTGTTTGTTTTGGTTGGGTTTTTTGTTTGTTTGTTTGTTTTGATTTTTGTTTCTTTGAGACAGTGTTTCTTTGTATAGCCTTAGCTGTCCTAGTATCTTTGTAGATCATGCTGGCCTCAAATTCACAGAGATTCACCTGCATCTGCCTCCTGAGTGCTGGGATTAAAAGCATGCACCACCACCACCAGGCCTTGGAGAGTATAATTTTATTACATGGATTTTTGTTGTTGTTTTGTTTTTTGTTTTGTTTTCTGAAACAGGGTCTCTCTGTGTAGCCTTGGCTATCCTGGACTCACTTTATAGACCAGGCTGGCCTCCAACTCACAGTGATACACCTGCCTCTGCCTCCCAAATGCTGGGATTAAAGACATGTGTCACCACACCCGGTGCAAATTCTTGAAGAATCTTTTTTCCTATACAATTTTACAAAGCTGATCATATTTGAATCCCATTTAAGGAATTTTAGACACCAAGGACCAGAAGAAAATTACAGTTGGAAACCATGGAACTTACAAATCTAGGTTATGGAAGCATTTACCAGGGTTCAGCCGTTGTAACAGGAAAGAATGTTACAGAAATGAGGGTCCTGTTGAGCGTGAAATACGAGTTCGTGGCTGCTTTTTAAATATGGCGCCACATGCGTCTGTAATGCCTAGACAGCAGTAGCCTCTTTTTGAAATGAACTTTTCCTTCAATCTGACGCTCCATGTTTATGATACCAGGAGGGAGACATACTTTAAAAATAAATAAGTAAAAAAAAAAAAGTCACTTTAAATGTATGGTTAAGTAGTGTTAAATACATTCAGCATATTGTACCATGACCACATGTAATGGAACTTAGTTGTGTATGTAAAACTTAACTAAGCCCAAGAAGGCGATGCACACCTGCAATCCTAGCACTTTGGCGGCTCAGGCAGAGGATGATGAATTTGAGGCCACTGTACAATACTCACGGGACCTTGTTAAAAATCAAAATCAGTTAATTAAATAGTAAAGCATCAAAGGGCAACTTGTTACAGTTTGATTTTTGCCAAATTTGAAAATTGCAACTGACCTTTCAATTGATAGCAATTTAGCCAGGATTTGTATTAAAAGATTTATTTTTATTTTGTGTTTAAGTGTTTTGCCTGCATGTATGTCTGTGCACAAGGTACATACATTGTCCAACGAGGCCAGAAGAGGGCATCAGATCCCTGGGAACTGGAGTACAGATGGTTGTGAGCTGCTATGTGGGTGCTGTGCGTGTGCCTCTTACCCTCTGAGGCACTTCTCCAGCCCCTTAGGCAGCGTTTTAAGTCATTCTTTCAGAGTTAATTTTCCAATTAAAACGAGAAAATTAAAGAATCGTTAGAGTTTTGTGAAGATGTTTGATGTGGTCTGATGGCGGCTACTCATATAGAAAGTAATCCTAAATTTAACCTGGGCAGTGATTTATTAAGGACATTTAGAGGAGCTTTCTTTTTTTGAAACTAGGTTTGGCAGGAAATAAATGTGGAAGCTAAGCATGTTAAGGATATCATGAAAACACTTGAGAGCTTTAAACTGGACAGCACTCCTTTGAAAGCTGCGCAGCATGAGCTTCCAGCTTCTGAAGGAGAAGTCTGGTCCCTGCCTGTTCCTGTCGAACGACGGTAAGTGCATAATTGCTAGGAACTAGCCCAAGAAGCTGACAGCCCTGGCCTAGGTCCATATCTAGGAGAAGGGTAGGGTTGCTGGGGACAGGGATAGGTGGGAACTTTATACTGAAATGGCCTTTCAGAATTGTGTAAATGGGTATCAAGTTTAGATGGAAGTTAGCTAGAAGTAGGCTTTGGTATGTGGGCTGAAAGCAGAGGGCTCAGAGTTGCCTTAGGGACTGAGACTATCTGGGAACTGAAATCTTCACTCTCTGTGGCTATTGGAAAACTGTCTAGAACTCAGATTTTTTTTTCTTAAGTAAATTGAGGAAGTTAGACTGACAGGTTTTTTAGCCTGCTTGGTTTTCCTTGTACTTGCACCCCCAGCTTTCTTCTATCAAGTAAGCAAATGAATAATCAGTCAAGTACCAGGTAGTGGTGGTGGCACATGCCTGTAATCCCAGCACTTAGGAGGCAGAGGCAGGTGGCTCTCTGTGAGTTTGAGGTCAACCTGCTCTACAGAGAGAGTTCCAGGACAGCCAAGGCCACACAGAGAAACCATGTCTTGAAAAACAGAACATGAACCAAACCAAACCAAAACAATGAGTGAAATTGCTGTTTACTACAATGCTGTTCCTAGCTAACCATGCTTAGTGTCACTTTATACTTCTTAAGTGACAAGCGTTTTTGTAGATGTCCATTACTTGTTTCACATAATAAATTTCCTTTTTGTATTATGGCTTTAAATATATGAAATGTTTTGGCTGTCTGGGAAGAACACTATGACTTCATTCTTTGTCTCCTAACTGGCCCAGTTTAAATATTCTGTCACTGCTTCTTTAAATGTTTATTGTATTTTGTAAAAACTGGCTGTTCATATTGAACATGTGTAGATTTCTGAGTATTGCCTAGGCTGTATGGATCATTTATTTCTCATAATAAATCTTCCAATAAGCCATGTTTTATTTTTTCTATAGTAAAAACAACTAAGGTGCACTGATGTTAGACAGCATACCTTCTTTGTGTTGACGTGTAGACCGAGCCACTTGACGATATGTTCTTTCCATTATGTTCTTTTGGGGTTTTGTATTTTTACTCATCCCACATAAATGAAAGAGCCAGTAAATATAGAGGCCTAAATTCTGCCCCTGAAATCACAATGAAACAAGTGGGTTATATATGAGCATAAGGCACCTTCTGTTAATTTTTGTAATTTCTACTAGTATTTATTTTTCTTTACCTACTTAATGTGTATGAATGTTTTGTCTTCATGTACACATGTCTACCACCTGTGTGCCTGGTGCCTGCCGAAGCTAGAAACAGACACTGGATCCTGAGAGTGGAGTCACAGGCAGCTGTGAACCACTTTGTGGATCCTAGAAACTGAGAATCCAGGTCCTCAGCAAAAGCAACAACTGCTCTTACCTGCTAAGCCATCTGTGCAAGCACCACCTTTTTTTTTTTTTTTTTTTCTTTTGAAACAGGGTCTCACTATGTAGCCCTGACCTGGGACTTGCTATGTATGCCTGGCCTCTAACGCATAGTGATTCACATTCCTCTGCCTTTCAAATGCTGGACTTAAAGGGCATGTACCACAATACTCAGCTTTCGTCATAGTCTCTTAGAATGGGAGATTATTAAAAACGTTAGTTAAACACTGAGAAATATGATATGTTCTAAGTGAACCACAGTGATTGCATGTGTAGCTGTGAGTAGAAGAAACCCAGCATTTTTGTTGTGTGCTGGTTGCTGTGGTAGAACAGTATTCTCTGATAATTGCTCTTTACTTCCCAGCACTCAGACTCGGCTTGATGTACAGTGATGTCCTAGGTGGAAGTGATTTTTACTTTCTTTTAGTTGTTTGTAAAGTAGGGTGGTATTGCATTCCTGTCACTGGCCATACCAGCCATGTCAGATTGAAATTTTAGATCCTGGGTTTCAGCATCCTGAAGTTTGTTACCCTGTTGTGTGCAGTTTTTGCATTAACTTCGTTAGTTCTCTGTGTATACCGGCTCCTTCAGGAATCAGCATAATTTTAATGATCTTGTGTTGTATAGACCCTCACCAGGACCTAGGAAACGCCAGTCCTCTCACTACAGTGACCCAAAACCACACAGTAACCGCCCAGGCACAGTTGTCAGAGTGCATCGTCCATCTGCACAGAATCTTCACAATGACAGAGGGAAAGTTGTTCGTAGTCGTGAAAAGAAAGACCAGAATAAAGGAAGAGAGGAAAAGGTAAATGTTGCTGCCTTCAAGGAGAAGGTTGGGCCTGGAGAGATGTTCAGAGGTTAAAGTGCACTTGCTGCTCTTCCTGAGTTAGACTCCAGCACCTACATGGGGAGCTCACACACAGCTGCAGGGCCTGCAGCTGCAGGGAATCCCACACTCTTTTGGTCTCTGTAGGCAGTTGCACACATATGGGGCACACACACACACACACACACACACACACACACACACACACACACACACACACACACACACACACACCCCGCCAACAGCAAATGAAAACAAATTTTTAAAAATTTCTTTTATGTATATGAGTGTTTTGTCTGTGTGTACACTTGCACACCAGAAGAGGGCATTGGATTCCATAGGACTACAGTTACAGCCATGTAGCTGCTGGGAATTGAACTCAGAACTTCTGGAAAAACAGCCAGTGCTCTTACCACTGAGCAATCTCTTCAGTTTCCCTCAAAACAAGATCTTTTTAAATGAGTCATTTGTTAGCCTTAGAAATTAAGATTTGAAACACTGGGAACCACCGTTTCAGTCATCGGTTTGCCACATCTGCCGTAGAATCTCTACTGCACGTGTAGGGTTCCTAGTCACCAATCAGGAAGCATTTGGCTGCCCTTGGGTTTTATGGGGAGTTTCCCTTTTAAAAATTTTTGAAGCCAGGTGTGCTGGGACATGCCTTTAATCCTAGCACTCAGGAGGAGGAGGCTGGTGTGTTTTTCTGAGTTTAGGCCAGCCTAGTCTACATAGTGAGTTCCAGACCAGCCAAGACTACATAGAGAGACCCTCTCAACCTACCCCCTCTCCCCCAAAAATTGTGTGTGTGTCTATATACACACACGTGCCAAAAACCAAATAATACTTTTCAGTCAATTAAAAGCTTCTGTTTTTACTTCCTCGTGTAGAACAAGTCACCTGCTGCAGTTACAGAACCAGAGGCAAATAAATTTGACAGCACTGGATATGACAAGGACTTAGTAGAAGCTTTGGAAAGAGATATAATTTCTCAGAATCCCAATGTTCGGTGGTAAGTCACATCACAAGGTAACTGAACGGATGGTTTTGAAAGCAGAACTAGAGAAAAGCTGGTCATGTGCTAAGATCTGCTGCTGAGGATGAACTAGAGGATGGACAGTGCAGGCAGCACATGCAGGGAAACCCGTCTTCCACTGAGGCTGTGCCACTTTGTGGTCTTGAGAGTTTTCTTTTTGTTTGTTTTGAGACAGGGTTCCCTGTAGACCAGGCTGGCGTAGCCACTGTGGCATTGAACTTTAGTCCTTTTAGCTGAGTGCTGAGGGGACAGACACACATTGCCATGTGCAGTGCACGTGGTGATGGTGAGGACTCCAGGACCTCTGCCTGCTTCACATGCACTAAACCCACTGAACCCCATAACCCAGGCCTTAGGCCACATTTTTTTTGCTTGCTTGTTTGTTTGTTTGTTTTTGTTTTTCGAGACAGGGTTTTTCTGTGTAGCCTTGGCTGTCCTGGACTTACTTTGTAGACAACGCTGGCCTCAAATGCAGAGCAATCCACCTGCCTCTGCCTCCCAAATGCTGGGATTAAAGATGTGCACCACCGTGCCTGGCTAGTACACATTTTTAAAGTTTCATTTATATTTTTATATATAATAATATATTATTTTTTATATTTTTAAGTTTATTTGTATTTTGCATCTTGAAGTTTATTATTTCATGTGTATGGATGTTTTGCCTGCTTACATGTCATTGTATCACATGTGTACAGTGCCTTTGAAGGAAAGAAGATGGGGTGGTTCCCCTAGAACTGGTGTTATAAATGTTTGTGAGCCTCATTGTCAGTGCTGGTGACCAAACCTGTCATTCTGCAAGAGCCAGCCTCTGTTTTGTTTGTGTTTGTGTGTGTGATATTGGTTATTGAGTGCAGGGTCTCTTACATGTGAGGCAAGTTGTCTGCCAACTGAATATTCCCAGCTCCTGGAGATTGTTTTAACATGTGATAGACAAAGTGGGACAAAGACAACACAATTTCATCTTTTGGGCCCCCTTCTAATGGAAAAGGTTGTTTGTTTTAAACTTTTACTTTATGTGTGTATGTATGATAGGGCGGAGCATGGCTGTGCAACAGATTGGAGAGGACAACTTTGTGGATGCTGTTCTCTCTCTCATGTCTCTGTGGGCTCTGAGGGTCAGGTCCTCTGGCTTGTACAGGAACCACTTTCACGTACTGAGCCATCTTGCCAACCCTAAGTGGAGATTTTTAATGTGTGCATCTTGTTTACATGTATAACTTATGGTAGATGTTGTTTGATTTTTATTAGTACAAGATTCTCAACTTTATTTGTATCTAATAAAAGATCTGTCTATATATATTTTTCCTGAGACAGAGTTTCTCTTTGTAGGTTTGGCTATCCTGTACTTGCTTTGTAGACCAGGCTGGCCTTGAACTTCATTTGCCTCTGCCTACTGTGCCTAGCTATATCTTTTTTTAAAAAAATTCACTTTACATCTCGATTGCATCCCCTCTCTCTTCTCAGCCTCCCCCTCCCACCCTCTTCCCCTTGCCCCTCCTTTCTCGCCCTCCCCCCTCTCCCTTCTCTTCCCTTCTCCTTCTACAGCAGAGTGTCATGAACAGTGTCGGGGGTTGGCGCGCTCCTGTGGGGTGGGTCTCAGGTAGGGCCAGGCATTGGTTGGTCATTCCCTCAAATTTCTGCTCTATCTTTATCCCTGTGCATCTCGTAGGCAAGGTAAATTTGGGGGATCTATACCTTTTTACAACAGTGTATTATTGTTGTTTTAAATGTATTTGTATTATCTGTAGGGCCTAATAATTGTTTATTATCTGGCATATAATTATTATTACTTTAGTATAACGGCCTAGCAATCAATCAAAACACAGACACTTGTTATGTTTTAAAATAGCCTTAGTCAACCTCGGGTAGGGCAGATATCAATCTTCTAAACTATTTCTTATAGTGCTGCCCCAATCTTATGCCATCTGTTTCTAATAACTTGTATCAGGTACCTCCCATCCATAATCCCAAATACTTGCTAATATTCTTCATCTGGGCTGAATCTCCATCCATGCCTGCCACGTGTTTCTCTTCCATTTAACCCATGGCGACCTTCCTCTCTTCCCTTTTCGGAACCCTCGGGTCTTTCCTCCTCTGTGGTCTCTCTTTTTTCTTCCCAGGATATCACCCCCCCCCCCCTCTCCCTTCTCTCCCCTCCCTCCTCTCTCCTCTCTCTCCCTTCTCTCCCTTCTCTCCCCTCTCTCCCCTCTCTCTCCTCTCTCCTCTCTCTCTCAACCTGGGAACCTTAGCCACACCTCTATCTTCTCTGCCCTGCCCAGGTGGGATGGCTTTTTATTAATCAAAAGGTGGGTCACAGAGACACCAAGCAGTAATTAGCATCAGAATACATTAGACCATCCCCCAACGTATTATAAAAGCTCACTCTTCCACAAGTTATATAGCTATATTCTGTTACATACTTTCTATTACAATATAGATGATTAATGGGTATTTTTATAATTAAACATTTTTAGTAGTTGATACTTATAAAATAAAATATATTTTGATAATACTGCTATATGCACTAGTAGTATGGTAGGTATTCTTGTGGCTGGGGAGACCATCATAATGATGCTGACGATTCTTTTTTTTTTTTTTTAATTTTTTATTATTAATTTATTCTTGTTACATCTCAATGGTTATCCCATCCCTTGTGTCCTCCCATTCTTCCCTCCCTCCCCTTTTCCCCTTATTCCCTTCCCCTATGACTGTTCCTGAGGGGGATTACCTCCCCCTGTATATGCTCATAGGGTATCAAGTCTCTTCTCCGTAACCTGCTGTCCTTCCTCTGAGTGCCACCAGGTCTCCCCCTCCAGGGGACATGGTCAAATGTGAGGCACCAGAGTACGTGAGAAAGTCGTATCACACTCTCTACTCAAGTGTGGAGACTGTTCTGACCATTGGCTAGATCTGGGTAGGGGTTTAAAGTTTACCGCCTGTATTGTCCTTGGCTGGTGCCTTAGTTTGAGCGGGACCCCTGGGCCCAAATCTGCCTATCATAATGTTCTACTTGTAGGTTTCTAGGACCCTCTGGATCCTTCTACTTTGCCATTCTCCCATGCTTCTCTCATCTAGAGTCCCAATAGGATGTCCTCCCCTCTGTCCCAGTTTCCTGGTAAGTGAAGGCTTTTGTGGGACATGCCCCTTGGGCTAGTATGCAGATATGAGTGAGTATATACCATTTAAGTCTTTCTGCTTCTGGGTTAACTCACTTATTATGATCATTTCTAGCTCAATCCATTTATCCACTAATTTCGGGAATTCCTTGTTTTTAATAGGTGAGTAGTATTCCATAGTGTATATGTACCACAGTTTCTTTATCCATTCTTCTACTGAGGGACACTTAGGCTGTTTCCATGATCTGGCTATTATGAATAAGGCTGCTATGAACATGGTTGAGCAAATTTTCTTGTTGTGTGCTGGAGCATCTTCTGGGTATGTTCCAAGGAGTGGAATAGCTGGGTCTTGAGGAACCCTGTTCCCATTTTTCTGAGTTAGCACCAGATAGATTTCCAAAGTGGCTGTACTAGTTTGCATTCCCACCAGCAATGAAGGAGTGTTCCTCTCTCCCCACATCCTCGCCAGCATGTGGTGTCACTTGAGTTTTTGATCTTAGCCATTCTGATGGGTGTAAGATGGAATCTCAGAGTTGTTTTGATTTGCACTTCCCTGATGACTAAGGAGGTTGAGCATTTCTTTAAGTGTTTCTCAGCCATTTGATATTCCTCTGTTGAGAATTCTCTGTTTAGTTCCAAGCCCCATTTCTCAATTGGGTTTTTTGGTTTGGTGGTGTTTAGTTTCTTGAGTTCTTTATATATTTTGGATATTAGACCTTTGTCAGATGTAGGGTTGGTGAAGATCTTTTCCCAGTCTGTAGGCTGTCGCTTTGTTCTCTTGACAGTGTCTCCAGCCTTACAGAAGCTTCTCATCCTCATGAGGTCCCATTTATTAATTGTTGACATTAAGGCCTGGGCTGTTGGTGTTCTGTTCAGGAAGTTGTGTCCTGTGCCAATGTGTTCCAGGCTCTTCCCCACTTTTTCTTCTAAGTGACTTAGTGTCTCTGGTTTTATGTTGAGGTCTTTAATCCACTTGGATTTGAGTTTTGTACAAGGTGACAAATATGGGTCCAGTTGCATTTTTTTACACATAGACCTCCAGTTAGACCAGCACCATTTGTTGAAGATGCTATCCTTTTTCCATTGAATGGATTTGGCTTCTTTGTCGAAAATCAAGTGACCATATGTGTGTGGATTCATATCTGGGTCTTCGATTCGATTCCACTGATCAACCAGCCTGTTGCTGTGCCAGTACCAAGCTGTTTTAATTACTATTGCTTTATAGTACAGTTTGAGATCAGGTATGGAGATTCCTCCGGAGCACCTTTTATTGTACAAGATTGTTTTAGCTATTCTGGGTTTTTTGTTTTTCCATATGAAGTTCAGAATTGAACTTTCAATGTCTTTAAAAAATTGTGTAGGTATTTTGATAGGGATTGCATTGAATCTATAGATTGCTTTTGGTAGGATGGCCATTTTTACTATGTTAATTCTCCCGATCCATGAGCAAGGAAGATCATTCCATCTTCTCAGGTCATCTTCAATCTCTTTCTTCAGAGTTTTGAAATTTTTTTCAAACAAGTCCTTCACTTGCTTAGTTAGAGTGACTCCTAGATATTTTATATTGCTTGTGGCTAATGTGAAGGGTGTGGTTTTCCTAATTTCTTCCTCTGCAAGCTTGTCATTTGTGTGTAGGAAGGCTACAGACTTTTTTGAGTTAATTTTGTATCCAGCTAATTTGCTGAAGTGCTGACGATTCTTTTCACTCTGGCATCTGCCTCTTAGTAGAGTGGGAAGCACAGGAGCTGTCTCTGCTGTATGCCCTGTTTATTATTTTTTTAATGGCCATTCTTCTAAGCCATTAGCAGCTATAAGATGTCTGGGGCTGCAAAGATGGCTCAGTCATTAAGAGCACTAACTGCTCTTCCAGAGGATCTGGGTTCAGATTCCAGCAACCAACATTAGCTTATGTAACTCCAAAATCTGACACCCTTCCACAGACATACATGCAGGCAAAACACCAAAGCACAGTAAAAAATAAAATAAAATAAACGAATTTTTAAAAAGATAAAATGCTCTCTATGGTAATGCAAATTTAGCATCCCTAACATGAAAATCAGAGGTCTAAAAACACACCAAAATCAACATTTTGTTGTTGTTTTTCAAGACAGAGTTTCTTTGTGTTCTCTTGGCTGTCCTGGAATTTATGTTGTATACCAGGCTGACATGGAACTCAAGAGGTCCACCTGCCTCTACCTCCTGAGTACTGGGATGAAAGGTGTGTGCTACCACCACCTGGTTATTGCATATATTTTCTTTCTTTCTTTCTTCCTTTCTTTCTTTCTTTCTTTCTTTCTGGTTGGCTGTCTTTCTGTCTCTCTCCCTCCTTCTCTCTCTCTCTCTGGTTTTGTTTGCTTGTTTTGTTTTTGAGACAGGTTTTCTTTGTGTATTATCCTTGGCTGTGCTGGAACTCACTCTGTATACCAGGCTGGACTTAGCTCAGAGATCCACCTGCCTCTGCCCTGAAGGCTGGGAATAAAGATGTCAGCCAGCACCGCCCGTAGGATATATTTTCAAGTGTAGAGTTAAACTGCTCTCCTCTGTGGGAAGAGGCTCCTCCTTCGTGCTTGATTGTATCATTCTTTTCTCCTACCTAAGGCCTTGAGCCACAGTTTTTATTTTCTTTTTTAAAAAAAGATTTATTTTTTTATGTATATAGTATGCATCAGCTCACATTATAGATGGTTGCTTGGAATTGAACTCAGGACCTCTGGAAGAGCAATCACTGCTCTTAACCACTGAGCCATCTCTCTAGTCTCGAGTCACAGTTTTTCACACAAAGCCATTACCCTTCGAAAGTTTGGAGAGTATTAGATAAAATTGATCTGAACAGCTCATCTGGTAAAGTGTATGCAAATATTCCCAACTGGAAACATTTATGGTCCAAGCTTTTTAGTTAAGGAGATACTCAAACCTTGACGTAGGTCGTAGCACATCACAAGTTTTACACTAACTTGGCAGCATAGAGAATGATCGAAGGAAATGTATGTTCTCACAAGTTAAACTGAAAACCATTATTGCCAAGAACTGAAGCCTCTGTGTACACTGATTGGTGTGGTAAGACTAATCATATGTGTATTTTCCAGTGCCCAAGGAAGGAGTGAGCATTTTGTCTGTGGCATATAACCTGTGCTGGTGATGATTTCCAGGGTGATGATAGAGGATTGGATATGTAATCTAAGGGATTGCCTGATAAAGTATCTTTTCTTTCAGGGATGATATTGCTGATTTAGTAGAAGCTAAAAAGCTGCTTAAGGAAGCAGTGGTGTTACCAATGTGGATGCCAGAATTCTTTAAGGGCATTAGGAGACCGTGGAAAGTAAGTTTATATGCCAAGGCATCGTCAGAGTACATGGCAGTGCTGCTATGGAGAACCATTACTTACTGATAGCAGAGGAAGTAGAATAAGGGAAGATTTAAACCAGGTTTATAGCTCAAGCCTATAGTCCCAGCACTCAGGAAGCCGAGGCAGTAGGATCACCTTGGGTTTGAGGTAAGCCTGGGCTACTTAGTGAGTTCCAAGACAGACTGGATTAGAGTAAGGCCCGATCTCAATTTTTTTTTTTTTTTTTTTTTTGAGACAGGGTTTCTCTGTGTATCCTTGGCTGTCCTGGACTCACTTTGTAGACCAGGCTGGCCTGGAACTCATCCGCTGCCTCTGCCTTCCTAGTGCTGGGATTAAAGGCATGTGCCACCACGCCCAGCTCGTCAAAAAATATTTTTAAAAGAAAAATGTTATGTTGTATTATTCAGAATTTTGTTTTGATCAAAAGCTAATGCAAGGTTCCCAGAGTAATACAGTGTTCAGGATTATTCTACCTACACAGAACACACTGAGAATCACCTTCTGTCTGTACCTATGGCCCAGGTAGCTAGTGCATTTTATTTGTCATATCACATAATTTGTCATAGTAGTTTTGGAGTTGTTTTTGACAAATTCAGCAATATTTTTGTGTCATAATGGGTATTCTTAAAAATTCTGGAATATGAAAAGGAGCTATTTAAAACAATCTGGGTTAACAGTAAACATTTATCTGCTTCTTTAACATATCAATTATTAATAATTAATCTTTTGGTAATGATTAACAAATTAATAATTATCTGTATCCTTATTTGTTAATTGAATTCTAATTTTTTAATGTGATTATCTTCCTTTTGTGTAATAGAAAAGGTATTTGTGCCAATAGTGGCATATACTTTTTTTTCCTTTTTTAAATTAATTCATTCATATTACAGCGTATACTTTTAATTCCTGCACTTGGGAGGCAGAGATAGGTGGAGCTCTGAGTTTGAGCCCAGCCTGGTCTACATAATGAGTTCAAGGGCTAAATTAGTGAGATGCTATATAAAAAAATAAATTGTTCTGAAATAGCATCCATTTTTCTCTTTGCTCTTTGACACAGTGGTACATATAATTTTAGTGAGACTTGGTACTTAGTATAGTCAGTTAGAACAAGGACAAGCTTGTCCCACCTGACAGGGTGGTGTGCACTGATAGTCGCCTCCTGCAAGGAGTGGAGAAGGATGATCATTAGAGCCCAGGAGGACAAGACCAGGTTTGTCTTCATCATCCTCAAAAAATCAAAAACAAAAGGGGGAGGAAATAGCAATGGCAGATGAAGTCTTAGCTCACGGTGTTATATCGCACAGGGAGTACTGATGGTCGGCCCACCTGGCACTGGGAAAACCCTCCTTGCTAAAGCAGTTGCTACAGAATGCAAGACAACATTCTTCAATGTCTCCTCATCAACCCTGACTTCCAAATACAGAGGGGAGTCTGAGAAGCTTGTTCGTCTTCTGTTTGAAATGGTAATGTTTGAAACAGCTCTACCAGAGATCCAACTTTCTCTATTACATAGATAGGATAACACTCTGCCTAGGACTTGATTATGGTTATGAGTGACTTGGGTTTCTGTTTGTCTCCTTTCTGAGGTGGTTAGCATTACTAATGTGCTATAAGTGTCTAAAATAATTATGGCTGTTTGGTTTAAGTGTGTGTGTGTGTGTGTGTGTGTGTGTGTGTGTGTGTGTGTGTGTGTGTGTGTGTATGATAGGGTAGGGGCATACGCATACCACCAAATGCAAGTAGACATCAGAGGACATTTTTGTGGAGTTCATTCCTTCCACCCTTATGTAGATTCCAGGGCTAACACTTGTACAACAAGTGCTTTTGTCTGCTTCAACCATCTTGCCAGCTCCATAATTATGTTTGTTAAACAGCATGCTGTTCATGACATGGTAAAGCGCTGTGTCTTAACAAGCCAAAGATGAAGCTCTTAAGTAGCTCTGGAACTTAGATCACCTCCAGTCTTACCAGCTGTGCCAACGACCTTGGTTTTATTTCAATTGTGTGCCTTTGTATCTGTCTGTGTGAGGGTGTCTGCACATGATTGCAGGTGCCTGTGGAGACCTGAAGAGAGTGCTGAATGTCCAGAACTAAACTCCAGTTGTCCACAAGAGCAGTAACAACTCTTAACCACTGAGACATCTCTCCAGCCCGTCTTGGGTTTAATGCCCTAGTGTTTGAATTCTTTTCTTCAGTTCTTATTTTGAGTTTCCTTCCTTCCTTCCTTCCTTCCTTCCTTCCTTCCTTCCTTCCTTCCTTTCTTTCTTTCTATATTTCATTCTTTTTGCAGAATACTTATTAAGGCTGTTTAATATACAAATTTTCATTTGCTTTTTTTTTTTTTTTTGGTTTTGGTTTTGGTTTTCCCAAGACAGGGTTTTTCTCTGTGTAACCTTGGCTGTCCTAGACTTACTTTGTAGACCAGGCTGGCTTTGAACTCACAGCGATCCACCTGCCTCTGCCTCCCGAGTGCTGGGATTAAAGGCGTGCGCCACCACCGCCCAGCTTTTCCTTCTTTCTCCTCTTTTTTTTTTAAGAGAGAAAGAGGGGACTGGAGAGATGGCTCAGTGGTTGAGAGTACTGGCTGCTCTCCTAGAGCACCTGGATTTAGTCTCAGCACCATCATGACAGGTCACAATAGTCTACGGCCCCAGTCCTGAGGAATGTGACCTCCTCTTGTGGCCTCCTCAGGCACTGCACACACATGGCTCATAGGACATATATGCAGGCAAAACCCATCCATACACATAAAATAAAGTGGAAATATTTTACTGTTTTGAAATGAGAAAGGAAGAACATGAAATTGGGTGGGTAGAAAGCGGGGAAGCCTGGGAGGAAGAAGTTGGGGGACAGGGAAAGTATGATAAAAATGTACTACTGTATAAAAGCCTCAAATAAATAATAAAATAGGGGCCTTGACTGAAGGATCAGAAGTTAAATGTCACCCTCAGATACATGCAGAGATTGAACCACCCTATATGAGGCCCCATCTCAAAAACTAAAGCAATAATTAATTAGAACAGAGGCCTTAAGCACTGTACAGCATCCACTTGGAGAGATTCTGCGGAACATGAGAACATGTTAAAAGAAGTACCATCCACCTGGCATAGTGGCACATGCCTGTAATCTCAACATTCAAGCAGACGAGGTAGGATTGCTGTGGATTTTCAGCAAGCCAGGAGTATACAGCCAAGTCCCTGTCTCTAAACACAGATGACAGAAAAGCATGTCATCTCAGGTTACAAGAGAGGTGGATGGGTTAGGACGGAGGGAGTCCATTTTAAATCTGGACCCTAACTCTGGATTACAAGGGCTCGAATGCCAAAACTACAGGCACTGGCCTGTGACTCGGCCAGTGCTCATTTATCATTCAAGTAGTATACTCTTTAGAGCTGAAAAAGGATTTATTTAATGATGGTTAGGGTTTTTCCCAACCAGCTCCAGGGAAGCCAGTAAAGAGATGCTTCTGATATGCCTTTGTAAAGCTCAATATGGAAACAGGGCTATAAGTGGAGAGCGTGCTCAAGGTTGTGGGTTTGGAGAAAAGAATGATGCAAGCCAGCGTTTAGGAGGAAGCCTTTTCCCACAGAAGTTAGTTTACATCAATATAAAACTCACACTTGAAAACATTCAATAGCTAGCTGATGGTGATATACACCTTTAATCCCAGCACTGGTGAGGCAGAGGCAGGTTGATTTCTGAGTTCGAGGCCAGCCTGGTTTACAGAGCAAGATCCAGCACAGCCAAGGCTACACAGAAACCCTGACTGGGGGTGAGGTGGGGCAGAGTAGGGTGGGGTGCTTAAACAGTAACAGATAACATCAAGTACCAATGAGTCAGGATTTATATTAAAACAATTTACTTGTATCAGTGTAGTTTATGA
This sequence comes from Acomys russatus, assembly GCF_903995435.1. NCBI lineage: Eukaryota > Metazoa > Chordata > Mammalia > Rodentia > Muridae > Acomys > Acomys russatus. The sequence goes on along the minus strand of NC_067157.1, from coordinate 44,633,984 downwards.
TGTCACAGAGGCAAACTGCATTTGTGTGTGTGCACATGTGGGTTTATGTGTGCAAAGATCTAAGTATGCATGTGGAGGCCACAGGTCAATCTTTGAGGTCTTACCTCAGGTGATGGCCACCTTGAGTTTTGAGATAATGTCTTTCACTGGCCTGGGACTGAACAATGCGATTAGGCAGCACAGCGCCCCAGGGATGTTCCTTTCTCTGCCTCCCTAGCTCTGGGATTACAAGACACACTACTACTACAACCAGTTTTCTTTTTGTTGTTGTTGTTTGTTTGTTTACATGAATGCTTGGTCCAGGTCCTTGCATTGCATTGCATTTTCCCAATTAAGCCATCTCCCAAGCCCATGAGGTGTATTTTAGTGTTTTCTAAATAAAGTAATGAAGGTGCAGAAAGGGAGGACTCCACTGGTGGTAACAGCCAGGAAAGTGACCGATAGGGAACCTGAACCCACTCAATTTAAGCTTAGTTCTCTTAATTTTGAGATATTGGCAGTACGCTTTCCCCTTTTCTCTCCAGCATTGGAAACATTGTGTTTTGGGGGGTGGTTTTTTGTTTTGTTTTATTTGTTTTTTGTTTTTGTTTTCAAAATTATCAGAGATTCTCCATCAGATTGCTAAGCCATTAAGAGCCTGTTTAAAAACTGCCTCCTTGCAATGTGCAATGGTGGACGCCTGTAATCCTAGGACTTGGGGGGGCAGACGCAGGCATATGAGTTTGAGGCCAGCCTGGTCTACAGAGCGAGTCCGGGCCAGTTAAGGCTACACTGAGAAACCCAGTCTCGAAACCTAAATAAATAAATAAATAAATAAATAAATAAATAAATAAATAGGCCATCTGCTTAGACTTTCTCTACTCGATGGACTATAATGTACAGGAATGGCTTCAGCCAAGCTTGCTGTAGAACTTGAGAATGTCCTCCTACCGTTGTCCGTATCGTTAATAGGGTACACAATAACACACATGCACACACACACGTTTTTGAGAGCCAGTTTAATTATATAGTAGAAAAAGATGTCTGTTTTTATTAGAAGCTGTTTCAGAGATGTGTTTGTTTGATGGTCCTCATCTGAAATTCCAACAGTGTAAATGAGCTCAAGGTCACCTAGAGGCGCATAGCACATTAAGGACATCTGGGATTCATTAGTCCCTGTGTCCAAAAAAGAAAGAAGATGGGACAACAAGATTGTTCAGTGGTTCCACCAAGTTTGTCAACTGAATTTGACCCCTGGGACCCACATGGTGAAAAGCAGGTGAACACCTGCAAATTGTCCTTTTATATATGCTCAGTGGCTCTCCTATACCCACATATACGTTTATGCACACAAATAAATATAATTTTTAAGCCATAAAATATGAGGCTATGCCTTCTTTTTCTTCCGTTAGGCTAGAGGGAAAGGTATAATATGGCAACCTCCTCAGCTGTTTTCTGGTGGTTTGGCTTTGTTTTGTTTAATATTTATTTATTATCATGTATACAATGCTCTGCCTGCACATACACCTGAAGTCCAGAAGAGGGCATCAGATCACATTATAGATGGTTGTGAGCCACCATGTGGTTGCTGGGAATTGAACTCAGGACCTCCGGAAGAGCAGTCAGTACTCTTAACCACTGAGCCATATAAGATTTGCTTATTTCTATTTTCTATGTGTGTATGTTCTGTGTACCATGTGTGTGCTTGTTCCTAAAGGCCAGAAGAGGGTGTCAGATCACCGCAACTGGAGTTACACAAAGTTGTGAGCTGCCCATTTGGATGCTGAGAACTGCGCTCAGGTTCTCTGCAGAGCCATTTTCCAGCTTGATGTCCCCCAGTTTCTAATCTATAAATTATTTCTGTGACACTGGGCCTTAAGTGTACTAGAAAAGTACTCTATCACGAGGTTGTACTCTTAGCCTCAGATTACTTTTAAATAAGAAAAATCAAACCCCTAAAACCTGGTATTGCTTGGTTTCTTCTTTTAGGCTCGATTTTACTCTCCAGCTACCATCTTTATTGATGAGATAGATTCCATTTGCAGCCGCCGAGGAACTTCTGAAGAGCATGAAGCAAGCCGAAGGGTAAAAGCTGAGCTGCTGGTTCAAATGGATGGTACGTACATGTCTGTGCTTGGATGAGTTTGGGATGGGCGATGGCTGTGTATGCTCTTCCAGTCAGTCAAGCTCTTCTCACATTCAGTATGTGCTGGGACTCCAGGTGGATGATAGAGGCGGGCGCTTAGGACGTGAGATCAGTAGCAGGAAATGGTTATACTTGGAGGGTGACATGTCAGAAATAATGGCATCGGCACACCAATCTTTGGTATATATATTGACCCCTTATGTTTAGCCACAGAACTCAAGTAGAAAGAAAAAACAGATTGGCCTTAAAGGTTATCTATGTTCTCACACATATGTATGAGTGTTTTGTTTTAATCTGTGTTTGTGCATCTTGTGCATTCCTGGTGCCAAAGGGGGTCAGAAGACGGTGTCGTGCTCCCTGGAACTGGAGTTACGGTTGTGAGCTGCCATGTGGTGCTCTTTTTTTGTTTTTCCAGATGGTTTCTCTGTGTAGCCTTGGCTGTCCTGGATTTCCTTTGTAGACCAGGCTAGCCTTGAACTCACAGCATTCTGCCTGCCTCTGCCTCCCTGAGTGCTGGGATTAAAGACATGTACCACCACGCCTGGCTGTGATTTTTAAAAAAATAATAATTTGGCAAATAATTGAGTTGAGCTGGTGTTATCATTAAATCCCGTATCAGTCATATTTTTGTGCATGGCAAAACCTCATTTTCCTTGGGCCACATACTCACAAGAGTCTTAGGGAGGCTGGGAGATTGCACTGCCTTGTATCACTGTGCACAGTTTTCGTGGTCTGTAAAGAACTGAGCTTTAAGAATCCCATTCAGTAGCTTTTATTCTTGCTACCCTTTTAGGTGTTGGAGGTGCCTCAGAAAATGATGACCCTTCCAAAATGGTTATGGTTCTGGCAGCTACTAATTTTCCCTGGGATATAGATGAGGCTTTACGACGCCGTCTTGAGAAGAGAATCTATATTCCTTTACCGTCAGGTATTGTAAGTCTTTCTTTTCTGGGGGCTGCAGTCATCAAGTAGTTTTATAGTTAATTTGATACTACCCTTCCTTGGAGAGGCAAATGCATGCTTTTTTTCCTTGTGTGGCTATTCACCTACATCTAGAACCTGGGAGCCTTGATGACTTGATAAGTGTGTTTGCTCCAAGACTTTGAACAAAGACTTAGTACTCTGTGGGTTTGAGGTGCACGTGGTCGCTTATGCCTGTAAATCCAGCACTCTTGGGCTAACACAGGAGGATGGTGAATCTGAGATCAGCCTGAGCTACATTATGAGCCCACCTTTAAAACTATCAGAAGCTGGGCATCGTAATGCAGACCTTTAATCCCAGCACTCGGGAGGCAGAGGCAGTCAGATCTCTTGAGTTCAAGGCAAAACTGCTTGTTTCTCTGTTAACCCAGTTAGCATTAAAATAATCAACTCATTTTTTTTTAATAATAAGCTTCACAACACAATAACTGAGCAGTTATTACATTACTCTGTTCTTAACCCTCCAAACTAATCTGGTTTCCTCCCAGTGTACATCCCAGAGATACTTGCACTTTGTAGCTTTCCCTGCTCCAGCTCCTAGCCTGATGTCACCTGGACCTCTCCCGTGGATCAATCCTCTACTTCCTCCTTTAACTCCTTCCCTGGATGGCAGGAAGTCCAGCTTTGTTCTCTCCCCTGCTCAGTGATTTGCTGTAAACTGAATTATTGGCGTATCAGCAGACAACTGGTGAGCAAGGTTTATAACATTGAGACAGGAGATTCTCAGAACAAGAACTGCAACCAGATATGGGAGGTACAGAAATCAGCATTTGGATTACACAATAACCTTATGCCTACAAAAGCTTCAACAGAAGAAACAATATTCTGTTCCCATCGAAGGCTTATATTTTCAATGTGTTTCTCCCATTAGCAAAAGGCAGGGAGGAACTGTTAAGAATAAGTCTGCGAGAGCTGGAATTGGCTGATGACGTTAACCTTGCAAGCATAGCAGAAAACATGGAAGGTTACTCAGGTGCGGACATTACCAATGTGTGCAGGTGTGTATCTCACTTTCTGTAATCATAAACTTCAAGTTTGTTTATATTAAGGCAGATGACCTACATTATCCAGGGGATCTAGCTCACTTGTAGAGCAGAGTGCTCTTCCTGCATGTACACCTGCATGCCAGAAGAGGGCATCAGATTTCCTTATGGTTGTGAGCCACTATGCTGGGAACTGAACTCAAGACCTCTGGAAGAGCAGACAGTATTCGTAACCACTGAGCTATCTCACCAGCCCTATTTCAAGCTTCTTTAGTGTACCTTTTTACTTTATCTTGGACTATGCTCGGCATTTATTACTTGAATTGATTAATATGCTATTTCATTATGGAGGATGCACTGCTAAAAAGCAACTCAAAGCAGGCCTTGTTTTCCAAGGTAAGATTTAATGCATATAATGTATATAAGATCTTAGAGAACTTAGCAGCTTTTTGTTTGTTTGGGTTTGTTTTTGGTTTTCAATCAGAGTAACACTTTGGGCTTTTTTAAAACTTAAACCTAGGGACGCATCCTTGATGGCCATGAGACGACGTATTGAGGGTCTAACCCCAGAAGAAATCCGAAACCTTTCAAGAGAAGAAATGCATATGCCTACCACCATGGAGGATTTTGAAATGGCTTTAAAGAAAGTTTCTAAGTCAGTATCAGCGGCAGACATTGAAAGATATGAGAAATGGATAGTTGAGTTTGGATCATGCTAGCTAAGTTCTCACATGTAAACTGTGAGAAATCTGCCTTAAGTCTTTGAAAAATGATTAAATGTAGTATTTCATTGCAGTGAGTGCTGTATTTTTTTAAACTTTCATAATGGTGTTCTGAATAAAGGCAGTACTTTTAAGCTGCACACTGTTTTAGTTTATAAATATAGCATCTTTCCCACTGCGTGTTGCTGCTGTTCTGTGCTAATAGCTGAAAACTAGCACACTCTTACCCGTGCAGCTAATTAAAGCTTAGCAGACGGAGGATGTCTGCTTTCTCCTCTGGTATCATGCAGCTTCTCTCCTCTTTCTGTCAAGGTAAGAATGGGGCTCTTGGGGTTGGAGAGATGGCTCTATGGTTAAGAGTGCATAGGGCTCTTGAAAAAGCCTGGGTTCAGTTCCCAGCACCCATGTGGGGCAGCTTCAAGGGGGAAACTGCCTCTGGGATCCTTTGACACCTGTATGCACATGTGCATGTACACATACACACTTAAAAATAAAATATTCAGGAAAAAATTTAGGACTCATTAATGTTCATTTAAAGGGGTATGTGTGAGAAAATACAGCATTTTCTGAATAACTTTTGAGATAGAGAAGGTCAAAGTCTCATTATATAGCCCTGCCTGGAACTCACTGTTTAGAACAGACTGGCCTTAAACTCAGAGAGGTCTACCTACGTCTGCCTCCCATGTGCTATCTGGCATTAGGAGCTTGTGCCATGACTCTTGGCTTAAATAACTTTATTCTGCCTCAGAAAAAGGCTGTATAATGCAGATAGTATTCCTACACCCATGCTGTTTATCTGTTCATCATCCTTTAGGCTGACTTATTAACTCATTTACTCACAATCATAAGCATAAAACTGAGACAACTAATGAAACAAAGAGCTAGTAAGTGTAGTGAAAGTTAATGTCAGGGGACTAGGAGGTGCTCAGTGGTGGTTGTCGTGCCAGCATGAGGGCCTGAGTTAAGTCTCTAGCACCAGATTTAAAGAGAAAACCCAGCTGGGCATGGTGGTATGTGCTTATAATCCCAGCTGTAGGAAAAGGAGTTGGGCAGATCCCTGGGGTTTTCTGGCTAGCCAGCCTAGCCTACCAGTAAGTCTAGGCCATTGAGAGACCTTATCTCAAAAGAGGGAGATGGTATCTTGAGAAATACCACCAGAGGCTGATGCATGGCCTACACACACACACACACACACATACACACACACACGGGCCATGCAAACACAGGTACTGGTATAAAACTTTGGGTACCATTTCCACTGAGATGAAATTAATATATTCGGGGTTGGACATAAGGCTTACAGTTAAGAGTACTTGCTGGGTTTGGTTCTCAGCATCCAGGCTAGGAAGCTCCTGCTCCAAAAGATCCGTGTCCTCTCCAGGCCCTTGTGGGCATCCATGCACATACACCTTGTGGGGAAGAGGCGCTTGCCATCGTAACAGCAGAAGAGGAGGCAAACTCAGGTAAATTCAGAACTGTGCTGTACCCACAAGCCTTACTGGGAGGGAAAAAAAGCCATAATAAATCTCACTAGTCTATGCTAATGAAGTAGAGCACTGTTGTCACTTGGTAGTTAGAAATGGTGCTTTTTCTAACAATTTATGGGATCAGCAAGGACATAAGGAGGACAGCATTGTAAATTGCATGCCATTATTCTTTGTCTTGAAAAGACCAAGCTAGCTAGGGCTAGTGTTCATTGATAGAGTTCTTGCTAGCGTGCAGGAGGCCCTGGGTTTGATCTCCAGCTCTACGCACAGCCAAGCAAATTGTTACCTGCCTGCAACCCCCTCGTGCAGAGAATCCAAGATCAAGGTCATGCTTAACTACTTGGTGAGTCTAAGACCCAGCCTGGGCTACACAACAATTATTGAAAGCCAACAAGATTAAACTTCACTGTCAAACTTGTCACCCATCCTCCTCTAATCTCTCCCCAGCACGCCTGGGGTGCTTTCCTGTCTTCAATTCCCTGCTATTGGTAGGAAGGGGAAAAAGGCAAAACAGCAGCAAGTACTTTTATCAGGTCATGTTTTTAAAATGGTTACAACCAAAAACCTGAAACAGTCTCACTATGTGGCCTAGCGAGCTCTTCCTCCTTGTCATTAAGTACTGGGACTACAGATGTGCTCTCCCATAGCTGGCTTTCAAAACTCTTTAAATGAAATAGGATAAAAAAATACATGGAGTAAATAAGTTGTGTGTACCAGTTAACTGTTGAAATCGGCCAATCTGAGCAACAGCTAAGAAACAAGATGAAACATGCTTATAAATATACTATACTTCCAACCAGAAGACTGAGGCCATAGCCTTAATTCCATGTCAGCTTCTTCGAAAGAGTTGAGCCTCAGTTTCAGCCATGTGAATGACTGCACTATACTACACCACTTACAGGTGAATCTCCCTTAGGTAAACCTTGTTAACCCAAACAGCTATACTTTTATCCTACTAAATGGGGGTGGGGTGTGAGGAACTGAAGAGATGGCTCAGTTGTTAAGAGCACTGACTGTTCTTCCAGAGGTCCTGAGTTCAATTCCCAGCAACCACATAGTGGTTCACAACCATCTGTAATGTGATCTGATGCCCTCTTCTGGCATGCAGGTATTTGGACAGAGCAATGTATACATAATAAATAAATCTTTAAACAGGGGCCAGAAAGATAGCTCAGTAATTAACAGTGCTTCCTGCTCTTACATTCCACCCAAGTTTGGTTCAGTGCCCGACTGCAGGGGATCCAATGCCCTCTTCAGGCATTTGTACTCGAGTTCACATAGCCCCTTTCCACATGTACACAATTTAAAATAAATCAAGTCTTTAAAAAAAGAAAAGGTTTATTTTAGAGTGAGACCACATCACTTATAAATCCTGGTGCATTCAAAATAAAGTAATTTTGGTACAGACACAAATCATGGTACACTTCAGTGATTTTTATACTGAGTTGTATGTGATATAAAGGCACTGTACTGAGTTTAAAAAGTGTTATTAGAGTTTCATAAAGTGCTTCTTATAAAGTTTTACAATAGTAATCAAATAGAATTTCTGCAGCAAAGGCACCTGGAAGTTATTGGCACTTGGCATTCTGTCTCACCTTTTGTTTGTTTCATCTTGGTTATTTTACAATCATGTCTTCTGAGCAGCTGGCCCATGTGTGGGAGGAACAAGGTGAGCTTCAACTTGGCACTGTAAAGGTCGATTTGTAGGCTGTCTTGGGAATTTGGCAATTCCTATGTATAAACTGATTAATAATTTAAATAAAATGGTATTCAAATGGCAGGTCTAGACTAATTTAGAGTCCATGATTGGAGGTGGTGCTTTAAATATATGTTTTATCATTCAGTTTTTCTGCTGTTTTCTCAGAGCCATCTGGATATAAGATGATAGGTGCCACAGGCATAACATCCATTTTCTCCACCTGAAGAATTCCTCTGAAATACAAGATAAGTCATTATTGCCAGCGTCACACATCTCCGGGAGGTGGTGCACTAGTCAAGCCCACCTTCCTTCCCTCTCAGGAACTATACAGGTTGTACAAATGCTTGGCTCCACGTTCTCTTTAACACACACCAAGGGACTAGAAAGAACAGAGGCCTGGTCCTATGTGAAGGAAGATGTTAAGTCTTCAAGGCAAGAGTTGTCATTGCCCTAAACTGGTACAGCTGGTAAGAAGGAATGCCCCGGCAGCTTTCTGGGCACTGTCCACTGGAACACAACCTCCATATTTAGACATTTCTTCTTGTTTCTAAAAAATGTGACCATACGGTAGGTTTTCATATTGAACCCAAGACCCTATGTTACCATTTCCACTAAAAAGCAACAGAAGTCAATGTAAAATCAGTCTGACTGTACATGTGGTCAGGTGTTGCTGCTCTAAGTTGCTCTCTATGGCACACAGCAGCAGTTTGCAGGTTGCATCTCGTGCCCCAGGAGTCCATTTTATCATATAATGCAACAGTTTACTTTGTTTTGGGTGCAAGTACTGACATACAGTGACTTGATGTTACAAATCAGACAGCACTGAGGACTGCATTAAGTATGTTTACAACCTCCTAACTTTAGCTTATGGGCTTAAAAATTTATTGGAGAAACCAGGCCAGTGAAGTTAGCAAAGCACGCTAGCCCCATGAGAGATTCAGTCCCCACTCCTGGTTCATGTATAAGCCAGGTGTGGTGCCTCACACAGAATCCCAACATGCAGGATGCACAGGCTGGAGAATCATTCATGAATTCAAAGCCAGCCTGATCTACATATGGAGACCCATCTAAAGACACCCAAACCAAACCACAAAAAGAGCAGGTCCCTAAGACTGGAGTATGGCAGCACCCACAAACTAAGCAGATATCAGGCCACCAGGACTAACAGGTAACAAATGCTCGCTCCTAACCCTATTCATGCCCGTCAAGACCTACAACTACCAATAAAGACCATTATGCCTAGAGCCAGTACTGTACTTTGTCAGCCTGGCTGGTGTCTGAACAGCTAATAAACTGCTAAAATCTGACTGTGGGCAGTGACAGCATCTGTAAGGCTCTCTGCCTCTTGCCCTCAGAATTCTGTGGCCACTTTAACTCTTTCTTAGCCACTGAGCAACATTACTTCACGGCCTGTAATGTAAGGAGAGAAAAAGGGGAGTGGACTGAAAGAACCTGTTTGCCAGTGGCCACAAGTATCAAATGAAATTAGGGACACTCAGTGTCCAGCCAGGCCTGCAGGTACACATTTGTAATCCCAGCACTTGGAAGGTAGAGGTGGGAGGATCAGGAATCCAAAGCCATCCTCAGCGACATGGCCAAGTTCAGGGCCAGTCTGGGCCACATGAGATGCTGCCCCATTACAAATGGCAAGAGATCATTCAGTGCTTTCGGCTTTGTTCCATATGTGCTGCAGTGAGGACCTCAATGGTCTTCGGACATGACTAGACTGATGCTCTGGAGTTGAGACAAGTGGTATGGGTTTTACTGACTCCATCCATGTAGTACTTCCTAGTTTTCTGGTTCATTTTCTGCTCTCAGGAGCACTAAGCAACATCTCTGTTCATGGTTGGATTTCTGAAAGCAATCTCAAGGTGATCTCAAGTATAAAAATATATTTTAATTCTGCTAAAATTGAAAAACGGGCTACAAAAAGTTACTTTTTTCTCTGACTGTCTTACCCTTTCTACTATACTTTCTGCTATACAATACGTTCTCCTACAGAACACAGTGAACATGGCTTACTTTTTAATAGTTACAATTAAGAATGTCTGAGAAACAAGAAGCACTCACTTGTTCTCGTGCACCGGGAAAAGCAGCTTTAGCACAGCTATGACTCCTGCTGCGCCCAGAACTCCCACCACCATGACGTTGAGGACCATGAAGAACACAGGAAGCACGCTGGCCCAGAACCGGCAGAGTGCTGTCCTCAGCTTTTCCACCCACTGGCACATTACCTGGGAAGAGGGTTTTGATTAGAAAGCCCTATTATAAAGTTTTAAATTTGTTTTCTTTTGAGACAGAGTCTCTCTATACAGCCCTAGATGGGCCAACCTGGAACCTCTCTGTAGATAGAACTGCTCTGCCTCCTGAGTGCTGGGATTAAAGGCACGCGCAACCACTCCCAGCCTCTTGTGTAATATTTTTGTCCAGTTTTTTTGCCACTACACTTGGCAAATGTTCTTGATGTCTTGGCTCTGAGGTGACAGAAGCAACCTGTGTCTTGATTATAACTGGTTAAATTGGTTAAATGTTTGTCAAAACTAACTTCAAAAAAAGGAAAGAAAGAAAGAAAGAAGCCTCATCTTGGATAAACAGCTCAAAAATCAGCGCTTGTCCTTAGCTCCCCAGTGATGGGGGGGAGACCATAGGCACATAGAACATAACAACAAATTTTTGTTTTAGAATGTACCTAAATAAAATGTTTTACAATCTTAAAAATTAAAAAAAAAAAGTCCCCAAGACACAGATTAAAAAATTGTTTATCGTGCTGCCTACTTAAAAATCACAGGAGTACTAAGGCTGACTGACAGACCAGTAAGGCCTGTCACTGTTGCAGGAAGAGGATAGGAACGGGAGAAACAAAGGCAGCTCTTAGAGCGGCAAAGGCCCACTGTACAATACGTGTTTCATGTTTCAAGAGTAAGAAAGGAACCAGGTATGGACACCGATAGCATGGGCTAAGAAGACAGTTCCCTCTGAGGCTGACCTACTTGAAGGTGGGGGATGGAGATGCCACTGTGCACACTGCCCCCTGATCTAGACTCCAGCAACCCCAAACCAACGATTTTGATCTTTGCTAAGAACTACTTGCATAGACCTTACCCATTTAGCGGCAAGCATCCTAGGATGCTCTATGAACTATCTGTAAATGCCATGTGTTATATTAATGCTCTTGGTAGATACTGATGTAATTTCACATGGAATGCCCATCTTCTTCCTTACAACACCTTTGAGATATTTTGCAGTACTTGATAAAGTAAGCACATGTTAACCTAAGAAATAAGTTAAAGAGGTTAGGGCCAAGCCAAGGCCAACCCAGTAAACTGCAGGTCACATTTTTATCCTAAGCAGTATGACTCCAAATGTATTATTTTAACAAACTCAGTCCCTGTGTAGGATCTTGAGGGCACTCTGCAACTGTATGTATACAAGGTGAGAGCTGAGTAATTTTAAAAAGTGGACATGTGGGCTGGAGAGATGGTTCAGAAGTTAAGAGCACTGGCTTCTCTTCTGGAGGTCCTGAGTTCAATTCCCAGCAACCACATGCTGGCTCACAACCATCTATAATGTGATCTAATGTCCTCTTCTGACGTGCAGGCGTACATGGAAGCAGAGTACTATATACATAATAAAGAAATAAATCTAAAAAAAAAAGTGGAGATATGAGAATGAACTTTGGAACTGAAGATTCCCAAGCAAATGCAACCCATGGTCTTGATACTCATGATGTGACTGTGTCATTAAATGAAGCTTATAGAAGGAAAACAGGAACAGCTTGAATACCACAGTAAGATTACGAGACCAGCCAGCACGATGGCTCAGGGAGTAGCCATGACCTGAACCTGGGTCCAACATGGTGAAAGGAGAGAACTAGCTCCTGAAAGTTGTCCTGTGACTCACACAGCACATGCATGTATGGGCAAGTACACACACAGAATAAAAAAAAAAAAAACAAAACCTGAGCAAGCCAAGTGTGGTGACTCACACCGGAAGTCCCAGTGCTCGGGATAAAGACGGGAGGGTCACTCTTGAGTCTGAGCTTAGCCTAGGCTACAGACTGAAATAACAACAACAAAAACCTTAACGTATTCACTGTTTAAAATTATCCTATGGCTCCTGCCTCATTTTAAAGTACACATTTATCTTCTTTACCGTAAGCATAACTGTTTATGGTAGCGCCATGTAAAGACACCACCAAGTATTTGAATTACCTTGTATGAAGATGGAGGCTCTGCTCTGAGAGGAGTCTCAGGCAGTTTGCCAGGTAAAGCATTTCCCTCTACGGTGGTTTCCACATTCCCAATGAGGTAATGGCTGGTGGTCTGCAGTGAACTCATACCTCCCACTGAAGAGGGAGAACACAGTTAGCAAACTGCTGGCAGCACGCTGGCATCTTCTATAAGCTCTGACAGAGTGACCAGTAATCTCTGTGATTACTGTCCTAACATGTATTTCATCATAAGAGCACAGGAATTTTACCTACTGAGTTGACACCAGGAAAAATGGACTCAGACCACCACAAGGGGCTACAGAAGTTACGGTTTTGTCACATAGAAAATCTAAATTTTCATTTCTGTCAGGTGTGGTGGATCATTCCTGTAACCCTAGACTTGCGAAGCAGGGGGAACAGAGTCAAGGCTACCCCGGTCTACCTAGCACAGTGCAGACCAATCTGGGCTACAGATAAGACCCTGCCTAAGAAAGGAAAGGAGGAGGGAGCGGAGGGGAGGGCATGGGAGGAGAGAAGGAAATGCAATAAAATGTAAAAGTTCTACCAGGTGTGGTGATCGAAAGAGTGAGTTTCAGGACAGTCAGGGCTACACAGAGAAACCCTGTCTCAAAAACAAAACAACAAAAATGTAAACAGTTTGCTTTGGTCCCACTCTCAAAGTATTTTTTAAAGAAGCCTATTTCCAAATACAAAGTAAAGTTCTATACCAGCATTTGCAAATAATGACAAATGCTTAAGAGCTTATAGGGGCTGGAGGGCCAACTCTGCTTAAGAGCGCTGGCTGCTCTTCCAGAGGACCCGAGTTCAGTTCCCAGAACCCATGCTGTGACTCCAGCTCCAGGACCTGGCTCTTTTCTGGCCTTCGGAGAAATCCATATACACAACACATATACACATATATAAATAAAAGCTCTTTAAGTGTGTAAGGCAAAATAATTTCACTACTATTTTAATAGTTTTTTGTTTTGTTTTTGCTTTTGAGACAGGGTTTCTCTGTGTAGCCTTGGATATCCTGGACTCACTTTGTAGGCCAGGCTGGCCTCAAACTCACAGCGATCCACCTGCCTCTGCCTCCCTAGTGCTGGGATTAAAGGCGTGCGCCACCACACCTGGCCCTTAAATAATAGTTTTTTAAAATTACCTTTTTTGGGAAAGTTGGGAAGGGTCATTAAAGTGTCACTGTCTCGGGAGACAGAATAAAGCATGCTTTCTTCCAAGGGGAGGTAATAGCTTGAATGTCTGAGTATTCTCTGGTTCTTAACTAAAATGTCAATTTCAGTTACATCCTTTTGTTGAGCCTATGAAAGAAAAGATAAGTATCATTTACTTTAAGTAGTGCCCTGGAGTTTAAAAGTGAACTTCCCTCTTTGGTTTCTGTCCTGTTCAGACAATTGCTCCTACTGTGTGGCACTTACAGCCTCAACAGCAGCCTCACTTCATTCACACAGCACCAAGGGGCGGTAGCAGAGCTACCAACACCACCAAGCCCCTTCACTCTCTCGGTTTGCTGGTGCTCAGCACATTGTAAATGACATAAAGATATATGAATGTGAGATTTGTAAAAAGCGAAACACAAAAGTAACAGAAAATATGCTATGTGGTTAGATCCAGCCAATTCTAGGGTACTGTGATGGTTTCAATAAGAATGGTCCCCACAGGCTGTTTGAATGATTGGTCCCCAGTTAGTGGAACTGTCTGGGAAGGATTAGGAGGTGTGGCCTTGCAGGAAGGGAGGTTACTGGAGGTGGAGGGCTCAGGAGCACAGCCTTGTCTGCCTGTAGATCAGGATGCAGCTCTCAGCTCCTTCTCCAGCACCATGTCTGCCTACTGCCACGTGCCCCACCCTGATGACAATGGACTAACCTTCTGAAACTGTAAGACAGCCCCGATGAAATGTTTTCTTTTGTAAATTGTCTTGGTCATAGTGTCTCTTCACAGCAACAGAAAAGTAACTAGACAGGTACCTTCTTCCCCATTATCCAGAAACAAAAGCACCCAACACCTGCACACAACACAAATTCAGCCCCAGTTAACAAGTGTCTTACTTGTCTGCCGTCGATGTCTATTACCTCTTCTTGAATGACAACTAGTTGTGAACTGGAACCAGATGTCATAGGCCACTCATGAACTAAGATCCTTACAGTGACAATTCCAAAATAGTCTTTCTCCTCCAAATTTTCCAGACTTTCACTCTTCACTATTAAAAAAAACCAAAAAAACAAAACAGTGAGATTTTAGACAAAAATCACCATTAAAGCTGTTATTCTATTTGATTTTTTTTTTTTTTTTTGACATTTACTTAGAACAAGACAGCGGCAAACATATAAAAGCAGAGATGAGCTGGCAGGTCCTTCCAGTGGCTTCCGCTCACAGGATAAGGAAGTGCTTGCTGGTCTGCAGTCTTGAATGTGCCGTGCTACAGTGGCAGCCTCGCTGCTGTGATTTCGTATTGGTTACCAGTGAGGAGTGACACAGCACAAATAAAAAGCAAGCCACAAGACAGACAGGCTCACGTTTACAAAATAAGCAGCCATTTATTCACCCACAAAACCCACAATCCTTTGCAGCAGTAAGTGACTTTACAGCTGGAGAGGACAGGAGTAGGAAAAGGGTGAGAGCTCTCTCCCTCTGCGATGGTGACGGGGAAGATAGGATAGTATTTCATTATACACAAGTATGAAATTCTCAAAAATAAAGAACAAGTTTAAGAAGAATAAAACATCAAGGAATGTTTATGCTTATAATCCCAGTACTTGAGCAGCTGAGGTAGCACAAGGCTAGCCTGCGCCACATAACAAAAATGTCGCAAAAAAGCAAATTACGGGACTAGAGAGATGGTGCATGCACAGGAGACCTTGCTACTCTATCAGAGGATCTGAGTTCAGAACCAGCACGCACAGCAGGTAGCTTACAAATGGCTGTAATAGGATTAAATGTTCCCTTCTAGCCTCTGTGCGCCCCTGCACACAAATAACATTAAACCTTTTAAATATTTTTAAAGCAACACACACCAATCAATTCACCACAAGATGAACATATACTTGTTGTCTCTCAACTATGAGGCCAGTTTGTCAAGGACGCACACAGATAGATATACGTTCTAAATGCACATCCAGTGGCTTAAACGCATTGCGAGCCTCTAAAGGACTGTTCCCTCGATCCAGAACACCTGACACACAATTCACTACCACTTTGTACTGTCAGTTTCCTCACTAGTCTCCTCCTTCAGCCACACCACGTTCACAATATGCAAGGTTTGTCACTGTGGTGTCACTCTGATTACGCTCTCTGCTCTAACGCTGTCAGCCATGAGTTCTCTGGCACTGTCAACCAGCTCTCCGTCCGGGAGGGACCTCATCACCCTCTCTTTAGCTGTCTAAGTGGTTTTGTTATGTTTACTATGGTACTGAGGCTGGAACCCGGGGCTGTCCACGTGCTTGGCAAATATTCTACTGCTGAGTTCTATCTCCAGCACACTAAAAAGCGTTTTTGAGCTGGGACGAGAGGTTTGCACCTTCCCTCACTGAATTGTTTGGACAGCTTCCAGAGCCAAACACTCGGTGGTTCTCCTATCTCAGCGGCCCCAGGAGCTGACACTATGGAAAGACAAGCTTGCATAGCAGAGTGCCTGTCTTAATTCATTAGGGTTTTAATTGCCTGTTTACTCACTAGTGTCCCATCTGGCCTGGTCAGCATGTCTAAGCCCACAGCCTTGGACACAAGAGAGTCAACTGTAGAAAAGTGTAGTTTTAAACACATCAGAGTGGTGGGAACTTAGTCCCCAAATTTTATAATTCTATTGTAAAATCAACTAAAAACAACAAAAGCCCTGATGTTGACTGTCTCGCTGCAGCAGTCAGCTTCCAAAGAATGCCCTCAATGATGCTTGCCTCCAGGAACGAATGACCTTGCTTAACTTCCCACCTCAGGCCAGCTGGGCCCATCATTGCTTCTCACAAACCAGAGCATGGACACCTCCCATATCCTGTATCTTATTCAAATAAAATGGTATATTCCAACATAATATTATCTGATTCTTTAAATAACAAAAAACCTTCAAGTTTAAAAAGAAAAATGGGGCTGAAGAGGTAGCTTAGCAGTTAAGAGCACTTGCTGCCCAGGCAGAGAAGCTAGGATCAGTTCTCAGAACCCACATGGCAGCTCACAACTGACTACCACTCCAGTCCCCGGGAATCCAACATCCTCTTCTAGCCTCCTTGGGCAGCAGGCACACACAAGGTGCACAGATACACGTGCAGACAAAACGCCATACACAGAAAAGTAAATGTCGTTTAAAAATAGCATTCTGTTGACAGATGAGTAAAAGAAATAAAGTAGGACCCACAAAAACAGTATCTGTTTGTTTTCTACAATTGTGGTGAGAACCTCTCCAGGTTTTGAGATCTTGCTAGCCCACATCTATGCCCACTCTTAAACTGTTAACCTACTGGAAACTAGACTCCAGTCTCACGAAAGGGACAATAATCAACATAGTTTTAAATGCCTTAGTTACTACTATATAAGTAAGGTATCACTTTAAAGTGGAACTTTATCACATCCAGAATGAATTTAGTATTAAAGGCAGAGCAATGTTGGAAACAGTTTACAGTACTCACCTATCAAAGTCTGACAGCTCATCCGGGTAACACCACTATTTACAGGGAAGTCATTTACATAGACCTGTCCACTCTCATAGGTTATGTTAAGAACAACCTTAAAACAAAGCAGCACATGTATTAATTCCAGTGGTTTATAAGTGACAACAGACTCTCCCTGTCACAAATACACTATGTGTGTGGCAGGTGTAATGGTTTGGCTGTCCCTCAAGGATGCATATGCCTGGTCTCTCTAGGTGTGGTGATGTTCTGGGTGCAAGGGGGGACTTCTAAGATACAAAGCTTAGTGGTAGATGTGTAATCCCTAGGACAATGGCTTCAAAGGAACTGTGGGACCCCAGCCTCTGCTATTTGGTACCCGGCAAAATGAATTTTTTTCCTCATGTGAGCACCTATCACTGTGGTACCCATTTCCCATGAGACCAAAGACAACCACTGCCAGCGATGTGCTCCTGAGCCTCTGTAACTAAGCTAAAAACAAAACAACAAAAGCCTCATTGTTTTTTTCTGAGGCTTTTGTTTGGTTTGGTTTCTTCTTTTTTTTTTTTAAAGTTATTATTTTTATTCTATTTGTATGGATGTTTTGCCTGCATGCATGTCTGTGAACCATGTGTGTAGTGCCTAAGAGGCAAAGAGGGCACTCTGTCCCCTGGAACTGAAGACGGATGTTGAAGGCGAGGCTGATCAAATCTTTCCCTGAGGCCTGATACAGAGAGGACATGTGCCAAGCATCATAGCGCATGCCTTTAATCCCAGCACTCGGGAGGCAGAGGTAGGCAGATCGCTGTGAGTTCGAGGCCAGCCTGGTCTACAAAGTGAGTCCAGGACAGCCAAGGCTACACAGAGAAACCCTGTCTCAAAAACCCCCGCCCCAAAACAAAAACAAAAACAGAGAAGGGCATGCTTGGCAGAGGCAGTCAGTAATGGGCTGGAGCCAGGGCCTTGGGAGGGCTATGGCTTGTGATTCTGAGAACCCAACTCTTCCCACTGCAAGGGGCTACGGTTATCTGTCCCAGCTCCTACTCTGACACCCTAGTATCCAGTGTTCCCCTGTGCAGCATGGCTTCACTTCTTGATGACTTTGTCCCATTGTGGGCAGATTTTTGCCAACACTGTCCTATTTCTCCCCCTTAAAACCACATACAGGCTGGGCACAGTGGCACACGCCTGTAATCCCAGCACTCGGGAGGCAGAGGCAGGTGGATCTCTGTGAGTTCGAAACCAGCCTGGCCTACAAAGCAAGTCCAAGACAACCACGGCAACACAGAGAAACCTCGTCTCAAAAAACAACAACCCACCCTCCCCCCGCAAAGAAAACCCCCAAACAAAAAAACTCCACATACTGTACTTTCTTTTGGTTTTTTTCCAGACAGGGCTTCTCTGTTTAGCCTTGGCTGTCCTGGACTCACTTTGTAGCCTAGGCTGGCCTCGAACTCACAGCAATCCACCTGCCTCTGCCTCACAAGTGCTGGGATTAAAGGCATGCATAGCCACGCCCAGCTTGGTACTGTACTTCTTGGTAAGCTTCCTTGACATAGCTTATGCCAGACCTCCTGACCCCAACTTTTCCACCTTCTTTATCTTCTCATCCAGCCCCAGAACCCTGTCACTAAGAATGACCTGCTGGTCTAGGTCAATTACAGACAGTTGTGAGCTGCATGTGCATGCTGGGGATCCTCTGTAAGAGCAGCCAGTCCTCTTAACCACTGAGCCATCTTTCCAGCCCTTGGCTTTTGGTTCCTTAAGACAGTCTCCCTACCTAAGAAGCCCAGGCTGACTTTTAATTTGAGGCAAGTCTTCTGCCTTGACCTCCAAAGTGCTGGGATTACAGGAAGAACAAGCTGCTATACCCAGCCTCATTAGCAAAGCCTCATATAGTCTGACAAAGCTTTTTTTTTTTTTTAAATAAAGTAGCCTGCCTCAGGCATTTAAATGTAATAATAGAAAATGGACTAATCAGTAAAGCATCCTGGCTAAATGGTATACTAAAAATATAATCAAAAGGAGACAAACCTGTTCTTTTGATACTTCCCCACTGTCTTTCAAGGTAGTCACATTAATTCTGATGCCATCCTACAAAACAAATGTACAGGTTGGACAGATATACATTTTACAAATGGAAAATAACCTGGTTTACTTATACTCTTTATTTGCTATTATTGTATGTATACACGAATACAAGCACACATGCTATGGTGCGTGTGTGGAGCTCAGAAGGCAATCTTTGGGGAGTACCTTTGGGTTCTGAGGATCAAACCAGGCTGTCAGTCTTCAAAGCAAGTGCTCTTACATGCTGAAGCATCTACCCAGACAATAATCAGTTCGTTTTTCATTTCTCCTTTAATTATTATTTTTAAATTTATTTCTATTATTTCTAATTAGGGGTGTGTGTGTGTGCGCACAGGAGTGCAGGCGCTCTCAGCCGTCTGAGGCATTTGATCCCAAAGCTGGGGTTTAGGTACAGAATATTACTCATGCCCACTGCCCCCACCCCACGGAAGAAACCCCTGTACTGATCTCTACGAATCATTACCTACTTTTCTTTAGTTTTACAAGTTGTCTCTTTAAACATAGAACTGCTTAGCTTTGCCTGCTTCTGAGCTGTGTAGAAGCAGAGCATTTAACTCCGGAACTTATTCTCTCCGTTAAGGTCACTGGTGTTTGCATTGGCAGTCACTCATCTGCAAGGCTATACACCACTCAGCAGCTTACACACTGGTTCCACCGCCCATGGACACCCACTGGTTTCTTATGGAGTCCCCTCTGACCTCCTTGAGCATGCCTCTTGGGGAAGTTCTGCAGCAGGCAGCTTTGCTGTTGCTAAAGGTCTGGCCAATCAGCAATCTACCCACACACTTACGTTTATTGATTGAATGCTCTTTGTAGAAAAACACTGCTTCAAGAAAACCTGCTGGCCACAGGGACCTGTTACTGTTCATCAGAAGCTTTCCTATTAGGAGTGGGGATGTAACCAATCGGTCTAATATGTCCAGGAGTGGGGGCTACATCAATGGTCACAAGGTTTGGCAGTGGGTGTACCCTTTCCCTGCTGAACCATCTCTCCATAGCACCCCCTTACAGCACCCCCTCCACAGCAGACCACCCCCATAGCACGCGCATGTGCGCGCATGTGTGCGTACACACACACACACATCCCCCATAGCACACCACCCCCACAGCATATCCCCTATAGCACACCACCTCCAGCCCAGAGACAAGGTATGTCACAGCTAATCTGCACTGTCAAGCTGCCTGGATTTAGAACCACCTTAAGGACACACCTCAGTGTATGTCTGTAAGGCCAGCTCCAGAGGTTTAACTGAGGAGGGAGGCTGGTTTTGAATATGTGGGCAACACTACATCATAGGCTATTTTTGTCTGGAATATAAAAAGGAAAAAAGAGACATCCCACTGCACACCAGCGATCCTTTCCGTTTGCTGACTGCAGGTGCAAGCTGAGCAGGTACGCCACATGCCTCCTGCTGTGCCTTCACCGCCTCGGGAGGGTCTGTAAACCAGAGACCACTGTTCTTCCACAAGCTCAGAAAAGGCTGAGAATCTGTTTACAGCTTCTGCTTTTCAAGAGTAGACACCATACCTAGTAACGTGCTATATTTACACCATAAAATTTGCTTAGCAAAGCCATCGTTTATAAAAGACAAGGGACACAGGTGCACTGTTTTTGTTATTGTTTTCCCAACGAACCAAGTTGAATTCTTTTCCTAGGGATATGGAAGAGTACCTCACTGGTAGGTCCAAGGCCCTGGACTCAATCTCTACCACACACACATGCATACACTTCTGAATGTGCACCCATGCACACACACGTGTGCGTATGCACACACCAATCCCTTTTGATACTCCTGAGTGATTTCACATGCACACACATACGCATGTCATAGACATATACAACTGGTTTTTAAGTTCTTGAATGATTTCATTGCAAAAAGAAAATTCCATTTCTTACTTTCATCTGACATTAAATTCTGATCCGGGTCACAATTCTTCCTCTGAGGACTTTTTAAAAAAATTAACCTTTATTTTTATTGTATATGCATGGGTGTTTTGCCTACTCTCCAAAAGTGGAATGAAGACCTAGAAAGAGAGAGATGAAATGGTGAATTTACTAGGAGCTAGCCCATCGTGCTGTGGACTTAACCTTGCAAGTAAGTTTTTTGTTTTTGTTTTGCTTTTCTGTGTGGGCAGGTTCAAATGTTTCTTAGCTTCATAATTGATGAAAAAGGATCTCTGAAATTGTAAAAGTGAAGAAATAAGTCCATATCTCTATTATTTTAAAATCACCCAATATTTATTTGGTTTCTTGGTGCTGGTACTGTTGCTATTTTCACCCAGAAGCAAATGTGGCTCAGGTATAATTTCATATACAAGTGTGCTTAGAGTTCCAAGGTTGTGGCTACCCAGAATGTGTCCAGACTGACACTGTGACATGTTTATAATGTCTGTATTCACAAGAGTTATAGCATAACTCTAAAACAGTAAAAGTAAAATGAACAGCAGGAGAGATGGCTCAGGGGTTGCAAAAGCTCTCATCGCCAAACAGAACCACAGGGAATCCTGACTCCACAAGGTTATCCTCTGACCTCCACTGCTAAGGCGTAATCCACTATCATACACACATAACAGGTAAAATTTTTAAAACAAAATGTGGCATGTGTCATGCCTGTCGCTTTTGTATTTAGTATGTTCCTACCAAAACATACAGTCAATCTCCTAAATTTCTTGTAATTTGGGGAAAACCCGAATTTTATGCTCTCCAAACTTCTTCCTACTATACAACTGAAGAAAAACACATGTGTCAACATAAGTAAAAATGGGCTGCCTCAGACTATTGCAACGCCCTGGTTCTCACAGCCAGCCAGAACAGTCAATTGCAAAGCTTGTGACCCAGAGCGGTTCCCCAGGGATGCTGAAGCTCCTCTCAGGACACAGGAAGGACCCCACCTCAACCAAGATCCAATAAAAAGCCACACCAGGAAGCGCTAGGTCTTCAACTGCTCCCCGTCGCCATCCCGAATGGGCCCCGCAGCCGGGAAAGGCGCTCCCTCCTGGTAGCGACGAAGCAGACACAGGTGGCTTGGAAAGCTGCTCTTTGGGCGACACAAACATCGCCAGGCCCAAGCGCCGGGGAGCCATAACAAACGCCCGAGGTCACCCGCGACCGCGCACTTTTCGGGAGGCGCTACGAATCTCAAGTTCTGTGGCCGAAGTCCTGATCACACATTCAGGGACGCCTGCGCGCCTTCCTTGCGTTCTCCTTAGGGCGGCCCGTCCAGCCCAGCATCCCCTTCTCCCCGGGCAGCCAGACCCTGTCCTGCCCGGCACCTGTCCAACCGCCTGTCCGCCCGCGGGAGTGGGCAGCGTCACCGCGACCGGCCTCCCCGAGGAGCAGAGGAGCGGCCTGCTGCACCCGCCCTGCCCTACCTTCGGGGCTGTGGACGGTGGCCTGGGCGCGCTGGTGGTCAGCCACCCCGCGGCGGGCAGCGCCACGAACAGCAGCAGCCGGACGGGCAGCGGCGCCGACAGGGCGCCCTCCATCTTGGACTACACCGGCGCCGAGCGGCGGGAGGTGAGGGCGTGGCTGCCCGGAGAGGGGTAGGGCCGACGGAGGGGCGGGGCCGTAGGGAGGGCCGGCTGAGCTTCAGGGATTGCGTACGCCTTTGACGTCAAATGGGCGGAGTCAACTTTGAGACTGTAGTCCAGGCACTTTGGTGGGGTGACAGGTAAAATTCGTTTCGTGCCTTGAATTTCTGAACCTGCTGCTTCCACCTCAGCTCTGGAATTACGGACGTGGGCCACCCTCTCACCTCCTAAACCCCGCCAACTTTGAGCGTACCTTATCGGAAAGTTCTACTCCCATCCAGCAGAAAACTTGTTTAATCCACCTGACCTTCACATTAATATGCAAAATCAAGAATTAACTTGGCAGTTGCTTACATGACTAACAAGCCATCAGTATGAGTGCAGCATGCACTTTGATCTTCTTTTGAGTCAGCTCACGTTAACTGCATTTATTTGGGCACAAAACCCGTCCAAGGGTTCAATTTACCTAATATATCCAGCCAGTCTGGTTGGGTACACATTTGATGAATTCTGATCTTTGAAGCAGAAAATTCTTTGAAACGTCTAAGAGAAAATGAGGTATGAAAAAGAGAAAGAGAGAAAGAAAGTGAAGTATGCAAAACACAGATTGAGCCTTTAATTGATCATTAATAAGACCTCTTGAACCCAAATATGGATACATCTGCTTCTTTAAATTAAAAAAAAAAATTTCAGTTATTTCCATCATTTCACAATCAAAACTTGAAGTTAGCGTTTCCTGTGATACAAAGCCAGCTTGGCACCAAAGGGAAATCCTGGAAATGCTCTGTGTCTGGTTGCAATTTTTGAGACAGAGTGAGTCACGGGCTTTGGGTACAACGCATTCTACTCAGTGTTTTCCAGAGTTGACCAACTACATATTTTTAAACTTCACAAAGATTCCCAGGAAAGAGCCAGAAAGCAAAGCCATATTTTTTTGTTGTTGTTTTGGGATAGAATTATGCCAATCTGACACAAACTAAAGCCACCTGAGAGGAGGTAACCTAAATTAAGAAAATGCCTCCATAAGATGGGGCTGTACCGTAGGGCATTTTCTTCATTCCTGATTGATGGGGAATGGGCAGCCCATTGCAGGCGGTGCCATCCCTGGGCTGCTGGTCCTGGGTTCTGTAGGAAAGCAGGCTGAGCAAGCAGTCGGGGACAAGCCAGTAAGCAGCACCTCTCCATGGCCTCTGCATCAGCTCCTGCCTCCGGATTCCTGCCCTGTTGGTTTCCTGTCCTGACTCCCTCCAGTGAGGGACTGTAGATGGGGACACATAAGCCATGTAAACCCTTCCCTCTCCAGCCTACTCTGGTCATGGCGCTCCATCATAGGCAATAGTGATACAATCTAAGACAAACTTCGAAGTTTGTTTTGAAACAGGTCCTGGGACTCCCTTTGTAGTCCAGACTGTCCTCGAACTCAAAGAAATCCACCTGCCTCTGCCTCCAGAGTACTAGGATTAAAGGCATGCACCACCATACCCGGCTTTTCTGAGACGTTTTTAAAACTACTTTTACTGTATCCCTATTGTTGAAGTGTTTAAAAGTAAAAGTTTTTGGTTTCTGGAGGTTTTTTGTTTTGTTCTGTTCTGTTTGTTGAGGTAGGGTCTCACTATGTAGCTCTAGTTCACTTGGAACTCTATGTAGACCAGGATGGCTGGTCTCTGCCACTCAAGTGCTAAGATTAAAGGTGTGCTCCACCATACCTGGCTAGAAATAAATTGTATTAGACCTAGTGATGATATTCATATAAATAATTAATAATAGAAATATTATTGTAGGGCTGCAAGATGGCTCAGCTAGCATAGCATAGGTGCTTGCCGACCAACCCTGGTAACTTGAGTTTCATATCCAGAATCCATGTAAAGATGGAAGGAACAAACTGTCTCTGCAAAACTGTCCTCTGTGTGCCATGGCACACACTGCCCCAGACATACGCAAAATAATAAGGCTCTAAAAAAGAAATGTCTTTGTATCAGTCGATATGTATTATGTAATTTTGCTTAAATGCTTTCTGTATATTTAACCCTCACAACAATCTAATATATGATTACAATTCAAGACATTGTGTGTCTGTTTTTAATAACTGGAGTTTTAGGTTTGGCCACCAGTCTCTAATATTGAAAAGCAAAGAGAAGATATATGTTCAGTATGGCCAAACTGGGACGAAGGACAAATAAAAGGCTCTAATGATCTCCAAGTCAGTCTCCAGGGTACTGACATGTGCTTTGGATTGAAACAGAGGAAGAATTAGGACACTTGGGACAAAGAATGCAAAAACACTTCCGGTCAAGGTGTGGTCTTGCCACTGTCTCAGTTCTGGTTCTGCAAAGCGATCCAAAGACATTCTTACTGCCGTTGTCACATCCCACGTGAGAATAATGCTGGTTTCTACAGGATGACCACCTCTGCTCCAGAGTGTGGCCTCATCAAGAAGGTGATCTGTCCTTCAAGGTTCTGCTGTTCCTAGGCCCCAAAGCGACTCAAAAACGAGGATTCTAGGCCATGTCAAGTTGACAGTGACCAAAGTCTAGTATTTTCAGTTATTACAAAGGCCCTTCTAGAAGTGCACATGTGTGGGCATACCTGTTATTGCTGCTTAAATATTCTTAGTCATGGGCTGGGTGGACCTCAGCAGTTAAGAGGAACTGTTGCTCAATCTTCAGGTGGACATTGGATCACAGTATTCATGTCAGGAAGATCCCATAAATACCCGCGTAGCGCCAGCTCCAAGGGATCCAGCGCTCTTCTGGATTCTATGGATACTTGCACAGAGATGTGTGTATACACTGACACTCACAGAGCACAGACACATGCATACAGATAAATACTTTTTTAAAGATTTATTTATTTATTATTATGTGTACAGTGCTCTGCCGGCATGTACACCTGCAGGCCAGAAGAGGGCATCAGATCACATTATATATGGCTGTGAGCCACCATGTGGTTGCTGGGAATTGAACTCAGGACCTCTGGGAGAGCAGTCAGTGCCTTTAAACTCTGAGCCATCTCTCCAGCCCCACAGATAACTATTTTTTAAAGAAGGTAGTCACATAAGGAGCCTGCCTCAAACACTAACGAAAATGCTGTCTCCTTCTCCTGTAATCATTAACTACATGTAAGTCCTCAGGGAGAGGTGGCCCCTTCTCTTTCATGATAGAGTGTTTATGGGTCCAAACTTGTGCAAACAGTCACAGCTACCACAAGATGGACAATGCTACAGCCATGTCACACCTAAAAGACAGCAGCCCACACTGCCCCCTCACCCTTCCTTCACCTCTTACATCCCTTCTGCTCCCTTCTTCCCCTTTGTAGACCAGGCTGGCCTCGAACTCACAGCCATCTGCCTGCCTCTGCCTCCCAAGAGCTGGGATTAAAAGTGTGCACTACCACACCTAGCTGAGAAGTTGACTTTTAAAAAGACTTAGTACCTCCCTCCCCCTTTTAAGATAGCTTTAGATCTACATTAGGAATGGGGGGGGGGGGAATCTCCTTAATTTGTTTTCTCCGCAATTCATTCATATTCCATTGTTCTAGTTTCTGCTATGTGGATTTTCCGCAGTTTCTCTTGCTTTCTAGTTTTTATTCCACTATAGCCAAATATAGTATAAAACATTATTTCAATTTTTCTGTATTTGTTGACACCTGATTTGTGTCCTTACCTATGATCTATTCTAGAGAAAGTTCTACAGTCTCCTGAGAAGGGTATTCTGTAGTGTATAACGGAACCTTCTAATTTGTCAAGCCTGCTTGATCTATGGTGTCATTCAACTCCACTGTTTCTCAGTTCTATCTTTGGGGGCAACAAATAGGAGATCCTTTTTTAAATTTTTATTTTTATTTTTGAGACAGTTTCTCTGTGTGTAGTGTGTAGCCCTGGCTACCCTAGAACGGGCTCTGTAGACCATACTGGCCTCTGTTTACCCAGTACTGGGATTAAAGGTGTATACCAACACCACCTGGCCTTTGATATTTTGTTTTGTTTTGCTTTTAAATGCAATCTTGGAGTCCGTGACTGTTTTAATTATCTAATATGCATACCAATAAAGACACAGGAGACATAAACTGAGGTAAAAACCTACTAGCTTAGCGAGATAACTTTATTTTCTGAACTGCGTACAAAATATCTATTTACAAACTATCAGATAACATAAACAACACTGTCTCTCTGAAGACTGTGGAACAGAGACTCTGCAGATCACACCACAATATGTTCTCTGGGGGAGGGTAAAGTCAACGGAAATAAGGAGCGAAGGAAAACAGGAGTGTGGGAAGTGTTGTGGCTCTGCCCTGCTGGGGTGCAACAGTTCTGCTCAGCTCTGCTCTGGTGAACATATAACAACGCCATGAAGTCATACTGCACAGCAAACCTCACATAGGAAACTTATTGGAAAGGAAAAACCTAGGAGAGATTGCCTCTGCTCCTGGGAGAAGCAACAGGGAATTGAATGGTAAGCAGGGCTTAAAGATTTCTTAGGGTGCGGAGCTTTCCGGGGCAGAGATTTTTCAGGGTGAGGATTGGTGGAATTTCACGTCCTGAACTTGGGAAGCTCAGGGATTGGTGGCTTTTTTTTTTTTTTTTTTTTTTCCTTCACCTTTTCCTGTATGGGGCAGGCAGACGTCCTGGCCAAGGAGACTTTGGCTGAGGCGCCATTACTTCAGAGCCACTTAGGGAAGTTCCATCACTGTGACAGGTCCTGCTGTGCCATCTCAGGCTAGTACCTCACGGGGTAGAGGCAGGCTGCGGCTGTCCCTGTGGAGCACCACTCAGGGAATACAGTGAGGGCAAGGATATAGGGCAAGAAAGAGTGGGCTAGAGCTGGCATCCTAAAATGGCATGGATGCCGGGTATGGTGGCACATGCCTTTAATCCCAGCACTCGGGAGGCAGAGGCAGGCGGATCACTGTGAGTTCGAGGCCAGCCTGGTCTACAAAGCTAGTCTAGGACAGCCAGAATAACATAGAGAAACCCTGCCTCAAAAAACCAAAAAACAAAACAAAAAACAAAAAACCGCCAAACAAATAATAATAATATTAAATAAAATGGTATAGATATTTAACAGTGTAGATGTGGAAGGAGAAGAGCTGGACTGAAATATAAACATACAGACTAGCCTGAGCCAGACATGGAGGCACCCACCTTTAGTCCCAGCACTCAGGAATGGAGATGCAGGCAGATCAATGTGAGTTCGAGGCCAACCTGGTCTACAAAGTGAGTCCAGGACAGCCAAGGCTACACAGAGAGACTGTGTCTCGAAAAAAGGAAAACCAAACAAAACCCCAACAAGACAAACCAGACTGGCCTGATCGCTGCCTCTCTTCTGGATTGCCTTGCATTCCATTCCTAAGCGCTGGAATCCTGTTTCACAGCTCGGGCATTCCTCTGTACAGGGAATCTTCCTTAGGATGATCAGATTACCAGTGGTGCCCCAGTTAGTGAGCAGTGTTTCACAGATGGATTCCCAGGCCTTGTCACACCTCTGCCAATTCCTTCAGGATACTGGTTGTAAATGTTGACCCTGCCCCTGTGTAGCTGTTGCTAAGGTCTCGTGTGCTGCTCAGGTGTCTGTATGTAAGTTCCTGTGTATACTTTAGTTCCTATCAGGTTTTCAGTTCACTGAATGCTGTGCAGGTCTGATTCAACTGTTTGGTTTTGAGGCGGGGCCTCATGCATCCCAGGTTTGTTTTACTTGCTGCATAGTGACTGTGATCTTCAACTGCTTCTCCTGCTTCTCCTGCTTCCACAACTTGAGTGCTGGGATCATAGACGTGCGCTCTCATTGCTAGTTTATGTGGTGCTAGAAACCTTAACCTAGGCTGTGCAAGGCAATCATCCTATCAACCGAGGTTCATCTCCAGCCCCTCTCCCACAGCTCCCCCACAAAGTCCTTAGTGTGCCATCCTTTGAGAAATTTTTCACAAATTATTTTTATTTTACGAGTGTAGGTGTTTCCCCTACATGACTTCCTGTGCACCATGAGCATGCAGTACCTGTAGAAGCCAGAGGAGGGCGCGCAATCCCTTGAGACTGGCGTCACAGATGGTTGTAAGTGGCCATGGGCATATGAGGTGTTGAACTGGGTCCTTTGGAAGAGCAGTCAGTGCTTGTAACCACTAAGCCATCTCCACAGCCCCCAAAAAACTCTTAAGGAAGAAGAAGAAGAAAAAAAAAAAAAAAAAAAAAAGAGCGTGAGCATGCATGGATATGGTGTGCACATGGAGGTCAGAGGGTGGCACTTGGGAATTGGATCTCTTTTAGCTTGTGGGTTCCAAAGGTCCAAACTCAGGCTGCCAGCCTTTGCGGCAAGTGTTTTTAGCCACTGAGCCATCATATCAGCCTGAGAAACTCAATCTTTTTTTTTTATTAATTTATTCATATTACATCTCGATTGTTAGCCCTTCCCCCGTTTCCTCCCATTCTTCCCTCCCTCCCATTTCTCCCCTTCTCCCCTCCCCTATGTCTGTGACTGAGGGAGACTTCCTCCCCCTATATATGCTCTCAGAATATCAAGTCTCTTCTTGGTAACTTGCTATCCTTCCTCTGAGTGCCACCAGGTCTCCCCATCCGGGGGACATGGTCAGAAAAGGGGCACCAGAGTTCATGTGAGAGTCAGACGAGAAACTCAATCTTATTGTTAACAAGATGAATGCTCCTGTCCTACTGTGCTGACTATTATATTTGCCCTCCTCTCTCTCCTGAGAAGCTCTGCTGTTCCAAGAGTCCATTGAGATTTCAGGAAAAGTTAATGAAATTAACATCTCAGTACTGCCAACCAAAGTAAAGAACGTAAGAACATGGACATAGATTTTCGTTTTGTTTTTAGACATCTTATGGAGTTGATTTTTTTTTTAAAGCAAAACCAGATCTGAATACTTGTTTTGGTACTGGAGTTTGAAAATGGAGACTCACACATGCAAGGTATACGCTGTACTGCTATTAAATTTATTTGAAGATAAGTTCGTTTTCTTCCAGCTCAAACAAGAAATGTTCAGTCTTCCATCCAAACTATATCAATGGAAGAGATAAATAATAGTGAAAGCCCGGTGGTGATGGCACACACCTTTTAATCCCAGCACTTGGGAGGCAGAGGCAGGTGGATCTCCGTGAGTTTGAGGCCAGCCTGGACTACAGAGGGCGTTCCAGGACAGTCAGAGCTGTTATACAGAGAAACCCCATCTCAAAAAACAAAACAAACAAAAAAGTGAAAAGTAGAGAAAATAGAGTTATTTAATATAGCTTTATTGGTGGTGGCGCACGCCTTTAATCCCAGCACTCGGGAGGCAGAGGCAGGCGGATCGCTGTGAGTTCGAGGCCAGCCTGGTCTGCAAAGTGAGTCCATGACATGACAGCCAAGGCTACATAGAGAAACCCTGTCTCGAAAAACCAAAAAAAAAAAAAAAAAAAAAAAGGAACAAATAAATCCAGTGGCTGACTAACCTCCTGCACAGCTAAATCTACATGTGTTCTAGACCTTCTCCCATGATTTTCTGAACTATAAGATGGCCACAGGCATAGGGTTTTGGATTAGACCCTTCTACATGGGACCAGGCTGTAAATAAACTCATATGAATATATATATACATATATATGTGTGTGTGTGTGTATTTTTTTTTTTTTTAACCAACTTCTGTTTTCTAATTTCCTTGGAAATTAAGGAATACACCTGCTTGGTATATTCTAGCCATGGAATTGTTTCAAGTAACATTAAAAAAAAAAAAGTTTACCTTTAGAAAGCCCTTTCTCACCTTCTTGGATATGCCTATGACCTGTCAAATCATATCTCTGATTTTCACAAATACACATTAAAACGACCTAAGTGTAAGTAAAATGCTTGGCTAGAAAAGAGTGCACTAACACATGGAATCATGTTATCAGCATCCAGAAAAGGGGAAGCTTTGTTAAGTCTCCTAAGTTAAAATATTAATAAGGAGAAATTTAAGGGTTAGACGGATGGCTCGGAGGCCCAACGATTTGAAAGCCACTCCTAGGACACACACACTCGCAGGCTGTCCCGCAGGCACCCTACCTGTAAGTAAATATTTAAGAAATTAAAATTATATATATATATATATATATATATATATATATATATATATATATATATATCCCAAAATAAGACTGAAGCTTATTGTATTCTAATTTGTCCCACAAAAACTCTCTGAGCTGCTAAACCAAGTACAGCCCTGCCTTGCAGGGTTTTTTTGTTTGTTTGTTTGGTTTTTCGAGACAGGGGTTTCTCTATGTAGCCTTGGCTGTCCTGGACTCGCTCTGTAATCTAGGCTGGCCTCGAACTCACAGAGATCACCTGCCTCTGTCTCCCGAGTGCTGGGATTAAAGGTGTGCACCACCACGTCAGGCTCATTTGCAGGATTAAAACAAAAAAACAACAAAAAATTCCCTGCCAAAGGGCCCGCCCAGCGGGCTGCCGGAAGTTGTGCCTCCAAGGTGGGCGAGGACGCCCACGGATGACGCCACGAGCGTCGCAGAGTCGCGTTGATCGTGACGTAAGGCGTAGGTGCGCGCTGGTTGCGCCTGTCATTGCCGGGTGTTTGTTCCCAAGAAGCCGGCGCCATGGCGGTTCTCTTGGAGACTACTCTGGGCGACGTGGTCATCGACCTGTACACGGAAGAGCGGCCGCGAGGTGAGGCCCGCGTCCTTCACGCCCTGGCGGGGCCATGGACACTCTACCCAAGCTCCCTTCCTTTCGCTGTTTCGGCCTGGAGCTCCGTTTCATAGTGGGCCTTGGCTAGAAAATCTGGCGAGTGTGTGTTTGTGTGTCCCCGCCGTGGTCCTTTTTGAAGGACTTTGGCGTGTGGGGTTGGGTGAGGTGGCCTGCATAGGCGATGCCCATAGCTTTCGGTGGCTCCGCTGTGCTTTCTTTACTCGTGAGATGAAAAGACTTAAATACCGCGTGGCGTGTCATCATTTGCCTGGCTGATAGCAGGTAGGGTGTGTCTGGTCTTTGGAAGAGTGGCCGTCGCATCCCTTCTGCTTACATGACACCTGGTGTCTCCCTGTGCGAATAGTCAGCAAGGCGCCAAGGGTCAGTTAGAGTTTAGGCGTCAGATTTTTCATCGAAGGAAAACGAAGCGAGTTCCAATTTGAACTTAAGAGTCCTAGTAGAAGGATTGTGTACGCTGCTGTGGGACACAGGTGAGTGTGTCTTCCCTAGCGGAGTGGGAAGAAGCCAAGCAAGAAAACGAAACTTTTCGGAGATGACTGGCAGTTAAGACTTTCTTAGCAGTTTGGAGTTTTTCTGGAAATAGCAAGAAAGTTGGCTTGCCTGGACCGAGTTGGTATATGGAGTGAAAGAGCTGCCACTGACTTCCAGTCAGGTCCGATACTGGAGGTCGGGTCCTTAATCGTCTTGTGTCCCTTGCTGATGGACACAGTGTTGGCAGGTTCACGGTATGGCACAGTTGCCTTGGAGTGATAATAGGCAGCTGTGAGGAGAATGTGTCCATTGGAAGAATCGAGAAGCCAGGGGAGATAAACTACAATCAGTGTCCTTCCCCTGCGGAATGTACAGATCAGCAGAGAATGAAAGGAGCTGCAGTACCGCAGGGAGTGCCTCCTGCCCCAAACACCTTCTCCCACGCTCAACCGTCTCTCCCCTCCACCCGCAGACACTTGACTTTCTCCTGAAGCCTTTCATTTTCTTACTGTTGCCACTGCTCACGTTTCTGTCCACTCATGTCCTTCTAAGAACTTCCTGACCGTTCAGATCTCAGAGAAAGCACGTGCACTTCTTTGCAACACGCAGAAGGTCAAGCAAAGTTAATTTGTTTCTTCTGTCTGCAGTGTTTATTTATTCTTTTTTTGTTTGTTTGTTTTTTGAGACAGGGTCTCTCTGTGTAGCCTTGGCTGTCCTGGACTCACTTTGTAGACCAGGCTGGCCTCGAACTCACAGCGATCCACCAGCCTCTGCCTCCCAAGTGCTGGGATTAAAGGCGTGCCCCACCATGCCGGCCCTCTGCAGTGGTTTTATGAATCGCAACGGCACTCATTTTATTAGGACATGTGCGTGGTTGTCCCCTCGCAGTAATGTGTTGCAAGGAGAGCAGGGACTGTGCCTTAATGTCTCCATTATCTTAGTACCTGGTGCAAGCCAGGCGGTGGTGGCACATGCTTTTAATGCCAGCACTCAGGAGGCTGATCTCTGTCAATTCCAGGCCAGCTTGGGCTATAGGGTGAGTTCCAGGACAGTCAGGGCTACACAGTAAAACCCTGGGGGTGGGGGAGAGCCTCATGTGGTGAGTAATGCATAGGAACATGTTGTTTTACCTAATACTCCGTCAAGTGATATAGATGCAGCTCAGAAGAGCTTAAAGTGCTCATTTGCCCTTTAGTACTGGGATAGGCTCGGGTGCCTGAGGGCAGCTGGATCCGAGGGTTGAAAGGATGCTCTGTGGAATGGTATTGTTATCTTGTGACTTTGCATTTCCCCCTTGAGCTCCTTTGACAGTCTGCACGTAGAGCTGCACTTTACGTGATGAATGGAGCCCTTTCCGCAGAGCTATGTGCTCCTGAAGTGGAGGTAGGGGTATCACATTGTTAGTTAGCAGGGGCTTCTGCAGAGGAAGTTTGGGACACCAAAAAATACCTGCTTGTGTGTGTATATTTGAAGAGAGTGACTGGCACCTAGTTATATGTAGACTTTCCAGACAGTAGGTACATATTCAGATTCACTTTTCTTTTGCTTAATGAATGCTAGGATTAAAGGCAAGTGCCACCACTGCCTGGCCTCATCTTTTAAAAAATCTGTCTCTGTCTCTGTCTGTCTGTCTGTCTGTCTGTCTCTCTCTCTCTCTCTCTCTCTCTCTGTGTGTGTGTGTGTGTGTGTGTGTGTGAGAGAGAGAGAGAGAGAGAGAGAGAGGAGGGACTCTTGTTTTTAAATTATCATTATCAGTATGCCTGGCTAGCAATCAATCAAGACACAGACACCTGTTATATTTTAAAATAGCTTTAGTTAACCTGGGACAGGGCAGATATTAATCCCCTAAACTACTTCTCATAGTGGGGTAGGTATGGGATACCTGCCCCAGTCCCATGCCATCTGCTTCTAATAATTTCTACCAAGCTACCTCCCATCCATAATCCCAAATACTTGCTAATGTTCTTCATCTGGGCCGAATCTTCCAGCCATGCCGGCCACGTGTTTCTCTTCCATCTAACCCATGGCGGCCTTCCTCTCTTCTCTCCTCAAGTCTCTCCATTCTCCCAGGATTCCTCTGTCTCCCTAAGCCTGGGAACTTTAGCCACACCTCTCTCCTTTGCCTTGCCCAGGTGTGTGTTTGGCCTTTTAGTGGTCAAAAGGTGGGTCACAGAGACAGCAAGCAGTAAATAGCATCAAAATACATCAGATAGATTAGGCAGCTGTGAGATCACATCTTTAACAGAGTACACCAAGCAAGGAGAGTGAACTAGAAGTGGGGTGAGGCTAGGAACACTCTGCCTCCAGATGAATTTCCTGTGGCGAGGCTCCCATCCTAAAAATCAATAGCTTCCTCAAACAGTGCCCCAGCTGAGGACCAGTACTCAGATACCTGACCATGGAGGACATCTCTAATTCATACCACCGCAGAGGTGCACAGCAGATGTTTAGTGAATATGAGGAAGATTGTTCCTGAAGTAAAGGGCTTTGCAAAGCCCCCTTAGTGTGGTGCTGCTGGGGATTGAACTCAGGGCATCAGGAATGTGTAGTAATTACTATACCTGAGCTACATACACCCTGGTCTGTGAAATACTTTACACTAATTGTACAACAAATAAAAAGTCCCATAGATAACTGATTTTCTCTAATTTAACTTATATGATCTGTATTCATTTTCATCTATTCTGCTAGATTTCCTTTTCACTATAGCATTATCCTGTATCTCTTCTCCTAAAAACTGAGTGATGACTAAATAATTGTTAATTTCCAACATTAACTCTGATGTCTAAAAGGTCATAAAACAAAATGATATTAAATATATATTACACCTTTTAATTTTTCTTATTTTAATAATAATTTTCCTTAGTTTTGAGGATTTCATCCATGTATACTATACAATGAAATATGGGCATATAAACCAGGTGCAATGGCTCATGCCGGTAATCCTAGCACTCGGGAAGCAGAGGCAGGTGGGTCACTGTGAGTTCGAGGCTGGCCTGGTCTACAAAGTGTCAAGGATGGCCAGGGCTACACAGAGGAACCCTGTCTCAAAAAACCAAAAAAAGAAGAGAAAAAGAAGTATGGTCATATAAATCTTTGTAGCTTCTTCAACACCTTCCGTAGCTCCTAGAATATGTCCACTACAGCATGGGAGACCTACTAGTAGCCACACCCTCAAGGGAGAAGTTGACTTCCCCCCCCCCCCCCAGAGACAGAGTTTCTCTGTGTAGCCTTGGCTGTCCTGGATTCACTCTGCAGCTAGGCTGGCCTCAAACTCACAAAGCTCTATCTGCCCTCTGCCTCCTGAGTGCTGGGATTAAAGGCGTGCACCGCTACTCCCAGCTGAGAAGTTGATTTTTAAAAAGACTTAAAATAGATTTAGATTTACTTTTTAAAAGTATTTACTTCTTGTGTGGATATGGATGAGTGTGTGCCACAACATGCCCGCAGAGGTCAGGGTAACTTTGGGTACTTGGTTCTCTCTTTCTGCCATGTAGGATCTGTGGCTCAAACTCAGGTTTTTGGGTTTAGCAGCGAGCACCTTTACCTACTAAGCCACCTCACAGAAACATTTGTTTTCTTTTAATAAAAATGCAAATTTAAGCTGGGTGTGGAGGCTCACAACTCTAATCCCAGTACTCAGGAGGCAGAGGCAGGCAGATCTCTGTGAGTTCGAGGTCAGCCTGGTCTACAAAGCAAGTTTACGCTAGCCAAGGCTACACAGAGAAATCCTGTCTTGGAAAAAAACAAAAAAACAAAAAACACGCAAACGTAGAGATAAATTGTAGTAATTATGCTTTTGCAAATTTGATTAAAACTGAAAATTTGCTTTCCTGTAGTAAATTTAGTTTTCACTTTGTTTCAGCTTGCTTGAATTTTCTGAAGTTGTGCAAAATAAAATATTACAACTATTGCCTTATTCACAATGTACAGGTAAGTTGGTAGACATTAGTCATGCTCTTTGCTGTTGGAAATGTAGCAAACTGCGAATTAACAAAGACTCTTTATATTACAGAGGGATTTTATCATACAAACAGGCGATCCTACAGGGACTGGCCGTGGAGGGGAGTCTATATTTGGGTAAGTTCTTATGTATTTTCGTTAGGCTTTCTATTGTGATAAAACATCATGATCAAAAACAACTTGGAAAGGAAAGGGTTTGTTTCTTTGATCACTAGAGGAAGTCAGTGCTGGAACCTAAGGCATGGGCTGAAGCAGGAGCCATAAGGGAACACTTCTCTCTGGCTGCTCCTCCTGGCTTGCCCATTGTGCTTTCTTATATAACTCGGAACTGCTTGCCAGGGTGGCACTGACCCCCCTGTCCTGGGCCCTCTTACATCAGTCATTAATATCAATCAAGACAGTGTTCTGTAGACTTCGTACAGGCAATCTGGGAGAGCCATTTTCTCAATTGAGGTACCTTTCCCAGATAACTTCAGCTTGTGTCAAACAGATAAAAAACAACCAGGACAGTATGTATGCATGTACTTAGAGACAGGCTCACCAGGAACCCACGCTGACCTTGGACTCAGTCCCTGTCAAGCTGAGAATAGGCCTCCGTTTTCCTTGTGCTAAGATGAGAGGCGTGAACCACTGCACCTGGTTTACAGTGCTGGCAGTGGAGCCCACAGGCTGCATGCTAAACATGCACTGTGCTGACAGAGCTGTATCCCCACCCTCTGCATGCTAAACATGCACTGTGCTGACAGAGCTGTATCCCCACCCTCTGCATGCTAAACATGCACTGTGTTGACAGAGCTGTATCTCCACCCTCTGCATACTAAACATGCACTGTGCTGACAGAGCTGTATCCCCACCCTCTGCATGCTAAACATGCACTGTGCTGACAGAGCTGTATCCCCACCCTCTGCATGCTAAACATGCACTGTGTTGACAGAGCTGTATCTCCACCCTCTGCATACTAAACATGCACTGTGCTGACAGAGCTGTATCCCCACCCTCTGCATGCTAAACATGCACTGTGCTGACAGAGCTGTATCCCCACCCTCTGCATGCTAAACATGCACTGTGCTGACAGAGCTGTATCCCCACCCTCTGCATGCTAAACATGCACTGTGCTGACAGAGCTGTATCCCCACCCTCTGCATGCTAAACATGCACTGTGCTGACAGAGCTGTATCCCCACCCTCTGCATGCTAAACATGCACTGTGCTGACAGAGCTGTATCCCCACCCTCTGCATGCTAAACATGCACTGTGTTGACAGAGCTGTATCCCCACCCTCTGCATGCTAAACATGCACTGTGCTGACAGAGCTGTATCCCCACCCTCTGCATGCTAAACATGCACTGTGCTGACAGAGCTGTATCCCCACCCTCTGTTTTTATTTATCTGTTCATTTTATTGATTGCTTTTGAGATGGGATCTTATTCTGTAGCCCAGGTTGGTCTGGAACTCATCGTGTAGCTTAGGCTTGGCTTAGAATCTTTTCTCTCTTTTTTTCTTCTTCTTTTTTTCCTTTTTTGAGACAGGGTCTCTATGTATTCTTGGATGCCTGGAAGTCATTCTGTAGACCATCTGACTGGCCTTCAACTCAGAGATGTACCTGCCTCTCCTTCCCAAGTGCTGGGATTAAAGGTGTGCATCCCCACTGTCTGGCCAGATACAAGATTCCTTTTTTTTTGTTTGTTTTTGTTTTTGTTTTTTTGAGACAGGGTTTCTCTGTGTAGCCTTGGCCATCCTGGACTCACTTTGTAGACCAGGCTGGCCTTGAACTCACAGCGATCCGCCTGCCTCTGCCTCCTGAGTGCTAGGATTAAAGGCGTGCGCTATCACGCCCGGCTCAGATACAAGATTCTTATGTCTTAGTCTCCTAAGTGTTGAATTATAGATGAGCACCATCACACTTGTCTCATTTTTTGTTATTTATTTGGTTTTACAAGTCAGGATTTCCCTCTAGTCCAGGCTGTCCTGGAACTCACTGTTGTCCAGGCTGGTTTCAGACTTGTTACAATCCTCCGGGCAGTGGTGGTTTAGTCTTCATGTTAAAATATGGCTCAAATTCTATGGTAATTCCCTAAGTTCCCTCAATGCCTATAAAAAAAAAAGAAGTATTTGAGTCAGTGGGATATTTATAGAGACACAGTCATGCTGTTACAGAATCTCTGTATTCCATTCGAGAGTACTGAAGTTTTATAACTTTTTTGTGTACTTTCAGACAACTGTATGGGGATCAAGCAAGCTTTTTTGATGCAGAAAAAGTGCCAAGGATTAAGCACAAGAAGAAAGGCACCGTGTCCATGGTGAACAATGGCAGTGACCAACATGGCTCTCAGGTTAGGGCGTGGTGGAAGATGAGTTCTGCTTGGGTGTGAGGAGCTGGAAGCAGCCTATGCAGTTATCTTTTCAGTTACGCAGTAATGGGAGAAGCATTAAAGGAAATTATTTATTTTCTATATTAAAGGGCGCTGGGGGTTTGGGATGGGCAGGACAGATGGCTCAGCAATTAAGAGCACTAACTGTTCTTCAAGAGGATCTAGCTCAGTTCCCTGCACCCACGTGATGGCTCACAGTGCTTTGAAATTCCAGTTCCAGGCCATCTGATGCCCTCTTGTGGCTTCTGTGGGCATTGTGTGCACGTTGTGCACCACCACACCTAGTTAAAGTAGTTAAAACCATCAAGGGGACATCTTAGCAACTGTTGATGTCAACACAATCTGTTTTTTACTTCATTTTAAAAATAAGTGTACAAGAAGTGACACAGTAAATCTAGAGTCTTGTGTTTGTGTTTTTATACTTGTAAGTGATTTCAGAGTTATATATGTTTTTCGGGGTTGGGAATTTAGCTCAGTGGTAGAGCACTTGGCCCTGGGTTCGGTCCTCAGCTCTGGGGGAAAAAAAAAGACAAAATAACAGAGTTATATATGTTTTTAAATATTTATGATGTGCCTTTTGGTCTAGTTTCTTATTACTACAGGAGAAAATCTAGATTACCTTGATGGGGTCCATACAGTGTTTGGCGAAGTGACAGAAGGCATGGACATAGTTAAGAAAATCAATGAGACCTTTGTGGACAAGGATTTTGTACCATACCAAGATATCAGGTGTGGTTACCTTTACTGTTTTAACATATGGGAATGTTTTCACACTGTGGTATTGAACATAGAGTGGCCTGAATGAGACTTCCACACATACGACTATTATCTTAGTTTCTCTTGTTTTTCTGTGATAAAACACTCTGACAGAAGTAAGCCGAGGAGGAAAAGGTTCACTGCAGCTCACAGCTCAAGGCTGCAGCGGGGGCAGATAGAGTGGCCTTGGGCCATCATGTTACATTGCGCCACAGAGATGAAGCAGAGCCAGGGCTACTCATGCTCAGCTGCTGCTTTTCATTCAGATCAGGGCCAGCCTCCCACACTCAACTTCTCAGGCAGCCCACACACCACTTCAACCCAGACTCACTTTCCAGGTGTTTCCAGATCCTGTCAAGTTGACAACTGAAAGTAACCAGTATGGGTCAGCATGCGACCATTTAGAATCCTTATAAAAAGGAGCTTTGATGTTTTTTCTTTTGTACTAATTGTTATGTTGGTTAGAATTATTCTTGTTTCAGTTTATTTTTTTTTTTAAAGGATGATTATTAAAAAATAGGGCAGAAGTAGCAAGGTTTAGAAATTTACTTTTTTTTCTTTTCTTCTTTCTCTCTTTAGTTTTTCATGTGCATATTTTGAGACAGGATCTCACTCTAGTCCAGCTTACCTGGAACTTACTGTCTAGCTCAGGCTAGCCTCAGACTTGTGATTCTCTTCCCCAGACTTCCTGAGTGCTGGGACTGTCAGGTGCCAGCATCATGCCCAGCTCACTTCACACTATGAAGTAAGGCAGAGCAATGACGTCAAAGGGCGTACAGTGTTGCTCAGTGTAGAAGTGCAATGTGAGTCAGTAGTGTCCATGACCTGTGGAGGCTTTGGGCACTAGAAATACATGTTAAAATCTGTGAAAATCAGCGTGGATTCTGAAATAAATATGACATTTTCTTGGATTTGTTTTGTAAGGATAAATCATACAGTGATTTTAGATGATCCATTTGATGACCCTCCTGATTTATTAATTCCTGATCGGTCACCAGAACCTACAAAGGAACAATTAGATGTAAGTAGAACCTTGGCATTGTTTCTTTTCTTTTGAGACACTGTCTCACTATGGAGCGCTGGCTGGCCTGGAATTGTGCTCTGTAGACCAGGCTGGTCTCAGATTCACATAGATCCTCCTGCCTTTGCCTCCCACGAGGAGGAGGAGGAAGAAGGGGAGGAGGAAGGATACTGGGACTAAAGGTGTGCACCGCTGCACCCAACTAGTACCATCTTCCAGTACAGGTGTATGAAAGCACTTCTTTCTGTTGCTCATCTTGTTTGATCTAGAGCAAGTTTTGAATTCCTCTCTCACCCATAGAGATGGTTATTTTTGTGGCTGTCTCATTATTTCCTTGAGGTTTTCTTTAGTAACATTCCACCAGGAGTCTTAGTTCAGAAGCCTTCTGTAAGCTGTGCTTTGGAAGTTTGTCTTATCACCCAACTCTAGGGGACAAGTCAGGGGCAACTGCATGGCCATCCTGTAAGCCATTCTGGAGCCAGGCTAGACCCAGGCATTTACAGGGTAAATTTAAGGTGCTCACAAGCTTTCTCGAGGCTAAAATTACAGTTGAATTTGGTATTTAATTTTAAAGTTACGTATCCTTTCTACTGAACACTTAGTTGGATACTAGTGTCTCTCTAAATATTTCTTTTGATTGTGTAGTCAGTCAGAAGCCGTGTCTGGCGAGTACTATAGGATTAATTGAAATGAGCGCCAGGTATTTGTAAATCTCAGTTGTGTGTGTGTGATTCTCAGATTTTTAACTTCTGTTTTACAGAGTGGTCGGATAGGAGCAGATGAAGAAATTGATGATTTCAAAGGAAGATCAGCTGAAGAAGTAGAAGAAATAAAGGCAGAAAAAGAGGCTAAAACTCAAGCTATTCTTCTAGAGATGGTGAGATGATAATTTTGGTCAAGTAGTGTTAGGGTGAAGAAAAGACCCCAAACTCAAATAGTATGCAAGCAACAAAGAGTTTTCAGTCTGTAGGATCCAACATGCTGGGGTCACCAACCAGACATGCTGGCAACCCCCTGTGAGATTGTAGGCTCTTTTTAAAGGCTTTTGGGGAAATCTAAGTGAGGGCTAGGTAATCATTAGCATGTTGGGATCGCCACTGAGACAGGTTGGCGACCCCTGTGAGCTTGATGAGCTCCTAGACTCTTTTTACAAGTATTTACTATACTTTTCAGACTATAAGACACACCTGATCATAAGATACACCCAGTTTTTAGAGCAGTAAAACAAGAAAAACAATAAAAACAGCAATCGGACCATAAAGCACACCCTAATCTCCCCCTCCCCCTTTGGGGGGGGGTTATATCTTATGGTCCGAAAAATATGGTAAATTCTAAAAAAGGAGTTAAGTAATCATTTCAAGTAGAAAGCCCGGGCAAACTGAGTAAACACATGGGCTACTCTGGCCAGGTCATGAGGCAGAAAATTTCCAGCCCGGCAGTATATCTTTTTTAACCTATTATACCAGCAGTAAAAAACATTTTTAAATTTACCTTTCTCTGGCCAGGTCATGGCTGTCTCTGGTTGGCTGCCCACTCTCTGTAGCATTGTCAGCAACTACTGAACCCACCTCTGAAGAGTGGAGGCCCAGGCCTGCTCTGAGCTAACAGAACCAGGCCTCTCAATAGTTGTTATGTAACTTACATAACACATTTTTTGAAGTGTACCTACTTTTGTGATAATAAACTGGTAAAAATTTAGTGAGGTTTTTTTCGTGGATTACGTTTGTTTGTTTGTTTGTTTGTTTGTTTGTTTGAGACAGAGTTTTTCTATGGAGCTCTAGCTGTCCTGGAACTCACTGTGTAGACCAGGCTGGCCTTGAGTTCAGAGATCCATCTTGGGATTAAAGGCGTGAGCATCACTCACTGCCCAGCTTAGATTACATTGTGTAGGATACAATAACATGAAAATAAGCAGATTGATTTGAGTTTTCCATAAATTACTGAGTGCCTTTTTTAAAAGGGGAAGGGCTAGTGCAGTGGTGAGTAAAGATACTTGCTGACATGTCTGATGACCTAAGTTGGAGGACCAGAACCCACATGGTGACAAGAGAGAGCCAACTCCCATAAGAACTCCTCTGTCCTCTGTATGTACACATGGCATGCTCATGCCCACCAGTGCACACCACACCGATGCACACAAATAAATGTAAAGAAGGAAGTTTGAAAAGTGGGAGATGGTTTTCTAATTTACATGTATTACTAGAACTTAGTATGCATATAATTTTTAAACATTGTTTATTAGGCTGCATTTTTATGTTATTGGATAATAGTTTATTTTGAGCTGATTCATCATTTAATTTCCTACACTGAATCACATTTCTTTGGCTAGCTGTATCAGCCAAGCTAATTATGTGTGCATGTGTTTATGTATGAGAGTTACAGGTGGTTTGTGAGCTTCCTGATGTGGATCCTGGGAACCAAAATTAGTCTCTGAAAGAGACCACTGAGCCATCTCTTTAGGCCCCGGCACGTTCCTCCGCCCCCATTAACTTATTTCTTATTTCTTATTCTTTCTGTTATTTATGGATATCTATTGATTTTTTTCTCTTTTGTGTTATAAGATCCTTTTTCTTTTCTTTTTTTTTTTTTCCCCTCCTTTTTTTTGAGACATGTTCTTCTGTGACATGTCCTTGGCTCATCAGCCTGCCAGGTAGCTTGGATGCCACCATGCCTAGCTGTGATAATTTCTCACTGGGCATAGTTAATAGGCTGCTGTTGCCTTTGACAGGTTTCAGAAACGTTGAGCAGATTTATGGCTCTGAAGCTCCTGTTTCTGAATGTCAAGATTTTCTTTTTGGTGTATTTATATAGCATGCAATTCTTTACATGTCATATCAGAGTTTTCAGGTGCACATAAGAAGGAATATTGCTGCCCTCCAAATGCTTGTGGGAAATACAGTACCAGCACTGTGGTTCTAGCTCATTGCTGCCCACTGGTCTCTTCAGTGGGAAGTGCACCAAGTGCATTACAGTGTGCTGTTTGCTGCTGCAGCTGACTTTGATCTTGACTTGAGTTTGGATAAAGTAAAAGGCCTAATGTAGAGAGTTTAGGGGGGAAAAAACTGTAGAAATTGTGGTTCCTATTGAAAAGCAGTATGGAAAATTTAGGTATTACATGTCATTGAAGACTAGATTCTACCATATTTTTCAAAATTCAATAATAAGCAAAACTAAATAATACATTGCTTAATGATGTATGTGGTGAGCATCTTAGAGGTATGAAAGGGAATAGCCAAAAAAGAAATGTGATTTTTGTGAGAGAAGCAGAA